>NC_050454.1:4412051-5012051 GCF_903995425.1 Onychomys torridus | reverse complement strand
AATCTAAGCAAGTTTTTGTCTCAGAATCCCTCTATCGACAACCCCTTGACCTTCCTTACTTGTCAACTCAGGAACATTAAAGCGATTGGAGACTACTGTGTCTGGAAAGCTCAGGACTGAAGAGACCAGCACCCTGAAGAAGGGCAAACTAAGATCATTTAGGGGAAGGGAGCCAGTCAGGTAGGGGACACCCAGTGCATACTGACAGAAGATATGAGGTCACTGTGTTCATGGTCTCATCAGCCAAGCCCAAGAGCAGAGTCTGCATTATAACTGTTAGGAAATGAGAGAAGTGACCCAAATCAGACGTAGTTCTTAAAAACAACACAGACTGCACACAGGAAATTATTGTTGTTAGGCAATGAGATTCATAAGTTGATTAGGTGGGACTCCTGCCCCTGAGGGGTTCACACTTTAAGGAGGCAGATAAAGGGAGGCTACATATGTGTCATATTACTATGTTATAATTATAGATTATCTTCAGTGTATATGTAGGGAGTCACCAATTTATATAAAATTCATGAAATCATCATTACTTATGGTTTTGCATTGAACACTGTGTCCCTTGTGTTTAGAACAGGGCCTGGAACAGCCTCAAAAATATTTATTATAACATATAAATGAGCGGATACAAGGATAGCTACTTGATAGTAGCTTGTATAAAACCACAAACAGGTTCTTCTGCCCTTCAATGGAATACTTCACTCGGTATGACAAGGTGAGCCACATATTATAATGACTCCAATGTGAGGCTTGCCTAATTGAGGATACTACAATGTCATTTCCTATTTTAGATGCTAACACTGTCCATCTCAGTGCTAGTTTTTTTGGCTACAGGACAAGAGTCTTTGACCCAATCTATCAGGAGCCTGATCTTGGAAGGAAATGACCTTATCACAAATCCTGTTCATCTCCTTAGCTATCCAGGGATCTTGGGCAAGTCATTGCTTGTCTTTGAATTTCAGTTTCTTGTATGTTGAAGGAAGGAAGCATCACATCTATTTGGAATAGTTGCTAAATCATTTCATTCTGAGCAAGAGACTGATGTTCTTGAGAAAGGCTCTAACTCCAGTGACCAGGCCTCATTCCTGAAACAGCACAATCTTCGCAAGCATTCACAGTGAAGCTTCAGCTTGAGAGAGCAGTTGATGAAGTGATATTTGAACCTGTGAACTTTTAGCTTAAAAGTAAGAGTTCACCTTTCTCTGGTGTTACCGTGTTGGCCAAGTGTGGCTGCTGTACCCTGCCTGTGTCGAGGACCGGAAACCTCACATTAGGTTGTACTCATCTGACAGAGGCGCCTTCCCCAGTTCCGCCTCCAGATGTTCCATGGGGGTTGATGTGAGGAGGAGGAGTTAACCATACCTAGTGTCTCTGATGAGGTCAAGTATGTGTACCCACATGTGCATGCATGCGTGTGCGTGTGTGTGCGTGAGAGAGAGAGAGAGAGAGAGAGAGAGAGAGAGAGAGAGAGAGAATGAGTGTGTGTGAGAGAAAGAATGAGTGTGTGTGAGAGAGAGAGAGAATGAGTGTGTGTGAGAGAGAGAAAGAATGAGTGTGTGTGTGAGAGAGAGAGAATGAGTGTGTGTGAGAGAGTGTGTGTGAGAGATGGATAGATGAAAGATAGATAGATAGATAGTAGTGTGTGTGTGAGAGAGAATGAGTGTGTGTGAGAGAGTGTGTGTGTGTGAGATAGATGGATAGATGAAAGATAGATAGTAGTGTGTGTGTGTGTGTGTGTGTGTGTGTGTGTGTGTGTGTGTGTGTGTGTTGGATAGGAGTATTCCAGCCTGCTGACACGAATCAGGCTCACATCTACATAGTTTTGTTAGTCAGCAGGAAAAGGCCCTAGAACCAAACTAAACCTTCTCTGCGAGAAAGTTTAAGGCCATTGTATTTCCAGAAAACTGCTAAGATTCCCCGTCATCATTAATATTTCAGTGACTTTTGCACACCTTCCTGCTTGTGCCATGGTGAGTAGGGCTTTGCATTGATGGACTTATGCAAGGCCTGACCTTTCCATGGGAGAGAACATTTATAACCAAAGCCTAGACACAGAAGCTTCAGACTGTAGCAGATAAAGATGTAGGTCACATGGCAATTTTGTGTGTGAATCGTAGTGCAAGAGGGGGCATAGAACTCTTGAAATACTGCCATTGGGTAGACCCTTCCCAGTGTTTATCCTGTAGAATAAATGACTGTTTTCAGCTAAGAATTCTAATGCCGTCTTTCATTCCTGAGCACAGCTCATTCCCACCTAGAGGGAAGATTTTAGTTTACAAAAATCTGTAGTTCTTCACAGTGACCATCCATAGTTACTCGACAGCCAGGTATTTAAAATGATTTATGTCATTTACCAGAGGGTATTATTTCCCAAGAGCCATTGGTTACCCAGGTAAGCATAGGGCAAATTCCTCAGTTTGGGTGCTCGCAGGATCCGGAAGTGGCCTTCTTTCTGATCTCCACCACTCCTCTTTATTTTGTTTGCTGTGCCAAATTGCACACCATCTGTGCCTACCAGTTTCTTTGTCTTCATCTGTGATTTCTCTTATGGATCCCCACCGGCTAGCCTTCTTCAGTGTCTCTTTGAATATCTGTGTCTGTTTGGAAATACTTGAGCTGCATGCAATTGTCTCCACGAATTCTTCCTGATCCCCCTTGCCCACTCCTACCATGCTCTTTGCTTCTAAATGATATGGTCAGGGGTTAATCTGCATTCTACTTTGCTGCCTATGTCTTATATTCCATTCTGGTATACCAGGAGCTCCTTGAAAGCAGGGCAAGAGTAATGACTGAGGATGTGCTTATAGAGCATTTGGGGGGTTGGGACTGGGGTGTATCTGCACATGGTGGCACATGTTATCCCAGCATGCTGAGGACAGGAGGATCAGAAGCGGAAAGATCAGCCTGGGTTACACAGTGGATTCCATGTTAGCCTGAGCTACAAGTAAGGCCCTGTTTCAAGATTGATACATACATACATACATACATACATACATACATACATACATACATACATAATTCTTGCAAGCTATTGAGCATCTGAATTTGTTTGGAGAATGTACCAGCGATGATTTGCTGAGCTTTCTTTACTGTGGTCTTGCTAGCTCATTATTAATCACCACACAAAATCACTGTGATGTTATTATCATTGTTACCACCCTCAACACATGAAAGACCCGAAGCTCCAAGTGTTACACACTTGGCTGATCAATAGGCTTGTTCTGAACCCATGACCATCCAGGCCAAGGACTGTTGGGAGCTAGCTTCTTCTGGTTCACAAGATCTGACTGGTAAATTTCAGAGGCTTGGTCAGCGGGCTTGAAAGCACTATTTTAAATCATAATATTAACTTTAAATAATTAATTCTCACAACAAAAGAATTAGCAAAATGATACTAAATATTTACAACTTGTTGTTCCCTATTAATTTTGATATATTATTGATAAGTAAACATTTGATGTTGCTTATGTTATCAGAACTTGGTATGTTGGAGATAGACAGTATACAATGGTGTATAGATTATGTCTCTTCCAAATTTTATGTTCTGAGATGTTCCATTACCAGCTTGAACTTGGCCAATGATGAAAGTGTTTTCACCAAGGATATTGGCAAACAGAGCAGCTGAGAGCTTCCTATCTGTGAACCGGTTACTAAACATTTGAAGTGCACCCCTGGCCTGGAAGGCAGCTTGTACTGCAGGAAGCGACAGGCTTTGAGTCCAAGACACACATAAGCCCTTTCATTCCTTGGCTCAACTTTTACCCAGCCAGGCCCAACTTTGGACCATCACAGACAAGCTGCCTCCTGAGATTAGAAAACTGCCCTTTACAAGGCTTATTCAGCCCTTGGGGCTGGAGTAAACATAAATCTGCATAGTTATCCTATGCCTATAGCCAGATGTCCTCTTCCTTTATCACAAAACGTAGTTGCACATTCATCACAGTATACACAGGAATAGCTGACACAACTTTGATAGGGTAAATGGGAGTTCTGAAATGTTAATGTAAATTTATTTACCCAAATTTACGTTACTTCAATAACCCATCTTTAACATAATTTCCTTATTGATATGTTGGGAATTTCACATCATGCACCCTGATTCAGGTCATTTCCCAGTTCCTCCATATCCGCCCTTCACCCTTGCAGCATCCCCCCTAAAAAATAAAAATAAAAAAAAAAACCATTAAGATCAAACCAAACCAAAAAAAATTTGCTTCTCTGACTTTCTACCTCTCCATCACCTCTTCATCTGTCTTAGTGGCACTGGGAGCCTCTGTGTGTCACATAGTTTACCCTTTTGTCCTATCAGCTTTCCTTGAAAATGCTCATTGCAATGAGTCACTTGTCTGGTTGAAGGCCTCTGGCTAATCCATTGCTTTTCTCAGTTAACTTCAAATCTCAATTTCATGCAGCTTCCATACTGTATGTATTTCATGGGATTCCATGAAATGAGACACACACTTAGGGTCAGAAGTTATGCAAGTCAGCAAAGGTGCTTTAATTCAAGAAGTCCATTAGCACTGGGACTATTTCTTCATCTGTCTAAAGATAAATATGGCCTAGATGCTCTTTGACTACCCTTCTGTTTCTATTCTAAATGATACTACACAACCAGTCTCTTCTGTAGAGCTCAGCTCCCCAACTCTACACTACGGACCACTGACGTTAATGACGTCTTTGAAGTCTTTCATAGCTGCACAAGGTCATGATGGATTAGCACAGAAGGCCAGGGTTTACACTAAATGTGTCATTTCTATCAGATAGTGTCAGCTTTACCACCCCCAAATACCAGCTTACCCACTGATAACCCAGATCTCTGGTGCCAAGAAAAGACTTGAAGACAGACAGATTTTCTGGTCAAGAGCTCTTACCTCTTCAGGGACAAGTCAAGGGGAAGGGTCTGGATGGGGATAACTCATGAGGTGTTCAACAATCTAGAAGACTAAAAATGAAAGGTTGAAATCTGTGCCAGAGTTTTGTTTTGACATCCTGACTGGGTCTTCAGTGAAAAAGAGTAGGGAAAGGAAGGCATAAGACATAAGGCAGACGATACTTCCTATTGGATTAGGAAGAGCAGAGGGGAGATGAAAGTAACTAAGGAAAAAAGTTGATGCACTGGCCTCTGGTGTAGTTCTCCTGACCAGAAGAGCACACACAATGCTCAGATAGAGCATCTGCCTCCTTTCATTTGTTGTTCTTGACTCTGAACCTGTAGATCACATGTGTCTTCATAGAGAAGGAAGAAGTGTGTTAAGTCAAGTGTACTGAACTCCCCACCCCATGTCCAACTACCCAGTTCCTTCAGGTTCTAGCTTTACATGCACCATGGCTTCCATCTACCAATCCTCAAGACAACTTTGTGAACTAGACATTATAAGTTATTTTTTACAGAAGAAAGAATTGAAAATTCTGATAGCAAATTAGGCCAGACACGATGGTGCATGTCTAATCCTAGTATTCAGGAGGCTGAGTTGAGATGACCAGTATGGGTTTGAGGAAAACATGGGCTACAGAGAGTGGTCCTGTCTGAAAAAAACAAATAAATAGGCAGGGAATTAGCTGATAATCACCTGGGTGTTGAGCCAAGACTCAAGCTGAACTTGTCCTCTGACTCTATACTATTGGTATGCTTTTCCAGCTTTCAGTGACTGTTATTTGGTTATGTCAAAACTGTTGGCTGAGGTGAGAAAATTATTAAACTGCTGCTTGCTTGAGAACCCACAGCACCACACTAGAGAAAGAAAGACTCGATAAACTCACGGGTTCAGCAAAGCCTGCAAGGAGAAAGGGACCCCCTTCAAGTTTCAGAAGGACAAATGGAGTCAGTCCATAGAGATATGTGCCTTGTCCTAAGCCCTGCAGAGTCAGAATCAAGGCTGGGACACACACATGGAGCTCCTGTCTCCGCCTCCTTATCACTGTCATCTCTACCAACATTCTTCCTTCTCCCCCTCCTTCAGCCACCGGCAACATTAAGAAAAAGATCCTTGACCATCATTGCAAGGACAGCATAACATTTTCTGCCAGCTTGGGAATGGACGGAAGAATGGGGACAGAGGGAGGCGCGCATGCTCCCATCTCTGCTGTCCTTTGCTTTTCTTCTGCCCCGTGCCAGGCCCTGGATTTATTGCTGGTGAGAAGGATGACTCATGTTCTTCTCATGCCAACCAGCTAATTTATCTCACCATGGCTTGGTAGGCACAAACGTTTAGTATGTGATCAAAAATAGAGTCCACCTGTCACCCAGTGCCTTGGAACTGGTCTTCCAGCCTGAGGACTTACTCAAACCCATCTCAAAGTTTTAGCCCAAATATAACCAGACCAACTTTATTTTTAGGAATTGTCATTTTATAACAGAGGGACAGAAATTAGAAAAGGGTAATGGAGAGAGGCAGCTCATGTGGGAGTCACCTGTCCTGAGTTTATTCCCATTTGACTTATTAACTGACTTGCCTTTTTCTTTCTTTTTTTTTGTGGGGGAGGGGCAACTGGTTTTTCTCTCTCTGAGCCACATCATCACTGTCCTGGAAAGGGCTAAAATGGATGAACCTTAGAGGATTGTCTTTATTTCTTAAAAAAAATTACATTATTTTGTTAATTCTTAATCAATTAATAATGGTTATTTGTTCATACAATATATCTTAATCATATTCGCTCCAGCTGTTCTCCCAACCCCATCCAGATCTACCCCTTCCTGCCCCTCTTTTGTGCCCTCTTTTTGTTTTAGACTGTTGCAGAGCAGATGTCCTGGTCCTCTGGCTCTTACTACCTTTCAGCCCCCTCTTCCACAATGTTTCCTGAACCTTAAGCATAGGGATGTATTGTGAACGTACTAACTGGGTCTGGCCACTCCACAGTCAGCTGATCTCTGCATTTGGCCAGTTGGGGCTTTCTATGATGAACCTCATCTACTGTAACACCAAGCTTCTTTTATAAGGAGTTGGAAGTCCTTCTCCGTGAGTATAAGGATAAATATTGAGAACACAGTTAGAAATTGTACTAGTTGAGGAAAGTGGCGGCAGAAGATTCTCTTCTAGTTTCCAAGGCCTCTCAGAGGTGGTAATTATTGATTTGATAGGCTCCTTGGCTGAACATACCTTATCAGAGGCATCTGCTTTATCTCCTTTTCTGTAAGATTCACACAGTGCTAGAGCCTTCTCTTTGCTATGGAAAATGGTATAAATTCAATAACACTTTGACCAGCAGCTTAGAATCTTCTACTATTTGGCATATGTATATTTCTGTGACTTAATGCAGAGGCTTCGGAGCCCTAGGAAAGCTTGAGGCAGTTTGATGGTTAGTGTTAACTGGGCACAACTGTGGAGGATTATCTTGATTTCATTATTTAACATGGGAAGACCCATCTTAATGGTGGGCACCATCATTTCCTGAGCAGAGGATTCTGGGTTTTATAAATGCAGAAAGGAAACTCACTGAACTATGGCCTGCATTCATGCCTCTCTGTTTCCCAATTGTAGATACAATGTGACCCGATGCTTCCAGCTCCTGCCGCTTCGACCTCCTGACATGATGGAGTACCTAGAGCTGCAAGCATACGTTCCCCAGGTTATTTTATCATAGCAATGGGGAAAAGTGAAGCCCAGGCGTTCAAAAGAACCTGAGATTCCATCTCATTGAAGAAGAGTATCTGGGGTCTTGATGGTTAGACGAAATTCTACTTCAGTGTGAATAAAGGAGCTTGAGAGCTTACCCACTGTCATTCACCTTTTAAAAAAATCTGTAAAATGGGTTGGGAACATCAGCTTCATACAGGAGATCAGCATGTATTAGCACTCTTACACAAAACGTCCTGAGACATTTTAAGTGCTTAATATATTAATTTTATTCTTAGTGTTTGAGTGAAATTACCTTCAAGTTCCTTGTAGTCTCAAAAGATAACTGTGGAGGATGGGCCAAGGATTTGGTGTCATATTTTCTCTCCCTCTGTCCAACAGCTCTTCTCACTCAGTCTGTGCCTCTAATACACACACACACACACACACACACACACACACACACACACACACACAGGAGAGAGAGAAAGACAGAGACAAAGGCAGACAGAAATGTGCATGCACACTCACATATGCAGACTCACACAGAGAGACAGACAGAGACATACACACACACACACACACACACACACACACACACACACACACACAGAGTTCTTTTCTGCAGAAACTGGATTGTTTATCCAAAGCCCCTAGTACAAGAGTCTACCAAATACTCTTTGGAAACTGAAATTGCCTTGGAGATAACAAACTCAAGAATGTGGGTGTAAAATACAAATAATAGGCAAGTTCATACTGAAATCTTTACTTTTAAGAGTCGTGGGCTTTCCTTTTCACTTTTTTTTCTTTTCCAAAAGCGTCATCATTTATGTGGTTTGTAAATTTCCTCTGGAAATTAGACACCACAACATAAAATGCAAAATTGCAACTGATTAAATATATGAAAAGCTCAATTACTTTTAAGGCAGGTTAAGTCCTCCTTCGGGCACAACAGCTTACAAGAACAAATTTGCTTTGAGTCACATATTTTACATAAACCAAAGAGGTTACCCCTAAGAATGACTGTCTGGCTTATTGTTCCCCGCCCCCATGGTGTCCCACATACTATAACAGAAAGACGGTAGCAGTTTCAAGACTTGAACTTTCTCTCAAAATTTTCTTTACTTAAACCAAGCAGAGTTTCTACAGTAAAAAATAGTGATTACCATGATGCTTGTCATGAGTGGTCATGGACCGTTTGTCCTTTTGATAAAGAGACAGTGATTGGGATATTCCTCACACACCAAGGGTGCCAGCCAGTGAGGAAAAGTTTGGCCTCCTGGATTCGACTTTGTTTCTCTGATTCCTTGGTGATAAGGGTATACAGTTGGTAGATGATGGCCCAGATTAGGTTCTTAGGGATTATCTTAGTTTGCCCCCAAATCTCTTCATGATTGTAGAACAACAGAGAGAGAAAAAGACTTGGCCAAGGTCATTGGGGGATCAGATGTTTGAATCACAGTTCAGGATTCTGATAACAAGACAAAAGGTTAAAACTCTTACCCATAATACTGATCTCAGAAACATTGGTGTGCTTATAAAATAATTAAAATAGGATGTTGTGGTGCAATAGTTTTGACCTGACAAGATAGAGAAGCAGATTCATAGCATAATAAAAGTGAAATGTCTGTGTAAAATCTTCATGCACGAAATGGATGAAAACACTCAAGGAAAAGTAAATATCAGTTTGGTGGATTGCTTTTGGTTTTGTTTTCAAATAAAATAGAATATTCAAAGTTTTGTTTTGAAGCAGTGCTTCATGCATCCCAGGCTGGTCTCATGAACTCACTGTCTCCACCTCCCGAGTGCTGGGATTACAGGCATGTTCCACCACATCTGGTATGTGTGGTGCCGGGGTCAAACCCAGTACTTCCTGTACACTAGGCAAGCACTCTACCAACCAAGCTATAGCCCTGCTTTGGTGGCTGTTGTAAATGTCTGTGGGGTACAACCTTCTTCCATCCAGAAGTTTCCTTTGCATCACTCAGTCCTAGATGCTTCACGGCATATTCTAGAACTGAAGCCTGTTTGTGTCCACATGTCATACAGTTGAGAATCTGAAACCAAGAACCAGTTTTATCTATGGTCAGAAGTAGGAACATTAAGTTTTTCTGTGTTATTTGTTGATCTAAACTCAAGGGAGAAAGTCTCAGCTTTGAGTGGAGGCTCTACAATGCGCGAGGTAAACAGTATCTAGGATGTTCCAAAGACTTGCCCTCTAGAGCAAATGGGATTGGAAGAGAGAGCTGAAGATGAATGATAAGAAGGTTGTTGACCTGGAAGTGCTTACAGCCGTCAGACTTTGAAGATAAAGATTTCAGACAAATGGAGTAACCTGACAAATTGGAGAGCATGCATTCCACACGTGTTGAGTGTAGGATCAGACTTGATTGACACTAACTGGAGGAGGAAATTGCTACTAGACAGACTATAGTTAAGAACTTCTGAAGAGTCTAAGCTGATAGGACATGGAGCTGTGCTGCTCTGTGGTTAGTGCGAGCCTCAGCCCAGAAGCCTTCCCACAGAGGCAATGGTGGGGAATGAGAAGAGAAAGGCAAGAGGGTCGCAGGACAGGAAAACATCCCAGTTGGTTTCCCATGAATCTCTCCAAAGGTCTAGAATTTATTTCTTTGAATAAAGAAGATTCTAGAGTGGCAATGGGAACAGAATGGCAATAAGCAGATCAAAACTTGGGCAGGCTTAACTCTCCTCTCCCACGGGAAGACAATGAAAGGATTCTGCCCTCTGGCTAATGGAAGGACTAAGATAGCACAAGGCACTGTCTCTCTTCCTAAACTCAGGTGGCATGTGGAAGTCTTTGCTTTTATATGAGTTGTGGGTACTTTTTTTTTTTAACACAAAGGTTTCTGTGGCTGGTGTGATAAGATCCAGATTATACATATGGAATTGCTCAGCTTTAGGTGACATTGGGCTTGGAGGACCACAGTGCATGGTCTAGCATGTGCAACACTCGCAAGAGTTGAGTGTCGGGATTTGTAGGCTGGAGTGGATATAAAATCTCTGTCAGAATGTATGCTGCTGCTTTGAGTGATCAATGGGATCATCGGGGATGCTCTACTGCTTATCATAATAGCACATAATATCCCTTGAGATCCACAGTCTAGAGCAAAGTTGGAGGAATGTTGCATGTCTGTAGGCCCTCTCATAGACTTACGAAGTCAAAACATGACTGAAGATAAGCACTGTTTTGAATAATGGTGCTTTTCACTAACTTATTTGGTCATGGAAGTCAGGTTACCATTTTTGCCCAACAGTACTACTGTTCTGGGAACTCATGCTCCAGGGCAAATACTTTGAACTCAGCAGTCACTCATGCATTAGTCCATAGAGTGTTTGAAATGAAAGCAACACTCAATTTAATACCATTTCTTCATCTTTTGAGTAATGAAAACCCAGGCCTAGAAGGGTTGCGTCCATGTAACGACCAATAGCCATTAACCCTGACCTGTAAGATCCTCAAATTTAAAAAGTCACCAGGTGCCTGTAGCATTAGATCACAGGGCTGTGGTATAATAAAGCATTCTATGTAAGTAAGGTAAGATGGAAGTTACTAGAACACTGGCCTAGGAACCATAGTACTGGCATCTCTGGATGTCTCACTGTTACTGCGCAGGCCCATCTTTCCACTCTCATTAGCATCTGGTCCCGTCATCTCTGAAGTGGGGCGGGTCAGGTTTGTGTGACTGATTTCACAAGTTCTGGTAAGAATCAAGAGAGAGAAAGGATGTGAAAGTTGTTTGTTAGCTGTACGGTGCTGTGTAAGTCAGGAGTCCTTCCTCCAGCGCGCAGGCTGATGCTGTAGCCGGCACCTAGAGGATGTGTCTGTTTTCCGTTGCCCGGCTCTTCCTGAGGGCACTTTGCATGAATCTGTCCGCAGACTTCATCCTTTAACCACTGTCACGAGCGAACGAGGCCACCTATCCCCAGGCACGGGACAGCGGGACACACGGCCATAGCTGTGGGGGCTAGCAAGGAAAGTGGGAAGTTCTGAGCTCAGCACGTGTTTAGCTATTCAACTTCTGGTCATAAACACCATTGGGGGAGCAGAGACGGGGGTGGAAGGGGGGGATGGGTGGAAGGTGGGGGGGAGGGACTGGGGAGGGGCGGCGAGGGAGACAAGGCTTCCACGGTCTGTTTAGACGAAAAATGAGACAGTTGTAAAGGAAGAATCCTGTAATCACAAAGCAAAAGAAAGGGGTTGCGCAGGGAGACAAGGACTGGGCTGGTGAAACACTGGTATCTTATCTCTGGAATGTAATTGATGATCTGAGTATAGTGTGAGATCTTAAGTGAAATGAATCGGTGGTTTCGGTTCCGGATATGGTATGCAAAGAAAAAAAAAAAAGATTCGCTCTTTGAAATTCAGCACTTCCTTGTCTGTGCTTCAGGAAGCCACACGCCTGATGTTGAGTGTGGAAACTGACTCATATCTGCCCCTTTGAGATTAGCCTCGCCAGCCCCCAGACTGTGGGCAGGATCTGGGGCCTAATGGGAAGCCAGAATGGGGTCTAGCCTAGTCTAGAGGAGAGGGACCAGACACAACATCACTGATGCTGGGGAAACGCCACTTTCCAGATGGTTCCATAGGCAGTGCATCTTCTGGACCATCACCAAAGCATTTCATCAGGTCCTTGGCAGTGGCTGAGGACCTGAAATGACAGAAAACAGAATCACAAACACAGTGCCTCCCAACACCTTCTTTTCAGAGTCACATTTAAAGGAAATCAGCCAACTGAACCACTTAGTAGAACCACGTGACCCTGAGATCTTATCATGTGTTTTCTCACCAAGAAGCCCCAACAATTCACAGCCATTCTTCTCCTTGACTGTCCCAACAAGTTTCTGTAGTTAGATGTTGGGGATAGCTTGTCAGAGACTGAATCATGTAACCCTGGGTGGCAAGGAGCTCAGATCTCCTACAGGGAGCCACGAGTGGCTTCCAGACATTTTAAAGGCCATCTCAACATGGGAAAGATCCACTAAAACAGCACATTTGCTTAATTCTCATTGACATATTCAAAAATGCTTGCCCAGGAATGAAAAGAAGGGGCTAGCGTAAATGAGAAATCAAGGCAAGACAGGTGATCCAGAGAGCAAGTGCCAACAGAACCCAGCTCAACATTAGAAGGTCCAAGTTTCTCTTTGACCTCTGGCTAGCCACTTGATCTCTTACACATCCCTTTCCCCTTCAGTACAGTGCAATCACTGCTTACAAAATGAGATCATGCGTGGGGAAGTATTTGCCTTATAGATGGAAAGGACCCTGCGAAGATTCATCATTTCTCTTTACCTATAGACAATTGAATATTCATGGCTAGCCTGTGCTGGGAGTGAGACTATAGTAACCAATCATAGAATAAGGATTAAGCATCCCAATTTTCTTCTCTGGATATCTTTCACAAGATATACTAGTCTGCATTTTTACCTGCATACTCCTTACTTCCAAAAAGGGTATCGTGATTACTAAAGCATGGAGAAAAAAATTAAGACCTTGTCATGGAAGAAGCGAAGAGTTAGAGGAAGAAAACACACAGTAGGAATAATTTTAATGAGGCATGCAGCCTGATTTTGAGGTCCTTAGCAGCTCAGACAAAAGAAAAAGGGGGCAGATTACATTCTGCAGCTGTCTTTATCCACTAAAGAAAGAGCAGTTATGGATCAGGGTCAGCCAAATCCTTCCTGGCCACAAACATGATAAGAACTGTGCATCCTTGGTTAAGGGCTATCAAGAGTAAAATGATAGGATCTTAAGGAGATATAGTGAGGACGCTGCTCCAGTTTGAGCACTAGGTGACATTTTCCCTTGTGAATTGGTGTGTGCCTTTCCAGAACTACACAAGCAACATGCTGATTGCTAGAAGGCTCAGGCTGCCTTAAAAACAACAACCACAATAACCAAAAAAAATAACAAAACAGGGCAGTGGAAATCAGCATGCTTGTTCCCAGGTTGGGGTGCTACTGGCCGAGATGTTTACAGAGACAGTTGCTTATTTTTTAGGGGGACAGCAAAATGGGCAAGGCAATATGTAGGGTGCCTTGCACCAGGTCACTTGATGTCTCTGAAACTGATTGTGTATTCTGAGCTCCTCAATAGGATTTTGTAGGTCATGGTGTTCTAGGCAAAGCTCCCTGATGATGTACATCTCTCATGTAAGATTTAGATCACCTCTTTTTGGGCAGAGCTCCATGGAAACACCGCCCATGGTTTTTGAAATGGAGTCTGATTGGGTCCCTGTGACACCTGGTTGCTGTGGACAGCTATTCTGCAGCTAACACCACTGGACAGTTGGCAAGCCGGAGACAATGATGATCTAGTCACTATAGGTTATTATTGCTCTAATGCTGAAGCAAGTTCCTGTTTACAGAAAATAGCCAGGGAACGGAGTATCCTCGGCAATGGAAAATTCTGGTTCATCTGGTTACCATCCATATCATTTGAGATTCTTGGTTTCCAAAGAAGTAATTACAACACACTTTGCTGAACGCTAAAATGATAGAGTGTGACTTCAGCGTTCTTTGGTGATTCACAAGGTGCTTCAGGATCTGTCAGCACCCGATAGCATGATTAGCATCGTAGCTTCTCATTTTCTAGGACCCAAAGTGGAAATGTAGAAAGTGTGGAAATCTGGGTGGCACCTGTAGGACATCCCTAACCAGACAGACCATTGCCACAGCTGCCGCTGCTGCCGCTGGTGCTGGAGCAGCTCATCCTCCCCCGTTTGTTGACTAGTGGGAAGACAGCAGCAGAAGCATTGCATGCCACTGGGCTCACAGTTGGTTGTGGCATTGCCAATATTCTTCTTCTCAAGAACACCAGGGAAGCTGGCCACAGTTACCCCAGCCTGTGACTGCAGCTCTTGAGAGGCTGAGGCAGGAGGATTTTGAAGAGTGCAAGGGTAGCTTGGAGTAAATAAATGAATTCCCAACTGGAACTCTTAAAAAAGCGAAGTGGGAGAGATAGATAGATGGATGGATGGATGGATGGGGAATGTTAGGGGAAATGAAACAATCTGATTCATTTACTTCTCCAGCTTGACATTAGTGCAAAATCAGCGAACAGAGCATCAGTTGTGCCCAGGGCCTCAGAGAGAAAACTGCAGATTTCACCATTCCGTTTTAGTCATTGTTCTAATATTTATTGATTTACTTATGTGTGTGTCCACATGCATCTGCATGCTTATGTTCACACCCATGTGCGTGAGCATGTCCCAGCCTGCATTCAGAGGTCAGCGGACAACCATAAGGTGGTTACTCTAAAGCCTCATGGGTCCCAGGGATTAAATTCATGTCATTAGGCTTAGCAGCAAGCACCTTTACCTGCTGAGCCATCCTGCTGGCCCACCATAATTTCTTACGAGAGGAAAGTCAGGCATAGAGAGGGCCCATGAGTCCTCTACAGCCTCATGCTCAGTCTGGGTTACAGTTGCTAATTTACTATTACACACACACACACACACACACACACACACACACACACACACACACCATATGTGCTGAGGCCCGGACTCCAGGCAGCAGAATGACTCCCACCACAAGTATAGCAGAAGATGGCGGTGGAGAACACACGGGACTTCACTCTGGGACTCTAGGAACTCATCATTCTCTTTGAAGGTTATCAAAGTCCTCTGCAGTGTGAGTGCCCTCTGTCCAGACCCAAGAGAGTTCAGAGAGTAAAGGATGAACAGAGTCCCCAGGATTCAGTCAAAATGAAAACCTTCCAAAAATAGCAAAAGAGCCACACTCTCCACATCTGTGAGAAAAACTTTCAAAAAGCCACCCAGGCGGGTCTACATTTATGGCTTTCTTGCTTTGCCTGTGTTCTGAACTTGAATCATCCCTCTCTCTACCCCTTAGGTACTTTAAAAAGTAACCCTGTACTCACTGCATTTCCACTAGGAATTTGCTGTGACCCTTCCCTCTGAAGAAGGAAGTTGGTGATTTCCATGCTGGTATGCTGATTACATTTTTGTTTGTTTGTTTTTCGAGACAGAGTTTCTCTGTGAAGCCCTGACTGTCCTGGAACTGACTTTGTAGACCAGGCTGGCCTCAAACTCCCAGAGATCCACCTGCCTCTGCCTCCTAAATGCTGGGATTAAAGGTGTGCGCCGCCGCCGCCACCGCCGCCGCCGCCGCCGCCGCCACCGCCACCGCCACCGCCACCACCTGGTGCTGCCAACATTTTTAAGGGCAGGATTCAGGCTGTTTGCACTGGGCTCTGGTGGTCTGGACATAGTTTCTCTTCCTGAGTTCCAGAACGAAGCGCCTCTGCTCTTCAATGCTCCCTCCTCCTACCTCTGATCTTGGCCCTGGAAACCTGCTGCTTGCAGGAAAGACCAGGGGCTTGGCTCACAGAGCACAGTGAAGGCAGGAATCTTAAGCTCCCAGGGTTCTGGGACCCAGCTGCCCTGTCAGAGCAGCGCATCATGTGCCCAGGTTTCTAGACTGTACCTTTGCAATTCCAGGTGACTTCAGAGATATCTGAATGTGTACCCGTGTGTGAACATTTTCCTATTTTCTACAAATACCTTGTATTGTTATAAAGAGACTCCATCACAGAATCTCCTTGGAAGAGGCATGGAGGTTTCATGTTCAGCCTTCCATGTGGGTGGAGCTATTGCCAAGCCTCTTGGGCTAGTGGTCATCCAGGTAATAAAGGGATGCAAGTCCACACAGCTCTCCAGTAGTCTCCATTTCCTGCAGTGTGTTTGAAACTGTGGGTGTTGGCATTCAGAGTTAGCAACGGGGTCTCACAGAAACTGCCACCACATATTTTTTTTTTAATTAAATAGGAGGCAGGTCTCTAGAGGTGACCATTCCTTCTTTTTCATATCTTCAAACATCATAGGATAAACATCCTCTTTTCTTCTCTCACCCACAGCTCGTTCTTCTCCAGTGCTCTGTGCTCAAGCCCTAAACACATTTGCTTAAGCAGTTTTCCTAGCTGACATGGCGAATTCCTGTTTTTCTGTGTTGAATACACTTACTTCTTTGTCCCTTCCTTCATCCTTCAGAGCTTTATCCACATGGCTTCCTCTCTGTGCTGCATCTTACTTACTGACACCATCTTGGCATGTCACTGATCTTCCCACATGTGTGTAGACCCTCCCAAAGACAGGTGACATTGTATTGTCCCCTGTGTCCTCCATATCACCTAAAATAGGGCTTAGCACATGGATGCATCAAGGTAAGCCTTCTGGCTTAACACAGACCCCCAATGAACTTCTCTTCCAGCCAGGCAGAGAGGACAGGCTCTGTGTGTTCACTCTGTTTTCCTCAGCCGAAAGCAGAGGCAGAGGTTATATCTATCTTGACAAGTCTGTTCTAAACTCTGCACCCACAGGACCAAGGAAAGGCAAAGATGGCCACTGGGACCATAGAAGGTAGTCGTGCGTATACACCTGATCAAGACCTCTCATAGCCCTGGAAAGTTACAGGAATGTATAGCTGGGCTGGTTGTGAACCAACCCAGAACCTGTTTTGCTAGAGGTTTCTTCCCTTGGCAGGTATGACGATGTATTATGAGTGTTGCCAACTGGGCCGGGAGGACACTCAGCCTGTGCCCAAGATTATTATTTTTTTAATCCTAGTGTAGCTGTCTTTCAGGTCAGGAGACTACACACTTTTTGATCTCTACTCATGAACCTGGAAGCCCTCTGAGTTATCTCAGGCAACCAGGCTAAGTAGGATCCCTGATTCCAATGACAATAATCCTTTGTGATTTATTGACTTAGACCCAAGGACATCAGATCTGGAAATAAACTTAAAGATCACCTCAGCTCATTCATCTTTTCAAAGATCTGGAATCAGATCACAGCTGGCTTGCTTTTGAAATGGGGATCAAGTATCTTTCATTCATGCAATAGTAGATTCTACCCACCTACCCACCCACCTATCTGTCTATATCTATCATCTTCTATCCATTTTTTCCGTGCAACGCTCTACCTACCTGATAGTTCATTAAATTCACATGAATGCTAGGCACACAGCTTGTGCTTGGCTCTCTCTATAAAAACATGAAGATATGGTGCTTGCTCCCCACAGTTTATTCTATGTACATACACATCACACACACACACACACACACACACACACATACACACACACACACACTACTTACGATTCAATATGATGTGTACAAGTGTGAACCATGTATGTTTTGAACACACAGAAGTTGTTGACTAATCTCCTCTGCTTGGATAAGTGAGGAAAGAGTTTTAAAAAGTGACATACAAACGGGGGGGGGGGGGTAGGGGATGGAAGGGAAAGGGTGGTCCTCCAAGCAAAGAATAGTGATCACAGAGGTGAAGACTCCATCCCAGTGCCCAGCATTCCATGAGAGCAGTGAACAGAAAGTGGGCATGCCAGGGAAGACCGAGACTTGGGTGGAGAATTGGTCCTGTGACTGGGAAGGCAATGTGGGAGGCTGGTGTGGAGCACTTCAGAGCCGTGCTTGGGATTGGGGTATTAACTTGGCACTGACAAGGAGCTTTGAAAGTTTTCAGTGTGGGGGAATGTCCTATCTGTCAGGTCCAGAAGAAACTCGGGACAAATGACTACCTGTGGTGCCCACTAGAATACTAAGCCCACGTTCCTCACGATCACAACTACCTGTGGTTCTTCTCAGTTCTTCTCCCATCACTCCTTACCCTAAACTTCTTTGGCTCACGGCCTTACCTCCCCCCAGCTTCACATTCCATATAACCCAGCCATTTCTCTCTGTGTGTCTCTGTCTGTCTCTCTGTCTCTGTCTGTCTGTCTGTCTCTCTCTTCCCCCCCCCTCTCTCTTTTGCCCACATACTCTTCTTCCTCTCCTGCTCTCCCTCCCCCTCTCCTGGTCCTGGAGAGTATGCCCGCCAGGTTGAATCTACTACTTTCTCTGCTCTAGATTCTTTCAGATGCCTCTGGCTGTACTCTGCTCCACATCTATAATAAAAGTCTTATCCTCAGCTTACACAATATCTCCTGTAAGTTTTTTTTTTTTTTTTTTTAAGATCTCTTTGGCTGCAGTAAGAAAAGATGGATAGTGTCACTGAAGAGAGGGATGGCACTGCTGTGCAAATGTCCACCAGAAGAAGGGTTCAAATGCACACACCAGGTTGTGTCTCCCTCTCGCTTATGACTTGCTGGTGACTCATCATACCATTCCCTGTCCCCTCTGGGGCGATCTTTCTCACTGGTCTCTGTTGATTTTCTTACTTTGCTTTTTGACAAGCACCCATTGCTATGTTAAATCATTGATTTGTTTGCACCCCCTTCCACTATAAGGTGAGATCACTGTGGGAGCACAAGCCTTCAATGTCCTACTTCCACAGGATCGCCAGGCTCAACAAGTGAACAAGTGTGCATATAGTGATGAGAAGAGAGACCTTGACCTCGGGGAGTGGAAATGAGGCGGGGATGAAGATGGCTTGTAAAGGCAAACAACCCATCATTGTCCTTATTGAGCATATTTTTAAGAGTAGATATAGCTGGCCTTAGCCAAGAGGGGAGGAGTCCCTTCCTACCAACAGTTTTTGCTGCCCATATCTGAGAACTTATAGCACCTGATTTTGCTCATGTCCTTTATTTGTGTTTCCACACATCACCATTCTCTTGAGTAGAACCTTCCAGGGCCCTTCTGCCTTGTGCTTCTGTGTTTCAGTCCCAAGTCTGTCACTGGCTGTCTAGAGGACAAAGCAGCTGCTTTTCTCAGGGCTTTATTTGCACAGTTATAAAATAAGAGCATTAACCAAGGACATAGAAGACGCTGTCTAACTTACATGCTATGTACGAGTCTGATTTTTTTCTAGCTAAGGTAAGAGTTCATCTGTTTTCATTTTCCTAAAAATATGCAATAATTATACACAAAATTTCAATCTTTTTTTTATGTTTCTTCATTATGTTTCAACGTTTAGCTGTATTTTTACCATCAGGACATATGGATAGACATGCGTTCCACTGTGACCCTTGAACATTATTTGTTATGTGTCTTTCATGTTGCCACAGTCTTCTCATTTATCATTTTAATGGGTACATAATTTTCTATGGAGTTAATACATCATAAGTTATTTAACCATCTCCCAGGGAATTTGGTTTCTTTCCAGCTTTTGCTATTTGAAAGAGCTCTGAGCACAGTTTTCCTTTCTTTCTAGAGACTTCTGCCTTAGGGTAAATCCTTAGGAGTGGGATCCCTAGATGAGTTTTATGGCTCTTGAAAAGAATTGCCAAATGGCTCTCCAAAAGGATTGTTTCAATTTGTGTTCAATTTGTGTTCAACACAGAATGCCAGTTTCACAGAAACCTTGCCAGCTTGTTTTTTTTTTTTTTTTTTTTAATAAATTTCCTTTCTGTTTTCAAGTTGAACTTGTATGCAACGGAACTTCCTGATTGTTCCTCTATGGGGATTATCATCAGTAGGGCTGAAGTTTTAAAACAGCACTTGGCAAATAGAAATACTCAATAATCAGGCTGCTATTAAATGAAGAGCGAACTCAGGAGGGGCAAACACACATGTCTTGCCCTTGAACTCAAATTTTTCTACCCACTGTCTCCAGTTCAACTTAGTGTTTGCCCTTTGCCTTCCGTGGCCTCCTGTAACAGTGACAGCAGCCCCTTTCAGTTCTAAAGTGGCCAGCTGTCTTCCTGGTGGATCCTTCCTTCCTTTTTGTATCTTTAATGAGAGTGTCCTCAACAGACATGGGATGTCCCTTCCTTTCCCAGAGCTTCTCATACTCACCCAAAGCCTTTGAGAGCTAGCTTCTGTTCATCATCCCAGAGCTAGGCCCCTGGCTACATCATCCCAGAGCTAGCCCCCTTGGCTACTTAAAGAGGATGATCATTTCCCCAGTGGATATTTTGTCTATTTCCTTCTTCAAGTTGGACTTGATCCCTCATTCCACTAAAATTCTTGTCATCTTACAACCCAGGTTTCCCCCTCTCTGAGTGTGAGCTCTAATTAGTATGCTTGTCTCTCTAAGTACTAGACCCATTTATTTATTCAAGTGTACTGAGAGCCGTCCAGGCAGCAATCAGGATAGAAAAATGACCAAGATCCAGTATCTACTTTGGAGCCCAGTGGGTCATAGAGGAGCATAAGACTCTGTCCTTTGAGACTCTTGAGCAGTTGGCTAAATGTTAGTAGGTCAAGGGATGACAACCTCAGGCCATTCTGGTGTCTCCTTTGTGTAACCAGCCCTACCGGTTCATTGGTAGCATAATGATTGTTCTACTACCACGTCTGAGCTCCCATGTGCCATCTGACAGAAATGCCACTCCTGTGTAGATCCTAGATCTTTGAACCTTACACCAAGAAAAGACTTGAAAGTAGGATGGGTAATGAGCAGTCATCACCTGGAGCATCAGAGGAGAACAATGCTAGGTGAAATGAAGACCCACACTCCTAGCTATCTACCCAAGTGAGACTTTTGGCAGTTGTGGGAAGCTAAAGTAGGGCATTCTCTTAGGCAGAAAGACGAGGAGTCTCATATTAGCTAGAGAAGATGTGAATGGGGAAAACCCAGCTCTGCCATAGTTTGATAACTTGGGTTATTCCACTCAGCTAGTCTAGAATACAGTTTATTTATGTATAGACGTGTTTAGGGCTGGGCGGTTTATTTGATCTGTAGAATATACCACACAGCTTTATAACCCATGATCCTTAGAACAATAAATCTTGATTGACCCCTCTTCATGTCTCTAATCCTCCTTCACCTATCCCTGAAAAGCACAGGAAAGAAGGCGACCTCATTGCTCATGGCAGATGTTAGAGAGGCCTCTGGGACTCCATGTCCTCAGATCACCATAGTAATGGCGACCATGCCCAGTCACAGCTGCAATCTGTTGCTGGCAGGGTTTGTGCTGGAGCTGTGGCCACTTGCTTCCTGTCATTAAGGCAAACCACCGTCTTTTTTTGTTTTGTTTTCTCCTCATGTTTTGAGTTTGCTGCTCTCCGGTGCTTGTTATTAGAACCGCCGTAATTAATAACTCCTGGCACGTGGAACAGCCAGACTGGACAATCTGCCGGCTGCTTTCTTGAACAGTCTTCTGAGCAATCTGAAAGCCTGAATTTATAGCTTTGACTGAATGCAATGGATTGTTTTGTAATCCTAAGCAAGCACCATAAACTCACCACACTGGCAGATGAAGAAATAAAATTCTCTTTGTAGTTCTTAGTAGATGTTTTACCCAACCTCTTCAGTTAAGAACTATAAGCAACCCGATCATGGTGGTCCATGATGTAATCCCTGCACTTTGGAGGCTAGGGTAGGAAAATTTTCAATTAAAAGTTAGCCTGGGCTACACAGTGAGTTCCAGGACAACCTAGGCTCTATAGTGAGAAACTGTCTCAAAAAGTAATACATGCAAATAAATACAAGTAAAAAGAATAGTTATGTTCTTTCTTAAACTTCCATTAAAAAGATGATTCTCTGGCTTTCTTTAGCTGCCATTCTGAGTCATTAGGATTTAATTTCTAAAATGTATCCCATCTAAGCCTAGACCCATTTTTCTTAGAAGAATTAAATCAAAGACTCATCATTCTTGGCTTATTTTTCGTGTGGTGGGAGATAAGATCATGTCCTCTGTTTTCCTTATGTGCAGCTACAACTCCAGAGCATTTTCTGCTGAGGGGCTTCTGTCCCAAAATACTCATCATCCCAAGCCTGTGGTCTCAATTCATTAACTTGTCTGTGTTCACTGAGTGGCTAGAACCTAAGTAAATCAATGTAATCATTTAATAATGTCTTCTGTGCTATTCCTTTTGTGTAGTTCTGTGGGGAGCAGAAATTTAATAAAACAATTAGTTTACAATTCATAACCAGTGGTATATTAATAATTACAATACAGAGTTTACTATGTCTGTGT
Organism: Onychomys torridus; assembly: GCF_903995425.1. Taxonomy (NCBI): domain Eukaryota; kingdom Metazoa; phylum Chordata; class Mammalia; order Rodentia; family Cricetidae; genus Onychomys; species Onychomys torridus. Next base: position 4,989,633 of record NC_050454.1, on the reverse strand, counting down.
TATGACATTACCATAAGCCACTATTTCCACAAAACTTCTATGTATTGAATCTTTGGGGGGAAACTTAGCAAAATATTAAGGGCTTGTGTCATCTTTTGGAGATTTCAGGATAATTACTGTGGATGCACCTTGGACCTTAAGTGCTTTAGAAGATCTCCAGAGGGCCTGGTGTGCAGACCATTTGGGGTGCTGCTGGCATCATAGAAGAACCGAGAAACACAGCAAAAACAGGAGCTGTTATTTCCTAGGGATTTTAGGAATACTTCACTGGCGCGTTGAGAATATACTTCCACTAAAGGTTCTGCTCACCGATGGGGATGAAGCTGCTGGGGTGGGGGCGCTGTCGTTAGACTGGAGTTTCACTTCTTTCTGTCTTAGTCTTAGCTGCTCAGTGCTTTTTGGTGACTTACTCTGTCTGAAGACAGCCAGGAGCAAGGGCACAGACATTCCAGAGGAAGAAGGGCACATGTGGAAGGGGAGAGAGGGGAAGTTAGGGGATTGCAGGGTTTTCCTGATGGAGGAGAGTGTGGGGGAGGGTTTGCAGGACAGGTGGGCTCAGAGGACACAGAAAGGAAGTGAGTGAAATAAATCTGATTGAGATAGACATTCTTCAAATCCAAAAGAAAGAGTCCTTCCTTTCCATCTTACCTTCTCATCCGTAAAAAAGAGCACTTTCCTTGAGTTCCTGGCATGAGCTACACACACACACACACACACACACACACACACACACACACACACACACAGAGAGAGAGAGAGAGAGAGAGAGAGAGAGAGAGAGAGAGAGAGAGTCTTAAGTGAAAATGGAATGGAACAAGGCAGGGCAAAAGACATAGGTGACTTCAATCATTTTGGACTATGCTTGCCCGTAGATCAGGACTTAACGTCTAGTGTGTATACACTGTGGTCTCTAGACTTTTTTCTTTGAATTCTCCCAGTGTCAACATAAGGTATGTACTGTTATTATTCTCATTTTACACACAGGGGAACAGTGTCATAGAAATTGCCTACATTGTACAACTGGATGAGTGGAGGTGAAAGTCAGGTCAGGACTGAAGCTGGGGTTCAGGCCCCTCCCATTACAGAGTGGGTCTCTGGTATCGTGCCTCCCTGGAGTGGGAAAGCTCCCCACACTCATACAAAAGCCTCAGCACACTGTTTCCCCACAATCCTCCGGTTTTTATTTTTTAGAAATGACTAATTATTTCACTCAGAAAGACCTCAAATATTACCCCAAACAACTCACTTCCAAAGAGTTGGCTGTTTCCCTTGTTCTTAATGTTGGGGGGGGGGGTGGCGGAGGAAGAAACCTAACTAGTTATTTTTCTTTTCTGCCCTAATGCTTTACTAGAATAAAAATAATCATATTAAGATGTCAAAAATAAATTTTAAATGTGAGAATGTGGGATAAAGGCACCTCTTCTCTGAGGAGTTCCAAAGACATTTAAATAGAACTCATATGTGCTCTCTGTGTGAAACAGGGTAGCCGCAATTCAAATGAGGCTGTTAACAGGGCATTAATGAGAATGAGCTGGGGATAAACATGGGATTGCAAAATAAGTTCACCAAGTTTAGACCAGGAGCACGCTGGTGGGAAATCCACACTACCATGTCCTGGCCATTCACGCTGACCCCTGGAGACATCCTGGGTTGCTTCCAGTTGGTCCTCCATTCACAAGTAGACTTCAGGCCTTCCCATGCCTATCTCCGAGCCAGACACAATGGGAAAGTGAGGGAGTAAACAGTTGGTGTGCTGGGGCAGCTTCCGTGCGGCTCAGGAACTTGACTTTGGTTACAATGAGCAAAATTTATGCTCAGGCAGAGTTGGGCATGTCAGAGTTTCTCTTTCATCTCAGCACTTGGAAGGCAGAGGCTGGTGGATCCAGTTTACATAGCATGTTCCAGGCCAGCCAGGGCTACATGGGGAGATCTTGTCTCCAAAAAAAAAAAAAAAAAAAAAGGGTAAATTTCATGGCTGAATGGTTGGTAGACTTGGTATCTCCTCATGGACACTTGTGAAAACTCACTTTATAGAAAAGGGTCCCAGGGAGAGGAAGGGACCATCCAGAGTAATACTCTATTACTGTTAATAATCATGTCTATTCATTAGATTTTATATTCTGTACTTTACAAATCCAGACTCATACACACCATGACAACACTGGAGGTAGATAAAGAAAATAAGGAACTCTTACTTACCGTCCTGTGTGTACGTTCTCACAGAGGTAAGATCTGAATTCCAGGGTGCATATGTGACTGAAAAGTCCATCTTACTTTGATCAGATCTGCAACTCACATCCACAGAAAATTTCATCTCACTGAAATGCCTCCTTTATCACAAAGAACCTCCGAGCGTGTTCAGTAATTTATTAATTTTTCTGAGGGCTGACTGTGAGCAGATCTGAGGATATCCAAAGGAAACACACACTGGGCAGTGGTGGCACATGCCTTTAATCTCAGCACTCAGGAGACAGAGGCAGGCAGATCTCTGTGAGTTTGAGACCAACCTGGGCTACAAAGCGAGTTTCAGAACAACCAGGACTGTTACACAAAAACCCTGTCTCAAAACAACATCAACAACAACAACTAATACTAAAAAAAGGGGGCGGGCACAGAACACAGGTTATCAGTCCCCTGGATTTTAAAGCATATGGAGTGACTTACATATGAAAATAAAACTTACAATAAAATATGGCATTACAGAAATTCAAACAATTGCTGTGAGAGATCAGGGCAGTGTTACACTTATGGCTGGCTGGGGAAAAGGGCCACTTCATAGAGGTATTGCAGTGTCTGTGAGGTCTCGAAATACAACTGAGCTTGCCCATCACAGGACAGAAGCATATCCCTGAAAATGGTAAAGACATGTGCAAAACCTTCCTGCTCCCAAATTGTCGGAGAAAGTGGCATGCTGATTCAAGGGTTCCAGGTAGCTGCACGAGGTGAGAAGGATGCAGATAAAATTTGTCAAGAGGGATGTGTGCCCAGCCAGAACATCTTACCAGTTTTGTAGGCAGTGGACCAGAAGGGGGAATTCAAGGCCGAGTGTGCCTTGATTACATTTGCTTTCTAAGGAGATAACACAAGGGGACATTGGGGAGTAGGTTGTAGGTGGTGCAGGGGTCCTACTAGACGAAATGAGGGCTTGAGCCAGGGTGTTATGGGTGGAGGGGCAGCATAGCTGAGATATGAACTTCCAAAGTTAAACTCTCAGGGTTTAGTGAGTGGCCTGTGGTGATCAAAGGAAGCCTAACTTCCTTACTGCAGAGGATGCAAATGCTCTGTTCAGGGCCGAACACCAACAACCAAGAACAGATTCAACAAATGGAGTGTAGGTTGGTGTTGGGAAAGGCAGTGGTAGCGCTTTCCAGAGAAATGGGGCCAGCAGTGTAGATTTTGGACACACCAGGATTTGAAGTGTATCTAGTAAGGAGACATAGGTAGGAACCCAAAGCAGATTCTTGAAGAATCTCAATACTAACATGAATATATCAGAGGATGGGCAATGGGGGGCCAGGAGAGATGTTTAAGGCCCTCAGATTTGGGATTGTAGCCTCAGAGGTAGAGTGCTTGCCTAGCAAGTATAATTCTATGGATTTGGTTCCCAGAACATTTAAAAAAATGGATGAAGCAGTTAATTAGAAAACTATGAAAACACTACTGTGGGTACGAGAACAATGAAAATGGCCGGGAGATTGACTTGGCAATGTAGAGTCGCCCGGGGCCACAGAAAGAGGGCTGCACTGGTGAGTGGGGCACGTGCAGGGTGTCCTGAGCCAGCAGTAGCAGGTTAGGAGTGATGTGAGACCACTTCTGGCCAACTTGAAGTTCTTTACCAGTCTAAAATTTTGTTTTCAAAAATTGTTACTCCAGTAGCAATTTACAGAGAGCATGCCGCCTGGGCCACGGGTAGAGAACGAGCCACTGTCTCTGTCTTTGTGGAGATTTTTGTCTAATATTGGGGAGTGAAATGGCAAATTAAACAAAAAGCAGGAGAGTGCCTAGCAGGGTGCTCAACGTCTAGGTGAGAAACTATATTCACTTTCAAACCGATATGCACACGGCACTCAGAGTAAAAGGATGTGGCGGGGGGCGGCCTTCAGAAACAAAGGGCTTCCTAGATTTTGCTAGGGACTTCTTTTCTTTGTTGTGTTTTAGATGATGTCCAGCCTCGTCCTCAACTCACAGGAATCCTCCTCCCATGGTCTTCCAAGGGTGGAGACTGCAAGCGGGTGCCACCTCACTGGGCCAAGGAAAGGCTTCTAAGGAGCAGCTAACTGTGAACATGAAGCACTGGTGGGATCTGAAGAAGCAGAAATGTGGATTATTGGGGTTCAGGGAATATTTCAGGTGGCTGGAGTTTGAAAGTGAAAAGAACTATTGATAAGGGCCGGAAACAGTTTAGTACCTATCTCGTAGTAATTGAGCACTAGAAGCATGGTTCGTAAGGTTAACTACCAGAAGCAACACCCGTTCCTAAGAACAAGGGCCAGAGACCCTGGAGAGTCTTCCCCTCCCCCGTTCTGACTCATTGCGGAACTGACTTGGGTTTTAGTACTTCATTTCCCTTGGTCAAACCAAGACCATTTGAATGCACCTGCCTCCCTTCGGCACCCCTGCCTGGCCCAGTGAGGGCGGCCATTGTGAAGGGCAGGGACCACTTCCTAATTACACTTCTGTGGCCAAGGCGCCACGTGAAGGCATTTGGCGGTCTCACTCAAATGAAGTGGGGGCCGGCTGACTGCTCCGCCACATGTGGAGGACAGCTTGGCTGGTCCTCCCAGTGAACCCCTAGTTTGGTTTTGAGGTTGCAAATTTCAGATGTTGGTGGCTAGTCTTAAAAAAGGCCGAAGACCAGGACGGGTGGTGAAGTGGAAAAAGATCCGCCATGACTTGACCACAGTCCCCTGTCCCCAATGTCCTGCATCCTGTCAATCTCAATTCCTTCTCTCCATCCAAGTAGTTGGCCTAGAGATCCCTAGCAAGTGGCCTTGCAGGAGAGAGAGAGAGAGAGAGAGAGAGAGAGAGAGAGAGAGAGAGAGAGAGAGAGAGAATCGAGAACTAGGGAAGGGAATAGAAAGGGAGCACACATCACCATGCACCTGGAAGGCCACTATAAAATGATCTACCTAAGGATTCCTGCTTCAGTAAGCCGCGAGCCACCTTGTTTATCTGCAAGGGCACAAGAGCCTGGCTACTCTCACTAGTCACACCTGCATGGTGGCCAACCAACCACAGACCCCTGAGACGTGTTATAACAGCCTTGTTCCTAAGGACTTCAATATAGTGGGGGTCAATATCACACAGAGAGATAAAGAATTTTCACCTATTGAATGTTTTGGTCTCCAGAACAAATGGTGATAGGGATGGTGATGATGATGATGGTGATGGTGATGATGGTGGTGATTATAGAGATGATGGGAATGTGTCCTGAGTCATTCTGCATACTACAAAGTACCAAGACACTCAGAAACTCATTTTCTCTCAAAAGCATGTCTGAGATCCCGGTCATCCTGCAAAGGCGTAAGTACCATATCTAGTAAAGTTAGACAAGTGCAGGTTTGTTATTTAGAGCTGGACAGAGTGGAACTTTACAGTTTTGCACCATGGTCTTGTCCTTACCAGCTGGGTGACCTTGGACAAACTACTTCACTCCTCTGAGCCTGAGTGTCCTCATATGTAAAACTGTGTTAATAATAGCCGTCTCAGAAGGTTATCGAAGGGGTTTAATGATTTCATGTAAATAAAAAGGGACATTGTAAACTCCAAAGCATTATGCAAATATTAATTACTATCTATACAAGAATGGGCTATCTGCAAGAGTGAGTGCCAGCTGAGAGGCGGCGTGTGCTTGGCCTGAAAGAGCATTTAATTTTGAATCAGAAGACACGGGTTCTATTTCGGTCCTGCACGTCAGGTGGCAGAGGAGGGTGACTTTCAAGAGGCAGACTCAACCAGTGCTGCATTTGCCAGCACAAAACAACTGCCACCATCCACCTGTCACCGTATCACCTGGGAGAGGCTGAATGATGGCCTCAGAGGTGCCCATGACCTAATCCCCAGAGCTGTGAATGCATGATACCTCCCTTCCCAGACAGAATTAAATTGAGCACTGAGAGGTGGAAAATCAGCCTAGGTTATCCAGAAGGGGCCACACACGCACCCGGAAGTTGAGAAGCTAGGTGAGGGGACCACCGAGGTTGATAGCATGCAGCAGGATCTGAGTAATGGTCTTTGAGGACTGAGAAAGAGGCTCTCATCGAAGACTGAAGGCTGAAGAGATGAGGAAAAGAATCCTCAGATTAACTTCAACTGCAGAGGCTTCTAGAACCTTAGGGACATAATTTATGTTGTTTTAAACCACAACGATTATGTACTTCCTTATAGCAGCAATCAGAAACTCACACATCAGGCCCTTCTCATGGCCCTGAGTTAACACACCAAATCTGGCTTTCTTCTAACCCTTACCAGCCACTCCATAGGCTGGTGGGCTGTGTGCTGTCTGCTCCACATGCTCCCTCCTTTGGCGGGCTCCTAGGGAGCTGCCGTTGCTGGTTCCCCAGGACTGACACATTTACTATGATTCATAACTGAATGGATTCTTCTGTTTCATGTCTTGTCTCCAGTTGCTGGAGCTCTTTGTGGTGCATTCAGGCTGAGGAAATGAGACTTCATGCCTCTGGATGAGTTACTGAAACTCCGGGGCTCTCTATTTTCTCATCTGTCATTTGGAGATAATCTTTATTTCTATACCTGCTTCACACGGTGGATGGAGCCTTAATAGAAATGATAGCAAGAAAGCCATGTGACCCATAAAATTCTGCATAAGTGTGGACCACTGCTATCATTGTTGCCTTCATTTTGAAATATTTATTTTTATGTGTGTGTGTGTGTGTGTGTGTGTGTGTGTGTGTGTGTGTGTGTGTGTGTGTGTGTGTGTGCGTGCGCGCGTGCCCCTGGGAGGCCAAAGGGCTTCAGCTCTCCTGGAGCTAGAGTAACAGGTAGCTGTGAGTCACTCATTGTGAGTGATGGGAGTCACACTTGGCTTGACTGCAAGACAGCAAAGCTCTTAACCACTAAAGCTAGCCCTCTACGCCCAATCACCATCATGTTCAGCATGAACAATCTTCCAACTTCAACTCTTCCAACGTGTACTGTGACAATTAGAAAATGCTTTGATTCTAAATAAGTAAAAATATTTTTCCAGGGCTACTTTCCACCTGAACATTGGATTTTTAGACACCTGGATTATCCTTGAGTTTGAACACTAATAAATTATGGACCACCAACCCCAAACATACAAATCTTAGGCCATCAGTACACAAAACAATTGTGTTTAATGCTGCCCGTTTGAAAGTGGTAAAGTATGGCAGATTTCACTCGTGGAACAACAACAACAAAAACCCAGAAATGAAACATGCTGATGAGTAACAAGTTCATTCAAAAAGGAGCCTTAAAAATATCTTTTGGCCACAAGATTGCCAAGAGCAGAGAATTATCCGTGCAAGCCTGTTCTTGCTGTATCTTGTCATTGGAAATGAACATTTTTACCAGTTCACGGTTCTTTCCCACACACTTAGGCCAGAATTTACCTAAAACTCAACTTCAATCCTTACTTTGACTTCACTAACCAGAAAAAAAAAAAAATAATAAATCAGGGGTTGGGGACTTGCGCAACCTAGTAAGCACAAGGCCCTGGGTTCGAACCTCAGCTGCCAAAAAAAAAAAAAAAAAAAAAATCAACAATTACCATCTAAGTTTAATCAAAGGAGTAGAGATTTTAAAATGCAAAGAGAAAGGGCTGCTGATGTGGGGTAAGATAACATTTATCAATCACTTAGTTCAAAATTCTTTGTGTTTAAAATAACAGTGATGCTCACTGCAGGACTGGTTCAGCCCTTGAGTCCATATTTCTCTCCAAGGACCTGATTTTGGTTCCCAGTACCCATGCCAGGTGGCTCACAACCTTTTTCTTAGCTACCAAATCAGTTCACGCTCTAGTCCCATTACTTGGCTATTAATCCCCATTTTGGAGATGAGGGAGTTGATATCAAAGATACTAACTGTCCAGAAGATCCTAGTGCCACGTGTTCTACCTGACTTTCAGGCTCCTTTTCATTGATTCTTTTCAAAAAGAAGGAAAATGAAAGAGTGTCAGTTGTCCTGGGGTCTAAAATTATATCTAAAATTAAGGTTATTAGACAGTCAGTCTAGAGGCTACTCATTGAAACTGTTCCCAAAGCTCTCGGTGTTCTTAACAAATCCAGGAAAACCTAATAGGAGAGTGTGGCCAACCGTACACGCAGGTTTGGGGCCTCTGGGCTGCCTTCCCTAGGGAAGTTCATGGCTTCCTTTGGAAGTAAAGTCCCTCCTGTGACTCTTTGCCTGGGTTTGTTTTGTGGTGACCAACACTCACTGGGACTCATGAGGAGAAACTTTGCCAATAATTTCCCGTGTCTAATGTAAGAAGGAAAACAAAGCTTGTCTTTGAATCAAGGGAGTGGAGGTCAGGACCCTGCTTAGTGCTTCCTCACTGGGAAATGTGAGAGTGAGAAGTGGTGTTGGATGATGTCCCAGGCCTGTATGTCTCATTTCAGGGCATTCGGTTGATAGAACTGGTTGAAAGCTTGGATGTATGTGATGGGTAAAGAGGGGCTCTAAATGTGGCTGGCTTTGGTCATCTGGAATCCATGTTCCTGTTTCCTCCTATGAGAATAAGCCTTGTGTTTCTTTGATGGTCCAGCAAGCTACAATGAGAGTGTGATAAAATGCACATTTACCAAGTAGCTAGTGCTAGAGATGGGAAAGAGGGTGGCTGGATACAAAAGGCAAAACTAGAGTAGATCGAAGGGAAGGGAGAAAAGGTACAAGAGAGAAAAAGCTAAAGGTAGGCTGTGGGCGCTGATGATTCATGAGACTGTCTAGTTGAGAGCCAAGGCCCAGAAAGCAAAAGGATCTCCTGGGTTCTGGCCAGGAGGTTGATTTTCCTTGTCCTTCCATGAGCTGCTCAACCTATCCCTGTTATTTTCCTATTGCACAGCTGTACAAAAACATGGCCAGAAAAATCACAAGAAGGTGGGTTATTTGCATCATGGTGGATGCTTTTCTTATCCCTGTCACCAAATACCTGACAGGAGCATCCTAAGGGAGAGAGACTCACAGTTTGGGGTTATCTTTCATCTTGGTATGGACAGTGTGGTGTTAGGAGCCTGTGGGTTCTTCTATCTGCACGTGTCATGAACACAGGGAGCTTAGGCCAGGGCTGGCCTTTCACCCTCAGGCCCTGCTCCTATGGTCCTGTTTGTCAGCTAGACCCCATGTCCAAAACAGAGTCGGAGCCACCAGCTAGTGACCAGCTCGTGACAAAAGCCCATGGGGGAACATCTTGCATCTAAGCCATTATAGGGACACTCCCAGGACAATGTGGAATGTTGCACAATGAAGTCATCCTCATTTGCTGTAGAGCCCCATGGTCTATACTATTAGCAGCAGTTATATTGTCATTTATTATTATTATTACTGCTTTGAGACAAGGCCTCGGGTTGAGTCAAAACTCACTATGTAGCCAAGGCTGCCTCAACTCAAGTACAGTCGCTGTGTCTGCATCTAGGCAACAAGTCTTGTTCTTTATTAGATGAGGAAAGCAATGCCTCAGATACTTTTGTAAGGGTTTCATCAGGTAGATGACAGAGCCAAGCTGCAATGCCACTAGCAAAGACAAGAAGGAAGGGGTATGGCTGGACATTGACGTGCCTGCCATAGTAGCCAGAAGTAGCAGTGGGGCTGCTACATGACAAAACAGCCCAGAACAGAGTCGCTCGAGCTGTGACCTTGGACTCTGAGGGGCTACACTCATTTCTGGCTCAAGTAGCTCCAGTGATCACAGTGTCAAGAAGCGGTAGCATTGGCAGTCGCAGAACCGGAAGCTGGGTTGGGGTACTACTCAGACATCTCCTGAGACCATCCCTGTGGTCTCTCACTGTGGGTCACTGAGTTTCCTCACAGCATGGTGCCCCAGGGTGTGTGCACTGCTTACTTGGTGGCTCTGAGCTACATGTGCAAGCGTTCTAGGGGAGAAGAAAGAAATGACAATCACTTTCACGTTGTACCTTCAGAAATCAGACGGTGTCACTTACATTTAGTGGATTCTGAGGGAATTACCACTGTGCCCAAATTCACTCAAAGGAGACCAAAAACCCCGTCTTTCAACCAGAGAAGCACAACTGTCTAGAGGAACAGGCGGTATGGGAGGAATGGTTTGCACCGTCTTCTGTAAAGCAACTATCTATAGAGAGGAGCATCTGGAACCATCAACGGGAGACGGGCTGGAACCTTGTGAAGTGGCCAAATTTTTTCTCCCAAAGACATTTAATAGTCAAAGAGTCTCATATCGACACACGACATCTCTTGTGTGGAGAAGCTGGAGCACACACCAGCAACAGCCTACCATCCTAACAAAAGGATGCAATGAACTGTCAGTAGGCCGGGGGAGGTATACTAAGGATGGGCCTAAACTCCTACCTGAGCAGGTATGCCAGCTCTCTCCCTCTGGAAGCTAGCAGAGAGAGCTGGGGCCAGTTGTGAAATGGCATTTTACAGATCCGGCTTCTGTAAAACATTTTAAAGTGTGGGCGCTACACAGCTTAATCATCTTACGGCATCTCTGTGCTCCCTGGCCCACCCCTACTACACATTCCCACTTCACAGAGAGCCAAGAGATTCTGAAAATAAGTCCATGACCCCTTTCCACCTAACCATCCTTTGGCAGGGCTGTTTTAAACAACACAGAACAGTAATTTATCCACGAGGGTTAGTTTCTTCTTTTAGCCATTCCTGTGTTTCTTAGCTAAGGGCTTACCTTGTGCCAAGTACCAGATCTCTTCTGGTGCAAAGAGATATCGGGGGGGGGCAGGGGCTCCCTACGCTGTCAGGGGAGGGGAGTGAGACCAGGCTGGGAGGGAAGTGTGGCCTGAGAACACAATCCAAGGCCCAGGTGTGTGGACTGAAGAAACATTATCAGAGGCGATGTTGAAATCTGCTGTGCAGCTGAACGGCCTTGAAACTGGCTTCAAAAATATGTGGCGGTTAGAGTCTTGGAGTCCCTACATCATCACCATCAGCAACAACAACAACAACAACCCCCAAACCAAAACAAACAAAGGAAAGAAAGAAAGAAATCGGGAAAATGTTCATACTCAGCACACAGTGGGCTCTCAGACAAGTGTGCTGCTGTTATCAAAAGGGTGGATTAATACTTTGAGCTTATTTTATTTTCTTTTATTTGCTAGTGAGGTGAGCTCAAGTAGGAGATCTCCATCACAAGTTCCTGACTACTTGGGACAGTCTGAGAGGACCACTCTGTCCAGCCTGTCAGTTAACATCAGCTATCTATCACCTGAAGAACGATTTCCGGTGTACAAATCACTTGTTTAATTGTTGTCACAGCATGTGATCTGGGCAATGGAGTGAGGTCCCCACTTCACACTCCCAACATTAATGTGCAGGGTGGTGAAGCGGTGCACCCAGCGGGTGTGGCTAGGAAGTGGCAACATGGGCATTTTGAGCACCATCATACGCCCTCTGACCCTGCCTTGCTCTTTCTAAATTGCCGAGTGACCTTGCATGAGCCTTCTGTGTCCCGTCCTTCACTCTGGACTCTGATGTCTGTGCTTGCAAAGTCAGAAGCCTGAATTAAATTACGTTGCAGGTCCTCTTTGGGTCTCAAGGTCTCTGATGAAATGCATGTGTTCCTGCCTGGCTCCTGCTTGCTTCAGCTCTTTACACAGTTTGGATTCAGAAGGGCCTGGAGTCTGACCCCATTGCAGAAGCACAGACCTGGGTCTGGGTGCCATAGTCGCCCCTGACTTCGAGCAGGGCAGAATTCTCCTGAGGACGAGGATGCAATCTGGCCAACTCCTGGTGGCCTCAACTTCTCCTCTGACCTTGGTCTTCTGGCTATCCAAACGTTATTAACCACTTAGCAGTTGTTACAGTATTTCTCTGGCGACTGCTTCCTTATTCTCAGTGTATGCCTCTAACAACAGAGAACAGGACCTGGGAGGCAGGCCATCTGTGCAATCTTGTCCTCAGTGCTACCCTGCCTTGTGATGCTGGGCAAGTCGCCTCAAAACTGGGCACTACCAAGAAGGGCTGTCTTAGCCCGAGGGTGTATGGAGCCATGTGGCCTTGGAGGAAAAGATGACTGATCCAGGTTACATATGACTAAGATAAGAACATCACCCGGTTTCTAGTAATGGTTGGGAAACTGTCCAGGGATGGTCCATTTCAAACGGCTTTTCTGTTTTAAAGTCTTAGGGAAGACAGGATCCCAGCAATGGTAGATGCAGCCTTTGCACCGTGGCCTACCATTGATTCTCCTCAGTTACAAACTCTCTCTCAAGCCTTAACTTGGTGTCTGGCTTTCCCCAGCAGAAATTCAGGCAGGCCCGTCTGCTCTGCTAGGACATAAAAGGTGTACACATGTAGAGGCCGAGGCGCAGCCCCAGCCCCGCCCCTATGTCCTCTCAGCCACTTGGAGGAACTTGGTTTTGTTTTCATTAATCAAAATCCATATGTATTCTTTTTATAAAACATAATAAGGTTAAATAGTTTTGATTTGTGCCCATTTTATTTGCCAGTTTAAGAAGTGAGATTATATGCACTTATATGTATATATACACATGTGTGTGTATATGTGTATATATTTGAACATGGGATTTGAGTGTATCTGAGATTCTGTTTTTAAAAATATGAAATCTTAAAAAACCTCTCTTTTTCCTTCTCTCATTCCTCCTTTCTTTTGTTTTAATTTAAACATTTGTTTTCATTAGTTACTTAATGCTGAAAATTTCCCTCTTTATTTTTTAAACTATCTAATCTACAATATCTTAGGGAGACTATTAAATGCAGAAAAGATCCTTAATATAAGAACATTACTAGGGGACATAAAATATTTATTCTAAATCTAAAATCCCAGTCTTTTTGGAGCTGAGGATCGAACCCAGGGCCTTGTGCTTGCTAGGCAAGCGCTCTACCACTGAGCTAAATCCCCAACCCCAAATCCCAGTCTTGATACTGTAATTTTTTCAGAAATTCTTTGTAGTTTGGGGTCAGCATTGTCTCTGGAGGAATTTTAACATTTACAGGCTTGTGGCTCCATTCAGAGGAGGGAATCTCTTGAAAATTGGTGGCAAACACCACTTTATGGCCTTACAGAAGTGTCTTAGTGCTTCGAGGAGACAGCATGTGTTTGCGAGGTAGGGGATTTTAACTGTAGGCTTCCCTTGCTTGGCCTGAGAGTGGGGTTAATTCTAATACTTAATTAACCTTAAAAACGAGTGTGTACATAGCTGTTTATGATTTTTCTTTTTATTGAACAGATTTTTCGTACACTCTATCTTTTTTTCATATACTATATAGTTTCCCTTCTCTTTACCACTGCTAATCCCGCTCACCTCCCCTCACATCCAGATCCACCTCCTCGATGCCTCTTATTAGAAAACAAACAGGTATATAAGCGATAATAAAAAATATAATACAGGGCTGGGGATTTAGCTCAGTGGTAGAGCACTCGCCTAGCAAGCGCAAGGCCCTGGGTTCGATCCCCAGCTCAAAAAAAAGTATATATATAAAATACAATAAGTTAAAATGAAAATAAATCAGAATAGTACAAAAAGGAAAAAGAAAACAGAAGGAAAAGAGCCCAAGAAAAGGCATAAAGAGGAGAAAGAGACCCAGAGACCCACTCATTTGCACACTCAGGAATGCCATAAAAATACAAAACCAGAAGCTCTAATATATATGCAAAGGACCTGATTAAGATTGAAAATTAAGCCGGGCAGTGGTGGCGCACGCCTGTAATCCCAGCACTCGGGAGGCAGAGGCAGGTGGATCTCTATGAGTTCGAAGCCAGCCTGGTCTACAAAGCGAGTTCCAGGACAGCCTCCAAAGCTACAGAGAAACCCTGTCTCAAAAAACCAAAAAAAAGAATGAAAATTAAAACAGAAAATTTTAAAAAAGAAAGACCCTGGCATTGCGAAACAAGGAGTCTCTAAAGATGCTGTTGTGTTCAGTTTGTCGTGATCATCTACTGCTGGTCATGGCAGCTTGTCTTAAGAGTGGTTTGTGACTCCTGTGAGACACCTTTGAAGAAAAGTAAATTTTCCTTTACAAGTGGCTATCGGATGGCGGGAGCTTCTGGCTTAGGGATGGGCATGTTTCGCTTCTTTCAGCTCTAGGACCCCATGTGGTGCAGACAAATGCAGGCCCTGTGCATGCTGCCTCACTCTGTGAGTTCACATGGGCTTCGGACATGTGGATTTCAGGAGGGCCGTGTTTCCTTGCTGTCCTCCATCCCATCTTGCTCTTACACTCTCTCTGTCTCTTCTTTCATGGGTTTCATGAGCCCTGAGAGGAGGGATTTGATGGAGACACCCCATTTAGGGCCGAGTGTTTCAAAGTCTCCCCCTCTCTGCAGCATGTCTGGCTGTGGGTCTCTGTCTTTGTCCCCATTTGCTGAAGTAGAAAGGTTCTCTGATGATGGCTGAGCACGGCCCTGGTCAGATCTGCTTTGGTTTCACTTTAAAGGGAACTGGAAGACAGCTCTCTGACCCGTGGACCACTTTCAGAATGTGTTCAGACTCCAACGTTACCAATTATCCCAGGGGTAAAGAAGAGGTCAAGTGCAGCAGCCTGAGGACAGCACTTGCACAAGTCAGCCCCAGGCTCCGGTGTCGAAGAGAAGACTCCAGCCACATAGGTAATGGAGAAAAACCTGGCCTTGGCTCTACTCACAGCTAGGCTACCAACTCACTTCAAAAGAGTTATGTCAGTGCTGGACGGTGGTGGCTCACGCCTTTAATCCCAGCACTTGGGAGGCAGAGGCAGACGAATCTTTGTGTGTTCGAGGCCAGCCTGGTCTACAGTGTGAGATCCAGGAAAGGTGCAAAGCTACACAGAGAAACCCTGTCTTGTAAAACCAACAACAACAAAAGAGTTCTGTCTGCTTCCTCACCTGTCACAGTAGGAAACAGGATGCTCTGAAGAATAAAAACCAAGTTTCTGTTCGCAAAGAACCTTTGGTATCATTTAGTGCCTGTTTGTTTCATGCAGTTGGAAACTGGGTGCCAGAGATGGGGAGTTAGTGCCTTGTCCAGGTTCGTCTCTAGAACCTGAGATGTCCATCTAGGTCCATTTCTAGATCCTGTGATGACTCTCTCATATCCAGTTCCTGGTTTCTCTTCTAGATGGTTCCTATGGTTCTTCCCAGGCCGAAGAGCTTTTCATTCTAAAGATGGACCCCCTCCCAGCTGCACTATGGACTTATTCTTGTATTGGTCACTAGAGGCTCTGTTTGGCACTCTTAGTGGCATACTGTGGACAGCTTCTTCCTTCTCTACAATTTGCCAACTTCATGGAAATCTGGACAAACGATCTGTGCTGCCAGGCTCATGGAGGACACACTCTACAATGTGTCTGGCCATTCAAGGGTCAAGTCAGGCAATGTATTTTGGCAGGCTATTGGGCAAGGACAAGATCAGCTTGGCAAGTTGACATGGTAACCTGGAACAAACCTCATCCTCCACTAAGCTCTGACTTCCTTGTATTTAAAACAAGTTTGTTGACCGCACTGATTCCTCAAGGCGCTGTTCAGCTGTGTGTTCTGTTGCAGAGTGTTTCCTAATCTTTCTATTCCTGGGGGAGTTTTAGTTAGAACCTAGTGGGATGTTCTTTACCACAGGAAACCGAGGAATGCCTGTCAGCTTTGGGATTACAAAATAAATTTGAGAAGAGTTTGTGGTCCTGTACTTCTTGCTCGGGTTTTCTAAGTTCCACCGAATGTTCACAGCCTAACTGCATCTTATTTTTTTTATGTGTAGAGATATGGATGGGGAAGCAGGAGTGATTCTTGCTTTATAAACTAGCTGTGCTTTATCAGAACGTTGCTGTGTTTGCCTATGTTGGGGGATGCACGATTAGAACCCCAACTTCATAAAACTCAGTCCTACTAGCCAAGTATTTCTCTACCAGGGAGCTCAGCTATGTATATAAGTAACTTAAAATATATGACATTTCATAGTCAGGAAAAGTATCCTAGAGGGAAAGAGAGAATTGTGAAAGCATTCATAAAGAGGGAGGAAATAACATGAACAAGAGTAGAAAAAGGGAGCTATGTGAGGTCTAGTGAATGGGTGTTGCCTGGCTTGGGCACAGTTCTGTAAAGAGGTCATGTGGAAGAAGTCTAATTACATGCAAATGTCATATTTTCCTGATTGGTATATAAGTTTTGTTTGTAGAAATATTTGTTCAACTCATCTTTGGTTCCTTATTAGGACTAATTCAAAAGACATCTCTCAAAACCAGTTAATGAGTAAATGAACCAGTAATGAGTATATGTTGAGGCACTTTCTCCCAAACTATTAGTATGCTGTGTAGACACAACCTTATCACACACTCTTGGGAGGAAGGTTGGACAGGACACTTATTTTATTGACTGTCACATATGTGAAATGCTATCCCTCAGCTCTGAAACAGTCGATAAGTTGTCTCTCACCTGGGGAAGGACATGTTGTGGTCATCAGGTTTGAATAGCTAAGGTGTGATGTGTACGTGACAGGAACATGATGCTGAATTTAGTAACTGATACAGAGATAAGCACATCAGCTGTAGATCTTCCTAATGGCAAATGAGACCACTGCTACAGACCACAGAAGAAAGACATGCTGGGAATTGCTCCTGCACATCCCCTAACAAAATGTGCTGGCAATTGTGCTAGTTACTTTTCTCATTCTTATAATAGAACCCCCAGCCCAAACAATTTAGGGCAGGAAGGGCTTATTTCGGTTTGAGGATAATGGTCCATCGTGGCGGGGGAGCTGTGGAGGGAGGCGTGTGAGGCAGCTGGTCACATTTCATCCACAGCCAGGAAGCAGAAAGATGAATGTCAATGCTCAGTCCAGGATCTCATACCATGGACGATGCCACCCACAGTTGAGATGCACATAACTAGCTCAATAACTTCATCTGGATAATTCCTCATAGGCATGGCTAGAGGCTTGTCCCCCTGTGTCCAGATTGTGATGGTATGGATAAAAAAGGAATCTAGACATTTTTCTGTATTCCAGTTATAGATAACACTCCAATACTTAAGCAAAATTTTCATAGACCTAAATAGAGATGCACATGTGAGTACAAGTGATATGAAGAAATTTAAATTACATAGATTGTGTCATGCAGGCATGGTGGGACACACCTTGTGATCCCAGCACTCAGGAAGTCAAAACAGAAGGATAACTGCAAATCTGAGCTTAGCTTAGGCTACAGAGGGAATCTGATGTTAATATGGACCACATACTAAGACCTTGGTTGTGATATAGCACTACACAGCCACAGGATGTTAGCACTGGGGGAGACTAGGGAATGATAAGTAAGGTCCCCTCTGTTTCTGCTTATACCTGCATTAAGGCTACAGTTACCACGAAACATTTTACTTTAAGGGGATGGGGGGACCAGATGAGTTCACTAAGTGAATTTTTTAAGAAAAAAAATTACATCAATTCCCTTTCAGAGGATAGTATAATAGGAAATACTTCCCAATGCATTCAGTGAGGCCACCATTACCATAATACCAAAACTGGACAGTCAATACAAACAAAGACAACTTCTGCAGGCCAGCACTGCTAATGAACACAGAGGCAAAACTCACAAGCAAAATAACAGCAATTGAATCCCGCAATGCTTTGAAGAATTATACGCATGCAGCTGGGGAGACTGCTCAATGAGGTAGAGCATTTGCTGTGCAAGCTTGAGGACCTGAGGCTGAATCTGCAGCACCCCAAAAGTAAACCCCACCAGATATGGCCACCTAAGACTGTCTTTGCACTGGGAGGTGGAGATGCAAGGAGCCTGGGAGCTCACTGGCCAGTCAGCCTGGCTAGGAAAGGTGAGATTAGGGCTCAGTAAGAGACTCTGTCTCAGAGAAGTAAGATGGGAAGCCACAGAGGAAAACACTGACAGTCCTTATTAAAGAGTAAACAACGCAGGAGCATATTAATAACACAGAAAAAGAATTTGACAAAATCTAATACCCATTCATGATTAATAAAATAGTATATGACCATGGCATTATCTCTTTGTCAAAACTCATGGAACACACAACTCCCACAGTGAACAGCAATACAAAATGTAGGGTTTGAGTGATAATACTGTGCATTCGTTGGAGGGTCACAGACTAGAATGTTCCTCTGGAGTATGGGACATCAATAGTGTGGGAGCTTGAACATGTGTAGGGACAGGCTATATGGAAACCTTGTAGTGTTGTTCTTACCTAAAACTGCTGCATAAACACAAAGTTCACAACAACAACAACAACAACGAATAAGGAACATAAAAAGCAAGGACAGCTGAAAGCCATGGTTCTCAAGAGTGCTGTCCTGGAGCCCCTGTGGCTCTCTGGAACCCTGATGGGGAGGGTTAGTTTCACAACAGTGATTTCATAATGACCCGAGCACAGTACACTACTTGTTTCTCTCACACTCGTTTAATCATGAATGTGGACAGAGTTTTCCAGAGGCGACATGACATGTGACATTGCAACAGAGGGGCATGTGGCAGCAGCTAGGACAGTTCAGCTGTCCCCAGTTAGGCAAGACACTGGAGAGATTTTGGAAAAAAAAAAAAAAAGGTAACTGCAATTGTCTTCTCACTGTATCTGCTTTGGTGAGAAAAATATTTTTTTAATATGCCACTTTAGCATGTCGAGTTTATTATTATTTTAAATAAGAGATAATAATCATTTACTTAAAAAAAAAAAAAAAAAAGCAATGTGGCAGGTCTGCTCCTTTGTGTGAGAGATCAGCAATGTTACAAGAGTTACAAAAGTGCCCTGGTGGGATTATCACAGCTGAGTGAGCGATGTTGAGGGGGCTCAGGGGACAGGAGCCCTCCTCACACCAGTAAGCAGAGGCTCCTCCTGAGGGGGAGGGGCACCTGATGGAGGGGTTAGACCTGTGGCATTTGGTAAGGATGGAGAAGACACTGAGCAGAGCATGCAGACATCATAGAAGTCCTGTGGGCTGTCAACCGAAGCCCGAGGCACAGGAAGCTGAAGCCGGCAAACAGGATGGATCAAGTGTGAGTGTGTGTGTGTGTGTGTGTGTGTGTGTGTGTACACAAATGTGTTTAGGGTGGGGGTGGGGCTGGGAGGCCCAAGTTCAGTTACATAGAAGAGGTTGTTCTGTTGTTACATTTTGTTCCAAGTCGGATTTATGGAGATATAAATTATCTGCAATAATTTCTCCCATTTTCAAATTCCATGAGCTTTAACAAATGCATATAGTGGTCTAGACAATGTCAAAGTCAAAGCACAGCATAAATTCATGAAAAGAAAACTTCTTTTTGATTCTTTGTAGTCAACGCCTTTCCTATCCCAAGAGCCTGGTAGCCGGTGCTGCATCCTTGTGCTTGCTAGGCAAGCACTCTACCACTGAGCTAAATCCCCAACACCCCCCCCACCACCACCACCACCGCCTTTTTTTCTTTTGAACAGTGCCACATAAGTGGAATGAATCACAGAATCATGTTTTAGAATTATTTCCTTTTATTGGTTTAAATATTAAGGCCATTTCACGTAGTTAAAAGGGAGGTTTATTTTGTGGGGTAACTTACAAGTGAAGGGATAGTTTACAGGCTCTGGGAAAGGTGTGTCGCAGCCTGGCGGTGTTCTCTGGAGAACTCTGCTTGGTCTAACTCCAGCGTCCAGGGTTCAGGAACCAAGAGAGCTCTGTCATCTGGATCTCAGGTCTTCAGGGTCCTCTCTCAGCTCTGCCTTGTAGGCATGACAGTTACTGGAAGCCTCAGTGGGGGCAGTACTTCTAGGTCAAAGCTGGATCGGCTATCTACTACATCCTTTACTTTTAATTCACTGGAAACCCAAGTCAACAGATTTTTTTTTCTGAAGATAAGTTAACTGTATAGATTTTCTAATGCTTTGACCAATCCACGGATGTGTGAGTCATTTCCAGGATTAGGTGATCGAGAATAAAATTTTATGCATATTACTTTATTTCTGTGAACATGGGTTGGGAAGTAGTTTTACTTGACGGGAGGGTGGTAAAAATGGTCCAGGAAGACATGAATAGGCTCAGCTTAAGCAGTGTGTCTGCCCTTGTTATATTCTGATTGTTGGTGACTTAAAGACTGTTGCTGCAGGATTCCTGAAAATCAATTATTTTAGAGTCAGTTTTACTAGTAAGGGATGTGAAGTTAGCATCTTAGGTCAACTCGCCCATGCAGGCATCGAGACTGCCTTCAGGAGGTGGAAAATGGGCAGGGTGAAAAGAGACAAGATCTCCTGGGAACAGAGCAATCCTTGGTCTTCTCTCCGCTCGTCTTCATGCTGGTGAGTCAAGAAGATTAGAACTATGCAGCAAAA
Organism: Onychomys torridus; assembly: GCF_903995425.1. Classification (NCBI taxonomy): domain Eukaryota; kingdom Metazoa; phylum Chordata; class Mammalia; order Rodentia; family Cricetidae; genus Onychomys; species Onychomys torridus. Next base: position 4,969,202 of record NC_050454.1, on the reverse strand, counting down.
CATCCATACCCCCAAAGTGACCGCCGAGAACTGAAGATGAACTTCGGCATCACCAAAGAACTCAGGTGTGAACCATTCTCTGGAGTCCATTTAATGCATCTTAAATGGGTTGTCATCCAGGTATCAGTTCATTGGAGAAAGGAAACTTACGTTTTCCTGGTGGAGGTTCTGTCTATAGGTTGGGGAATTAGAGATTCTGTCAGGAGCTTCTGAGAGTGGAATCCGTTATGGCACTGCACGGATTATCCAAACAGAATCAAGTTTGCGCTGACGCCATCTGTCATGAATGAGTTTCCTGGGAACGTAATAGAATGACGTGAGTACAGAAACCCATTCTTCGCAGAGCACATTGAGGCCCCACTGTACTCAAGGCAGCTGAACATCGCACCACCCTATTAACTGCAAATGTCAGGGTCCTTCCTGAGTGACCACTCTATGGACAGAGCCTAACAAACACTCTATTTCTAACTTTTCATATTCCCAGGGTGGGGGAGAAACTGAAAATTTTAAATTTATTATTTTTAATTAAAATATAATTATATCCTCCTCCCTGCTTCCACCCTCAAAGATGAAGTTTTCGAGGTTTGTTTGAATCAATAGGAGTGACTATTTTGATAAAAGAAACTGGAAATGAAGTCCATCCAGTCCTCCAGCACAGTGTCTGCCATGGTTACTATTTGCCCACTCCTCAATTCCTACATATTTCCAGTGTTCTATAGTGGCCGAACTACTTTCTTGGCTTCCATTCAAACCTCGTCTTCTCTCTGAAGCCCTTCTTGATCAGAGACTTTTAAAAAGCCCCTCCTGTGGCCCTGTATGTCACCGCCACCTCTGCCGGAGCACTTGTCAAAACACACTGTCACTTACTCTTGTTGTTTCCTGTGCTTGTGTTTGCTTGAGATCAATAATTCTGCTGTCTTCATTCCCCATAACTTCATTTCTTTACACAGTGCCTAGCTTGTACCAAGTACCCAATAAACTCTTTTTAGCCAACAGTGACTCACTAGCTCCTGAAGCGGTCTGTTCCGTTTGTCATTTGTAAACTGTTCTCACAGAGGCAACAGCGCTGTCTTCCTCCTTCTCCTCCTCCTCCTGTTCTCCTTTTCCTTCTTCCATTTCTTCTTCTCCTTCTCCTCCTCTTTTTCCTATTCTTCCTCCTCTTTCTTTCTTTCTTTCTTTCTTTCTTTCTTTCTTTCTTCCTTCCTTCCTTCCTTCCTTCCTTCCTTCCTTCCTTCCTTCCTCCTCCTCCTCCTTCTTCTTTTTGAGATAGTTTGTCTTGTATACTTTGACAAGCATAAAAATAAAATCTTGACCCTGCAGATTCCATCTCTTAACATCTGGGATGTTGGTGTGTTCCACCACATTGAATTGAAAAGTATTCTTTGTAGTAAATCAAACCAGGTCTTAATGATGCTTCACCAGCAACTCTTTGGTTTAGTAATTGGGACCTCCTCAGGTCTCCACACCCATATTCAACCTGCGCATTTGAAAAAAGCTGTCATGGGCATATTTGAATCATCTCATTTCCCAGTGAAATTCTGCCTGTTTCTCTACTTTGTCTGAATTAATGTTATTTTATCTATGTAATTAAGGCAAGAGAACCCACATGAAAAATGCCATCAGGAATATGATAGTTGGCATTAAGAGCTGGAATTGGGAGGTCTGTCATGAATCACCCACAGTGATTTCACTAAATGATTTTTATTGATGGTATCTTAACTTTTCCTTATCTAAGGGACGGGGGTACGACTTGTGATTTTGAGGCACTTGGTGGGCGAGATTTTTTGCTGCATGAGGCCTCTTCCAGGGACCCCAAGTGTGTATCTTTTGAAGCTGGATCTTCTTGCTGGCTTAACAACGGCCTAGTGAAAAAGACCTGTGTGAGGCACAGGGAGAGAAGCTCTCGGCTCTGGCTTCATATGTTCATACTGACAACACACCAAGCAACATAGCCGGCTCAGCAAACAGTCAGTAACTACAACAAACAACACAACCCGCAGATCGGGTTTCCCAGGCCAAGCAACACCAACAACAAACCTCTTCTAGGTGCGAATTTCAAGACATTCCCCGACTAAGAGTATTTCACTGTGAAACTGTTTGGTCGCTTATCCACAAAAACCCTAGCATGACCACCCCAGGTTCAGTTCCTCGGCAAAAAGCTGAGGGTGTAGAGTCTGCTCTGAAAACCGAAAGTCCCTCCATAGGCCAGAATTTCTATCTGAACATCTGATTCTTCACACAGTGTAACAGAGGAATAAGATGTCAAGATGCCAGCACACACTGGAAACACTGCTCACTTGGTCTGAGACAGTCACGAAGGATGGCATGGGACAAAATGCTGGAGTCTTCTTTAGTAGTATTGTGTAGACCTGATACCCATAAAGATGGGCAACCAGAATAGTTTCCGTAATGAAAAAAGTCACCAACAAATAAGCAATGGAGTCTCTTTCCATCTTACTACAGGTATTTGTTTTTGTGATTTGGCTGAAATCTTACTACAAATCTCACCATGACCCTACATCCGCCAAGTATTGGGACAAAGAGAAACATGAATAAAGAGATACAGGGTCTGCGGACGGACTCACACATACTTCAGGAAGAGGAAGATGCTGATCCCTTGAAAAGGGCAAGGACTCCAGAGCGACAAGAGAAACTCATTCTAGAGCTGGCTCGGGCTCTATTTACTCATTCAATATTTACTGAGCAAGGCAAACACAATCCCTCAGAGCTCACAGACCGAACACTGTCACCACGGGGCTGTGAACAGTCACTTCTCCTTTCTAGGGGATGTTTCACTATGAGCAAAGCGGAGGCTGTACTTTTACTAGGCCAGAATGCAGTCTTTTACCACCTTCTCCCTTTGCAGACGAACTTTTTAAAAAAGGGGAAATGAGAGATGGACTGAGATTGAATCCACTTGTCTCAAAATCCTGGATTGGGCAATCCGCCCTGACCCACAGGGAGAACCGAGTCTTCCTTCCATTCCGATGATCGTGTTGACAAGTAAGATTAAGGTGGGTGGAGAACTTTGTTGTTACTGAAATTACCAGGCAAGTCGTACTAAAATGTTATCAAATGATTGTTTCTGCCGCCAGTTATTAATACACGTGGATCCCAATAAGATTGCCCCCAATTCCAGCACTTGATCTTTATTCTGATCTCCTAGTTCCACATCATGTGTGTTCTCCTTGCCATTCCCTTAAGGCCTCTTCCCCCCACTCATGTGTCCCTTTAGAAAACTCAGAAGCTACACATCTGAGAAAGAACTACAGTATTTGTCTTCCTGAGCCTGGGTTAGCTTACTTAATACTTTCCAGCTCCACTCATCTTCCTGAAAATTTAACAAGTTTCATTTTTCTTTTTCTTTTTTTTTTTTTTAAGATTTACTTATTTTTATTTTGTGTGCATGAGCATTTTGCCTGTCTATATGGTATGGGTACCACAATCATGCCCACTGCCTGAAGAGGTCAGAAGAGGGTATCAAGTCCCCTGAACTAGAGTTACACATGGTTTTAAGCCATCATGTGCATTCTGGGAAAGGATCTTAGGTCCTCTACAAGTGCTCTTGTATGTACGTTGTGTGTTTATACTATGCATATAACAATAAAATATACATACCATGCTTGAGGAACATCTAGATGGATTCCATTTCTTTTCTCATTTTTCTCTCTGCTCTCTATCTCTGTCTCTGCCCCTCTCTCTGTGCATACACGGGGACTGATCTCAAAGCTTTGAACATTCTAGACAAGCACTCTTCCAATGAACTATGCTCCAGCCTTAACCACAAATCTTAAATATAGTCCCAATCTCTTTTGTTTCAAAACGATCCTGGATATACTGGTGTGTTTCCCCATTAACCCAAGGAAGAGTTACTTTACAAAGAAAAAGCTTGTATTTAGCCCACAGTGCACAGCTCTGGATGTTCAAATGTCTATATATGACTGGAATATTTTTGCTTCAAGAGTCTCAAGGCAGAGAGAGGGAGGGAAATAGAAAGGGGGAGGGAGGGTAGGGGAGAGAGAGAGAGAGAGAGAGAGAGAGAGAGAGAGAGAGAGAGAGAGAGAGAGAGAGAGAACCTTCTTACAATGACACTGTTATCCACTCACAGGGACTCCACCCTGGTGATCTGATATAAGTCTAACCATCTCTCAGAGGCCCCACCACTAAGCAGGACAGTAAGGCTAAGAGTCCACCCTCTGAAAACTTCAAAATGGAGATTAAACACTGACATGGAAACTGAAAATGAGACATAATACATACATACATACATACATACATACATACATATACATATATGTATATATACATATCCATATACATACATACATACATATATATATATGACATGCGCAGGTCCATGGCCAGAAGCACGTTCATACACTTAGCTACCCAAAGACAAAATGGGCTCCACTTTCCACACTTGCTCCAGTTCAGTGTGTGTGTGTGTGTGTGTGTGTGTGTGTAAGGGTATGGCTTCATCCCAGGTAACATCAATTAACTTCTGCTTTCATGTTGAGAAACATGGATTCACACTCTGTGTAAGTGGACTCCCAGAAGCCAATCCCCTGCTCCACTGAGAGTGACATCATGCTCGATGCTGCTGTCTTAGTCCTGGGCTCCTGGTGGGATGGCAAAGCCAGCATCAGCCATGAGGGGAGCTCTTCCCTGCATGACCTCAATATTGCTTCCATGTCTGCAACATTCCACTTGGAAAGTGATTTTGTTAATAAAAAGGAAGAAAGGGGCCAGAACTAGCCAGGTGGTTTCAGTGACACAGGATTGTGCAACAGGTTCCTTCCAAGAGAAAGCTCACATAGCATTGCACAGTGCTCAGCGCTGTAACTGTACTGCACTGTAAATAACAATGGAACAGATACAATTTTTACAAAAATATCTTTGGGGAGTGGTGGCACATACCTTTAATCCCAGCACTTGGGAGGCAGAGGCAGGCGGATCTCTGTAAGTTCGAGGCCAGCCTGGTCTCCAAAGTGAGTTCCAGGAAAGGCACAAAGCTACATGGAGAATCCCTGTCTTGAAAAACCAAAAAAAAAAAAAAAAAAAAAAAAAAATCTTTGTCGGTTTTGAGATTATAATATAATTGCATCATTTCTCCCTTCCCTTTTCTCCCTCTTAACCCTTCTATATACCCTCCTTGTTCCTTTTCAGATGCATGTCCTTTTTTCATTAATTGTTGTTACATATAGATGTCTATATGTATTATATACATTCCTAAATGCATAAGTACAAGCTGCTCAGTCTGCATAGTATTGCTTGTATGTTTACTTCCAGGGCTGATAATTAGGTATTGGCTAACTAAATGGTGTGCTCTTCCCTGGGAAAATCTTCATCTTTTCTCCATCATTCCCGTCTGCCTTTAGCTCTTTGCAAGGTCTCCTGGGCTTCCCTCCATCCACTTGGGCATGCTGTTTGTTGTTTTTGTTTAGCCCATGTTTAGACGGTCATGTTGGTGAGATTTTTAATGGATGTAGTTTTATTTTATTTTTATTTCATGGGTGTAGTTTCTGACATTCCCAGGAGAAGCAGTCTCACAGCAAACTCCCTGTTCTCTGGCTCTTACATTCTTTCCACTTACCTGCTCTTCTGCAGTGATCCCTGAGCCTTGGGTTCTGGAGCTGTTTTGTGGATGTGTCCTTTGGGACCTGGGTTCACAACTCTACATGTCGATTGAGTACTGTTTTCTGTAATGGTCTTCTTCTGTTGCAAAGAGAAGTTTCCCAGTTGAAGACACTTACTTGTGGGTATAGGAACCAGTATTTAGAATGTAGTTAAGGCTTATGTTGGTATCATAAAGTGGTGTTGATACATTCTCCTCCAGGATCCACAGCTTCATGACAGCCCTGGGTAGTTGGCTGGGTTTCTAGTACCAGGGATGATTTCCCTCTTGTTGAGCAGGGGACAGATAAAATTTAAACGCTGTATTATAAAACAATTTCAGGACTATAAAAGAGTTGTAAATATAGATTATTTGTGAGTGTTCTCTCAGCATTTAGTAAAATCAGGAGCTGGGAAATTAAAGTTGATAAAATATTAATGTTAATCTATAAGCCTTCTAGAGATATGATCATTTGACCCACTAAAGAACCTACTCTCTGCCAGCATGCTGACAGTAGTTTCCAGAGGTGCTGGTGTAGCAGATCTGCCTAACATTACTCCTTTTCTTTTTTATGGGGCAGTAGCATTGTTGATTAATAGCATTTTGTAATATTTATTACATAAAAGAAGAGATGTCCTCTTTGTATCATTTCTGGTAAAGTAAAAAACACACTGCTTTAACTAATTCCCTATTGGTGGACATTTTAACTGTTTGCAGAATCTCACATTCAAGCATCCTACAGTAAGGAAATGTCTATATCCATCTCTTTATCAGCATGTGGTTATTTCTGTGGACAAAAGCAGAGAAACAGAAGAGGTCTTAGAAAGGTATGTAATTGAAATACTGCACTGCCCCAGCTACCCCAATAATCATTGTGAGGATCATTCTGGTTCTTGTAGCTTAGATAAATATTTATTCCCAACTGAGCAGTTTCTAGGATTCAGGAGCTGTACACAAATATGGAAAGCCATAACCCTCCCTTCCCCCCAGCTTTCTGTGTTTTTAATTGCTGTGGATCGGAGGACAACTTCTCTCCTCCACGTCACAGAGACATTACAAGTTTGAACAAACTCTGGGCCTTATGCAAACCCCTTACAATCTCTTATCATTTGGGAGCCAAGGGGCCATTTCTCTGGCTGAGGAGGTAATTGAGTTGCTAGAGTTCTTGTCTAGTATTCTTGAAGCCCTTGGGTCAGCCCCTGTACCAACCATATACACCAAGTGTGGTTCCTCATACCTGAACTCCCAGAACTTGGAGATAGGGGCAGGAGGATCAGATGCTCAAAGCCATCCTTGGTCAGATAGTGAGGGAGAAAACTTTTTCTACCGGACACATTACAAGGGAAAACAAAGTAACTATCTAACTAGAGGCAGCAGGAAGTCGACCACAAGGCAACGGCAGGTATCCAGGAGTAATTTTGAAAACAGATTTATAGCCACTCTTTCTCATAAAAGCATGTGTTTTGTTGTGATATAGTCAATGATGTGAAGAGGCCATTTTGTGGACAGCCCGAGCATGATGGAAAGCCTTTATGTGGCTGCAACTGAAGCTCAAATCCTTCCCTTGCTGAACATCTGTATGATGCTGGCTGTCACAAATGTCTTCCTGCTAAAGATCAAGAAATAGAAGATGTAAACACTGAAGTCCTGTGAAAATGAGATATCACTTATTTGTCTATGAGATTTTAGAATTAATCAATAGAATAAGATTTCTATGAACTAACAGGCAAATACCTGAGCAGGGATAGTCAGGGTTTTTGTTTGTTTGTCTGTTTGTTTTGTTTTTGTTTTTTAGTAATGTGAATAGAAAAATGATTCAAGGGAGAAAATACACTTGGACTTAACAACATGGTGTAACACCGATGTGGATTATACTCATTGTTAATAATAAAGCTGACTGGCCAATAAGCTGGGCAGGAAGAGATTGAGTGCAAGAGTCAGACTAGGAGAATTCTGGGAAGAGGAAGGGTAGAGTCAAAGAGTTTCCATCAAACTCAGAGAAGCAAGATGAGAATGCCATACTTAGCTATGTTGTGGTTTAATTTAAGTGTAAGAGTTAGCTAGTAACAAGCCTGAGCTATTGGCTGAGCATTTATAGTTAATATAAGCCTCTGTGTGGTAATTTGGGAAGTGGCTGCCAGGTATTTGGGTATAAGCAGTCAGGACAGGAAACATCTGATTACATAACATTACTAGCCCCAGGCTTTGATGCTGCCTTGCTATGGGTATGAACTTGGTCAAGACAATCTAGACCAATGTCTGTTTCCTCATTGGGAAAGAGTCATTGTAAGGGTTGAGTGAGATGGCATATGAATGGAGTCTGGCATGGTGCCTAGCACACTGTAGGTTCTAAAAGCACATTAATCTCTCCTCTTTCCCCTCTCTTTCCAGGGGTTTCTGGAAATAGCCTTGTGGTAGTTTGAATGCATTTGGCCCCATGAACTCATAAGGAGTGTCACTATAAGGAGGTGTGGCCTCGGTGGAGGAAGTTCTGTCTTGTTGGAGGAAGCTGGATGACACACACCTTTAATTCAGATCTCAAGGCTAGAGGGTACACCTTTAATCCAGGCCACAACTTCTGTTGGAAGTGAGTCACCATGTGGGTGGGCTTTGAGGTCTTTTTCTCAAGCAACCCTCAATGTGACAATCAGTTGACTTCCTGTTGCCTCTGAGTCAAGTTGCCTGACTCTTAGCTCCAGCACTGCATCTGCCTGCATGCTACCATGCTCCCCACCATGATGGAATGAACCTCTGAAACTGTAAGTAAGCCACCTCAATTAAATGTTTTCATTTATAAGATCTGCCATGCTCATGGTGTCTCTTCACAGCAATAATGACCCAAACTAAGATAAACCTACAGAAAGCTCCAAGTATCCTATCATTCTGTCCATTGCTTGGTATCCAAATATAACAGGGCTTGTTTTGATGGTTGTTCTAAATTTGTTTTTTTATTTTTGTTCCTTCCCCTCCCCCATAAAGCACACTGTATTCAGCTGTTTTATCTTATAATAGGTATAGCAATGTCTTGTTTGATGAGAAGTTGGATTTAATGGTCTCTAACAAGGGATTAATTTGAGGCCTCAAGCCAAGAGCCTTTGGTCTTAGGAGTTCAGATACTAATAGCAGCATATAATAAGGATCCTTATTAGAATGCTCCCCAACCAGAATTCATGTAGTATATGATTGGTACAGAACATTCCAGTTTCCAGAGTGCTTTCACATCCATTATCCATTTGAGTGACTTGGACATGTGTATCTAAAGAGAAATTGTAGACCCATTAAACAAAGGCTGTTCTAAGGCTGTAAGGCCAGGCAGCAGCCAGTACTGGAACAGACTGGACCTGGAACATCAAATATGTTGTGTTCCTTGCTCAGAGTTCCTGGACTCAGCTTCTATTGACACTTGAAAAACTATACCAAACTCAGAATCATAAAATAATTCTACCAGGAGCATGGATTCTTCGTGCCAGGAATTCAAAAGCTCACAATAGAGTCACTTTGCTTCTACTTCGGGATGCCTGGGCCTCGGATGGAAAATGCACAGGGGTAGATTAAAATCATCTAGAAGCATGTTCAGTCCAGAAGTTCTTATTGCCTCTCTGCTCAGACTAGAAAACTGGTTAGTCACTTCTCCCTCTCCCTTGAGCTTCCCTGAAGCATGGTGGAATGGGGTAATGATACTCTTTGCACATAACGACAGCTCAACCTTCTAAGTCCCTACCCCAAAAGGGAGGAGATAGGTAATCTTTTTGACCTGGCGCTGGGGTCCTGTCCTTTGTATTCTTCATTGTATACTTTACTGATGGGGTTCTGCCTTCGCTTGTACTTCGAGCAGGGTAGGGGGATGTTAACCCTACTCCCTTAGAGGAAGAACACTAAGAGATGGCAAGTCCAATGAGTGGACTGCGTCCTCCAGAAGTTCATATGTTGGGATTTTAATTGCCAATGTAACAGTCCTGAAAGATGGGCCTTTAGGAGGTGATTTGGTTAGAGGGAGAGCCCTAAGAAGTGGCCCAGTCCCATTGTTGCAGAAGCAAGCCTATTCTTAGAGTGAGCTGTTCAGAGTCAGTTCAGCTGGCTCTCATAGCCTGTTTTATACACATTTGGGTTTTACACTCTGCTGTGTTGTGATGCAGTGTCAAAGCCCTCTGTATATGCTGGTATTCTGTCCCTGAGATTCCCAGTTAGTAGTGACAGACACCCTTATGACATTTGACACCACTTCGTTTTGGTCAATGTCATCCCCTCCTTGCTCATCCCCCCATATCACTTTAATCTGTCTCCCACCTGTACCCTTCTGCTCCCCACCTCAACACCATCTTTCTGTTTTCTTGTCACATGCATTCTGTTACCTTCCCCATCCTTTCCTTTTGGACTTTTTTTTCTTCTCTCATGGCCTGTTTCTAGTTTCATGACCTCTGTCCACAACCACTCCCACACTCCCACATAAACACAAAAATTACAATATAAAAAGTTGGGAGCTAGGATCTGCATATGACAGAGAATAGCATGAAGGGTTTGTTTTCCTGAGCCTGAGTTACCTCAATTAATTTAACATTTTCCAGTTCTGTCTACTCTCCTGCAAATTTTATGTTCCTTTATGGAGGAATAAAACTATTACCCAGTCATCAAGTTATGGACACCTAGGCTGCCTTAACATCTTTGTGACTGTGACTAGAGCAGCAATAAATGGACTTGTAAGCGCTCTTGTGTTTGAACATAGAGCCTTGTTCAAGCATGAATCGAGTGGCTTCACTGGTAGATCTAGTCTAGTTGTGTTTGTTTGTTTGTTTGTTTGTTTGTTTGTTTGTGGACTTCTCTGGAGGCTGTGCTCTCCCTCACATCCTTGCCGGCGTTTGTTGTCATTTGTTTCCCTGGTGATTGTCAGTCATTACGACTGGGTTGAGATCAAATCTCAAAGTAGTTTTAATTTGTATTTCCCTGATGGTTAACAATGCTGAACATTAAAAAAAAAAAGCTATTCATATTTCTTCTTTTAAGATGTCTGTTAAGTTCACCTGCCTATTTATTGGTTGTTGTTGGTGATGGTGGTGGTGGTGGTGGTGGTGGTGGTGGTAGTGGTAAGTGAAGTTTATTTTTGTAGGTTTTTTTTTGTATATTCTAGATATTACAAACATTTTAAGAAATATTCAACCCCAATACTTTCAAACTGCTCCACAAAATACCAAATTTATCTTACAAAGCCAGGTTGTCCTTATACCAAAACTGGTAGCACACACACACACACACACACACACACACACACACACACACAAAACAACAACAACAACAACAAAAAAAACAAATGACAGACTAATTTCTCTGTTGAACATGCATGTAAAAATGATTGACAAAATCATTGCAGATCAAATTCAAGATCATGTTAAGGAAAGCTTGTAACATAATCAAGTCGGTTCCATTCCATGGATGCAAGGTTGATGCAATATTAAAACAAAAAAATGTGATGTACAATTAAAAGCAAGGAAATTCATGACCATCTTAATAAAATCAGAAAAGAAATTTGAAAAGTCCAATACAGCTTCATGATAAATGTCTTAAAAAACTATGAATAAACTAAAAGTAACTGAACATAAAGAGGGCTGTATATGACAACCTATAGCCAACATTATACTAAAAGGGAAAAGATTGGGTCATTTCCTCTAAAATCTTGAATGAGACATGGATGGCCACTCTCTCCGTGCTTATTGTTTATTCAATATGGTACTCAAAGTCTTTGTTATATCAATAAGACAAGAAAAAGATCTAAAAGAGATCTTAAAAAGTTAAAGTATTTTAACTTGCAGATGATATGAGTTTATATATTAAGATTCTACCAGGAAAACCTTTAGCTCTAATAAACAATTTTGGTAAAGTTGCAGAATACAAAATTGACATATGATAGCCAATAGCTTTTTGTATACCTGTAATGAACTTGCTGAAAAAAGAATTGGGAAAAATATTCAATTCACAACAAGTAAAAAAATTAAAATATCTGAGAACAAATCTGAGAAAGGAAGTGAAAGACCTCTACAAAGAAAACTGCAAAACATTGAAGTGGGAAATTGAAGACAATACTAGTGATGTAAAGGCTTTCCACATTCCTGTATTAGCAGAACTAGTATTGTGCTCAGGGATGATTTACCTAAAGTAATTCACAGTTTCAATGCAATTCCTATTAATATTCCAATGACATTCTTTACAGAACTAGAAAAATAACTGTAAAAATACATGTGGTAATACAATGATCACGGATAGCCAAAGCAATCTGAAGTAGAAAGCACACAGCATATACTTTAAGAGATAATTTCTAGAATTTGTTACTCAGGAAGAACACATCAGGAGGATTATAATATCCAGGCTTAAACTATACTATGGTGGCACAGTGACAAAGACGTCATAGTACTGGTACAAAAACAGACTCAGAACAACTGGAGAGGATCTAGAAACAAACCCATACAGCTATCACTCCCAACTTTTGGGCAAGAGCATCACAAACACACCCTGGGGCTAGTGAGGTCACTGGTCAGGTAAACATGTTTGCCATCAAACCTTACACCCTGAGTTCAAACCCCAGAACCTACATGGTCTTAGGACAGAGCTAACTTGTGCAACCTCTACATGCATGCCATAACTAAATGTATAAGAACTACACCCTGGAGAAAAAAAGCTTATTTAATAAATGGTGTTGGAAAATCTGGATATGCCCACTAGAGAATAAAATCACATTTTTATCTCTCATCTTGCACAAAAATCAATTAAAGGAGATTAAAGACCCTAATTTAAAACCTGAAACCATAAAGCCGCTAGAGAAGAGGTTCTTAACCTGGGAGTCATGACCCCATTGGGTGGGGGTCAAATGATCCTTTCCCTGGAGTTGCATATCAGATATCCTGCGTATCAAATGTTTATACTAAGATTCATAACAATAGCAAAATTACAGTTATGAACTAGCAATGAAATATTTTCACAGTTGGCAGCAGGGGGGTGTCCCCACAATGTGAGGAACTTTATGAAAGGGTCTCAGCAGTAGGGAGGTTCAGAACCACTGTGCCAGAGGAAAATATCGGGAATAGATTTGAAGACACGGGTATAGGCGAGAACTTTAAATAGAACCTCAACAGCCCAGGAAGCAGTCCAAGAACTGACAAATGGGATAATATGAAATTAAACCTTTGGCACAGCAAAGGAAACTATCCACAAGGTGAGAAGCTTACAAAATGGGAGACGATCGTTGTAAGCTGTACTTCAACTTCTTTTCTTCCTAAACTACCTGATCTATGGTGTTGTGTCAGAGCAACAGAACACCATGACAACAGGAGCTCCTGTGCCCTGATTTGGATAATGCATTCTTTTGAAGCATGTTTAAGAATGAGGAAATCAAAGCTCAAAGAGGTTCTGATTTGCACAGCGAGAGTAGCCTCTTACCCAAGGGTTCAATTTTTAAATAAGTAAAGAAAATGCTGTTCATACCCAAGAGTGCCTTGAAAGCCTGCAGTTTGTTACTGGCGTGCAGAATATGTGGTTCTGTGCAAGCCACAGCCTCCAGTGTGTCATCTCCTGGCTGCTGAGTTATGTCTACTAACTGAATGAACTAGTGGGCAGAACCATCCACACTGTTCGTAAATGGTTCTCTCGTTATTTTCAAGGAGCTAATATTTTAATTCCCAAAGATTTGATACATTGGGAAAGATGGATCATGAATTTAACCCATGTTGGTCTAATTCCAGAGCCCAAGTTCTGTCCATACACCTTGCTGCCTAGAAACCACATCTGTCTGGGAGGTTGGGACAGAGACCAGAGTTTTAGAGCCATTTATGTTGGTCCCTCTGGTACATAGGGGTACCTCCATAAGCAAGTCTGCGTTTGCTACTGAGAGGCAATTTTCAAGCTCCATGCCTGGCTTAGTTCTCCATGTTTATGTGAGCTCGGTTTTTCATCACTGTGACAAATAACTGAGAAAAACTATCTCAAAGAGGAGAAGGTTTTCTTTCCCTTCCTTCCTTCCTTCTTTCCTTCCTTCCTTCCTTCCTTCTTTCCTTCCTTCCTTCCTTCCTTCCTTCCTTCCTTCCTTCCTTCCTTCCTTTCTTTCTTTCTTTCTTTCTTTCTTTCTTTCTTTCTTTCTTTCTTTCTTTCTTTCTTTCGTCTGTCATTCCAGAGGTTTCATTCATGGTGCACTTGCTCCAATGCTGTGAACTTAAATTGAGGCACAACACCACGGTGTCAGGATTGTGTGGTAGAGGAAACTACTTAAAAGACAGGAAATGTTGTGGGGGGAGGTGCAGATGGGGAGCGCCTAAAAAGAACCAGACACTCCTTTATAGAGCCTGTTCTCAGAGGTACAGCTTTGCCAAATATGTTCTACCTTTTGCTATTCCCATGATGCCAAGATATTATGAATCTATCAAGGGATACATCCATTGGTTTGGTCTGAGCCCACAGGAACAAACCACTTCTCACCAGCTAGCAGCCAAGGCCCTAGTGCTTAAGGCTTTGGGGGCATGTTTCATGTTCAAACCATTGTTCCTTCTTCCCAGGTATTCAATGAATGGCCACAGATGAGCAGTGGGGAATGGCTCAGTGCTCGCCATGAAAGCCTGATGAGTTTGGATTCTGAGAAGCCACAGGAAAGCTGGATTCACACACATCTGCGATCCTTGTGTTCCTGAAGCAGATGAGAAAAAGAGATGGAAGACTCCGTGGGAACTCCTGGCCATCTAACTTGGAGCACACAGTGGGAAAACAATGAAGAGACCCTATGTCCAAAACAAAACAAAACAAAACAAAAAAAAACAGAAGGCAAGGGCCAGCATATGAGATTGATCACCAGCTCCATGCTTGCATCATGGTACACATGTGTCTGAGCTCATGCATATGAACATTATCTCACACGCATCATTAATACACAGTACAGAATACCACATAAGAGAGAGAGAGAGAGGGAGAGAGAGAGAGAGAGAGGGAGAGAGAGAGAGAGAGAGAGAGAGAGAGAGAGAGAGAGAGAGAGAGAAATGAATGAAAGGTGAACTGAGCCTTGAAAATGAGTAAAATGACAATAAAATGTGAATGTGATCATTGTAGACAGGATGGGATGGACAGGAAAGCATGAATGTGCACAGTTGGGGTTTTGTGACCATATAAAGCTACTTATATTTTCTGCAGATGGAAATCTAAGCTCATTAAAGACTTGATTTCAGAGGAAACAATGTAGCAAACACCATCTGGTCAACCTTGCCCTTCACAGTGCTCTGGAAAGCTAAGGTGGAAGACTATACAGAAGAGTGGAGCTGAAGAGGTTGGTTAGGCTACTTCTACTACAGAAACCATGTGCCTGACTCTGGTCAACGTCAAAGTGTCTGAGCAGGACAGTTAGGGATTTTACCCATGGTCTTCAAAACACATTTAAGGAACTATGTAGGCCTTCAGAGGCAATGAAGCAAATGTCATCAAAATATTCTGACTCAGATAGTTCTACCACTAAAAACCTCCCCCTTCAGAGCCTCAGTACCTGAGGTCTGCAGCTTGAAATATACTGTACACACACACACACACACACACCACAGGTATATGGGTATACACACATAGACACAGTAATTTAAGTTATGATTTTTGCATATGTAGCCTTTAATTTACTAAGGTAATTTAATTTAATAAACACTCACAAAACATCTGTGTGAAAATAAGGGCTTTGACCATATGAACCTGTGTGTTTGTCTATTCCAGTCCCGCCCAAAGAAACTACTGTTATGGACTATGTACTTCTCATTCCTTTTCTATACAGTTATCATTCTCTCTGTATGTATTTATCTTAAAGCACATTTTATTAATGTTGTTCTTAACATTATATAAAGGCCCCATGAGCAAATGGCTCCCAAATATTTTCACTTTTTAACTAGGATTGTATTATGAAGACTCACCTATACTGCTTCTTACAGTTCATTTAACTTTACTGTTGTTTGGTGAGAATACCAATAGCTTACTCATCAATTGATTTATTGAGTGAAATTTTAAGAGCTTCTTGGCCTGTACAGTTGTTCTGTGTACATTCACATCCATATTTCTGGTCTACACATGTAAAGAGTTCTTTGAAGCACTGCTACACGAGTAGAATTCATAATGTCCAAAAACGCTCACTCTTGCAAGATCATATCATTTGTTTTTCTTTGTGGTTTTTCCAGACTTCTAGTTCTAGCCATGCCTGTCCCTCTTATGAAAACCAACTGTTGAACTTGGTCAAAGTCTATGAGACAATGGTGTGAGCGCCTGGAGAGAAGCCAAGTCAGGCAGAAGTTGAGGCTTTCCTCTGCTTGAGTGGTGGGAAGCTCACGAGGGGGACACCCCACTTTTCCTTTGTTCCCCCCTTTCCACTTCAGTTGTGGGGAAATAGTACCCAAGAAGGGGGTTGTGGAGGGGGAAGCAAGCTCACCGGGTTGAGGAGCAGAGAGAGGAGTTTTGAGGAGCTAGCTAGGCCAGAAGGGGGAACCCTGAAGAGAAGAGGAACAGATCCTAGATATCTGCCTGAGGTTTCTCTAGTTCCGCCCAGTTCCTGAGATGCACATGTGAAGAAAACTTCTAAACTGAGCTGAGCTGTCAGCAGCAGGAGGGATTTCAGGCCCAGAATGGAGTAAGTTCCACCATGCTGAAGGACCCAGAAAGTCATGTGGGTGTTCTATTAAAGTCCATAAAGAGCGACAACCCAGAGAGGATGCCACAATCATGGGAGGAGGGCGTCGCCAGGAGTGAAGAGGGGCTGAAAGGGACATCTAACCAAGTCTAAAATCAAGCCTTTTGTTTGGCACTCACCTGTCCACCTGGCAAACAAATTTCACTTTCTTTATATAAAAATAAGAGCTCCTAAAGTTTCTGCAGTTCATATCTACAGTGTCCAGTTTTACATCAAAACTTAAAAGGCACACTAATAATAATGAACAAGTAACTGCAAACTATGAGGGAAAAATTAGGTAGAATCCTAAACCCAGAAGTGAGTTGAATTCTGGAGTTAACCGATAAGGGCAAGGAAGTGTGGGATTATTAAGTTCAAGAAAACATAGGAGACATAGAAAACTTAGAGAAAGTTCATGCTATAGTATTTTAGGATCTACTTTAAACACTTCAAAATCTTACAAGAACTAAGGTTTAAAAACTCATTAAAAGTGTATATGACCAATAGAAGACTACATATTGAATTTCAAGACAACAGGAATACCCAAAGATGAATACAAACACAAGGAATAAAGAAAAAAAATGTAAGGTGAAAAGACATTAATAATAATAAAATCAATTACAACTAGCCTGTGAATTGATTTACGAAAATATCAAAAGAGATCCAGTCAAAGGTTCCAACAAAAGTGAGGAGAGAATAAGGTAGAAATGAATTGATACAGTCAAAATGTCAATAATAATAATAATAATAATAATAATAATAATAGTAAGTTAGTCCATAGAAAGAAGCAGCTCACCAAGTCTCAAACAGACTAAAGAGAAAAAAGCACACATTCATGCACACAAACACACCAGAAACCATGTACATTAAAAAAAATGGCTTTGATCCCCAACAA
Source organism: Onychomys torridus (assembly GCF_903995425.1). NCBI lineage: Eukaryota > Metazoa > Chordata > Mammalia > Rodentia > Cricetidae > Onychomys > Onychomys torridus. The sequence goes on along the minus strand of NC_050454.1, from coordinate 4,952,033 downwards.
AAATATTCTTTAAAAATAAAGTTATTTTCATTAAAAACATTTTTTTTGGAGACTGTGTTTCAAACATTTTAAGCAATGCTATAGGAAATTCTTCAAGATGAAGCAAAATGATTCCAAATGAAAGCATGAAACTTCACAGAGGAATGAAGAAAAATCCTCCTTGAAACTCCAACATTTTCTAGTTCCCATAGACGTTTTACCTATCATTGGTACCTGCCTTTTCCCTCAAATTTGATATTTTCTGGTATTTCTACAAAAGATGTCATCCTTAAAAATAACATTTTCTAGTTGTTCGTTGTGGAGATATAATTGTCTTTTTCAAATAAATTTTATAATCAGTCACTCTACTCAAATACTGTTGTATTTTTTCTTTATTCTTCTCTTATTTATTTCATTCTAACTCAGCTTCCTCTCCCTCCTCTCCTCTCAGTCCCTCCCTCCCACCTCCCCTCTACTCCAGATCCACTCCTCCTCTGTTTCCCTTCAGAAAAGGGCAGGGATCCCAGGGATAGCAACCAAGCATGGCATATCAAGGTATAATAAAACTAGGCACTCCCCATACCCTCGTATTAAGGCTGGAGACAAAGCAACCCAGTAGGAGGAAAATGGTCCCAAGAGCAGGCAAAAGAGTCAGCAACAGCCCCCACTTCCACTGTTAGGAGTCCACAAGAACCCCAAGCTACACAACCTTGACATAGATGCAGAGGACCTAGATCAAACCCATACAGTCTCGCTGATTGTTGGTTCAGTCTCTGTGGGCCCCCACTGAGTCCTGCTTAGTTGATTCTGGGGGCTATTTTCTTATGGGATCCTTCACCCCTCTGGCTCCTACAATCTACCCCCACCTCTTCTATGGGATTCTCTGAGCTCCACATAATATTTGGCCATGGTTCTCTGCATCTGCTCCCATCAGTTACTGCATGAAGCCTCTCTGAGGATGATTATGCTAGGCTCTAGGAATCATTTCATTGACTCCCCCCCCACATTGGGTTTGTTCTATCCTAGGTCTCTGGGCCATCTAGACTTTGGTTCCTGGGCCTCCAGACAGTGTCAGGCATGGGCTCCCTCCCATGCTCTCAAGTTGGACCAGTCATGAGATGGCCTCTTCCACAGCTCTGTGCCACCTTTACCTCAGCACATCTTGCTGTCAGGACAGAGTGTAGGGAAAGGTTCTGTGGCTAGGCTGGTGTCCCTATCCCTCCACTGGAAGCCTTGCCTGATTATAGAAAATGGCAAGTTCAGGCTCTGTCTCTGCCATTACTTGTAGTCATCATCAGGATTACCCTTGTGGATTTCTGAGAGTTTTCATTGCACTGAGTTTCAACCTCATCCCTGAAATGCCCCCCAATTCCAGTCTCTCTCCACCCCACGACCTGATCTCTTCTATTCCCATCCCCACCTGTCCTCAGTCTACCCACAGAATTATTCTATTTCCCTTTTCCAGGAAGATCCATGCATCTCTGAGCCTCCCTGTTACTTAGCCTCTCTGAGTCTGTGGATTGCAGCATGGTTATCCTTCACTTTACAACTAATGTCCACTTATAAGTGAGTATATACCATGTTTGTCTTTCTGGGTCTGGATTATGGCATGCAGAGTGATTTTTTTCTAGTTCCATCCATTTGCCTGCAGATTTCATGAAGACATTTTTTTTTTTTTTTTTTTTTTTTTTTAGCAGCTGAATAATACTCCTTTGTGTAATGACCTAGATGTACCTCAAATGAAGAATGGGTAAAGAAAATGTGATACAAATACCACCACTTTTAATAGATAAATTAGATGCCAAAAAAGAGAAAAAGGGGGCAATTTTTTGTCTCTTCTTTCCCAGTCCTTAAGCACCCAATTTCTTTTTTTCTTTATTTACTGGTCATCTTTAGTTTATAGGATGAATTATGTTTATGGCTTTTCTAATATTCCAATTATCCTATACTATTTGATAAGCTCAGTGTGCTAAATTAAAGGAACTATTGAAATAAGTTTATTAAGATTCTGTTGAGCTGTGTGATTTCTCTCTCTGTTTAATTTTGTTTCAGCTCTTTGTTAGTTTTGGTATAAAGTTTGTAATCTTCATATTATCTGATAATAGTAACCGTCTTGGTTTCTTTGCCTGTTGCTGTGATAAACTAAAAGACTTTAGGGAAGAGGGGTTTACATATACTCAGAGTTCCAGGGTACAGCTCATCATGGAGGAGAAGTTCAGGCAGCAGGCGCTTGAAGCAGCTAATCAAACTGTGTTCACCATTAGGAGCCATGAGTGCTCTACTGCTGCTCTGCTTCATTTCTGTACTTGCACAGTCCAGGATTCCAGCCAGGGGATTCCACCGCCCACAGTGGTCTCATTTGCTCGCCTCCATCAACATAATCGTGATGATCCTCACCAGCGAGCTGGGAAGCTCACCTCCCAGGTGGTTCTAGGTTTCATCAAGCTGACAATTAGAGTAATCATCTTACATACCAAGACCAGCTCTTCTTACTACTTCTTAATTAATCATTCAAATCATATTTTAAAAATTTATTTAAATATATGTTATTTTAGAATGTGTGTAGTATGAGCAAACTGGATGTGAGGGGGGTAATGAAGGGCAAGGGTCGAGGGAAAGAGAGCTTAGAGGAGCGGGAGATCCCAGCTGGATCAAGAACAGAGAGGGAGAACAAGGAAAAGGAGACCATGATTAATGAAGACCACATGGGAATAGGAAGAAGCAAAGTGCTAGAGAGATCCCCAGAAATCCACAAAGATACCTCCACTGTAAACTACTGGCAATGGTCGAGAGAAAGCCTGAACTGATCTACTCTGGTGATTGGATGGCCAAACACCCTGTCATGCTAGAACTCGCATCCAATGACTGATGGAAGCAGATGCAGAGATCCATGGCCATGCCCCAGGTGTAGCTCCAGGAGTCCAATCAGAAGAGAAAGAGGAGAGATTGTATGAGTGAGAACTGTTGAGACCATGACTGGAAAAAGCACAGGGACAAATAGCCAAACTAGTAGAAATGCTTGAACTATGAACCAATAGCTAAGGATCATGCCCTCTGAATAAGTGAGACAGTTGATTAACTTGAAAGGTTTGGGAGGCCCCCAGGCAAGGGGAATGTGACCTGTCCTTAGTGCATGAGCTGGCTGTTTGGAACCTGGAGCCTATGCAGGGACACTTTGCTCAGCCTTGGTGAAGGGAGGAGGGGACTGGACATGCCTTGATTGAATCTACCAGGCTGAGCTGAATCCCCAGGGGAGTCCTTGCCATGGAGGAGATGGGAATGGAGGTGGACTGGGGGAGGGCAGGTGGAGGAGGGGGCTGGAGAAGGGAGGACAGGGGTATCTGTGGCTGACATGTAAAATTAAATTAAATTATAAAATAAATTAAAAAATAGAATATGTGTAGTAAAGAATAAATATGTGGATTTATTTTTTTATTTGGTGAGATGATTAGTTTATATCTGGAGTGGTTATTCATATGACCATTACTTCTACTCTAGTGTGACATCAAATTTCTACATGTCCCTATGGTCTTTTTCCTCTTTGGGTTATGTTATATAAAGCTGTCCATATTTTCACTCATTTAAGATATGGTCTTCAATGTACTTTCATTATTCCCTACCTGTTATGGGATCTCATTAAGACTTTAAATTCTTGACTTTTTTTGGACATGCTTTCACTTCCTCTTTTCTTTGGTCTCTCAACTTGTTTTTTAAGACAAAGGTATTTGGTCACCTTACATGACATACCTCTTGCATGGTCCTCTCATTTGTTTCCATGAAAATGGTCTACATATGGTTGTTTGCATATCAAGCTGTCAAAATTGCATGTTTTAGAGCCCTTTAACATTCTTTTCAATTTGAATGAACATTTGACTGGATACAAAATTCTGAATTATCAAAATTGTGATAACATTTCTCCATGGTCTTCTTACATACTCCTTTGTTGTTGAAAAGTCTTAATATCATTGTTGTTGCTTTGTGTTTATTCTTTGGAACTTTCATACACACACAGCACGCATGAACGAGAGAGAGAGAGAGAGAGAGAGAGAGAGAGAGAGAGAGAGAGAGAGAGAGTGCTTTGCTCATATCCACCCCTGACTCCCCCTTCAGATCCCTTCAGGAGTTTACCATCACATCTCCCTCCCAACCTCATGCCCTCTTTTTAAAATCAAGTACATATCCTTCTTTCTTCTACACACTGAGTCAAATAGTGCTGTCCATATGCACATAGGTGTAGGGTCATTCACTGGGGCATGGAGGATGGACCTACCAAGGATGTAACATGATGAAAAGTGACTCTCCTCGCCCCCTCCACTGCCATCCCATCTCCTTCTATAGCCATCAGTGGCCAGTAGCTCCTTATCTAGGAATTGTGCCTCAGGAACAGCTCTCTCCTCCATGTTGGAATTTCTTAACTGGTTTAATCTTAGGCTGGTCTTGAACAGGTGATCACAGCCACCATGAGTTCACATGTTCAACAGCCGTATTTGTTTCACAGCGCTCCTCTCTGTCCTCTGGCTTTTCCATTCTTTCCACTTCTTCACAGTGATAGTCTCTGCATTAAGACTGTAATAATAAGCTTCTTTGATCAAGATTGAGAGCAGAACAAATCTATGGAAAGAAACAACTATTTAGAAAGCAGTTTGACAACATGGCTGAAAGGACCTCATAGTCAGCACAAGACCCCCCAAAACAAGTTCTCAGCACAAGGGATATTTATTCTCCCCAAGGGACAAGGGACAGGGAATAAGAGACAAAGACAGGAGACAGGGACAGGGAGAAGGGGAGGGGAATGAGGAGGGGAGAAAAGGTGCAAGGGAGAAGAAGGGACATTTACCCCAGAGAGACAAAAGACTGCCTCTGGATAGAGAGGAAACACACTTGGCAAATGACCATTGATAAAGGAAAATCTAAAAATCCAGTGTTAGGATAAGATGCTTGATTTTGATTGGGCATGTTAATTAGGGTAGTCAAAAAGGGCTTTTTACTTCTGGACCTTAATACTTTGATTACTGGACCTTGGTGGTCAGCCTCAGGAAGAGGAAGTGTCCAAATAAGGGAACAGATCTTGGTGGCTAGCTTTAAGAATGCGATCTAACAGATTTTAACAAGGTAGAGAGAACAGGGGAGAAGGGCAAGGCCTGCCAGAGCTGTGTTTGCCATGCTTGGGTCTGGTAGAGCCCCTTCAATGATCAATTACAAAATAAGTATCAGTAAGTTCTCTGGTAGAGCCTATGACCTTCCAAGACATGAATTTTGACCATGTTTACAGTTTTAGGTATGAATGTCATCCTGGGATCAGGCTTCAAATGTGATCAAGAGAGAAGTTGGTTACCCCATAAACAGTATTGCCACTACTGCACCAGGGCCATGTTGGCAACTTTGTAGTTGATACCTTTCCCCAACTCCTTGTCTCTGTCTTGGTTTTGCTGTTTTTTTTCCTTGAAGCTTTTACATTTTTTTACTTTCTTCAGTGTTTCAGTGTCCAATATTTTTCTTTATTTTCTTTTCTTCTATGAGTTCTTTGAACTTTTGCCTTTTATTAATTATCTCCCATTATTCTCTCAAATATTTCCTCTTCTCCTTTTAAAAGAAAAATTTAGAACTACCATTGGCTTTTCTCTATTGATTACTGTTGTGTGACAAGATTTTTTCCTGGGGAGATGCAACACACACATCTACCCACTCCAGATAGGAAGCCAAGAACAGACCAAAATACAGATGCCATTAAACTCCAATTTGGTGAACCAATGAATTTTATTGGAGTTATTTACAGGAATATGGGTGAGGGATCACTTACAGGAACAGAAATGACTCAAAGCCCACACCAACATGGGAGACAGCTCACAAAAGCTGGGAACTGGGAGCACACTGCACAGCCTGCAGGCATCTTAATAGGTTAGAGAATGTCTTTTCCAAATGACTCAGTTGTTCTAAACCTCTTCCTGGCAATTTGAATGGTTTCTGCTTCTTCCAGACATCTGGGCTGGTCCCTAAGTTTTATTTGCATCTTGGTTTGTCTGTAAGTAACTCTTGGCAGTCTTTATTATTTATTCTTGGGAGAGAGATGCCTAGTGAATCCAGTCAGTTTCAGGAACTTCCTGGAGATGTTTTGTGTTGATTATCTTCTGGCTGAAGGAGCTTCCATTCAGGAGGGAACGTTCCAATCTCAGGGGACACTGTTATGCAACATCTGCATATTTCCCACTTTTAAAATGATTTCCTCAAGCTGGTCTCTCAGTTTGCTCTCACATTGTACTAATGAATGGATGCTTCTAGTTACCATCATCATCTATACTCTCATACTAGGAAAGATTTTTTTATTTATAATTATGTGTGTGAGTATGTGTCTAAGTGTGAGAACATACACATGTGTGTGGCTGCCCTCAGAGGCCAGAAGAGGGTGCTGAATAGCCTGGAACTGGAGTAACAAGCAGTTGTGAGCCACCTGACGTGGGTGCTAGGAACTTCTGCTAGAGCAGAACTGACTCGTGACAACTTAGCCATCTCTCCAGTCCCAAATGATCACTTTTTTATACTCAACATTTTATTTGATTCTTTCTATGGCTCCTTTTATATTACTAATAGGACCCCTTAACTGTATGTGTACATTTTTTTCACTATTCCATTGGGGTAGGTAAAATACTTCTATTTATTCATTGATGAATGCAGTTAATCCATATTTAGTTTTTTTCCACTCTAGCTACTATATTTAGAGAATTTTTTAAACTGTTATTTTTCTCTCATATTCTACATTCTGATCTGAGTTTCCCCTCCATCCCCTCCTCCTAGTTTCTCCCTTTAGCTCCCCCCTCCCCAAATCAACTCCTCCTCCATTCCTCCCTCCAAAAAAAAAAAGTAGGTCTCCCAGGGATATCCACTGAACATGTCCTAACAGGTTACAGTAAGACTGGGCATAAACACTCATATCACAACTGGATAAGGTGACACTATAGGAGAAAAAGGATGTTGGTAAATTCTTGACCCATCACTTTTAATACCTCTGGTTTCTGTGGAATTGCTGATTGTTCTTCTCGTCCTCACCCTGCTGAGCATCTTCTCAAATGTGCCCTCATAGAAGAAGAGATTGTAATCCTCCAACCCTGGAGGTTCAGGGGAGAGAATGAGGCAGTAAGAAACTGAATCTGATCCATCTGGTGTTTTCATTTTTTCTCACTCAGGTACTGGGCCTCAGCATCGCCCTGGCTTCATGCCTTCAGAGCCCTTGTTCATGAATTCTAGGTTCCAAGGCATTGGGTTGAAAAGGAAGTGAGATGGAGACTTGGAGAAGCAATAACCCTCTGTACTTTGCCACCGGAGCCTGATTACTTTCTGCTTTAAGTTGGAACCAGACCAGATACATATACCCCACAGACAAAAACAAATACAGAACATAAAAATGGTTACTTTTTTTTTCCCTCTATGGTTCCTCAGAACCAACAGGTCAGACCAGCTCAGCATCTTCAGAATCCCATTCTGCTTTTTCTTCACATAACCTGTATACCGTCTACTGCCTTTTCCCCCATATGCCGTTTTGAAAAGCATAGGTACTTTTGAGATGGGCCATGCACCAAGTACTCATGTGAGAACCATGTGAGGCGAGCTTTTCCCCAGGTAAAGAGAGGGTGAGTGCCAGTGAGAGGCCTCACTCACATCCTGGTCTCACTCTGTCCCTGGACTAGTTGAGCAGCCTTAGACACGTCACTACACTCGCTTGAGCGTCAGTGTTCACTTGTGAAATGTCAGATTAGTATGAACACCGACATAATGAGGGTGATAACAAGATGGGAAATGACTGGGGAGGCCTTTGTCAACTCTTACAGTGTTTTTATTGATCCTCTGGAAGGGAAGGGGAGCCTTGGGCTAGATGAAAATTGACTTTGCCAACTTCAAGTTTTTACTAAGTGTTGGCCCTGCTCAAAAGCCTGATGCAACTGAACGTTCTCTTAATATAGAGAATGACGAATCTGTATCTGTTGCCAGAGTTGTCACATTCTTCCAAGAGTGCAGACTTTTATGGGTCCTTGGAAGCTCTGCCGGGCTCTATTTCTGAGGACGGGAACATTGTGCCTCGTTGGCAAGGCTTGTTAAGCTGAGGCCACTTGTGGTCATTGAAGAATCTAGATCTGCTTGTGACGCTGGGGATAAGTTAAGGTATTAGAGCCCCTCTGCTACTTTCCAGTTTGGAGAATTAGCTTCTGAGCAGTTGGGTGCCTTTTGCTTCCTTGTGTCATGAGGGTCTATTTCTTTTTCCAGTCTCGTTCAGGAATGAAATGTAAAAAAAAGTTGGAGCGGGTCCAAATCAGAGACAAGGAGCAGAGGTGGAGAGGAATAAGAATAATGTGTTCTCTGGGAATGTATGCAAGGACAAAACTAATGAGACTTTGTTTTCAATAACTTAAAATGTAGTTTGTCACTAGAAAGATGATGTAATGGCTTTAAAACAGAAAACAAGCCAGAATCCCGCACCATATCCACCTATTTGTATTTCTGCATATTCTCATCTATTTCTTGTGTTTTCATCATATGCATGCATAATGCATATTTCATTTTATGGCCTGATTTTTTTCACTTAACATTACATAATGAGCATTTCCTTTTAAAGTTTGCATTATAATGCCTAGATAATATAATTTGCATGATGTTTTCTAACTAATAAAACCATGCTCTCACTTTGAAACCTTTGAGTTGTCTTAAGTTCTCATTTTTTTTCCTGGTGTTTGCTTTTTAAAAATTATGACTTCATGAAGATCTTTGTGTGTTTTGCTTTCTGTGTTGTTGAACTATGAACCCTTTGCTTGGATTCCAGAATCCATTGAGAAGATGACTGGGGAACTATGCTCAGTCATCTTAGGATTCTGCCATACTGTTTTGTGTGTGTACACATATATAAAAAAGTGTTAATTTTGCTAACCAATTTAACCTCAAGTCTTCCAAGTATTAAGTTTTCTAAGTAAAGGGTTTTCCTACTTTAATATGTAAACATTACAAATTTTTCACTTGTACTTCTCTGCTTAACAGGGAAGTCTAATGCTTTCCCTGTGGCCCTTACTTTTTTCTAGATTGTGTTATTAAAATTATAAAATAATCTGCCATGGATTTTCAGAATTTTTGTAAGATCCCAAGAGAATGCTCCCCAAAATTCCTCCTGAGGAACTCAAATTTCCAAATTAATGAAATATAAGTGCTTTTGTGGCCAAAAAGCCAAGTGTCCAGCCAGTGTGTCTTTCATCTTCCAGTTGCTTTTCATATCTAATTATCTCGCCAGGAGTGTTTTAAGGGATATTGAAAGCAACACATAATCAGGAACTATCTTCTCCCACACACACTCCAATGTCACAGTCCAGAAAGCTATTGACACAGGAATTACCAGGATTCAAAAAGTGCTCTTTGTTGTAAGGAAAGGAAAGAACAAGACTTGCAAATATTTGGAGAATGGGGCAATTATATTTCCAGCTTGGCTGGCAGACCATGGAGAGTCAGAGAATGCTTATTGGAAGAAACCATATCTGAGCTGAATGAGCAGGACCTGAGGTAGGATCTATTTTAGGGCTGCTGTGGGGTGTGGATAAGGTCAGAGTCTTTCACCCAGTTTATGTGAGGGAGCTCTTGGGATTTGGTTAAGTCTTTTAAGTCACAGATTCTCTTCTCTGAATGGGGAAATCGAGTCAGGCAGTAAGGACAGGTTGGTGCTCACCAGTTCACATGGAAGGGGTTCACATGTAAGTATGACTTTAGAAACAAAGTCGGCAGAAACAAAAACCTGGCTAGTTTTTGTTGTTCCCATCACTTAAAACAACATTGCAGCCAGGCAGCAATGGTCCAAGCCTTTAATCCCAGAACTCGGTAGGCAGAGCCAGGCAGATCTCTGTGAGTTCAAGGCCAGCCTCATCTACAGAGCAAGATCTAGGACAGGTACCAAAACTACACAGAGAAACCCTGTCTCAAACAAACAAACAAACAAACAAACAAACAGAATATTTTGAAAGACTTAACATTTACTGTGAAGCTCAGTGTGTATTTCCCAATAATCCCCAATCCCACACAGAGATCAAGCCATGTTATCACTACCCTGGGATAGGCAGTGAAGACTCCTGATTGCTGGAGGCAAATGGCTAGGGCTGCTCCAGGTGTAGAAAATGGAATGGAATGACTCTGAGACTCTTCGAAGTCATACAGTAAACACTGCATGGGATATTATTCTATAGGCAGAGAAAGATGACTAATAAGGTCAACTTTCTGATCTAGTCAGATAGTAATGGACTAGCCCTGCCCTGATACTGACAGGAGAGAAAAATGAAATCCTTGGCTGGTCCTACCTTCACCAAGCTGTCGTCATGGGATGGAGAATTTTTCCAGTCTTACATGGGAAATAACAGAAGAAAACCCTGGGATTTTGAACAAGACATATAACTCTTGGAGTTATCAGTGAATAGCAGCATACACTAGTAACTTTTTATAAAATCCTCACCAGAAACTATCTCACCATTAAACTAAGTATAGATGAGAAAATAGTACCTCTTGGTTTAAGAGTAATCTTGAAAGATTTTGAGCCTACCCTTTATCCTAGTGAAATAATCTGCCAAAGTGTTCCTGATAAGCCCCACGTCTCCAGCTAGGAACTCAAGCTTCAAGATCATCTAGAGATAGGAAAAGTTCCCCGTGGGACAAGTTACAGGACCACGTAAAGAGAAAGGTATTTTCCCATTGTCTGTTAGTCTCAGCTCACACCCAAACAGGCAGAAAGGCAGCAAACAGATTTTTTACAGTCCCCATTCAACACACAGAGCAGTTTGTTCACGTTTTTGGTTACTCAAACCCTCTCTTGCTTCAGACATTGTTTCTACCTGAAAAGATGAACCAGTTATCTAAGAAGTTGGAGAGTACAGAGATGTGGGGTTATAAAAACAATTCAGAAAAAGGTTTTGCATATTTACAAAATAGGTTTGCATGAAGACGTTTTCACAGTTGCACAATTGGCTTCAATCCTTCTGTAGAGGAATCCTAAAAGCCTCTGGGGCAGCGTTGCCCTGCTTACTGAAGTGGTTCTATTATCGTCCAACCTAAGAAAATAAAGCAACATCGTGGGCTAAGGCCACATCAAAGGGCCATGTTTCAGCACTCCAGTGGCGTGTGTTACCAGAACACAGTTTTCCAGGAGCTCTGGCTGGCCCCTCCATTCTTGGAGGTAGGTGTGGAGTGGTTGGTCACTCCAGAGCAGACATCAAAATTTGTTGGTTCTCCTTCCAGATTGTGGTGAAGCCTTGGATACCCTTTTCTTCCCACCTCAGTTTCTCTGGTAAGGACTTGTGCCATGAACTGGGGCTTGTGGTCAAATGGAAATACTTGAACGATGGCCAGGTGGGAATAGGATTTAGGCCTGCTTTGCATGGTCTCTGAGAACAGCACTGAGACCAGTAAGATGGCCAGTTGTGCCAAAAGGACTTGGATTGAGCATAAGGGCAAACTATGAAGCAAAGATATCTTCTTAATTACTTAATGCTACTTCTCGGGGACCAGCCACCTAATACAAATTCTCAACTTAATTCTCTCAACAGTCCATAGAGTAAATATCACTAATTTTATGGACCAGGAAACTAAGACTCAGAGAGAGAAAATAATTGGATTTGGGTTGCATCATTTCCGAGTAAGCCAAAAAACAAAACTTCAATCAAGCCAATGCTTAATCCCAATCATTTGGATAGAACTGCCTCATAAATTAAAATGTGAGCAACACTCCCTTGATTAGGAATAGGAAACAAAAAACACCTCAAAATCAAACTGTTTTTCAAGCAATAAGTTCCTATGGGCTTCCTGAGTGATTAATGTGAGCTTGGTCCACAGACAATAGAGACTCATGGGACAGCAATTCTCCAGGGAATAACCAACTGTATAGGAACTGGGTCACAAACAGTGGATCAGCTGAGAGCCAAGAGCACTGAGGCATGTGTAATTAGGGACAATATTAGCATGCTTTCAAACCCTTTCTGATAATCAGAGCTCACCCAGACAGAAATGGTCGCCTTGGGAGTCAGTAGGACTTGCTTGCTCCTGACACTCTGGAAGAATGGATGTTGTGACTTCAAGCCACAGTAACCTGAGACTCAGAGGAAGGATATGGCTTTCCTTGGCTCCTCAGGCAAACGAGGACAGGCTCAGCACAGGAGCACATGCCTTCCCACTGAGCCTCACAGCCGCTGCTCCCCACGCTGAGAAGGAGCTGATTTTGCCAGGACTGTGGCTCCCTGAGAGCTGGCTGAGCTCATCTATCACACTCACTCATTTTTAATCCCCACATCTTCTCCACTGGTCTTGGGGATGCACACTCACTTCCTTAAATTGATTCCCATTCTTTCTGTTTATGAAGTAAAGGTATTCAGCTTGTCTAAAACTTGCAGTTAGAAATGGAAAGCAGCACAGAGATTGTTTCATTTAACCACTGGATTTTACAGATGAAAAGTAGGAGCTGCAGATGTGATCCGGTATCCCAGACACTGATGAACACTGTGCAAAGTGCCTTTCATGTGCCACTTCTGATGTCAGGGTGTGACAGTTGCTATGACAACCCATGAAAACCAGGCCTCTCCTCTCAATGAACCTACAAAAACACTGAGTTCGAAGGACACATGACTAAGATAAGGAGGGAAGCTGGGATTCCTTGATGGGGTGTTTTCTAATGTTGAGTGACAGGAAACCTGAATCACGGTTGTCTCTTGGAGATGTCTGTTTCTCCAATGATACAACAGGGGAAACTTGGATACTGCCTCAAAGAATCAGGAAGCATCATAGTGCACTTGGCACAGTCTTGAAAAGTTCCACCTCCACCCACGTGCTCACAGTGTTGAGTCAGGTCTAGGGAGGAAATGTGAGGATTGGGGTAAGCTGGGGAGGCGTGGGGGATACTAGATATTCCATCTCTTTCTAGGCTTGATATTGTCGTCGTAATAAAAACCCATCAGGCACTGCCTCATGGCATATCAAAGAGACCCTCCCTGAGTGATTCACTTCCTTTGGGAAACTCCCTTTGCCTGGACTTGCTCCTTTGGGGACCTTGACATTGTTCTCCGTGAAGGGCTCTTTTCTCTACCTGCCCTTTCGCTGTGCTTCCAAAGCCTATCTTACAATGATGATGGCTTACATGCTGCCTGCTCATCTTCCATTTGTACGTGTGTGCTCATCCACTCCTTTGTGGACCACTGAAACTTCTGTGCGGCAGGGAGGCAGCTGCAGCTCCCTGTACTGGAGGAAGTGTCTCAAACACATCATAGCAGTGGAGGGCTGTTTCCATAGGATTCAGGAGTCCTATCTTTGAGTACCGGCTCCATGCCGGGATGCTTCAGGTGAGCCACAGACATCTTAGAATTTTGAAATCTGTCGCAGTATGATTGCATGTAGGCTTTCTAATAGCCCTCTACATGCAGCCATGTTCAGAATTTCTTTTCATTTTCTGGAGAAGGACAGTGGGTCTTGGGCACCCCAGATGTTTAGGGGTCTTGGAGGTGTCCAGCAGTCCTGGACCTTGCCATGGTGCCTTTTCCTCACTTTTCCCGTATTGACAGGAATGAGGGATGGATCATTTCAGGTGTCTGAGCAGGAAAGAGCCTGAAGATCTGTTGGTCACCTACCTGATCCTTGGTGTGTGTAAAGGGGCAAAGGAAGACAAATGTGCGTCAGGTTGTTGGAAGGAAGAACAGCCACCACAACTGAAAGCTCCCCTGCTGATAAAAATAATGTAGGGTGCACTTTTAGATCATACAAATTATTCATGTTGCTTCATAAAATACTCGTGTTTACTTTCATATTAAGCCAGTAGGTATCACTGAATGGATGCCCAATAGATATTATGGGAACAAATACATTAATTTTTTTTTAATGAAAAAGAATGTTCTCTCTCTCTCTCTCTCTCTCTGAATGTGTGTGTGTGTGTGTGTGTGTGTGTGTGTGTGTGTGTGTTTATGTACAGATATGTGGGAGGTACAGTTGTGTGTACCTGCATGTGGAGGTACAACCTCAAGTATTGGTCTTTAGAAGTTGTCCACCATGTTTTTGTGTCAAGGTCTCTCACTGGGACCTGGGCCTGGCATATTAAAATAGACTTTTTAAAACAAGTTCCAGGTATGTACCTGTCTCTACTTCCTCAGAGCTGGGATTAAAACTGTCCTAAACTGGGTGGCAGTGGTGCATGCCTTTAATCCCAGCACTCGGGAGGCAGAGCCAGGCGGATCTCTGTGAGTTCAAGTACAGGCACCTAAACTACACAGAAAACCCTGTCTAGAAAAAACAAACAAACAAAAAACCAAACAACAACAACAAAAAAACCCTGTGTCCCACCACATCTGGCATTTATTATTATTAATATTATTATTATTATTAATTATTATTTTATGTGTATGAGTGTTTTGCCTTCATGTCTTAATTCATATCATGTGTGTGTCTGGTGTCCAGAGGACAGAGGATTCAGAACCCCTGGAACTGGAGTTACAGAAAGTTGTGAGCCAACATGTGGGTGTTAGAAATCATACCTGGGTCCTAGGGAAGAGCAGCAAGTACTCTTAACCAACTCTCCAGGTCTGGGGATTGAACTCCAGTCTTCATGCTTCTACAGTAGGCTCCTTCTTGACAGAGCTGTATCCCTACTCCAGCTGCCCTAAAACAAAACCTTTGAGTAAAATTGAAGTTGCAAGATGATTCACCAAACTTAATAGTGGCTATCAATACTGTGCCAGGGGTTGTCAGTACAACTCCATCATCATCCCTGATACCATGAAGCCAACAGAGCTATGTTCTACCGATGGAGGATCCAGGCTCATTTATATGAGGCATCAATACCAAGCTAGTCAGAGGCTCAGGTCTCCTAAGTCCCATCCTAGGCCATACCACTGAACCTTGTTTTGTCCTCAGCTTCAAATCCCTCAAGCTTTTGGCGACTGGACTCTGTAACTGTTACCCTGTTATTTGGATCCCTTTTACACACAGTGCTGGGAAGCACAAGTTAGAGGGAGCTATCTGGGCTGTGCTGAGGCTGTGTTTCACAATTATGATAAATAATGTTTTCTCATGTTTGATTCCGGAGTTCTCAACAGTTCGATTTATGATTGCTCATTTCCCCCCAGGTTTTGTCTTAAAGGCGTTTCAGTCGGGACTTTTTTTTGCGGGGGGAGGTATTTGGGAGAAAAGCTCCTTAGCCTGACTTTGTTTCTAAGGCCATCCTGAGTAAAGGAAACCTCTTAGCCGGATGCCAACCCCAGGCTCACAAACCGTGTTGCATTGGGTGCCTTTTGGAGACCCACAACAGACCAGTTTTCCTGCTTGGGTGCCATGCGGCTCACCATCCGGGAAACCTTCCAGGCCTAGATACCCAGTTCTACTAGCCTTGACACCTCTCTCAACCAGGCTCTTCCGAGCATCCCGAACATTTCCCTTTTCTCTCTTCCCCTATCCTTCCCTCCCCCTGCTGGCTCCAGTCCTTCTCTGGTCCTCTGCTCAACGTTTCCCTGGTTGTCAGAACTTGTCTCTTGTCAGCCACTTCTCTTGAAGCTTCGAAACACCCAGAGCAGTGCCCTTGACAAACAATGTGTTGTGGTGACGCAACAGCCCAAGGTGTCAAAATAATTAGGTAATTAGAGCCGAGGAAGGTCAGAGTTTCCTCCGTCTGGAAAGACAAACACAGGCGCACAAGGAAAAAAGCTGAACGAAGAGACGGGTCCCGTCTCCCTTTGTCCCCTTCACCACCCCCTCGTTCTTGAGCTTTGCTCCTAAAACCCAATACTGGAGCAGCATGATTCCCTTGCTCGCCCTGCGTGGAGCACCCATCTGACTGAGAAGGCGTGGCCGGCTTGAACCCTTCAAGGTTTCAACACACAGCTTGTTTTCGTCTTCCTTGTTTGTTTTCACACCAGCCCCACCCTAAGCTCCAGTTGGTGCAATGGCCCCAAGTGGTGGCTCAATGCCATGGATGGGATATTGCTCAAAGGGGGCTGTGGGTGCTGCGGACAAAGTCTTCTCCCAGGACACCGGGCCCTCAGGGTCACCTACCTTTGTCTCTTGGTTCATTTGTTTTGTTTTGTTTTCTTTTCTTTTTCTTTTTTGCAGTATGCTACCAAGAGCCTGCTTATGTTAGGGATCGTGCATGGTGGGAGCAGCACGGATACGGTAGTCATCAAGAGATTGGTCACAGGAGAGACTGCAGGAGCTTTAACTGAGAGCTGGAGATGTGCTGGAGGTGGAAGAAAGTGGCATGACCCACC
The DNA here is from genome assembly GCF_903995425.1 of Onychomys torridus. Classification (NCBI taxonomy): domain Eukaryota; kingdom Metazoa; phylum Chordata; class Mammalia; order Rodentia; family Cricetidae; genus Onychomys; species Onychomys torridus. The sequence goes on along the minus strand of NC_050454.1, from coordinate 4,935,807 downwards.
CCCTTAGAGTGTGCATCAGGAATAAACATTGGAATGACACGCTTCCTCCAGACCGGCAGGAAGAAAGAGGGCATTGTAGCCAGAGGAAGAGAGCGTGCAAAGGCCGGCAGTAGAGGGCGGGGGAGTGGGCGCAGGAAAGGACGCAGAAGCACCGTGTTTGCCCAGACTGAGGCTCTTCTGGAGGTTGGTGGGAAGAAAGACTCAGCTAAGACAGTTGATTGGGGCAAAATGAGGGTACCTTTAAGAAGATACCAAGGAGTGGGACCCGCCCTACAAGACCAAGGAACAAATGGAAAATCAGAAACAGGAAAGATGTGACTAGATCGATGTGAGTGGAGAAGCCAGTCTTCCACAGCCAGGTTCCTGTTCCGCTGTCAGCACTACTTCCTTCAGCCATAAGATAAGGCAGCTTTCGCCTCACCTGCATCCCTCGGGTGACTAGCTCTGGAGGTTGGGAGAGTTTCCTTCCACAAAGTACCAGTTATAAGGGTAGGATAGTAGATGGTTACACATAGAGCTTTGTCCTCATGATTTGGTTCTGCACTTATATGTGTTCCTAATCGCCGGGCTATCCTGGGCAAACAACTGAATTCCTCTAAAGCCTGGTTGGCCCAGATTAAATGGGACGAAAGGACCATCATGCTTCCTTACTAAGGTTTCTAGCCCAGGCAACTCAAGGCCAGCACTTACATGAAGCACATGGAAGTGTTCATCAATTGTGTGTACTAGGCTTGACCAATCGACTCCACATAGCTGCTGAGCCAGCTCTTGGAAGCAAGCAGGAGAGCTCCTTGCCTTAGGCTGCTTGATTCACCTCTGGAGACAAATGTCACTGTGTATCCTGAGCACAGAAACATCATGATCCTGGAATAGAAGAAGTAGCTAGCCATTTCGATCTTTCAGGATCTGGTTCATAACTCAAACGATACATTTTTGTGACAGACCCTTCTGCGGCCTTCAGATCTCCTGCTCATTTGTTCTATGTCTCAGACACAGCAAGCAGCTGGGAATGGTTGGGAGCTGAGCTCCTTGTAACTTTGGGGAGATGGGTTAGGCTTTGGAAAATAAGGTTTGAGTAGAGTACTACAGAGACAGGAGTCCATTAGTGGGCTATATTCTTCCTGTTAAATAGCATAACTGTGTAGAGGTTTGCTAACACTAGATCTGAGTGCCTACATTCTTTTTCTCTTTATTTTTTAGCCTGTGACTCTTGAGGTGGTCATGAATTAGCATGGATGTCCAGTTGTTCCACCACGAGGGAGCTAAGGGAAAATTTGTAAATTAAGCAGGTCATATTACTTTTAAAGCAACAGGACCTGTACACCTGGTATGATATTAATCCATGACATTTCAACTAAGTAGCTATTAGGAACTGGAGTTGTTAAGCAGTTCCACTTGCTCTTTAGAGCAAGTTAAAACAGATTGGATTTTCAAAATCTTAAATTTAAAAACTTGGCTCTACTGAAGGAGTTTTTATTTTAAGACATTGGTATCATTTAATTATAGTTTGTTTATAGATTTCCTGGGAATCTTATTTCATAATTTTTAATATTTAAAATATTTTCGAAGAAATGTGTATGAAAAGTAATTTTAATTTGCTCTTTTACATTGACTTTCATTTACATTTTAATGAAAATATAGCCTTATTCCTTAGATCAGCATTGTCTGCTAGAACTCTCTGCCACCCTCAAAATGCTCTGCATTTGTGCCGTTGAAACCACAAGCTCAGACAATGTATATGGTGAACTGAAGATGGTCACTCTTATTTTATTTCATTCTACTGAGGTTTAAATGGTGGCCTGTGTCTACAGCTATCCTATCGCAGAGCACAGCTTTAGATTTTTGCAAGTTGAACATGTACAGAGAGAGATGGGGAGTCCTAAATACAACTTTTCTCTGAAGAAAGAGGGTGTGGGTTGGAGAAGCACCAGAGAACTTTATGGAAAAGGAAGCATGAAGAGAAAACGTAACGGCAAGGTGAACTGGCTAGTTCCTTAACAGAACTGATGAGTGAGCAAATTGCTTTGTGGACAGAGAAGTCGTCCTGGTGGGACTTCACTGACAATGGGCTGTGCTGTGAGCTCACTGTCATGAGCTGAAAGTGGACCTATTATACTTACTTTACTGAATATTGCATCTCTGAGACACAGAACTTCAGAGTGTCCTTTGTTTACCTTTGGGACTGCATGGCCAAATGGGAACTGTGGTTTGTATGCTAGCCCATGAAAACATCAAAATTCACAATTGGAAAAGTGGGTTCTACTTGAATATGTCTATGTGAAAACCACAGCTCTCATCTTAAAGGGATAAGAAATTATGCTGGGGCCATTTTGAGTGACCGTGGCCGGGGAATACAAATTTAGGTTTCCCCTCAAATCCATATTCCAATGTGGAAGCAGTTTCACAAAACAAAGAAAGTCATAAATCAAGGCAAGTTTAAAATACATCGGTGGGTACACCAGAGAGTCAGGTACAATGAGATGGGGAAGTTTATTTTCAATAAGAGTCCCAGGATGCTTTCTGATGACATTCTTTGCTCATGGGTTGGTGGAAGCTGGTGTTCTGCTAAATCAATAGCTCCTAAGAGGTTTTTATTTATTATCACGAAGTGTTAGATTAGATCCAGAGTGGGGCAAGCAATGGCTGCTGCAGAAGGCTATAACTAGCCCAAGATAAAGTAACTATATTCTGAACCAACAAAATTTTGATCTCTCTACAGTACTGAAATTCCTATCAGTCCATCAGTCTCTGCAGACACAGAAACTGCTTCCAGGAGTTTTCTGTTCACAGACAGACACAGCTTCTTTTCAGGATTTTCATTCATGAACACATTCTGGTTTTGCCCCACAATAAAGGAAAGAAAATGACTGGTTGGGGTGGTCTGACAAACCATGTGTAGCATAACTATTAGATTCATCTTCTCAGAAATCTTTTTTTAAATCCTGGATTTAGCAGAAATTATTTGAAAGGGAATTGAAATATCCAAACACATAAGACAAATATGAAAGAGCAAGAGAAGTTTTCTTTAACAAATTGACCTAGATTGTTCCAGGGGCAAAGTCACATCAAACACCGAGCAACAAAGCACACACATCTCTGACCTATACCAAAGAGAAGACCAAGATGTCAAAGCTAACTTTATTGGTTTCTGGGGAATGGGGAGAGTACAGGTTTTAATTTAAGTATGAAGCTAAATCAGCAATTTTCAGTTTTATTCATTTATTTCAAATAATAAATAAAAGCAAGACTTTTTACCAGTAAAGGGGATGTCCACCCAAAAGTCTCTGAACTGCGATTGTAGCCCCAAATTCAAAAGTTTTTCTTGTGCTGCCTGTGGTTTGTAAATTATATCATTACTGAGAGAAGAGCTTCAATCAGAAACTTAAAAGTCTGAAATCATATATGTCAAGACAAATCAAGGTGGACATGCCCAAGGATCTTAAAAAAATCAAAAACAAAAACATATATTTGGTCTGAGAAACATCTTAGATACACAATGGAGAATTCTGTTAAGGCCATTTTTATTAAAATTGATACAAGGTTGGTCCATTAGAAGAAACAAGGAAAACTAGAAGAGCTCCGAAAAATTGTAGTCTTTGGTTGGAATTAAAATTAATTTTGAGTTCATATTATCTCCTGTTATTTACTATAAAGGTCTGATTGCTACTAAGATTTAAGTTGTAAAATATTACCAAGAGAGCCAAGTTTAATGCTTTTTACTTTTAATGTTTTTTAATGAAAATATTTTTCTGAATTAAGACATTTAGTCAAATATGCTAAAAAATGGTAAAATGTGAGAACATTATAACAAAATAAAACATTTTGAAATCATGAGAGAGGTAAGATATTATATATAAAAATGGCCTTCAAAAATGTAGAATGTATTTACTAGCTACTGTACGTCATAACATGCTCTCCATTAAACAAAAGCCTAAGCAAATTAAGTGACACATCACTGTTTTCTAGTTGGGTTTTAATTGTCGAAGCATGTTTAAAAAAAAAAAAAACTGGGGAAAGTTTAAAAAATTCTGTGGACACTAGAACTTCAAAACTTTTTGAAAATGCTCATGACATACATAATTTTCTCATATGTATTTCCTAACAGTCCTTGGAAATGTACGTGAAATTATAGCTCACTTTAAAGTATGTGCTGGTATAATAACTTTATCGACAACTCCAGTTGTTATTCTCTCTGTCAAGTGAGTTGAAGAACTAACCTGGTGTCCATGCCTTTGGGTTTCCTTCTGAAAGCTGGAGAAACGGGACCTCTGGAGACTTGAGGGATGGAGCAGAGAATGTTTGGGCTTTGGACTATAACAGTTTTCCTCATATTGACTTTGGTATTTAGGGAGAACACAGACCTTGGTCTTGCATGAGATGAAAGAAAATCTGGGTTTTCATATTGTTAACATGTTCAAAGGGATACTTAGTAAAATGACATGGAGCCCTGGGAGTGACGGGCGGCTTATGGGTATCTGGGAATCGTTTGGGAACAAGACCATTGTGTCTTCCACAGGCATGTCTTAATCACAATCCCCCTTGATTTTAAGTTCCCATGTATTTGCCAGGACACTGAAATCCATACATTCATGATCTTTCCCGATCTTCCTGTAGAGGCATAATTTTGCATCAAGACATTTGATGTGAGAGGTCTATCTTTGAACGGAAGTTATATTTAAGTCTATATCTGCATCCATATCATCTATATGCCCATCTACAGTGCAGAGGATTTCATCGTTCACGAGTGCAATTTCAAACTTGTTTCGAGCAAGAGAAATCCTCCCTGGACCCCATGTGTGCAAAGCCTCTGAAGAGCATTTTGAAAGTTAGCTTCTCTGGGATGGCTTTGGTGTGCGGCACATTTTCGTTAAGGTGTTATTCTTTTAAGTTTCTGATTAACATAAGTTTTTTTTTAAATTATACAAAAACATAATACCATGATTATGGAAATAAAAAGCCACCCACAAGCTTACTATCTTTACGAACCATCTATTTTCATTCTTTCCTGTCTTTTCCAAAAAAGCATTACCCCCACCCCCCACCCCCTGTGTTGGACATGCAGCACGAATATGCCTTTGCGTTCTGATCTTTCTGGTGAGCCTCACACAATGAGTAATACCAATGTGGTCTCAGGAAAAACAGATGCAGGTAACTTCAGAGCATGACAGTATTCGATACATTTTAATTTATATCGGCATTCAGATATCGTTGTGGGACTCTTAGGTTACCTGGGACTCATGTCTGTTTTCAATACTACCTTGTTTCTCCCATTTCCCCTTAATTTTCAACTATTTTCCTAGAATAAATCTTTAACATTGAAGTTACAGGGTCCAAAAAGCTGAAAATGATGAAGAGTTGGTTCTCATCTCCATAGAATAACTTGTTTTGAATCAGTCCTTCTTTGCTAGTGTTTTGTTTTGTTTTCCAAGATGGGGTCTCTTGTAGCCCAAACTAGTTAAATAGTTGAGGATGGCCTTGAATTTCTCTACCTCCCCACCGCTTCGCCTCCTCTGTCTCTTGAGTGTTGGTATTACAGGCACCAACCAGCTCTTGTCCTTTTGACTGTGAGCCTAGCCTGTAATGGTTGAGCTGTCTCTCCAGGCACACAACTCTTAACCACAGCCTCCCTCTCTCACAGAAGCAAACCAATGTGGTGTCTCCCCAACACACTCATTAGCTAGATTTCCAGGTTTGTGTCTGTTCAGCTGCTCACAGAGCCCCTGGCTTTGCCTTGTTCCTGACAGTGAGCCACTGGGTCACACGTCCTTATGCAAGGGAGTTGCAATGATAACCTTTCATTCTGGCTCAGTCCCTTCAGAGACCTATTTTCTGGCTTCCAGGAATTCCCCATCTGCAAAAACATTGGTGAAGACTGTCTCAGGGTTGTGAAAGGGGCATTGATAGGCCAGGGGAGGGCTAGGCTCTCTGGCTATCAGCTCCTGTCTATTACCAATTCGCTCCTGGCAAGGCACCTTGGGTTCTGACTCCAACCTGTCCCACCAGCTCTTACCCAAATGCAAGCAGCCATGAGAGCGTGGGCACATGCACCCACTCTTCCCAGAGCTGACCTAGGTCTCATGAGCAATCCATTGGGAACTCAGATGCTATCTTTTCCTTCAAGAACCCTGTGGGCTCAAAGAGAAGATTCAGATTCCTTTGCTCTAAGAACCTGGCTAAGAGTTTATGCCTCTTCAGGGTTTCAGAAGTGAAGGCTATATCCAAGACCCTAAACTAGGATTAAGTAGCTAGGAATCAAAGGGAACTCATGACATGGGAGCTTGCAGGACACTTAGTCAGCAGGTGTGGTTAAGCACTTAGCACATCCAAGTTTCTGGGCTAGGTGCTAGACACTCACAGGTGAGTTAGAGAGAACCCCAGTTTTCTAAGAAACTATGTGCTTGTGGAGAGAATTAAAAGGTCAGCAGGAGAGCCTGTAAAACTTACTAGCCAGAGAAATTAGCAGAAGGATGCCTTTGCAAAAAGCAAAAGGCTGAGATGGAAAAAGGAGGGCCCTTAAAAGATGTAGAGTTGCACTGTGGAAGTCACATGAATGGGGGGGAGGGAGGATCTGAGCCCCAAGGCTGACTCCTCAGCAGTATGCTTTAATCTGGGATGGGAGAGTCTCAGAGCCTTGGTTTTATCGCTGGAAGTGCTAGATTAAAAGTGAATAGAGATGATTAAGGACCAGCTCAAGAACTGCACTGTTATTGTTGTTACTATTGGAGAGGGAAGTGCTTTAGACCTCCTCTGACCCAGATATTGATATGATGGCGTGATTATTGCTACTCTCCTTGTTTTATCCTCCACATGTTTGCTTGAAATAAAAGGGGTGACTAGGACTGGCAAGAGCTTATCCTTTCTGCCCACCTTATCTTTTTTCCCCCTTTGGGCAAATTCTACCCCATAAAAATTCAGGGTATTGCTTTACATTCCAAAGTTCTGAATTTGATTATTAGCATGTATTTCTTTTTCTTTCAGGAAATTAAACCATGTAGAACCTAGTAAACCTACGGAAATTTAAACTGCACAGGGATTGGCTACATGCCCAGGGTCACCTATGCACCCAGGCATACTGTACAGGCCACTAGCTTCATAATGTCTCAGGAGACTCCATAGCAATAGCCATCGAGAAAAGAACGACCAGATGAACTGGAAGAGGGTGACCCAAGGTAACTGCTGTTCCCTGAAGAGGCATCATTGTATGTGCTGGCTGCCTTGCAGATGGATTCTTCTGTTTGCATATTGCTGATGAAGAGTGAAGGATTTACATTCCTGGAAGCCTAGGGTTCCACCCCAGGCCCTTCAGATCATGCCCTAGTTCATTCCCTTGTGAGGAACTGGGCTCATATTCCTAGGCAATTCACTCTGCCCAAGATCATGCTGTTTTCACACTGCCCCACAGGTATGTAGTTATCTCCACCTTATAGAGAAAGACACTGAGGCATAGAGAAAGTAAGTAGCCCACAGTTAGAGCCAAGAAAGCTGGCATAAGGACATAGGCTGCCTGAGTCCGGATCCCATACTTGTGATGGGCCTAGAATGTTGCCTCCTTGACACAGGTGAGTCTGGGATTCTCATGGCACAAGGCAAGCCTGATCATCTCAGATCACAGATCAGAGCTTGGAACCCGCTTCTTATATAGCAAGAAATAAAAATTGGGAAGAAAGGAAGGAGCTGGAGGCTTCCAGCTACCCTCTTCCTGTGTAACAGCCAGAGGAAGCCTGGTTCACAGAAAAAGACCCACATAGTTCTTGCTGGTGGTTTGAGGTCAGTGGCTTACCTTAGTGAGGGAGAGGGCAGGTTTTGGGGAGAAAAAGAGCCAAGCTTTTTAACAACTCACCTCCAGACTCCACCTCCTACATTCCTTTGCAACACTTTCTGGGTTTCCTTGAGAAAATGAGATGAGACCACCCCCTCAATTCTGCTCAGAGCATAACTTCTACTGCCCAGGCATCTTGGTGAGGGTTCCGGACCGTCTAAAGCATCGAGCAAACTTTCTTGATGCTTAGCTTCACTGGTAAAAACCGCTTGCCTGTGGGAGCCCCAAAGGCTCATAGCTCATGTGTGAACGTATCCAAGTAAATCCATCCCAGTAAGTTACTCACATAATAACCAAGCAAAGCTAGAAATCATAAAATAAGAGATTAATAGATGGTTTCTAAAGGTATTGTCCTCAACAGCATTGTACTGTCTTCTTAGGCCTAATTAGTGTTTCAGGAGACTTCACCATTAACAATAACAGTGCAGGAAATGCACTTTTCAAGCTTTGTCTCTCTGGATATTTACTAAGTTGCCTACTCTTTGCTCCGTATGGCCAGGACATCACTGACTCTGCCCCACCAAAGAATAACTAAAGGAAAGACAGGAGAAGTGAAAACCCCCTCATGATCTTTCTATTTGCTTCTTTATACTGGGTTTATTCTTAATCCCCCAGGGTTTTTGCAGCTATCTTTAAAGAATGCTGGTGCCTGTCTATGGCTGTCCAGGAGCTCAATAGGTAAGGCCTGGTTAGTGTCTGAATGGCCCAACACTGGCCCATTTTTGTGAGTGATTATTTGGTGTCGTCTATATAAGGAATCTATCTATAAACCGGTGAAACAGGCCAAAGGAGCAGAGCAGACACCCACAGCCTGCCATTCTCACAGTGCCTCAGAAAAACTTCAGCTGGAGACATAGCAAGAAGCCACTGGACCAAAGCGTCAGCGCATATATGAAATAGCAGTGATGTCAATTGTTCTTCTTTTTTTTTTTCGTTTTAAGCAAAAGAAAATACAAATGAAAATTCCTCCCAGCAGCAGCACGTGCTTCCCTTTAAAAACCCTGCTCTACCAAGATCAGAATGGTTGGCCTTCCAAGATCAGTGACCTACTTCTTTACCCACGCCTCCCCGGTCTCTGGCCCCACCCCTTCCTGTGATAGCCCGCACGATCCACCAGACAGACGACGCACGCACAAGGTAGTCATTTTCCTCTGAAAACTTTCTTCCCTTGGGACTTCCCTTGCTCCGAGGGCTCTTTCTTGGAGAAGCCTCGTTTCCCTTCCATGCCTTTCGCAACTGTGCTCTTCAGGGAAGCTCACCTGCCCAGCACCTCCCACGTGCAATCGCAGATGGACCAACCTAGGTGCGTGGAACTCTGTGTGCCGAACGCCGTATCATTTCATCTAACTGTCAGGGTGATCCCAGGAGAGGAAGAGAATTATGACAGAGTTGAGAGACTCGGAGCTGCAGAGTCACACAGCTAAGAAATGGGAAAGCCAGAAACCAAACCTAGGAAAACTGCGGGTTCCCACACTGTCACTGCAACCTCACTTACCCAGAACCCGCAGACCTTTCACCGAACCTTCCTTCTCCCTCTTGGTAGGGGACTGGCCACTCCTCCTTGAGTTCCCAAGTCTGCTTACTTAGAAAGACCACACGCTATACTCCACCCTGTCGCGTAAGGCTGTTATTTGTGCATGTCTCATACCCCCAAGTTTACAGTGAGCTCTTTAGATGAGGAATCATATTGAAGCTTTCACTGCATATAGCGGATTAGTAAACGTGGTGACTCATGGAATAAATAAGTGAATGAAAGTATTCCTGCAACAATGGGAAGCAAGGGTCTTAGGCTGGGTATAAATTCTGTCTAATGTAATGAATATACTACAAAGACAAATGTGCCTTGATCTGTACAGCTTGGGAATTCTCCTAACTGGGGCTGCTGCAGGGAAGGAAAAACAAACAGACAAACAAACAGACAGACACACAGAAAAGCTGGGATCAGGTAGGCTGTGAATGCTGATGGTAACACACCGACAACCCAGAAACTCAGCACATTTATTTTATATTTTATACCTGAATTAAGATGCAGGTTTATTGTATACAGCTGAACAAGGAGTGTGTGTGTGTGTGTGTGTGTGTGTGTGTGTGTGTGTGTGTGTGAGAGAGAGAGAGAGAGAGAGAGAGAGAGAGAGAGAGAGAGAGCCAACAGTCTCGGAGTCTCAGGCTGTAGACCTCCAGGAGGAGGAAGCTGTGGTTGATACTTTCTGTGCACTCTCTCAACATTCACCTTCTGACCTGGGGAAGGCCTTGCAATTCCCATGTGTTTGAGGCACTGGGGTCTTTGACAGGATGGTGCCAATATCAACAATACACATTCACTCAGGACTTCATTTGTTCCCCACACAAATGGGAACACATCTGTGATAGGTTAATAGGTTACAAAGATTCTAACCAAAACAGAATACCAAAGTTTCATTTCCCAAAATGCATTGAGTAGACTAGGGTATAATTGGTAACATGTTATCTCACTAGTTAATGTATGATGACTCTGGTAAAAGCTCAGATTTGTTTTTATGTAATAAAACATCCTGAAACACTGAGGGTGGTGAAAGTCTGTCACTCTGTTTTATTACACATTAGTATTTGATATCTTGGATAGCTGGATGACCCAGGGGTAGGCCATTCCAATAATAATAATTAATTAAGAATAATTGAAGTAGGTTATAAAAGAAATTGTGGCACATTTAATATTGAAAGCAGCAGCAGCAATAAAACACACACACACACACACACACATACACACACACACACACACACCCCTCAGGAATATTCTTCCTCCATTTTATTTGAGACTCTCAAAACTGGAATGATTTGACCAATAACTCATAGACAAAGAAAAAATGAAACTCTGTACTCCAACCTAGGTTTTTGTACTCAAATCTGTTGACCGTCATCCCTGTGCTCTTAAAATACAGAATGAATTCCAGAACGTCAGACTTTTGAACTCAGAAATTCTTTACTGTGGACATAGAGCCAAAAGCTCCCTTCTAGTGCTTCTGGAGTGCTGTTCTGTATACATCTGCAGCCTTGAGCGTTCTTCATGACAAGAGAGAGACTTGTGGGTCAGTGGTCCCTAGGGGACTAAACAGACCAGGTGTTGGGGATGAATATCCCTTCCAGTGGCCACAGGCGTGAGGAGGAGAGAGAACATCTTTCTTCTCCATTTGCTCGCAGAGGAACTCATCCTCTGTAGCTAGCTCGTCCTCACATCCTTCCTTCCTTCTTCTTCAGTTCCCTCACCAAAGTTTGTGTTCTTCTATGGAGGCCCCAAACACGGCCCTCTAGTGACAAACCAAAAGGCACCTCCAGGACACATCTATGTGAGGACGTAGAAAGACCTCATTCCAAGATCAACAGGGATGGAAGGGATGAAGGTAGATCTCAGTGCCCGAAGCCACCTTTTCACGTTCACTGGAGAGGGCAATCTCAAGCTCCCTAGAAAGGATGGACAGTAAGGCTGCCTTGCATCCACTAATGGAGATGGAGATGGGAGGTAGACTCACCTTGGGGATTCATTCAGAGAACAACATAGTGCAGGGCAGGGAAAATGGAACAGTCAGGTTCCCATTTGTTGCAGGACAGAGCTTCCTGACAATGATGGACTGCCAAGAACTGGGTGGCCTTCTGGAAGGCAAGTCAGCTGTCGGGAGAAGTATGCACATTGGGCCATCTCAGCTTGAGAAGGCAGCCCGTGTTGGCCCAGTGGTCCAGCAGGCCTGAGGCACGGTTCATATCAGAGGCCTCAGGGAGGGTGAGGTTGAGTAGATGGTCTGGTATGTTAACTGCTCAAATACCCCTCTGGCCATGGCATTTGGGGTTTCTACACTTGAATGCCTCGGGAGGTGAATTTAGGCAAAGCTCATTTGTTCCACAATCCTTGGCTCCAGTACAATGCCTGATGGCGAGTCACAAAGCATTTTATAGACAGCTGTTACCACCCTTATTTCAGAAGTGAGGTGAAAAGAAAATTCAGAGACCAGTGAGGGACTAGCCACTGTGAGAGCAGATGGGGAGGTGTCCAGCTCCAGCACTGTGGGTGCCTGAGCCCACACTGTGATTTCCAACCATGCAGAACAACGCCATCCACTGTGAAGGACCCCATCCTTCCTCCTTTTATAAAGTCTCATAGTCTCAGGGCTCAAAGCACTTTAGGGGGCAGGGTCATGCTCCCAAGAATCCACAGGAAAGTGGTGTTTCCACTTTGACCTCTCTGAAAACTGCTTAATGCACTAAGTCCTTGTGGAGTCTTAAGGCATTCTGTCTGGGCTCTGAGGCAAATAGGATAGAAGGCACAGCCTTGTCAAGCAGAAACAGAATTACTCCCTGTTGGGGTTTGAAAAAAAAAAAGAAAAGAAAAGCCGAGTTCCAGGAATGGGGCGAAATGGGATATTGTTTGTGAGGATGGCAAGCATTTTGGGTGCCACAAAGCAATCCTGGCACAATCAGGAATAAACATTTTCGTGAAAACACACCTCATCTGGATGAGAAAGCAGAGAGGTGTAAGAAATTGGTGAACTCCAAATCAAAACCACCTAAGCTGTTCCAGACTTGCTGTGTGACCCTGGGAAAAGTCAACCTCTGGAGCTTGTTTCCCTTACAAGGGTAAGAATTCATGGCCAGACTTGGCCGAGGGCATCAGATGAGATCCTATGTGTGAAACTCCTGTGATTGGCAACATTAGGCAAAGGAAGGCATGACAGTATGACCAAGCATATTCTCTGTGTTTCTTCAAGTGCCCAGACGAAGGGATTGTGCTGGTATTGCATTGTTATCATTCCCTATTTTCAGAGATCAAGACACAGTGATAGGAAGAGATATGGGTCTCATTCTGTAGCCCCTAGACCGAGAAGAAGGGTGTCTCCCCGTGGGAGGATAGCAATGCCTCCCATGGCATGGGACTTCCTCTTCTGTTGAGAATGGCACCATCACAGAACTGTCCAGGGTGGGGCCCCAGACCACAGGCACTTCCTTCTGCCTGGCTGCTGGAGGCGCATCTGCTGGGATGGTTAGGAAGGTACCCACTGTCTCACAAGCTCCAGGGCCCAGCACTGCCTCCTGCCTCCCCACCCTGCCTCCTCCTTCTGTTCTTGGTAGGGTCTCTCCTTCGAGGTGGAAGAGTGGAGGCCTGGATGCTGGCTCCACCAGCAAAGGGACACCTATCCTCTCTTGTTCTGGGCGCTTCAGCCTTCGTCTATCAGACAGAGCATTACCCAAACCTTTTGACTTCTGCTTCTGCAACTGTGTGGCCTGCTGTGAGGTTCTTGAACCACGGGGTTCCCCACCCACTCAGTCCCCCAAAGCTCCTCCTCACCATCATCATGACTCCATAAAATGACAAGAGAAGAGACTTGAAGTGAGTCACCACAGTGTGGGGGAAGGGGCAGGGAGGGAGTCTGTGGGTCTGGTGAGGATTTCTTAAGCAGTCTTTTGACCGCTTCATAGGATTTTGCTGAACCCCATGAAAAAGATATAAAAATCAGGGTGGTGCCATGTTGTCTTCAAAGGCAGCCATAGTGAAAATGAGCTGTGACTGAAACCTCCTCGAACACAGAACAGCCCTTCCTCACATCCGCAGGTATGAAACAGTGGCTATCTCCTCTGCAGTGGGGAATTACACTGTCACACACCTGAACCCCAGCTGTCCCCCTATCTAGGGCTTGCCTATGCCTCAGCTTCACCCTCCCTGAGGCCTCTGACACGAATCCTGCCTCAGGCCACTGGACCAGGATGCCAACATAGGATACCTTCTCAAAAGGTCAACCATTAGAGCCCTCATCGAGGCACGTTCCAGGGTCCTAAACTGTAGACATCCTCATCTTAGAGGCTGGGGAGTTTACTGAGTAGAGTGCAGAGTGGGAATGTGTGGGGTCCTGCTCCTTCATCAGCCAGAGGACTCAGCCTTGACTAAAAGAAAAACAGCGCATTGTAACTACAAACAAGGAGGAAAGGACTTTGAAAGCCCCCATGGACACAGTCTTGTGGTTCCCAAACTTGACTGTCTGAGGGCCAGATAAGACACGTGGTTTGCAGCTCTCCACCATGGCTTTGCTGGTTCGGACTGTAGGAACGCATCTCCACTCCTGATGCTCTCTTATGCTGCTCTGGGGCTCACCTTGAAGAGTCACTGGTTGGGTTTTGGTTTTGCCTTTTAAGAACCTGATTCTTTCATTTCATGAGGCAGACTAGGTGACATCTCCAAGCTGCCCCAGCAGGTGAGAGGTAACCGGAGTAAAGCCACACTTGCCTCTCTGCTGCCTCCCACCCACGAACTCTTTGTCCCCAGTTGTCCAATGTACTCAACCCTCTTCCATTACAACATGGTCCTGGGCGAAGAAAGCCGTCCTAGTCTGGGCTCTCTGGTGGCTTTATCCACTCCTTTGACAAGACATGCCTAACTAAGAGCTGGCACTCAGCCATCCTGTATCCCAACTGGGGAGGCAGCCCCACCCTTAGGATTTCAGGGTACTTCCCCTAAGTCTCACTGATCCACATCTCACTCCGCTTTCTTGGGTTTACCCATCTTTCAATGCTCTCCAGTTGACAACTTGGAAGTGCAGGCACTGTCCTAGATACTGAGAAAGATACCTGTGGGTGAACAAGGCCCATTTTACATTCAGGATCTTCACTCCTGGTACAAAAAAAGAAAGAAAGAAAGGAAAGGGGGAAAAAATGATCAAGTCACTAGCCTGTGAAGGGTAAAGCAGAAAATGCCAGGAAGAGGTTAAGTCCTAGGGAGAACCCAACCTATGTAGGGTGTGATTAACTAACAGAGGTACTGAGTGGGACTCACTGGAGATCAATCACCCTCCATCCTGTTTCTGTCTTCACAGCCCCCCCTGCAGAGGTGCCGTTATCAAACCCTTCTTTTGAGGTGAGATCAAGGAGGCCCAGAGAAGCCATATAGCATGCTGAAGGTCGCGCAGCCGTCAAACATGAGTTTTCTGACCCCCAAGGCACATCTAACATCTCAGCTTATTGCTCTGCCGGAAATCAACAACTATCACCGGCTGTTGGGCACTGGGGACTGGTTTAGCAAAACACTGGACAGGTGTGGGGAATTGAGCTCAGTGAAAAAGAGAAGAGAAGGCTTTGTGTGCTGCAACTCTTGACTGGCAGTGTGAATCATTGGCACCTGACTCCAGGGGTGCTGGGGAGCCAGGGAAGGATTTCTGAACAGGAGAAAAATGCATGACACAGCTATGTTTTAGGAAGACGGGCAGAGGCGGGTGGCAATACCACAGAGAGCACAAGGCAGCAGAAAGCGAGGGCCTGGCTTGGGGTGGGCGAGGCGGGGGGGGGGGGGGCAGCGGCAGTTGAGACTCAGGACAGATGTCATCCTCACTACTGCCGTTGCAAATATTTGACCACTGACTCCATGCTTGACCTATGCTAAGTCATCTGATCCTGGCAGTCTTGTCCATATCAGATCTCTCCCTCTTCTCTACTGTTTCTGCTGCTCATGATTCTCCATATCTCCACGCTTAGTACTTTTCCTATTTGGGAAGGGGACCTAAAACTCCTTCCTGAATATAAGGGGGGTCCACCGCTGAGGAAACTCAAGATCAAGGAATCTCAGGCCCACTCATTCCCCGCACAGGACAGCAGAGGAGTGTGAGGCGTGGAGACAATCAGTAACTTGTTCCATCTAGGAAAAGACAGTGTCCTGACCGGAGGCAAGAGGGCTTCCCTGTACCAATGCCAAGCTCCCACTCTGGACTTCTAGGCCAGGCTAGAGGCCCTGCAGCTGTGGTGGGTGCCAGATGGCATCCCAGTGGCCAGGCTGCAGGGCGCCTGAGGACCCTGTGGTAAGCCGCGGCTGGCAGCACCTCCTCCCTCTGATGTTGTGGGCACAGAGTGCAGAAGGACTGAGTGAAGGGAGAGTGTGCCATGGAGAGGGCAGAAATGTCAGTGACTCACCACTTTGTAGTGTGGGTCACAGCTGCTCAGGGCCACCCCAGCCTACGTGTGACAGCTGCCATCTTCACCTTGTCAGAAAAAGACTCTAGACTGGGCAGCCAGAGCAGAGGAGTGGGCGTCTGCCTGGAAAATGGCTTCATTGCCCAAAGAAACAGGGACAAGCAGTGAGTTAGGAAGCCCTGGCTCACTTGCAGCTCTGTTCCTGCTCTTTCCCACCATGGAGCCTTGATGAGTCTCTTTATCTGTTCATGGGTATACTCCTCTTTGTCCTCCCTGGCCTGGCAATATAGGGGCTGTCTGTGAGTTAATGTGAGGAGAAGAGAGGGGAGTTGAGGAAAGGAAAGAAGAGAGGAGAGGATGAGGAGGAGAGGGCACAGAAGGAAAGGCCATTTGCAACCTAAAGTTTCTGCATATGTCCTTAGAATTATTACCTAGTGGTGCTATTGTTAATGTCACTAGTCTCCAGGAAAGTAAGTGATATAATTCATCTTTGCAAGGAGTTTACTTGAAATCTGTATTGTCTTAGCCTCGGCTCTATGAAGTTTAAACTATCTCCCGCCAGGCGGTGGTGGCACACACCTTTAATCCCAGCACTCAGGAGGCAGAGGCAGAGGCAGGTGGATCTCTGTGACTTCGAGGCCAGCCTGGTGTACAAAGTGAGTTCCAGGAAAGGTGCAAAGCTAAACAGAGAAACCCTGTCTCGAAAAACCAAAAAGAAAAAAAAAAAGAAGTTTAAACTACCTCAAAAATGGTAGTTCTTATGTTCTCTTTAGTTGTATTCTCTTCCACCTGGGCAGCTTTGCCTGAGCAGACACACTTCAGGCACCTGAGGTCCACATGCCTCTGTAAAACTTGCTTCCCAACAGGAAGACTGGTGTCATTCAACATGATAAGCAAGACAAAGTTCTGTTGTGCCAAGAGGGGTTACACCTCAGCAGCAGGAAGCCCTGGCTTGGGGTAGGCAGGGACCTGACTCATAGGCTGGAGGTGAGATTCCAGTGGCCTTACTAGAGAGCAGGGCCTCACCAAGCAAATAGCCATAGAGGTGCCTGCCTGGGAGCAAGCCTCAGAGTACATTCTAGAACCAAGGGGGCCATGTATTGCAGCAGCCTCTGATCATACTGGGGTAGAGGGGCACGGGAAAGGAGTGGTCATTAAGTTCAAGGAGGCGACATGGAATTCCGGCTGTGTTAGTGCTTTCAAAGATTGAGGGTGTCACTTCAAGAGAAATGGGACATGGAGAGAGCTTGAGCAAAGGGGTGGCACAATCCAGGGCATAGTTGAAGAGAGTCTGTGTTCCTCCACTGGAATGTTCTTTGGGTATGGCAGCCCCCCTGCTCTCCTTCCCTGACCCATGCCCTCCATGCTTCCTTTTTAGGTTTGAGACTGAGACTTCTAGAAGTCTAGAGTCAGGGAGGAGGAACTCAAAACATCTCAACTGGAAGGAACCCTGTAACCACATTTTAGAGAGGGACTTCTTCCCACCGCCAGTGTTTAACGCGCCTTTTCTAGTCCTGTGGCAGCCAACAAGGCAGGCCTCCAATTTGTTCAAACCTTTTCGTTCCACACTTGATGATCCCCGAGGCCCTGAAGCTTATACAGCTTAAATCAAAAGGCTCCTGGTTTCCTGATGTGGAACTCAACTGGTTGAGCATCAGCTTAGCCATGTGGCCACCAAGGAAAAGGTCTTCCCTATAGAACAGTGTGTTGCAGGTGGCAATGGCATGCCAAACCCTCTTCAACAGGTCAGTACCATGCCTCTGTGCCCATTTCCACCTTCCGTGAGTCCATTAGAATGAGCAAACTCTGATCTGCTGTGGAGAAAGACTAGAGACATGTAGGAATCAAGATGCCTTTCCCTGTCCATCAAGTGCTTAGCATTTATCAACAAACCACCCTGGCCTGGGGTATGCCATCTGCTCCACCAGGCTTTGGAGTTGAGCTAGCTTCTCATGGAACACAACCCTTGCTTCTTAGATTTTAAGGTTCTTAGGGAGTAGTTACAAGGAATTGCCTGAAAAGCTGCTTGAGGGGTCTCTTCTAGAGATAACAGGTCTCAGTGCCTAAAAAGCCAGATAAGAGGCAAATAAACCAAGCAGCTGAGTGGGAGAAAGTTAAGAACGATGAAGGGCATGGTAAAAAAAAAAAAAAGTCACTGTGGTTTCTTTGCTGGGAATGCCACAACACCGTGTGCAGACTGGACCAGCTTAACCATCAGACGGTATTGTCTTCCAGACATGACTCTAGTCCAAAGTCTAGATGTGGGCATGGTTGGTTCCTTATGAGGGCTGAGAAGGAAGGATCTGTTCCGGGGCATCTCTTTGACTTGCAAGTGGCATCTGCATATTCATACAGCATTTTTCCTGTCCGCATATCCTTGTCTGTGCACAGATGCTCTCTTTTACAGGGATACCAGGACATGCTGGATTAGAGTCTACCCTGAATTAGACCTCATTTTGCTTGAGTCCTTCTGTACTGACCTTATCTCCACTGAAGATCACATTCTAAGTTATAAGTGGTTAGGCCATCAATGTAGTAATTTTAAAGGGGGGGGGGCAATTCTATCCACAACATTCAGCCAAAGCACAAACAAATCAGAGTGTTGAATCTGGCAGATTCCCTGCTCAACCAGTGCATGAGTGGGAACATGAGGGAAACAGTTGGCTCTCCAGAAGCTACAGGCAGGGAATGATAGGGGTAGTCCTACTGATTCCCAGGCCAGGGACATTGTTACCATCACCTGTGGTTTAGGGTCAATGTCTCATATTTGTGTGATGTCTCAACACCCTGGAAGAATCTGTCCATATTCAGAGGCCCAGGATATGTGTGGTCTGTGTTACTAAACTCCCCTGAGCATGCAGCTGGGTGGGACCGTAGAAGACATTCAGAAGGCACAGGTGGGGAATGGCATGGTCTGTACTTAGCCAGGGTGTTTCAAGTTAAGTGCTGACCTAGGGCTTTAGGCAGCTTCGAGGCTTTCTTTGTCAGTGATGATTTCTGACTACACAACCCACTGAGGGAAAGAGAAAGGACCAACCTCAGACTTTGTGGTCTCATCTCTAAGAGTAGACATGTTAACAGAAAATCAAAAACTATACTCTAGTGAATGGGCCTTAGCCAGGCCTCACGTGAGCCAGTGGCTCATGTCTATAATCCCGTCACTTCAGGAAGCAGAGGCAGGAGGATTCCTATGTGTTTGAGGCCAGCCTGAGCTATTCAGGAAGTTCCATGCTATTCTGGGCTGTAGAGAAAGACCCTGTCTCCAAACATAATGTTATCTTCATGGGCTTTTTCTCTGGTTAGTGGGCTGGTAGACTCACTAGTTGGACAAAAACAGAGTAGAATAGAAAAATCAGGAAAAATAAAACTAGTGTGGGTATAAAATTGTTGAAAACCATCTTCTCACTTATAATGCTCAAGGCATGCATATAATTCAGCAGCCACAGTGGCTCTTCCTTGTCTGTACATCTGACTTTGGATGTTTTGGTTTGTTCTATGACCTTTAACTCTCTGCACACACCTTTCACTCATACTAGAAGCCGTGCTCACTCCAGCTCCTTTGTGGAGCACACACGGTAGGGAACCCACCCAAGCATTCCGTTAATGAGAGCCAGGCCATTAGCCTCCAAGGCAGTGGTTCTCAAACTACCTAATGTTGCGACCCTTTAATACAGTTCCTCATGTTGTGCTGACTCCCAACCATAAAATTATTTTTGTTGCTACTTCCCACCTGTAATTTTGCTACCATTATGAATTGTAATGAACACATCTGAAATATAGGATACTTGATTTGCGATCCTTGTGGAAAGTATAATTCAACCCCTGCATGGGGGGTAGAGATCCAAAGGTTGAAAACCACTGTTCCAAGGCATATGTGGTTGTTTTTGAGGGTTTGTGTAGTGGTATGTGTACCAGTATAACATATATCCTCTTTTAATTCAATGTGATATTGTCCTAGATTGCACTAATTATTTCCCTATATTATACTAATGTAACTATTTTGAATGATTTATTTTCTGGTTAACAGATATAATGTAAATAATGAAAGGAGCTAGGAAATTAGGAAAGAATATGATAAGAACTAACAATTTTTCAAGTTATGTACATAAATGCTGAACACTTCCCTCCCTTTTTAAAAATGAAATGTCTCTCCAGGCATGGGGGGGGGGGCACACTTCTGTAGTCCCAGGCACTGTGCAAGCTAAGGCAGGTAGAATGCATGAGCCCAGGAGTCGGGAAATTGCTTGGTCTGCACAAGAAGATCCTGCCTCAGAAAACAAAATGATAAAACATTCACTGGTAACTTGCGTTTGTTCAATGATCTGTCAGTGATAATGCACAACCCCGCTCCTGAAGTTGCTTTGTCCAGATCATACTGTGAAGTACAGTGCCCTTCATTCCTGTTCTCTTGTGACGTAAACTTACCTAGGATCACTATAGTCTAAGTTGTAAGTGACAAGACTCTGGGTCCACTCTAGCTTCTGGCTTCTGTTTACCGTTCTGGGCCCCTTCTCCCGTTACCTGCACCCACACAGTCTCTGTGGCCTCTTCCATCTGCAAGAGCTGGTAGCATGGAAGCTCCTCTGGGCAAGCACCCTGCGTCCTGGTCCAGGATAGTACTCTATAGTCTAGTACAGGGCCTGACAAGTCCCAGGAACTTAACACACAGCTGTTACCCACTGAGTTGACTTTCATGACTTACACACTGCTATGCTCTCTAGAGCTGATGTTGAAAAGGTTACATGCTGTTAAGTGGGCAGTTGCTGCCAGGAAGCTAGCAATCTAAACCCTGTGAAGGACTTACTCCCCAGCAGCAGAGCCTGCATCCTAGGGGTGCTGGGCTCTGTGTCACAGCTAAGCTCACCACCACTGGAGACACAGGTGAGTGACAAGCTGAAGAGACATCTTTAACTCCATTCTTGACTTTTTTCCTTTCCCTAATGACAGCTTTACAGGATGCTGGAGATGTGTATTCTTATAATTTAATCTGTAAAAAAAAAAAAAAAAAAAAGAAAGAAAAAAATCCCTGGGTTTTTCCAGCCTGTTAGCACTTCCTCCTTGAAGCTTTTACTTTCTCAAGTTGGTGAGCATTAACTTTCAGTTACAAAATGTGCTGTTTCTTGATGTGACATGTGAGCCTGATAATGTATCCATGAAGACCTTCTTATAATTTACACAGTGTCTTGCCAAGAAAACCATTGCCAGAGCATGAAGGGGGGGGGAATGTCTTTGCCCAGACCTCCTGGTCATTCCACCACAGCCCTTCCGGTCTAACTCTGGGACTGCCCACCCAACAGTGGGCTGGAAGGGAACCAGGGGGGCCAGCTCGCTCGTTCCTGCTGAGAATCCCTTTGTGTTCACCGTGATTTCTTGAATCCATCTCATTTCTCACCCTGTACCACATGCTTCCAGGGTTACCATTTGGGTCAGTGGTGATTGCAGCAACATCTAGAATTCATGTGAGATGTGTGAGACCCTGCTTAGCTCCTCATGTGCTCCCTCAGCTTGTGAACATTAAACTTACCCTGTTGCCCCCAAACCCTTCTTGGGTTGTGATTAGCTGGCCCATGTGCCTCCGTAAACCAGACCTCTTCTTAGCTCCTCTCCTCCACGATCGGTCTCATCAGCATCTAATCCCTAAGTCTGGCTCATTTTCCTTCTTCACTGTGTTTTTTAAGGCTCTACTAGATGGATTGGACCAAACAGTAGGCACAGAGGGCCTTTGACTCTCCCAACAATTCATAGACAATTGTGTCACCTGGGCCCCAGACAGTGAGCTTCTTTGAACCTCAGTATCTTCATTTAATAAATGTGATTACCTAAGGTTTATATAAAACCAGTGTAAGTGGGGAGAGACAATGTCTATGAGTCATCACACAATATACAGTGTTCTGATGGCATCCTAATGTTTGTGGAGTGATTTCTAGAAGGTAATTGTTGAATCATCTCAGCTCAGGGTTTGCATCACAGCTAAGCCTAGCAAGTTACTCTTCAGAGGTATTTGCCCAGTTCTATTGTCTGAGATTCAGCACAAGGAGTCCTTGACCCTACCTGCCGAGGAGAGCATGCCCCTGGGGCATGTGTGATACAGGCCTGGAAAATCCCAAAGGAAGGGATCCTGTTTGTCTGGAAATGGTCTCTTGGCTGTGGGTGGTCTGGATACCAAACAACATTTAAGTATGAATCAGACTCCAACAATGGTGTAAGGGCCACAGGATGAGGCAGGTCCTTCCAGAGCAGGAGCATTCACAATGCCTCAAAATATCTGGTAGGGGTTGCCTGCTTTATAAGAGGTTATCCACAAGTGTGTTGTTTCCGGTAGGGCTGTGTGTGTGTGTGTGTGTGTGTGTGTGTGTGTGTGTGTGTGTGTGTGTGTTTTAGCAGATGCTTCTGGTCTACCTTTGACCCACCCATATTCTGTAGCCAAGTTCGTCATGCTTGTGTACAAAAAGAAAAAGCAGAGAAAATGCAGGCCTTACTATGTTCTACCTCTGCTAGACTAGACCGCAACCACACAGCTTCATGTTTCAGGGTCTCACTTATCCTTCCACAAAACCCTACAGGCCTCACTGGAGTCTATATGGGCCATTGTAATGTTCAGGTGGAAAAAAGAATACAGGATCCTCACTGTGATGGGAGATTGCCCCTTTCGCTCGGGTGTTACTGTGACTCCATTCCCACAATCCAGGACTCATCTCTACCTGTAGCACCACCACAGTGCTGTTTGAAAGGTTTGCTTCTACTGCTCCACATCAAGGCTCACTGAGAACTCAAAGGCCTACAGTCAAGACTCCAGAGCATCGCAAATGAGCAGGATACTGAAACCTGAAGCCAAGTGGAGATAGGGTTTCTTTGTGTAGGCCTGGTTATCCTGGAACTTACTCTGTAGACCAAGATAGCTTTGCGCTCAGAGATCTTCCTGCCTCTGCTTCCTGAGTGCTGGGATTTAAGTCTTAAAAGCCTTGATTTAAACTTGTGGGGCTGTAGGGAATAGCCATAAGGAGGCAGGCTTTACATAATGACAAGGATGAGCCAAGTTAAAGAACACCAGATGAGAACAGTCGGGGATGGGGGTGGGGCATGTGTGCTTCCTGTTCTGCTGAGCCTCATTGTAAGTGCCCTGAGGGCCAATCTCCACTCAACATTGAATCTCCTCATGCCTGGAAAAGCCAGAGAAGCTATTTAAGGACTACTTCACTTTCTTCCCATGCCTCTCTCTACCAATTGCCTTTACAGCATTATGTAGTCAAGCTACCAGCTGCTATACACCCTCCCAATATCATCCTCTCTGCCAGGAATAGCCCCCCTTAAACTCCCACATGAACCACCCACAGTTTCCATCTCCTCCATAAACTTAACTCACCTATAGTGTAAGAAAGTATGTTTGCCGATGTGATAGTACAGTCACGCTCTACCATAGGGGCTTACAAAATCGGTATGGACAGTGTGTGTGTATTTCCATGGAGACAAGTTATCAACATGCTATGCAAGGGTTATTACCCTTGTATAATGTCATTACAAGTCATTCACATTCTTCCTTCCAATGTCTTCATTTCCTTTTGGACTATCACAATAAACAACAACAATAAAGATTTTAGGGTTTAAAAAAATAAAATCTCAATTGCTATAAAATTTAAATATTGACAAAAATTGTCATCAGGAATCAATAACAGATGGTGTTTTGTTTTCAGCGACGTACAAGCATATGCATGGTACCCTGATATGTAGTTGGAGCTAAGAACCTCATGTTATCTAACCTGTCAATTCCAATCAAATTGAAAACATCTCAAATGCTCAAAAGCAGAGATCTGGGTCCTCAAATTACAGGTCATCAACACCCTGAATGAAGAGCCCTTCGACCGAGCCTGCCTCTCTGTGTGCCCATCAGGCAGGGCACTTCCTTGGTTGTAGCCTCAGTTTTATCCATGACACAGGCTAATGGACCATCTCTGCTGGTCTTTTGCACTGGCCATATTTTATTCTGAGGAAACATACCCAAAAAGGGAAAACTCAAAATGAACTGGGAAATCAAAGCCCTTGGCTCCTCTAAGTTCCTTGGTCCCTTTCCCCTTTGGATTAACTCAGTTTTCTTGTGAGGTTCCTGTCTAGGGATGTTGGGATATGGCAGAGGCTCTTAGGGAAGAATGAAAAGCGGTATGAGCTTGGACTAAAGTCCTAGAAAGGTTAGGACATACAGCAGGTTGGGAAATGCATTTTATTGCCAGTAGAGCCCTAAGTTAGAACATCGTTGTCTTCCTGCAGCATCCAGTAAGGAGATGTGGGAAGTCCTGGACCCGGCCACAGAGGAATCCCTGTGATGAGGACTTGGGTTCAGGAAGACAGAGGCTCTCTCTCTCTCTCTGAGCCTCAAGTCTCAGCTTGCTGTCACCGCCTGGAGAAAGACTATCCTGAGTGCTTCTTCCAGAATTGGAGGACCTATTTTCACAGAGCCTGTTTCCTCATCTGTGAAGAAAAGGTTGGACTAGATAAATTCAATTCCACTCCAAGTCTGGCCCCGAATACAGATCATGAATTCAAATTTTATCCTACTTTTCATTCTCATGGTTTGGCTTCTGTGGGACGTTTGCATAATACCAGTTATGAAGCAGTAAGGGCTGAAGAGATGCCTCAGTGGGTAAAGCGCCTCAGCAAAAAGCATGAGGACCTGAGCCTGGATCCACAGCATCCAAGTAAAAGTTGGGCATAATGGTGCATGTCTATAATTCCAAGATGGTTGAGTTGGACAGATAGACCCTCCCCCGAAGCTCCTGGACAGCCACCCTAGCTGAATAAATGAGTGCCAGAAAGTTGCTGTCTCCAAAAATAAGGCAGAGAAGTGACACCTGATGTTGACCTCTGACCTTCCCATAGGTGCCCACTGACATACACATGCACACACGGGAACACATACATGCACCATAAACACAAGGATGATGATGCTGACGATGATGGTGATGATCATGATGTACTGAATGTAGAAGGAATTTTTCTCTCTTGTGTGATGGGAATACTTCAAGCTGCATGAAAAGCCTCCAGACTTTTATCCAACTACCCTCTGTGCCAGGAAGAGCAATACAGCATCTGACCTTGCTGTGACAGGCTCAACTTTGATTCTCCATTATTTTTCTTCTGTATATTTTGGTTTTTTCCACTCACTTTTTTCCCCTTCTTTATTCTCTGTGTAATGGGGGAGGGGTCTATTTGGTGTTTTATCATCTAAGTCAGAGCCTTTACATTTCCGGCAGCCCTTATACTAGGGGAACAGGGCCAGTAGACTGCATGCTGGGAATAACGAGGGACTCTCTACTGCTCCAGTTGCTCAATTTGAAATCTAAATTTGAGTTTCCATTTTAGTTTGAAGCTAGTTGTTGACAACTACATGTAAAAGGAAACAATCCGAGTCTGTGCTTGCTCCCTCTATAATTTGTATGTCGTTGTTCATATAAAAAGTGAAGTGTCATATATTAATCGCATGCCTAGCACTTGTGTGGGAACCCTTCCATCCGTCCAGGCTGGATTCTCCACTAGAGGAAATGCAGAGCGTCCCACTCAAGGTGGGGCATGGCTGGGCTAGAAGAAAACTGACCTCATCTAGGGGTGTGTTTTGTTAATATTTATGTATCCCACAGAGTGTGCTGCTGACTTTCAGGTGGAAATTGCTTGTCAGATCTACCAGCAAGGGTTGACCATGGGTCATGTGGGCTATCAACTTCCATTGTGAAGAGCGGTACCGAAGTCCCATGCAGAAACATCTTAGGCCATAACACTTTCACTTTCATCAATTGTCCCTCAACTGTCACTTCCTAGAAAAGTCATTCCCTGCTCCAGACAAGGGAGACAGATCACCCATTCATCTGTGGGAGAGGCTTGTTTCTTAAAGAGCCACCTCAGGGAGAAGAGTGTTGTCTGTGGGGCCAAGCTCCTGAGTCGTAGACTCTCACTTCCTGGTTGTGAGAGCATTTGGCCAATCACTTGCTTTGCCTGCTTTTCAGTTGCTGTGTTTATAAAATGAAACTAATAATAACAGTCGTTGCTTCATTGTGTGGTTGTAAGGATTAAACAATACTCAGAACCATGCTGGACACAAAACAAGCACACAGGGCGTTGTCAGTCAGCTAACCTCACCGGTGGGGGAGAGACTGTCAGTAGTGGAAGAACATCAGGGTGTGTTATATGCTGAAATAGACTTATGTGATAGGGAAGTGATTGATTCTGAGGAATCACAGATGACTTCAGAACAGTTAAGTTTCGATCGAGGAAGCAAAACATGAGCTGTTTTGACATAGACTTGCTATTGAGCCTTGACCCACACAGTTGTAAGGGCTGGCTAATTAATTTACATCAGGCTCTTGCTCTTCAGTCTGTTTCATTTGAATCAGAAGGACAGACAGCTGGGAAAAGGGGAATGGAGTAAGCTAGAAGGCAACAAAGACAGCCCTGAACCCCACCAGGATATCCTGCCTATGCTGGTCTGGGATTCAGAGTTGCTGCAAGAATTGAGTTTATAAGAACTGGAGGAACTGTGAGGTGTCAGCTGACGCCACTCCTTAACCACATAAGCCAACCAACTAGGGACAACTTGTATTTAACACTATAACACATGTTGTCTACACCTTGCACCAGCCACCTTCAATATATTAAAACAAGGTAGCTTTACTTCTGTATTCCAGGTATCATTTGACACATCTCCTATGGCCAATATCAATAGGTAACAATGCAGTGGAAGGAGTTCTGTGAAGTGTAGTTTGTTTGCCTGTAGTAATCTGGCAAGACCCACCCTCCTTCCAGAGAGGAAACAGTGAAACCAGGTTTGAAAGTAAAATGACCTGTTCTGGGAAGAAATGGGAGGGGTATTGCAATCCCAGGGAAGGCAACAGGCAAAGCATGAACAGGTCTGGTGTATTTAAAATATTCATAGTGGCTGCAGGGTAGGATAACACCCACCTCTCCACCCCTTAGCCCTTCCAGGTCACAGAATCAGGCCAACATAACCATAATACCTGCAGTTTGTGGAAGTGAATTGATCTGCTCACTGGGTCCTAATGTTTTCACTAAAGAGAGACCCAAAGACCGACTTCATAATACCTTCTGAGCAAACTAGTCTCTTTCCTACTATGCAGATAAGGAGCGAGTACTCACATTCGGAGCACTGAACCTGGAGCTGGCAGACCGGATTTAGTTCCAGACTCTCCCCATGCTCTCTTGGTTACCTCGAACAATCTTCCAACATCCTCCTCCCTAGAGCAGAGCAACCAAACTGAAATGAACAGCTGGATCTCCAGAAGCACTTTGAGCTGTAATGGTCTCCTGTTTTATGTCAGTTACAGGGTGGTAGACTGGGCACTGTGGCTTCCACTCTGGGGCATGTGCCAACAGAAAATGCAGTGCTTTTGCCACACAATTTGACCTTTAACCCTAGACCTTGGAAACAGCACAAGGCAGTCCAGTCTACTATGTTTTTGCTTGAGGCCCAGACCAAACTTGTGTTGGTTGTTCAAGGCCAATTTAAAGGTAAGTCTTCTTTGTCTAGCCCTGCAGCAAGCTGGGAGCACCCATGACTGCCAGAAAGTAGATGAGCCAACTTGTAAGATCTAGTCCCATATTGGTCTGTAGGCTTATGGATCCCTAGATGGACAAATTTAAGGAAAGTGATACTACAGACTCCAGAAATTGATTCTTCAGTGCGTTCTTTTATTGGCCTGTGCTCCTAGTAGGACTACAGGATTCACTACTGGGGAAAAGGCTAGACACAAACCTAGGGTACATAGGAAATGACATGAATTCCAAGGTGACAGCCACCAGCCTTTCAGCCAATGTACAGGGAAAATCCTTTTTTGTTTTGTTTTTCAAGACAGGGTTTCTTGGTGTATAACTGGCTGTCCCAAAACTTGCTCTGTAGACCAGGCTGACCTCAAACTCAGAGATCTGCTTGCCGCTGCCTTTAGAATGCTAGGAATAAAGGTGTGTGCCACCACCGCCAGGCTAGGAAAATACTTTTGACTGGAGTAATTCTAGATAAGGAAATGGATTCCTGCTAGAATATTGGACAAAGTAAGACCAAGTCTTCATCTTCTCTGGCCTATTTCACACATGTTTAAAAATTGAAGTCCTGGGAAGCTGACCCTTCACCCTCTGAGTCTTCCAACAAAAAGTCAATACATTTCTATTTTCTATATAAAATTAGTTTTTTTCTTAACTAAATTAAGATTTTATTTATGGCTATTTCCTAGAATTGTGAGAAATATATGAGCTTTGAAGTCAGAAAAGCTGGTTTCAAACTTAACTTTTATTACTTAACACTTTTGCATAAACTTGGTAAATTATTTCTTCTGTAAAAGGAACATGATAACATTGATTGTTCACAGACTAGTTTTTGATTACAGCTCTTAATTGAGACTACACATGAGCCATGTGGCATGTTTTAAGTGTTCAGTAAGTATTATTTCTTATTCTTCTTGAAGCTCAAAAAACAGAAAATAATAAATATCCTGTTTACAATTTTCCTGCTTACCAGTTACTGTCTGCTTGCCCTCTGAGCAGGCAAGTTATGACACACACAATAAAAGCAAACTTATTGTATTGGCATTATTATCATTATCATTATTATTATTATTATTATTCATACAAATCACTAAAGATACTTTTGTTCCCTGTTGTTTGGAGGCAGAACTCTTCTATTTGCTTACTGTGGGACACCCTGCAGTGACATCTATCTGCAGTTGCTTGTGAGCTCCACACAGCCATGTTTTAGACACTAAAGAGCCTTGAGCCTTGACTGAAGGGCCAGAGCCCATCAGAGCTAAAGTGCCCTTAGCCATCAAGTGAAGCCACTCCTCAGGGGGAGAAGCTGAGACTCAGACTGACCCCTAAGTGGCCTCTCCAAGAGCTCCCACATAGTGATCGCAGAGTGAGGACTGGTATGGATGTCATGTCCCCAGTGACACATGCCACCAGAGAGCCTTTGTTGATGACCTTGCAATCTTAGGAAATTCCTCTGACTTCTAGGTACCCATCTTTCCAAAAAACAAAAGATGGTAAGACGTTGTTTGTCCACATCTCCATCAGATGCCTGCAGACTGAACCCAAGCTTCGGTAAGCAGTCAACTCCCTGAAGTTGGGCACAGCTCAATTATTATTCATAGAAACCGTCCCAGTGTTACAAAGGGAGATGCTTCTTCATTGAGAAATGATAGAACCCTTCCTCCACATAGTTGGCTGAGTCAGAGGTTAGCCCGCCATTAGCATGTGGAGCAACCCAGGAGCAGTCACGCAATTTCTCTTCCCCCACTGTAGCCATTGGTCTACTCTGGTTCAGAGACTCTTTGAACTTCATCCCTAGGCCCAAATACATAGTCTACTCCCCTCTAGTTTCCTTCGATTTAGAACTCAGCCTTGGGCTAACTGCATTTTCCAGTGGCAAGGACCTTGATTGTCTTAGTCTCCAGCAAGGACAGTTCAAACACCAATGAGGATGAAACTGGAGCAGGACAGGAATACACACTTCTTTCTAAGCACGGCTCATCTGGTCTAGAGTCGTGACCAAGGAGAGACACACTTGGATTGTTTCACTTTGCGTTTTCCGTCAGTGTCTTGGGGGCACTCCAGGTTTCTCATGCCTCCCTTTTGTCTCAGGGCAATCCTCTTCCCAGGGACTCAAGTCTGTGGATATTTACTGACTACCAGAGATGAAAAACCGGGAGATGGAAAGCCGTGCCAACACCACATGCAAGTTTGGTGTCTTTCTCTCACTGTGCTTTCACTGGATCCGACATGGTGACGAGAGGTGAATCTCGGTTTGGGAGTGGAGGAGGTCGAGCCTGAGAGCCTTGGCTCTCCTGTTCCATTGCCAGCTTCTGCGGTAGGAGAAAGCAGCGACTCTACGACATGCTTTTCACAGTTCATTGGAGAGCTAGCCTTCCACCCTTGACTCCTCTGCCTTTTCCCAACAGTCTCCAAATCAAGTGGGACCGATAAGCTTCAGCAAAAGCCTGGGGATTTTTTTTTTTTTAATCTTTTCCAAACAAGCCTTTGAGCTTGAAGACCTTTGCCCACCTGGACATGTTTGTTCCTCAAATGTGCAGCTGGGGCTTGCCCATTATACCACTCATCTCCGTGAAATTGTAACTCTTTCATCCACAGTTTCAATTCCCATTTAATCCTCAATTGAGGGTGAACTCATCCGGCTTATATTTAAAAGAAATCTCAATGACTGTGTCAGCTTATGCTTGGTCTTCGTAGATAAAAGTTCCCCTGGGGGAATGTTCTACACTGAGCTAGAGAGAGGTCATGTCGTTTGGACACTGTCAACTCAACAGTCTGAGGATGCCAGAGCATTTCAAGAGGAAACAGGGTCTCTCCCTGTTTTATTCCTCCTTTAAGCCTACTGTTCATGCAATGCTAATTAGAGTCCTTGCGGATTGACTCTGGACTTATATATTGCAAGCTTTGGAAAAGGTTTTGGAACACAAAATGGGTGTTACAGTGGAAGAAATTTCAGTTGCAAATGGATTAAACAGGACACCTGCTTGCCAGAGCCCTGGAGTGATGTGGAATGGGGATCCTCAGAGCTGGTTGACAAACTTGGTTCTTGGTTAAGGGTGCTTGCTTTGGAAACTGCTCTGAAAACCCGGGGTGGGGACAGAACTCCCTGTGAAGGGTCTGAATGCAGAAGCCAGACAAGGAAGCAAGAGTAGGACTCAGATTCAGTTGCCCCACCCCCAGGCCCTAAGCAGGTCCTGCCACCTCCAGCATAAACACATCAGATAAGCTTCAGATCCTTCATCGGGACTTTATAAGTGACTTGTTGCTGAGAGGGTGCCCCTGGAAGGAGCGGCGAGGTAGCTAGAGATGTGGCTCAGTGGTTAAGTGGACAGACTGCTCTTGCAGAGGACATGAGTTCAGTTCTCAATCAGTCAGCTCACAAATGCCTGTAACTCCAGCTTCAGGGAGATCAAATTATTCTGGCTTCCTAGGGCAATTGCACCCCTCCCACACACACATAATTATACACATAATTAAAATATAAAATCAATTATAAAAGAAAAAGCAGGTAAATCCCCTGTACCAATGAACAGTGAAAACCAGGTCTGCCAGGCGGTGGTGGCGCACGCCTTTAATCCCAGCACTCGGGAGGCAGAGCCAGGCGGATCTCTGTGAGTTTGAGGCCAGCCTGGGCTACCAAGTGAGTTCCAGGAAAGGTGCAAAGCTACACAGAGAAACCCTGTCTCGAAAAATAAAAAGCAACAACAACAAAAAAACAGGTCCAAGCCAGGTAGAGCGAGGCAGGAAGACAGGAACTCACAAATCACATAGTCTGGGACCCTAAATAAAGATTACAGAGCAGTGTAGAAAGGCCTGAATTTGGAGTTAGGCCTCGGTGGCTCAAATCACATCAGTAGCCATGGCCTTCTCTTTCCCTACGCATCCTCCAGACTATCTTCCAACTTGTTATGTAGCTGAAGATGCTCTTAAACTCCAGGGCTTCCTAGGCTACTTCCCAAATCCTGGGATGGTGAGCCTGCAGTATCACACCGTGCTATTCCTCACATATAAAGCAGGCATTCCTCTGTGTGTGTGTGTGTGTGTGTGTGTGTGTGTGTGTGTGTGTGTGTTTGTGTGTGTGTGTACACGTGTATGTGTACCTGCATATGGAGTCTTGAGCCTCAGGAGCCAACCATCTTGTTCTAGAGACAGGGTCTCTCACAGGAACCCGGAACTCACCCAAAGTAGGTTAGCCTGGCTGGCTGGCTAGCAAGCTCCAGGAGTCCACCTGTTTCATCCTCTCAGCTGAAGGAACGCAAGCTCATACCACTACACCTGACTTTTTAAAAATGGTTTTTGTTTTTGTTTTTACATCAAACTCGGGTCATAGAGCATTTATATCAAGCATTGTACAGTCTTTGATATCTCCCAAGACATATAAAATGGACATGTTGTTCAAAAATCCCTGCTTCGTGTAGTTATGAAGACTAAATTAAATAATATTTGTGGAAAGTTCATGTTCTGTACCTGGCACAAAATAGGCACTGAATCAATATTTACTGCATTTAAAATGTTTAATTTAAGTAAGATTTTTATGCAAACTTTTATTCCTTCTGTGTTCCCTAAACTGGTTCGCCCTGTCTCCCATTCACAAGCACCAGTCACCAAGAGCAGCAAGGAGTGAATTATCTCTGGAGACAATATAAATTAGCTCCCATACTTTTTTTCACACTAAGCAAAGTGATTTCAAAATGCTGGGAAAAGCCAGAGCCAAAATAAATTACCTCAAACTACCCTTCCAACACTTACTCCTCTCCCTTTCCACCTTCCCTCCAAACCTCTCCCTCTCTCTGTCTCTCTGTCTATCTCTGTCACACACACATACACACACACACACACACACACACACACACACACACACACACACACACGAGAACTTTTAAACCTTGGAAATCAGGCAAGAGAAGAAGGGGGTGGGGTTGAAAACAAGGCGAGGCCCCGCCTCCCACCGGCCCTATCTGTTCACTTCACAAACACAAGGTGCACTGTCAAAAGTGCCTCGGGCAAAGTTTGTACTTTGCTTGAATGCTCACTTGTGTTTACCAAGGTAATAAACCGGTCCTCCATTGCTCCAGGTGTAAAGCTATTATGAAAAGGCGCATTTGTCTTACCCCACCTCAGATGCACTGTTCTTGGGACACTCTGCTCTGGAAGAGCAGCAGGAAAGAATTTATTTACAGAGAGAGGCACCCAGACTCAGCAAGGGGCGGCTCCAGACTCCATGCTTGGGGATGCTGAGGCCCGTCCCCTGTGCACGCAGCCCCTGGATGCCTCGGAGTGCATCTTTCTCTCTCTCTCTCTCTCTCTCTCTCTCTCTCTCTCTCTCTCTCTCTCTCTCTCTCTCTTTCCTCTCTCTCCCTTCCCACTGATGGCCTGTCAGACACCTATACTTGTCCCCTTTGCCCTTACAAATAACCCAACCTGCCAGGCACCTTCCAGGAGCCTTCTCAGTCTCTGTTCAGACAAGATACATTGTTTTCAGCTCTCTTCCCTAGTTTACCAACCAGCCCATCGCCAGCACATTGTGTTCACTTGGATCAGTGCAGATAAGCGTAGTGGCTTTGGGCACCTCAGCCTTTGTGCCCTGCCTGAAAACCTCCAGGAGCTCCCCACCCCGCCCCTCTGCAGAGGTTGATCACACCCTGTAGGGTTATCTGAGGCTGAGGCAGAGTGGGAGGAAACTTTCACCCAAATCTCTGACAGAGCTAAATGGCCTGGGACCCACTCGAAATTGCCGATCGACCAAAATCTTGGCACTCAGAGCAAGAAAGAATGTATGGAAAAGGGCAGGCTTGGAATGCCAGGGCCGTTGGCCTAGGCAAGAGGGAGAGCCACAGAGGGTGTCAGGGAGATGTTGCTGACTTCAGGCCCCTCTGGCAGACCACCCAGAAACACAGACGACCAGACAGCCGTAGCAGGCAGCTGCACACCTTAGCGGCCAACACAGCATGGATCTTCTGGGGGTAACTTAATTCCTTCACAGCTTGGGTTCTCATATTTCCTGAGCCCTTACTAGGTGAAAGAGCTTAGACAGGGTGGGTACAGGGTGGGTGCAGCCCATGATAGGCACTCCATAAATATCTTTGAACCACGAATTAATGCCAGCATTGTTGCTTCAAAAAGTATGCTCTCATAGGATAGTTAACCAGTGTGAGCTCAAATCCAATACCTATAAAGTTGAAATCACAATAGGAACAAAGCGAAGAGCCCTTTGTAAACTCTAGCTGAACACTGCTAGTTGTAAGGCAGGACACCTGACTGTGAATCTGTGGTCTCCTGCCTTCCCCGCCAGGCTTCCCAGTCAGTATTCCTCTGAGATCGCCTAGAAATTCAGTATCACACCCATTCACTGAACAACAACTCAGTACCCAGTGTGGCATAATACATAGACCATTCCTCTGCCCTCAGGGTGCCTAGTGGATGAGGAGTGAGGATGGGAAACAGATATCCCACCAAGGAATACTCCGCTCTTGAGTGTGTAATATTCAATCGCGTACTCGCTGCTCACTGAGGGCCGATCACTGTACAGGGATGGTTCTCAGCACTGGGGATTGTTTGCTGGGCAGGCTAACGTAATGACTCAACACAGCTTACTTCTCATGGCACACTCCTGGTTGGGCATGTCAGTTGCTGGGGCAACTCTACCGAATTAGCCGTTCAGGAGAAAGCCTGACTTTCTCTCCTCTTGTGCCTCCGCCATTCCCCAGGGCCTTATCATTATCGGACAGGAGGTAAAACTCACAGGAACGGGCAGAGAAGGTTTTCACGGCCAGCTGTGTTATATACTTCCTCTAGACTTCTATCAGCTAGCGCTCACATCCACTAGACTTCGATCAACTAGCGCTCAGGCACACGTAACTAAAATGGACCTGAAATGACCCATCTTGTTCCCAAGAAAACACAGGCCTCAGGAGACAGCTAATTGATGCTGATTATAAAGATATACCAAGAGACAAGACAGTATCCCTGCCCTCAAAGAGCTCTATGTCTGGGGTGGTGGTAGGGGGTATGATGAACAAGTCAACGCATAGCAATCAATACCATCTCCCATAATATGAAGATAATAAAATAGGGGTGCTACAGTGCCTGGGGTGGGCAGGCCCCGGTTTTAGATGGAGAAAGGGTCATCTGACCAAATGGCAGAAAACTGGAACCCGTATAGGAACAAGTTAAGGCAGGTCACAAAGGTGCAGGCCCTGAGAGGAGCCAAGGGCAGTGGGACCTGCTGTAGAAGAAGAGAGAGCACTGGAGAGGAGCCAAGGAGACAGGGAAGGACCATACTGTCGTGCCTTAGAAGCGAAGCTAAAATATAATGGATTTCAAACATAAACTATGTGTGCATACCCACTTCCACCTGCACAATGTATTTGTTAACCCAGTCATTGCCCTTCCTCACCTTTGCCACAAATCCAGGTTCCCACATCAGCGGGCTTCTAGCGGGGAAGCAACATCAGGAAGCCGGAGGACAAGCAAAAGGGAGAAGCCAGGAGGAACTTTCCTTTTCTACCTCAACAGAAGGGCTTCTGCAGCCGGGTTCTATCATCTCCATGGCTCTGCTCCTGCTGAATAAACATGCCATGGGTCAAGCTTTCACTAGAAGATTCTAGACTCTGGCCTCCAATGGCATGACTTCCTTTCTTTGTCCCATTGACCTAACGTGCTGCCAGTGGAGTTCCAACTCTTCTTGCTAATACCTGCACTGGCTACTCGACCTTTCAATCACCTGTGTAGCCAAGACCTACCTGCAACTCCCCCTGTGTAGACATAGGAAGGGCTTCAGTTCCTCAGCTTGACCCTAACGACCAATGCAAAGCACATGCTCTGGGAAAGTCCTGCAATGTGAGGTGCCGGGTCCACATTCACTGAACAGGTTTTCTACTTACTGCTGTTGCAACCATACATGTTTCCTATCATATGGTTCCAAACTTTAGAAGTCTGGCTCTCACTGAGCTGAAAATCCTGTGAGTGGAACTGGAGAATCTGTTTGCCAGGCTGTAAGGGCTGCACCAGCCCTTGGTTCACAGTCCTCTTGCCCAAACTTTAAGCTAGCAATGGAGGTGGGACAATTCTAAAGATGCCACCACTGCTCTTGGGCTCTGCTGGTCCAGGTTCATGAATGTTTGTAATGATGTTGGTGTTATACAGACAATCTGCAAAGTTTCCCATTTGAAACCATCAGCCACAGGCCTAATTCTATCTGGAACTTTAATTGACCCTTGCCATGTGAAATAACACGTTCATAGGTTCCAAAGATTAGGACAGGGATATTTATGTGAAACATAATCCTGCCCACAGGATCATGACCACGTAAGCTAGTGACAGGGAAGGGGGTCAGCAGGTTTGCTAAAGGAGACATCAGTGTGCTCCTTTATGTGGTACACATGAGAACCTATGCCTTTGTGCTGAAATACAAAGTAGTGACAAGAGTCCTTTGGTCTCTTGGCCAGAGATGTTCTCTTGTGATGCTTGAAGCATGACTTGCTGTGGCAAAGTCCTTGGCGCATGCTCTTGCCTGCCATGCCTGGGATGCGATGATGGGTCACAGCTCCTGTTTGTCTCTCACTCAG
Source organism: Onychomys torridus (assembly GCF_903995425.1). Classification (NCBI taxonomy): domain Eukaryota; kingdom Metazoa; phylum Chordata; class Mammalia; order Rodentia; family Cricetidae; genus Onychomys; species Onychomys torridus. Next base: position 4,899,960 of record NC_050454.1, on the reverse strand, counting down.
GGTGGCACGTAGGTTTCTAGTTTTTCCCAGAAAAAGGTTCATTGTGGAGAGGGGAGTGGGTGAATGCAAACTCTTGGCTGCTGCACATGAGGCCCATCAGTTGCAATTCCGAGACAACTGGAGTTGACACAGGCATCCTTTCCAAATGTAATCAAACGCCTCCTGTTGCCAGACGATGTGTTATTCAGTGAGGTTCTGGTGAGGGTTGTTGAGAATCTGAGATGCCTTCTGTAACTCTATCAGATGGGTCCTGGGAGGAGAAGGAGGGTGGAGAGGGACTTATTTCACTGGCAAGTTAACTTCCAAACTGTTACAATTCCCAAAAGGCCCTTGTTATTAGCTGCTGAGGAAGAGATCCCCAGAGAGGGGGCAGGTGATGATGCTCTTGTGGGAGGGTAGGCCATGGGAAGGACCCACAGCACAGACTCTCAATGAATGGCTGCTGAAACAGATATCCACAGAATGGTGGCAAACAGGAGAACAGACCATGGGTAGGACCCACAGCATAGACTCTCAAGCAGCATCCTGTGCCCTGCTAACCCATTTGTATGTGTTGGAGGTAAGTTTGAAGAGGACAGAGCTTGAGTAAATACACACACACACACACACACACACACACACACACACACACACACACACACACACACATCCTGTATGACCTAGGCTCAAAAGAAGATGAGAAAATCTTTGTCAGTCTGATCTGTGGTGGGGAAACATCTGTCTTCAGGGGCCTGAGCTGGGAGTGAATGTTTTAGTAGCAACAGCCAAGAGAGCTGAGTCCTGGGAACCTCTCAAAAGAGTCTTTGAGACAGACACCTGTTAAGGGAACATGTCTTGACGGGGTGCCTCCAAATACTGCTGTCAGTTGGGAACATGTTTTAGAAGGATCTTCAGTATAAAACTGTGGTTAAGCAACATGCAAATGATGGCAAAATTGTATCTTATCAGTATAGATACATTGCATTCAAATGTTTCCTTTTTATAGGCACTTTTTGGTTCCTGGGAATGTTCAAGGAATAAGATCTATTAACTCCCTCAAAAATGGACAAGGGAAAGCTGGAGGTTCAGGAAAGAGTGATAAGACACTTGGGAGAAAGCTGGGGGATGGGGGAGATTGACTTCCTACTGCCTGTCCTTCGGTACTTACTGCATTTTGCACCTAATGCATGTGTTACCTATAAAAAGAAAATTAAAGTTTTGATATACAGAATAAGTATAATTTCAACTCCAAGAAAATCAGACAGAACAAGGAGACTACAAGGAAATTTAGATTGTATTCAACTCCCTGTAATGAAACTGTCTCAGCCACAAACTTGAGATATTTTCTACATCTTCCTTAACAAAGAATACTAATAATTGGAGCCTTTTGAATGATTGTAACTTATGACTTGACTGATCAGGAGAGGCCAGGGTTGGTTATAAGGCTGTTGCAGTCATCCCCAGGTCAGGCTCAAGCTGGTGAGTGGGTCTCCACATATATGCATTTTCTATCTCCCAATTTCTATCCTTTACTCAGCCAAAGTGAAATGTGAGCATATAGCCCTGGGCGATGGCTGGGTTTCAGCATAGGTCCCCATCCTACATTAGCGTCTGCCCATCAGCCAGCTCTTCTTAGTTCAGTACCATCTGCGTGTCTTAAGCATCTGAAAACTCTGGCCCCTCAATTTTTGGTTAAGCTATGTGCTGGGGTAAGAGTGTGTCAGGACTGACCGCATCTGGTCTATTCCTTCCTTTGATAGAGTTCCGAGGGAGGCAGCACACATGAAACCACTTGGATCTTGAAGCGATAATGCCCTTCAAAGGAACCATGACACACGACTATAGGAAGCAATAATTCCTTCTTTGATCAGCATCTGGCTTCCCTCTGACCTTGACAACACTGTTGTGTGTCATGTTTTCATGTTGGGGATTTTCTGGCTCAATTGAGTGTCACAGTGACACAGAGAAGAAACAAAGTGCCATTGGGCTTCTGGGAAGCTGAGCTTAATGCTACTTTGGAAGCAGAATGCATTGAGGAGGTTACATTTGTACAGGTTCTGAGGGACAGATGGCATTTGGCACTGAAAGGGAAGAGTGACCTCAGAGTAGGGCATGCTGTCATGCTGTGTGAAGATGCACTTGTCTGGACCTCAGACTTCATGTGCAATGTGGAAGGTGATTACACCACTAATCCAAGAAGCTACTGTGTAGCCAAGTGGCACCCTGAGTGGTCCAGCGACATTTCTGCATACAGCTGCCCACAGGCACTGAGCTGAGGAGAGCAGGGCCAAGATACACACTCCGGGTTTGGGGGTGAGCATCCTTCACTCCTATCCCACACGCCGTGCACAAGGTGAAAGCAGGCCAGAAACAAAGGTGTCTACAACCATGACTTACATTCTTCCTCCAGAACCTGACCTGCAACTCCAGAGGCTTCTGATGGAAAATTCTAGTTTGGCTGGGTGTCATGGCATAAGCTGATCGATCCTGGCACTCAGGAGATGGAAGAAGAATTACGAGTTTGAGGCCTGCTTCAGTCACAGAGTGAGATCTCGTCTGAAAAAGAAAGAAAAGAAAAGAGTAGGAAGGAAAGAAAAGAGGAGGGGAAGCTGTGGTTTGAGCCTGAGCTAACTGAGCAGCATTCTGAGCAGTCTGTAGCCTGCTGGCCTGGTGTATGTTTGCTAGCACCTGAATACTTTGACTCTAACCAGAGGATCTAACCCGACTAGGCCTGTGGCATTGAGAAGGCCATCACCCTGGTCCTAACTGGCCAGAGCTCAGGTCATCTATTCCTAGGAAATTGTCAGCCCACCTAATGCCTCTCTCAGTTCTGAAGACACAGCCACTCAGACACCTTACAGGATGACAGGTTTCCACGGGAGAGAGGCAACCCATAGCGAAACTACTCCCAGGTTCACAGACAGTCAACTAGAACTCTCTTGACTTTGTCAAATCACATGGTACTTTCTTTGAGGGGCTTCTGTATATACTGGAGAAATGCAAAGTAACTCCCAGGGCAGAAGAATGAAGGTCTTCATTGTTTGATTTTATTCTGTCAGGGGACCTATGATGTCACCATTACCATCCTTGACAAAAAAAAAAAAAAAAAAAGCCCAGCAGTAAAATATCTGTTTCTTTGATTTCTTAGAAAAACAACAACAACAACAACAACAACCAAACAAAACAAAAACAAAACAAAAAAAAAACCAGAAAAACAACCAAACAAGAATTAAACAAGAATGACAAAACCCCACACATTTGTTCTATTTTGTTTCATCCTATTGTGTCTTCCACATGCATAATTCTTAGTCTTCCTAGCAACCATGAGGCAGTGTGTAAACACGATGGAGGATGGAAAGAAGGATTCATGGAGAACCCTGAGGCTCCCAGACGCTGCTTAAGCTGATGAAGACCACAGCCGGAAATCTCAGGCATTATGCCTGGAAATCTCAGGCATTCTACCTATCAGAGGCTCCACAGAACATGCTGTCTTTAGGTCTTAGGATCTATAGGAGTCTCTGTGGTGCCTGCTTCTCATACCCACTCCCCACCATGTCCACTCTGAGATCCTTCACTTGAGCAATCCATCCCAAGATCCCCCTCTCTTCCCTCCTCTTCCCTTGGCAATGCAACCAAACCCGGAAATTCTCAAATAGAGGCCATTTCTTGCTTGGGAAGCATCTGGCAGTGTCTGGGATACCCCAGTGGGGAGGAAAAAGTGGCATCACTGGAGTTATATATCAGAGATATGGCAGAGCATCTACACTGCACAGAATAGCACCCACAAGAAATCATTGCACCTCAGTCATCACTGTGCAGAGAGTGGAAATCCCCACATAGCATGCCCATAGAAAGCTGTGTCTCCTTTCTTAAGCCAGCAATGCGTATGTATTTTGCCAATGTTTTTTTCCTTTTCCACTATAAGGGTCTGTCATTCAGAGATGGAGAGAGAATCAAGGTCCAGAGGAAAGAGACGACCGCTCAAGGTCTCCCACATAAACTCGATAGAGAAAGAAATGTTACTCCTGCTCCCCCCACCCCACCCCCCAAGCTAAGACACTTCCTCTGCATGCTTTGCTTTCCCCACACCAGCTCTGCTCGAAGCCCTTTCTGACTCACTGATTCAACAAAATGGGGTCTGGAACTACTCACTGACACAGACCTGCTTATCGATAACTCATTCTAGTACAAAACTAGCAACCATACAGACGGACACAGGCAGCCACTACTTAGTACTACAGTCTGCTGAAGCAGATCTATGGCAGAGGTGCTTCCTCCCTCTCTCTCTCTCTCTCTCTCTCTCTCTCTCTCTCTCTCTCACACACACACACACACACACACACACACACACACACACAAATCTGGAAATAATCTGACGTCACGGAAGCCCCCAAGTCTCAAATGACTGAAAATGAAGAAATTTCTTAGAACTGATGTTTTTCTTTCTGATTTTTCATAACATGTGCTGTTGGTGCTTGTTTGTTTTGTTGTTTCTCAGCCAGTGGAACAGGGATGGTCAGGGAAACTCTCTAGGAGCTGTGGTTTCACTTTCGGAGGAGTCTACGATTGAGTCACAGTGGAGAGTGCTGAGAATCCAAACCTGTTTTTACGGCCAGTGTGGATTCAGGAGACGCTCAAGTAGTGCTTCCTGAGCAGAGTGATTCCTGTGACATACTTATCCACTGTCCGGACAGAAACAGTAGAGTTAGAGCCTGGAGCAAGAACAAGGCGGTTCCCTCCCTAGACTGCTAACAATCTGGCTGGAGACCTGAATGAATAAAGTTTTCTTCTCCTCAGAAGCATCCCTTGAACTCACTGGGGCACCAGCTCTAATTGTATTCCTTTCTACACTATCCTGGCGTTTTTGTCAAATGGCTACGTTGTATTTAACAACAAGACCAGTGCCACTTCCTTCCGAACACCTCAGAAATCTCCCCCACGTAATGAGGATGTTTGTTAAATGTGTCTCCCACTTCTCCAGATGGTTACATCTGTAAGACACCCAGGAAGGACAGTAACTTCATGTAGGGAGTAGCGGGCCAGGTTATGTGGAGGTGTTCTTGTTGCTACCCTAGTTGCCTTACTAGCTAATGCCTTGATTAATTCCCCTAACCTTTCTCTGCCTCCCGTTTCATCATCTGTTGAAAGCATGAAGTGTCATGAAAGATTGGGTGGGTATGACTCAGTGGGAGAATACTTGCTCAATATGTGCAAGGCCCTGGATTTCATATTCACCAATGAAAACTAAAAAAGATGTCGTGTCATAAGCCACATGCAGTAACTGGCATATGACAGCTGCCCCATGCAAAGTTAGCTCAAGCATCAGGCACTAAGTTCTTTGTACGGCAGAAGACCTTAAAATCCAATGATACAGGCAGGTCTTTCTGCAAGTCCATATTATAGCAAATAAGCAGGAAAGAGACCTCAACACACATCAGGGTGTTTACCATAAGAAATAGCAGGGGGCCGGTAAAAATGATTTCTGAATGGGAGCAAGAACCCTCTACTCTTAGAAAAGATAGAACTCTAGCCTCTGAGCAGAGGCTAAGATGCTCCAGGCAGTCAACCTGTATTGGGCCTTCCTGGAAGAGGTGGTGGCTTAGCTTCAAGAGCAAGGGAAGTGACAGCCTGTCATCCTGTCACGTGGTGGAAGGATGAGACTTCAGATATAAACTCTGGATGAGAGGAAGAGGGTGAGTGTATTAGCGGAATTCATTGGAAAGCTAAGACCAAGCTCTGAAGGGCTTTGAATGGCCAGGACAAGGGTCTGGCTTTCTCCCTGAGGACAAAAGGGAGCCATTCAAGGTTGTGAAAGGACACTCCCACTCATTGGCTCCCTGCTACCGAGTTGCTAAGTCTGGGGAAAAGAAACAGTTGAAGAAGGAATGGTAATTGGGCGTGAAGTGTGAGGGGTTAGAAGCATAAGAAATGGATTGTTAAGGTGAAGCCCATGTGACAGGGAACGAAGAGGCTAACATTGGAGCACCCCGCCACCAATAGCCCCACATCATGTCTAGCAATGTGTCGGTTTTCTTCTCTGAACAGTGCAGCGCTTAAAAGGCCCAGGAACAGTGTAGCCATTCAGCAAGCCTTGAGAAAATGTTGATTGAAATGGAAAGTTGTAGACAGCTGTGGACACAGCATGGAGCATGTATTTAGAAGGAAAGTATAGCAGCTGGAAGGCCTGTTAGGAATTTTTTTTTTTTTTTTTTTTTTTTTTTTTTTTTTGCCACAGCTCATATGAGAAAAGTCAGGGCCGGAAGAGGGGCAGTAGGGAGGAGAAGGAAGAGGTAGGTAGGATAGAGCAGAAATTGAAGAAACATGAGACTTGTTGCAGGCGAGGCCAGTGGCAGAGGAGGAGTTGGGGGTCAAAGTCTACCAAAGATGTGTCTAGTTGCATTGAAGCATGATGATGCCATGACCTGTCTACTCACATCACATGGGCACCATCCTGATAGGAATTCACTAAACACCCGTGGAAAGGATGCCTGAGTGAAAAAATGGATGGATAAGTGCTTGACATTAAATAGGACTTAGCAACTCAGGCTTATGGGGGTTGAGGGGATGTTACCAGCTCTTTTGATCCATTTACGAGGGAAAAGAGGTAAGGTGGCAACTTACAACTTTTGATCCCATAGTTGCCTGGTGGTAGATTTAAGGCATGAAACTATATCTCTGGACTCACAGGCTAGTTTCTTTCCAGTATGTGATATGGTTATTTTCTTCAATTCTTAAAAAGAACTTCAGAGGAAATGGTATGCATGAATATCATATACCACTTGTAATTTATTTTTTTTAACTAAAAGCTACATTGGGAATTTCATTTCCGTTTCGCTGATTAAAATAGGAATTTTGAAAGTCATGCATATTGATTGAGGCATCCTTGGCTTTGGGGCCAAATTGTTCCAATAACTGTTACCTTCTGCAATCCCATTTCCCCAGACACTTCTCTCCGGCCCACCCAGATCCAAGAGGACTTGCCTGGTGAAATGTGCAGGAGGAACTAGCTAGCGCTGTTCTGGCCCAAGCCAGCTCTAAGCACAGCTCATCATTTGCAAAGGTAAATTCTGACTGAAATAAATATTCACATAGTAATTTCATCAATCCATTTCCAGGAGGCGTGGCTTTAAATTTCCTAAAGTTAGACCAAAAATCAGTCCTGAAGTGTGTCCCTGCTTTGTGGATATTGAGTGGCCTCTGAAGCCCTTTACCACCCTTGCTGCTCTGATAGGTGATAGAAAAGGTTTAGTCTGTCCTCTATATGGTTTCCATCCTCACTGAGGAGGGGAAAACACTTGAAAAAAAGTAACAACCCGGCTTCTGTGCCGTGCCTGTTTCTTTTCCCAGGAAACCCTCGGGCATCAAACCACTGAGTGAATGCCACGCCCAAAAACTGTGGTTCTCGTTCTCCCTCATCCGAGTCAATCGTCATTAGTCTCTGAAGGAAGACAGAGGACATTCCTTTTCATTTTTTCTGTCCCACAGGGAAAGTAGTGTGGCGGACAGAGAATCAACACATTTAAATTTGAGGCTCCAAGATGGCAGAGCACACATAGAATGGAGGCAGAGCCTTACCTTCCAGTGCAGGGAGACCAATCAGGAGCCTCTTCACAACTCTCTTCTCTCCTTTCCAGTTGTCTTCTGTACTAAACCAGCTGTTAAAAGCTTGAATGGTTCTCAGCTTGGGCAATGTGCTTTACTAACAGCAATAGCAAATACCTGGTGAGTGTTTACTCTGTGCAAGGCACTACCCTTATTTACGTGTGTTACCTTATTGCATGGTAGCAGACAGGAGATCTTGGTTCTGGCATTCAGCGGCTGTCACGAGCTGTGATGGTTCTGCTGCCGGAGGGCTGGATGGGGGAGACACAATAACACAATTGCCAGTTGGAGTATAAGACCAGCACGACCTTCGGAAAAGGGATGATGCAGTTCCTAATAAGATTATAAATGCATGGTTTCTTAGATTTAACAATCTCAGCCACTAGGAACCCATGCTCTGGCAGAAATACGCAAGGATTCATGCATGAGGCTGTCTGTGATGGTGTCACTTGAACAACCAAACATGTCAAATCATCGTGAATGTCTGTCAACAGTAAAGCAAGTGGCAAGGTATCTAGTCTACAGAATGCCAGACTTCAAAATAAGATGTGGAAATGGAGTTGTTTTCACAGAATATTTTAAAATTAAAAAAAAATTACATGCTGGGACTGGAGAAACAGCTTAGCAGTTAAGAGTGCATAGAACTTAGGTTTGGTTCCCAGCACCCACATTGGGCAAGCTCACAGTCACCTGTAACCCTAGTGACAGGAAATCCAATGACCCCATGTGGCCTGCAGGATTACCTGCACACATATGGAATACATAGATAAACTCCAGGCATGCATATCATGTAAAATAAATTAATAAATAGATCCTTAAAAGAAAAAAGTATGTGTTAGTATTTGCTACGAACAAGAATGCCAGTGTAATGCACACATCCATGTGTTTCACTCAGGGAAATGCTCCTTTTTTGGTGGTGACATGTTCTCAGTGCACAGCCCAGTCTAGACTTGAGCTTGCAACACTGCTGCTTCATCAGCTCCAAGGAAAATATCTTGACTGATAAATGTTAACAGAGTGGAGGGGGAAATCTTGCACCTTTTAAGCTCTTGTTCTTAAATGGGAGAAGGCTAGCTTTTGCTGTTTACTGCCCTTTCTCCAAGATGACCCAACTGTTGAAATGCTTCCTTAAATGTCGTTGTTTGAGGAAGATGGCCCTGACAGGGAGCTCTTACGACCTAGCTCTAGGGAGATGAGCCAGACGGTCAGTGCTGACGAGACCCCTCAGAGAGAAAGTGGGCCACGGCTAAGGTGCCAGGGACGCAAAGGAAATGCCTGAGCAGACATAAAGGGGAAGGCCTCTACAAGAGAAAGCCACCAGTGAGGACAACTGCCTTCGGGTTCTCCTGGGGTTGAGCATTCGCCTGGCTTTAACTAAACCTTCCCATGCTCAATTCTAGGTGCTCTTCCAACTTGTCCAACTCCTCCAGATTCCTCCAGACACAAACGTTCTTGGAAACGTCAGCTGAGCAGATGACGTGTGCACGTCTTCAAGCTCCTTCTAACTAGCACGTCCACAGTCATCTCTCACCGATGTCTGTTTCTACCTGATTTCTTCTTCACCTATATGCCTTGTCTGGCCTTGTGCTACTATCCGACTTCCATGTGAATCCACACCTTTCACCTTTCACCTTTCACCTCTACCTGCCTTACCTGGGATTCCTACACTTTGTTCGCCTTGTTTGCCTTTCAGGCTGTTCTCAAATGTCTGTCTCCCTTCCTAAATACCTTGCTTGCCTCACAACACATCCAGCAATACTCCCTGCTGAGCTCTAAGCACTCCCTTACTTTGGGCAGGGTAAGCTGCCTTGCCACTGTTCTCCCCAGAGGACACTGAATGTGTGTCCCCTCTTGTCTGTATCTCCAGTCTCCATCACAGTGGCCATTAGAGGCAGATGATCAAAAGTGGGTGAAGAAGAATGCAAATACATGGATTCTCAGTCCCAGCTTCGGCCTAGCTTTTGTTCCAAAGTTCTCTTTGCACAGAAAACTTTCTCCCTAGAGCATGTTGTTCTGCTGGTTGAAAATCTATGGGACTATCCTGCTCCAAACGACCATTGCTCCACCCACAAACATGCCCAAGGACTATCCTATGGATGGGTTGTTCTTGGCTGTGCTGACTCCTAGCGGGTCCTTGAAACCTGTTCAAACTCCAAGAGGCTGAGTCTAACTGGGTTCTCAGCTAAGCTTGGAACAGAGCTAGTGGCCAGGCCAGCAGAGGAGTGTGATCACAGGGTGGCTCTGAAGGTAAAAGGCCCAGCCTGCCCCGCAGCCACTGGCCCTTTAACAGTACAATGATCACGTAAGAGTCCTTGGCCTGGCCTGGCTCAGCCAGCCGCTGGTCACTGGCAGTAGCACTCCACCCAGGCTAATTGATCTGTTTCTGTCCTCTGATGGCCCCGGGCAGGAGTCAGCACATTTTCCTCTGTGCCTGGATCTTCCTTGTGCCAGGCTTACAAAAGCAAGCCTCTTGAGCTGAGTGGCACAGGCATGCTTGAAGTTGTCCTACGTCTTGTCCCCGTTCCTTCTCACCCTTCAAGCCTTCCTCTCACCCCTTCTTAGTTGTGTTTCTCGCTGGGTGCTTCAGCTTTTCTTCATTGTAGTCTCACCCCTCCCCTTCCCTCCCCTCCCCTCCCCTTCCCTTCCCTTCTCTCCTGTTCCTCCTTCACTCCTCCCATCTCTCTCTGTCTCTCTGTCTCTATGTCTCTCTCTCTTCCCCTTCTCCTGGCCTTGTGCTCAGTCTTCCTGTCTCTGTCTGGTACTCTCTTTACCCTGTACCATACCTTCCTCTCCTTCCTGTCTACAGGACTTCCGGTCACTCCCACCCCAATGCCAGCATCTCTTCCTCCTCTGTGCTTGCCTACCCACACTCCTGGGCAGAAGTCAGGTGGTGTTCTGTGTTCTCTGCTGCTCTGTCCTCCCCCAAACACCTGAGCCAGATAAGATTGTTTCCAGCTCCTGTCCAAGCTGCTTCAGGCCCAGGTCCTTTGCCACACTCCCTTCCCAATGGCTCAGCTGACCTATGCTAATGCACAGAGCACAGATCCAGGACCTTGGCCAAAGTCAGTACGGGGTTGGCTCATGGATGCCCTCATGCTGAGTCTGGCAACCCAAAGTTTATGAGTTGTCTTCTTGCCCTTTCCCCCATTTGCTGACAGGGACACTCTGTGTACTCAAGCTATCCATGAGTGGCCATGGGTAAATGCTATGACTTTACCTTCATAAAGACGTCAGATGAGAAACTTGATGAATCCACAGCCGATGGAGCTGCCCATTCTTTGTAAACCAAGAACCTTGCACTTGCTAGGCAAGCACTCTACCACTGGCCTGTCCCCTGAGTTTGGCCCATTTATTTTAAAATCCATTCTGCTTCCTTATATAGAATGAAACATAGGCCTCTACTAAGTGTCCCATCGCTGAGGCCACAATTGACATATGGATGGAGTGCTTTCTTCATTTACGCACCCAACAAAAGGTACCCAAGGATCCTTTATGTCTCTGAAAACAAAGTTGGTCCCAGTTTTGAGTGTTTGCAACTTTTTATTAAAGGGGATGAGCAGGCACACAGGACTGTAAAAAATGTCTAAGATAATTGTTCAGGAAGAATCTATGAAGTGGCGTAGAATGCGGATGTGTCCCATGAAAAGAAACACAGTGTCAAGTGTATTGGAACTCAGCCTTAAGTTTATATACAAAAAAGCAAATAAGCAGACTTTTCAATCATTTGTGTGTTTGCAAGACAGGGGGACTGGATTTATTACCAAAAAAAGTAACAAATGACTTCCAAAAACATCTGTAAAGTGAATGTTGCCCTAACAAAAACTATTGGTCAGAGATTTAACCACTCTGTGCCACTGCCAAGCTCCGCTGACATGTTTAATTAAAGTAGAAGTGTTCTGGGCTTGAGAAATGACTCTACAGTGATTAAGAGTGTGTACTGCTCTTACAAACGACTGACATTTGAGCCCCAGCATCTCCATCCGGAGCTCACAGCCACTGTAACTCCAGCTCCATGGGATCTAACACCTTACATCTGGATTCCACAGGCGTCCCCATTCATGTGTACAATCCTTAAACAGACATACAGAGAGGTTTAAAAATAAATCTTTAAAGTAGACTTTATTTTTTTTTGAGAATTTCATACACAAGTGCAATGTATTACATCATTTTCATACCTTCCTCTCCAAATCTGCACCTGTTCCTACCCCTCTTAAATTAGTGACCTCTTCTTCTAAAATTATTATTGTTATTATGCATATAACACAGACACAGACACACACACACACACACACACACACAAATACATGAAACTATTGAATAGAATAGTATTATCCATGTGTATGTGTATTTAAGGGTGTTGGAAAACCTATACAGGAGCTCATCCCTGAAGAACATTGATTCTCCTTCCTTCCCCAGCCATTGATGGTTTGAGACTTTTCATCTGAGGGCATGGCTATGTGAAGTCTTCCCCCATCTCTGCTGAAATATCTTTCCCTCAGCTATGCTGAAATATCAACTGGTGTGGTCATTTTTGCAGGTCTTATGCAGGCCATCATATTGGTCATGGTGCAGCATCCCCATCATGTCCAGAAGACACTATCTCACAGCAGGTGTTCTGGTCCCCTGGCTCTTTCATTTTTTCTTCCTCCTCTTCCAAGTTGTTTCCTGAGCCTTAGGAGTATGATTTGTGTTATAGATATACCAGTCATGGCTGGGTTCCACGTGGCCACTTATATTTTTCATTTTGAGCAGTAATGAATCTCTGTAGTGGCCTATGTCTGCTCCAAAAATAAGCTTATTTTATTAGGGGTGAGAGCTGCACTTACCTGTGGGTGTAGCAATAAGTATTTATATATTTAAAATTATATTTTATATTATTTATATATTTTATTATATATTACACACTATATAAAATTTGTATAATTATATTTATAATTATAATTTATATATTTACATTTAGGAAAATGACATTAGTAGGTTCTCCTCCAGGGTCTGTGACCTTACCCACCATGGGATCTTACCTAGGTTTACCATATGGGTTCCTCCTATTGAGAAAGCCTTAAAATGTGTTGGTAGAAGTAATATTGGGATGATGGCCATGATATCAAAAACAGTTCACAGATTCAATGAAACCTTTGTTTAAATTCTTCTGAACTTCTTCACAGGGATAGAAAAAATGTCATAAAGTTCATATAGAAGCATGAAGAAGAAGAAGAAGAAGAAGAAGAAGAAGAAGAAGAAGAAGAAGAAGAAGAAGAAGAAGAAGAAGAAGAAGGAGAAAAGAAAGAGAGGGAGGGAGGGAGGGAGGAAGGGAGGAAGGAAAGAAGGAAGGAAGGAAGGAAGGAAGGAAGGAAGGAAGGAAGGAAGGACCCAGATAGCCACAATCCTGAGCAAAAGAATAATGTAAGATACAGAGTGATAACAACAGGATGGTATTAGCACAGAAACAGACATGTAGATAATGAAAACAGAACAGAAGACCAACACTTAAACTCACATAATTACAGCCACCTGACATTTGATAAAGATGCCAAAAATACACACAGGGGGGAAGGGCAACATCGTCAACAAAAGATGCTGGGAAAACTGCATGTGCACATGTAGAAGAATAAAACTGGACCCATATCTCTCACCAGGCACAGAAATCAACTCCAAATGCTGAAACTGCTAGAAGAAAGCATATGGAGTCTCCTAAGAGACATGGGCCCAAGAAAGGATTTTCTGAATAGGACTCCATTCTCTCAGAAGTTAAGACCAACAGTGGGCAAACAGGACCTTATAAAAATTAAAAGGAAAATATCAATTAAGTGCAGAGAAAGTCAGGGAGTGGGAGAGAGTCTTTGTGAGCTCTACATCTGAGAGGGCATTAATATCCAGAATATATAAAGAATTCAAAACACAGAAATCAAGAAAACAAATAACCCAATTTTAAAATGTTTTATGGAACTAAACAGAGAATTCTCAACAAAAAAAAGTAAAAATAGCCACAACTAAGAACTATCTTTAAGTGGTTTCTGTCTTTAGCAATCAAGAAAATGTAAATTAAAACTGCTTTGTGATTTCATCTTTTCCCAGACGGAATGGCAAAGATCAAGAAAATAGCTTGACAACAAACGCTGCTAAGTCTCATCTGTTACTGGTGAGACCACAAACTGCTGCAGCCACGGCAGAAATCAGTGTGGAGAATTCTCAAGATAAAAGGAAGTCTAGCAAAGGGCCCAGCTATACCAGCTCCTTGGCGTCTGCCCACAGGACTTTACATCTTACTGTCAAGATGCTTGCTCACCTGTGTTCATTCCTGCTGCGTCCACAACAGTGAGGAAACAGAAGCAGCCTAGATGTCCATCAACCAGTGGACGGATAATGAAAATGTAGAACACACTCACAATGGAATTCTATTCAGCTATAAATAAAAATGAAACCAGGGAATTTTCAGGTAAATGGATCAGACCACAAAACATACTGAGTGAGGTAACTCAGACCCAGACATGCTATGCATCCACTCTTATTTGTGGATCCTACCTCTGAATCCTTAGATGAAAATAGACATGTTTTAATCCATCTGTAAGCCCCAGTTCAAGGTTAAACATTCTAAAGGCAAAGGAAAAACAGGCACGGGATTTAGAAGCGGGACACCTGAGTTGTTCTGCATGTAATATACCATTTGCAGCAAACTCCTCCCTCAGCTCTTAGTCATATTCCCATGTCACATTGCTTCAATTATGTTGATTCTCTCAGTCTTTCTTCATGCCCTGTGTGTTCTGCCATGCTTTGCATAAGGCTTTCTGTGTACTGCACATCAATTCTGTGTTTTTAAAGGGAAAGGAAATATGGGAAATATTTTCACACATTTTGTGAATGAAGAATAAAAAATGTTTAAGTATCTTTCAATAACTATGTCTGTCCAAGCCACTGGGTGGAAAGGGGCAAAGCAAAAGACTTATGTGTTGCAATGGTAAAAACCCAAACAACACCAATGAATGAGAATCTCCATGGATCCTAGAATAGTAAGGTGGTACAATTAAATCCTGTTTAATGAGCAGGAGACTAAGACCCAGAGAACAAGTACCTTAACAGGTCTACATAGCCGTGAGTGGCAGAGCTGAGACTCAGGCTTGTTGAACCATTGGCCAGTGGCCTCTTTATAACACCATACAGTGTTTTCCCTCAGCTCCTCAGTAGCTCCATGACGGGTTTGCCCCCTGACACTCTGACACCTAAGTCCAACATGTTGAGAAAATGTCAAGGGCCACTTCAAAGTCCACACTGGTACACTTTGCCACTGCTGCATTAATCTGATATCTGCTGTTATAATAAAATACCCAAGGCTGGAGAAGTTTATAAAATAGATAGGTTTATTTAACTCATTACTCAAGCAGCTCAATAGCATAGCATTAACATGCGGTTGGCTTTGGCAAGACTCCACCACAGGTGGCCTCAGAATGACACAAGCCCTTGTGAGAGGAAGAGGTGGCCTGGCTAGAAAGAAACTCAGGGACTTAGGAATCAGGATCAAGATTTTTATCTTATATTTTTTTAAAGATTCATTTTATTTTTATCTATGTGTATATGTGTGTGTGTGTGTGTGTGTGTGTGTTTGTATGTGCATGTGAGTGTGGGTGCTTCCCTGAAACTGGAAGTACATGTGGTTGTAAGCTGCCAAATGTGAGTGCTGGGGACCAAACTTCATGAGAAAGAGTAGCAAGTGCTCTGAAACACTGAATGATCCCTCTAGCCCTTAGTGTTAAGATTTCGTACTAACTCATTTTCATAAGAACTAACTCAGGATCCTGTAAGAGTGACCAAAGTCCTTCCAAAAGCAACATCTCAAACTGCCTAAAGACCTCCTTAAAGGTCCCATCACCTCAACCTTGTCTCATGAAGAACCAAACCTAAAACCTTTGAACTTGTAGGTGACATATCATATCTGAGCCATAGCAACCACCACCTTTCTTTAGCATGGGCTGCTGAGACTTCTCCCACCAGTGAGGTGGTACCTCACTGGTCCAAATCAATACTATTTATACTAGTTGGGGGCATCAAGGGCAGATTCTGCTATCAATCTTGAGATCCAGCAAATTGACTTGTATGATGGTTTGATAATGAGAATGGCATCAATAGGCTCATATTTTTGAATACTTGGTTTCCAACTGGTGGAACTGTTTTGGAAGGATTAGGAGGTGGAGCCTTCTTGAAGAACATGTGTCTTTGGGCACAAGCTTTGAGATTCCAAAAGGCTTACACTATTCCAGTGTGCTCTCTCACTCTGCCTCTTGCTCGTAGATCAAGATATGAGCTTTTGGCTGCTGCTCCGGCTATTCTTGCCACCATGCCTTTGTTTCACCATCATGGACTCTAACCCCCTGGAACCACAAGACAAATTAAACACTTTAAAAAAGTAAGTGTCTTGGTCACGGTGTTTTATCACAATAGAAAAGCAACTAATATGTCTTGGTCTCCATTAAGAAGAAGTGATAGGGAATGATAAAGAAGGAGGGAATGGAATAAAGACACTTGGTTTTTGGCAGAGGACACCTTCCCATTTCACCCCAAACATTCCATAAGTGCAGAACTGGAGTTCTCCTCCCAACCCTCAGGAAAGGAAGATGATTCTTTACCAATGAAGAAACATGACCAAGACCAGGAAGGGCAAATGGATCTTCATCATTGTGAATCTATCCATAAGATAGAATTTTCCAGAGGGAACTATGAACTCTCCTTGTCTCTTCTAATTAATTTTAAATGCTAATTACTCCTGGTTTTTTACGTTGGTGGAGCTAATTAAGGATATGTGCCTTTTAACAATTGGACTGAATGTATCTGTGTTTGGATAAAAGTGATTTATTTTGGCACATGTGATCCAGTTGGTGCTAATTCCTTTAAAGGATGGGGTTTCTCTTCTAAGGGGGAGGACTGCA
This sequence comes from Onychomys torridus, assembly GCF_903995425.1. Lineage (NCBI taxonomy): Eukaryota > Metazoa > Chordata > Mammalia > Rodentia > Cricetidae > Onychomys > Onychomys torridus. The sequence goes on along the minus strand of NC_050454.1, from coordinate 4,883,461 downwards.
AAACATCAGTTTGCAGTCCATGAGCGTAACATCCAATTATCAATGCATTCCTCCCCAGGACGGACTTAGCACCTTCTGGAAGAGATTCAGCTTGATATTATCAGCCATTCCTTAGACATGGCCTCATTAAAACTTGCTTTCTAGTAATTTGTAGGTGTGCCCATATGGTTCTCTGTACCAAGGCCCTTTGGAGTCATAGCTGCACTCCAGATACAAACCTACCCTCTAACTTATGGATCAAATTCTCTTTTAGAGCCTTCTTCAATCACTTTGACCAAAGACTAAGTTTTACCCCCTCTGAAATTCCCAGGAGTACTTTGCTGATCACCTCCTTGAAGATTTAGAACAATTTATTCTAAGTATTTATTGACATTTGCTCTCTTTGCCTTATCTGAGTTATCTTTGCCCTGGTGACACTAAAACTTTCCCCAGTGAATAGTAAATGATTTATACACTGACTTAATTGAGGTTTTCCCCTAACGTCCCATCTGTAGCAGAAAGACTTTTAAGTTTGTGTATTTTAAAATGTTTTGAATTTTTACATAGGAAAGGAATCCATATAGACATATCTTGTTTCACTGCACGACATTTTATTGTGTTTTGCAGATAATATACTTTTACAGCTCAAAGGTCCCTGAAGCCCTAAATCAAACATGTCTTTACTTGGACTGGAAGTCCAACTGAGTGGGAAAGTACTTGTGTAATACTTACAAGACTTTGAACTCTATCTCCTAGATTCTATACCATCAAAACCAACAAAAGCTGCTCTATCAATGCCAATGGTCCAATGGCCTGCTCATTGTTTCTCTGGGTCACTTTTCTTTCTAAGATAGGGTCCCTCTTAACTTGACTTCACTATGTGGACAAGACTGGCTCCAAACTCACAGAAATGTCCCTCCTGAGGGCTGGGTTGGAAAGCATGTGCCACCCTGCCCAGCTGTCTTGTCACATTCTTCTAAAGTTGTCAGTATTCCACATGGTCCTGTCATTGTTATATATGTAAAGGTACTCTTTACTCGGTGATCTTTGATGTAAATTTCCTGGATGTCATGAGTTCTTTAAAAGCAACTAAGTCAGCTGAGGGGTACCATGTGTGAACGGCCCACAGCCCCACCAACCAGGTGTCTCCCCACTTTTCTCCCTCTTACTGGGCCTCCCCCTTACCTGAGACACAACAGTATTGAAATTATGTCAACTAATAATGACACAGTGGCCCAGATGTGTCCAAATGAGAGGAAGCATCACATAGCTCTCACTTTAAATCAAAAGTTAGAAATGATTATGTTTTGAGAGGAGAGCATGCCAAAGACTGAAATAAGCTGAAAACTAGTCTCCTTACACAAAATAGCCTCTTGAATGCAAAGGGGACAGTTTTAAAGTGTAACTCCAACAAGCCCATGAGTGATAACATAGTTAGTTCAACAGCCTTACTGATGACATGGAGACAGTGTCTGTGGTTTAGGTAGAAGATGGAAGCCACCACAGAATTCCTTTAAACCCAAGGTCCCTTCAATTCTGTGAATGCCAAAAGAGGGGAGGAAGCAGCAGAAGAAAATGTAGCAGAGGTTAGCGCTCAGGGCTTGAAGAGAAAAAAACAAGCCAGCTCTATAACAAAGAAAGGCAATGTGAAGCAATGAGCCTTGCTGTAGGAGCCACAGAATGGCTCCTGATCTAGCCAAGAAAGTGAAGATATTACACTCAGCGAAGCAGACTGGTCCTGGAAGAGGAGGCAAAGATCTAGGGCTTTCAGGGAGACAGAGAATTCCATGGCTGACTTCAAATGTTCAAAGGTCAGATTGACTTTTGCCAGGGGACAATGCTACCAGGAACTCAAAGTTCAAGGCACTTGCTATTATAAAAAGCCTAGAGCACTTAAGGATTGTTCTAAATCTACTCTGCTGTGTTGGCTAAATGGGACAAAGCCTGGGTGATAGTACGTTTGTTTAGAATGTGATTTACTAAGGATTAAACCCACTATTGTGACGACTATCCCAAAAAGCAAATTTATTGATCTCCAATATTGTTGGCTTGTTAACAAAGCACCTAAGAGTTTAGATGGGCACTCACGGGTGAGATAAATGCTTTCATCCCCCATGGACAACATCCATTCTGTCAGACAAGGGGCAATTCCAAAACTCAGGATGTACTTTTAAGAAACAGATCAGACTGTGTCTACCATAGATAAGCAACTCCCCTGACGGGTGTGGGTAAACTGGAGCCTATTTGGAAAAGGTTCACCTTGCTAAGTGTCTTGAGAGACATTTGTGACCCATGCATGGGAGGTCTCACGAAGTAACAGAAGTTTCGAAGGAGCCGGACCCAGTGTATGTGAATGACTTGGAAGGGTTTGTGACGTTGGTGGAGGAATAACCACAGATGTAGTAGAAAGAGCAGGAGGAGAAGTCTGAAGGGCAGCTGGCTGGTGCAATCTCACCACCAAACTCACCAAGTTAAGATTTGCTTTTTAAGTGGGTTTTTTTTGTTTTTTGTTTTTTGGTTTTTTTTGTTTTTTAACATGGCATCTACTCATGGCAAAGATACTCTAACACTGTTGAATAACAACAAAGACTGCAGAATATTATGAAAAGTTAGAGGAGAAAGCAGTTCTTCTTTGAGAAGTACGACTGACCCATTGTGAGGAAGATGTTCTCAATCTGACAGGCACAGTATCCAAGCCTTTAGCCCCAGCATGAAGGAGAGTTTGAGGCTAACCTGGTCTGCATAGTGAATTCCAGGACAGGCAGGGCTATGGAGAAGGACTGTCTTGGGAAACAAACTAAATGTGTAATCAATTTCTTATACTTCAGGGAAATCTTTCATGAAAGGAGGAGTCCATTGATGCTCTAAACCCAATATTCTCTGTATTAATTTGTTTTAAGAAATTGCTACAGCTGACCCAACTATTACCAACCTCCAAGCTGACTAGCCAACAGCCATCAAAATTAAGGCAAGAACATTCACTAGGAAACCAAAATGTCAGTGTGGGAGTAGGTTTTGTAGTGAAGTTGGTGGAGTACTTGGTGAACATGTACAAGGTCATACATTTGACCCCCAGCACCACATAAACTGGGTATGGTGGCACATGTCTGTAATCCCAGCACCCTGGGGGTACAGTGTAGTCAGACTTTCTGTGGACCACCAGACCCCAAATAATGACATAGAAACTTATTATTATTTATGAAACTTGTCCTTTAGTTTAGGCTTATTCCCAACTAACTCTTATAACTTATTAACCTTTTCTTATTCATCAATGTTCTGCCACATGGCTTTTTACCTCTCCTCCATTCTGTATGTCCAACTTGTTCATGGTCACACAGGCATTTTCTCCATGCACCCAGATTCTAACTCTGAGTACCTCTTTCTCCTCAGAAGTCCAGCCTATTCTTTCATGCCTGGCTATTGGCTTTTCAGCTCTTTAGCAAACCAAGCAGAAGGCACCCTTAGGTAGAGACACATCTTTTCAGTGTACAAAAAGATTATCCTATAACAGTATAGGCTAGCATCAGATGTACAAAACCTGTTTCTGCTACATAGTGAGTTTAATGTCAGCCTAGGCTACATGAAAGCAAGTGTGTGTGTGTATGCATATGTATATATATACATGTACACACACACACACACACACACACACACACACACATAATGTGTGTATGTGTGACTCACTTTAATGTAGTGTTTGCTTCATTGTAGTAGTTTTAAACCTAACCCATAATATCCACATGCACATAAGTAAAATTACTGAAATCAGTAATAAGTGATGGATCACACAAAATATAGCAGTCATACAAAAAAAAGCATGCTTGCTATAGGAAATGACCGAAGGTAAGGTCAAAGGTCAAAGGATTTAATACTCAACTACTCCCAACAAAGGAACCCAAGCAGATGATCGGTATTTACTAAATGAACTGTTTGCATGAGCATTGCAGGGGGACCAAGAACTGAAGGGATGAAAGATGCAGCCACAGAGCACAAAGAGTAAACATGGAGCACACTGTGACTGAGGACATTTGGAACAAAGGAAAAACAGGAAGCAGCTCAACCCTAATTTGTTTGTTTATCTTTCATTTGATTATCCAAAAAACCCTTATTGACATGTCATAATGTCAAATACTGTGCTTACACTGCAGATACAAATGTAAACAATAATATCTAATTTTTCTTCTTCAGCTCTGCGTGCTATGGACAATGGCCAGATCTGCCTGGACATCAATATAAAGTTTTATTGGAACACAGCCATAACACTTCTTTTATGTGTGTCTTTCCTTCATCAGTACAGAGTTAAGTAGTACTTATACAGACTCTGTATCTTGCAGTTCTGAAATATCAGTCAATAGCATCTATAGAAACAAATTGTTGATCTTGATTTCAACTCACTTAAAAGTGACTAAAATATACAGAAAAACAGTGCCACTTGGGACACAGTGCATAGGAGACACACACTCTTGGAAACAAAATCAAGGAAGGCATCTTTGACTAGCACCATGGTGACAGAGACCATGTGTGCTCTGTTTGATGTTGTGTTACAAATGGCTGTATGGTGCCTGGTACACAGTATGCACTCAGTTCATATTTGTTGAATAAATATGTAAAGAGCAGGGCTAGAGAGATGTCTCTGTGGCTGCTCTCCTAGAGGACCTGGGTTCAATTCTCAGTACTCACATGGTAGCTCATAACTGCCATAAATACAAACCCAGGAGATCCTTGCATGTGGTATGCATACATACATGCAGGCAAAACACCCATACACATAAAAACAAATATATAAAAAAAAAATACTGCAATATGACCATGATCCATTGCATACCTACATGAAATTGTCAAAGAATAAATAAAAGCTATTTTGAAAGCACAAGTAGGTTGTTTGTAAGGTGAGAGTGAAAAGCTGATGATCCAGGATCTGTGTGAGTGGATGGGCACAGTACAGGAGATGACCAGGTGCCATTGTGAAGTTGTTCAGTCGGAGAGAGTGTACTCTTTGTAGTTTTAGGAGGAAGAGGAAGAGCAGTAGGAGTTGGCTCAGCCAGGGGCAGTTAGTTTTCAGTATAGAGCAAGGGCTCTACTGAGAACCGCTACATTATAAGTTCAAAGACAAGCTCGGAATGTGTCTTCAGAAGGATCACTTGGGATACCTTGTGGAGAGCTGGTTACAAGAGTGGCAAGTCTGGGGCAGGGAGCTTGCCTGTGAGTGACAACGGAATCCCAGGGCCTCACAGGCTGTGACACTGAGAACAAGATCCATAGACTAGCTGAAGGAGGGTCAGTAGGACTCTGTGACTGAATACTGCTGAAATTGGGTGGGGGCAGGGCAGAGAAGGGGAAAGTTAAAGAGGATGATGACAGGGAGTTTATAAAAATGTTTTAAATCTATTCTTTCACAAGTTTATACCTACTCACAAGATGTGCATATTGACAATTTCCAACCCCACTACCCTTTAATCTTGAAATTTTGAGTAGAAGGTAGAGCTCTTCACCAAGATGAAAAACAAATAAGGAATAAAGGTAAGGAGGGAAAAAATATCGGCTTATTTGAGACATTTGGAATTAAATAATTCAGGATATAATATATATGTGTGTGCTGTGTGTCATATATGTGTTTGTATATGTGTATGTATTTATTTATTTCAGGAGAATTTTGAATATGCAAATTCCAAACTCAAGTAAGGAACTGATGCTGATGCTGATGCTGATGCTGATGCTGCAGAGGACTGGGTTCTGTTCCCAGCATCCTTTCTGGGGGCTCACAACACCTGTAACTCCAGCTCCTGAAGATCCAGTGCCCTCTTCTGGCCTTCAGAGGCATCTTACATACCTGTGCATATACACCCACACAGACAAACACACATATAAATACATTAAAGTTTAACTTTAAAATTCTGGTAAGTATTGTAATATGAAGATAAAATTGGGAATTATTAAAATCTGAAGAATAAATTAAGGTCATAAGAGTAGGTGTCATTTCCTAGAAAGAGAGAGAGAAAAAAAACAAAGGGAAGAAGGAAGGCAGGGAAGGAAGGAAGGAATCCAGAAAAAGAAAGCCAATGTTTAATAGAAGAATGGAGCCCAAGAAGCCCTAAGGGAAATCAAGACAGAACAGTTCAAAATCAGGAAGAAAACCAGTCAAATTTCATGCGAAAGAAATAAAGGACATGATTTGGTCAAAATCAAGTGTTTCAGATGATTGAAAATGCCTCGTGTATACATACTGGAGCAGAGGTAAAGGCAGGACCAATTTACAGTTGTCCTTCATGATAACATTCATGACAGAGGGAGACTGTGGAGGCCAGACACCCAGCCAAGGCCTGAGAGGGGCCAGGCAGTTCAGGGAGTGTGCAGGATGCCTTAGAGGAGTTTAGGGGCTTATTTCTCTCCTCTCTCCCCCCTCCCCTTTTTAACCCCCCTCCCCAAGTATGAGAGATACGATTAAGCTTCAACTCCTGAGGGGAAATGATATTTTCATTTTAATAATCATGAAAAGCTGGTCTCTGCAGCAGATGACTTTGCAAGCTTTGTCTCGGAAGAAAGAGAAAATTTACTGACCCAACCTGTTCTCTTTTTCTTCTTAGTTTCCAAGAAGCTTAGAATCGAATTCGGTTCCCCTGGCTGACTGGTAACGTTTACTGACACTTCCCTTACCTGCTTTCTGTTCTGTTTTATACCTACATATCTTACTCTAAAATTGCTATCATGAGAATTTTGCAAGAACTTTCTTATTTACTATTCACGGCATCTGTCCTCCACCCAGCAGTGTGACAGACAGACAGACAACATGGCTGCTGCCCCAGTCTGGAGGATGTGTTGGCTAAGAGGGGCAGGGCTGGCCTTCCAGAGACATGCAGTGTGGCCCTAAGTCCTTCTCCCCTCATGGTGACTTTGGCAATGTCAACTAGAAGGAGACCATTCTGTTGTTTTAGCCATTCTTAGTTTGGATCCCTGTCAGAGCAGCTGAACCTGGGTCCTGCCTTACAGAGTCACCAAGGGATGGCAAGCAGAACCCTGAGCTAACACCAGCAAAAACCCTGTAAGTCACAAGGCAGAATAAGCAAGGTGAATTAGGCATGACCTCGACCTCAGGAAACCCAGCTGGGGACAGAAAATGTCAGGCACATGCATTTCAACCACGCAAGACATCCGGAAGCAGGGTGATGGCCCATTTCACAGATATTAGGGACAAGGTTCATCATTACAAATGGGTAATATTTGAGTTCAGCTTTCAAGGAGAGAGCAATAAGTAACAAAAGGGCCAAGCGTCTAGCTCAATGGTAGGGCTCTTGCTTAGCACCCAAGGCCCTGGGTTCAGTCCCCAGCACCTCTGAAAATGAAGAAAAAGCAGCAAGACATCTCAGACAGAAAGAATGCTATGCTTCCTTCAGGTTTTAGATTCCAGCCATTCTAGGAGCCTGATCACACAGAGTGGTTCCAGGTTGTGCCCCGCCCCTAGGTCACATGCCTGCTCCCCCCTCACCCACCCCCCACCCTGCCCCACAAACAGGACACATTAATGTGAAATATGACAAAATTTTTTCCAGCATTTAGGAGAATCAAATGTTTTCCAAGCCTCTGATCTCCCCCATTTACAAAGAGGCCCTTGATCTGCTCATTTCGAGGCATTTTGGTGGATTAATTAGAGCCTTCCTCTAAGAGCTTTCCCAAGCACTGCTTCATGGGCTTATTTTGAGTTACAGAAAGTGCAAGAAGACACAAAAACTGCACTCTTCTGCAGAAATGCCCACAATGACAACTTTCCCCTAATGCAAACAGACCTGTCCTGCACTCTGCATTCTTTAAGGAAGGGACCTGTGTCTTACACTTGTATTGCTTCACAGTACCTGCCTGGTAAAGTAGTGAGCACTGAACAAGCCCTGGTGCTGCTGCTTTGAGTGGGAGTAGAGGAGATTGTTGTTTTGCGCTATAATATTGCCCATGTGGAGAACGGTGTGCCATTTCAGTCCACATGCACAACATGCAAGGATTAGATCAGCTATCGCCTGGGGCATTTATCATCACTTTAGGTTGAGAGCATTTAATTTCTTCTCAGTCAGCTGTTTTGACCAGACTCCCAGAGCTCGGCCTGGTGCTTGGCTGTGGTTCTCTGCATCTGCTTCCATCAGTTACTGGATGAAGGCTCTATGATGACAGTTAGGGTAGTCACCGATCTGATTACTGGGGTAAGCCAGTTCAAGCACCATCTCCACTATTGCTAGTGGTCTAAGCTGGGGTCAGTTATTTTGAAAGACACAGTCATTGTTGGAACCACCATCACTCTGCAGTGGTATCCAACGTGAAAAGTTATGATTCGCATCCAGCCATGCCTCTAGAGTCTAGACTCGGACACCAAGAAGGAGGGTGTTGAGTTTGTGTAGGAGAAGAAGGGTCTACATAGAGGACCTGAAGCTTGAGGCAATAAAGTGTTGGATGAGTGAAACATTTGGGAGGAAAAATCTGCCTCTCAGGTTGCTGTTGGTGACTGCTCTAGAAACAGGTGGAGCAGGCATGTAACTTTGAGCCCAGTTTTCCTGAACTCATCCTCCCGTAGTTCAAGCCGACAATGTTAAACCTAAATATAGCCCAGAGATTTCTCTTTATTTGGACTCAACAATATGGACTATTGTTTGCTTATCTTCTAAACTCCTGAACTAACCTGAGTCATTGGTTCTTCTTGCCACACCCTTTTACCTTCAAAGCTGCTCTCCCCACAGCAGCTGGAATGGTCACCGCAAGCCTAAGCCCGGACGATCATGTGGCACTTCTAACCAGAACCCTCCGGCGGCTCCCCATCTCCTCCAGAGTTAGAGCCAGTGCCCGGCAGGTTCCCCTGCTGACATGTGGACATCATTTCACCTTCTGCTCCAGCTACCCTGTCCCTCGTGATTTTCCAAGGATGCTCAGTTAAATTCATGCTACAGTGCCATTTCCAATGGTGTGGGGAGCACTCTGCCCTCTGGCTGGCACAGGTGCACCCCTTCGAGATTCAACTCAGCATCACCTGCACTCACTAAGAGGCACACGCTTGGCCCTGGACCATGTGTGCTTTGCTTAATATAGTCTTAGCACAGACCTCAGCAAACCCTGCTGTGTCTTCCATTTGTGTCTTTTGTTCTTCCCCTCACTAAATAGAAGCTCTGTTGTTTGGAGAATGTACCTGCTTTATCCATCCAATTCTGTACTTCTACTGCTTGGAAATATATATGGATTGTAGAGGCACTCTGTGAATACTTAATGAAAGACTGTTCAGCCGAGAGCAGCAGTATATGCCTGGAACCCCAAGCTCTCTGGACACAGAGGCAGAAGGGTCAGGAATTCAAGGTCATTCTTGTCTTTGCAGGAAGTTTGAGGCAAGCTTGGGTTATAGTAGAGCCTGCCTCAAAAAGCAAAAACAAACTGATAAGAACAAAAACAAACAAAGGGGTATTTAGAGTAAGATACATTTTTCATAGGATGACTTCTTTGGGGTGTCCAATTTTTGTTCATTAAAAAAGTCAGGGACCAAAGTGATGATCAGTAGGTAAAGTGCTTGCAGAGAGCAAGCCTGACAACCCAAGTTCAATCCTTGCAATCCACATAAAGGAAAGAGTAAGGGCTGACTCCAAACAATTCTCCTCTGACTTCCACATGCATTCCATAGCAGGTGCATGGCCAGATACATACATACACACACCATAATAAAAAAAGGTTTATTTGGTTTTTTTTTTTTAGGAAAAAAAAATTGTAGGAAGATGTCAGACAACACTTAGGTGTGATTAATGCTCTCAGCCTTGGTCAGAGAAGCTTCTATCTACAGTGGGCAGCAGGTAATGTAGAGACCCGTAAGTGGTCAGTAGAGAATGAATGGCAGGTGAGTGCTCAGCCCTACAAGGGACATCTATAGAACCCCGTCCAAGGTGCAGGGAGCATCTTGACTGAAGGAGTAAAGAGAAAGTAAGCAGCGCAGCACAGGAAGGAGTACTGGAAGAAGCTGTCATCGAGATGTGACCTGACCCGTGCACTCATGGCAGCAGTGACCACCTGCACAAGACAGGCCCATCAACATTCCATTATGGTGGAGGTGGGCACATAAGGCCACACTTATCCCTGAGGCGCTACAAGCAGCGAATAGTTGCAGGGAATGGAGAGACATATCCGTCAATGGTGTAGCCACTGATAAGTGGCCCTTGTTCAAGGTGGTCCTGGAGGCAACCTTAGTTCAATGAAGTGGGCACACGCTGAAAAGACATGATAGAAGAGGGGCTTGTGAAGAGAGGGGTGAGTGGCGGGGGGGTGGAGATAGGGCGGGCAATTGGAAACAATATGGTGAAAGTATATTGTACATATAACATGAGATTATAAAAAATTGAAATGTAAAACCCTGTAAACTTTGTAACTGACAAATATGTAATTGCATTTAATTATTTTATTCTAATAAATAATTTTACATGAGTGTTATCTGGTCGGATAATTCAAAATGAAAAACGTACTTCTTTTCTCTGATATTAAATCAGTGACCATGCCTGAATCAACTGACTTTTGTCAGTTACAAGTTTTTTGATGGTTAAAAATTGACCATCAAACATCAAGTCAACTTATGGAAGCAGGTAGCCCATTCTGAATATTCTTTTGTTTGTTTAAAAGATTTGTTTTTATTTTTATTTATGGTGTGTGCCCACATGCTTGTGTGAATGTACATGTGTGTGGTGAAGAGAGATGTGGAGGAGAGAGAGAGAGAGAGAGAGAGAGAAGAGGAGAGGAGAGGAGAGGAGAGGAGAGGAGAGGAGAGGAGAGGAGAGGAGAGGAGAGGAGAGGAGAGGAGAGGAGAGGAGAGGAGAGGGAGAGAGACACAATGGTGCCTAGGAAAGCCAGAAGAGTGTGTAGTACCCCTGGAATTGGAATTCCTGGAATTGCTTCAAAGTTGTCAAAGTGTGCTGGGTACCAAACTCAGGTCCCCTAAAAGAAAAAGCAAGTATCTTTAACCCTTGAGCAAGCTCTCTAGCCCAGTGTTTGCTTCTTTTAGACATGGTCTCATGTGGTCTTAAACTTGCTCTGTTACTAAGCATGGTAAATTTCAGGACACTCCTGGACAACTCCCAGACCTAAGGGCCCAAAAGTTCTTCCCTATCCCTCTCTTTGGGGTCAGTTCCATCAACCTGTCAAATCCAGATAACTATCATTTTCTGAGTAACAGGCATAGGTGCAACATCATCATATCAGCCTTTGCAATGGCATTGGTACATCACCTTGTTTTTCGGGTGCTATCATTATTGGATGGTTTGTGCTGAGGCAGGCTGTGTTCCTGTTTAGATGGACTGAAGTGTCTGGAGGTGTCAGAGATGTACACGCTGTGCGAACTCTGGGAACAGGCTTCAGAGCCTCAGCTGTGAGGTTCGAATCTGCACCCAGCTTCTTCACACAGGCTGAGCTCACAAAGTTGCCCAACCCCGAGTCTGCTCTTGGGCAAAAGGAGTCACAAACAATTCCTGCCTAAACACCTCAAGTTGTAAAATAAGCACTGTTAGCTTCTCTAAGTAGACAAGACCCTGTGTGAATTGTTTAGTGAGTGACTAAAAGCCATTATCCTGGGCTTTACCTGATTCCTGGAAACATTAGTAGTCACATCTGGTAGACAGTCTTGCTCAAATCTACTCACTGGAGAATAAAGCTGGGGGATGAAGGAATCTAATTTTATGACACCCAATTTTAGGAGCCATTCTTGGAGATTTGTTCACTGATCTAGCTGTCCATCCACTGAGCACCTAGCTATGCATAAAATGTTGAACTTCAGATTTAGAGTCAGGCAAATCAGCCTAAACGTCACCCAGGTCTTGTCCTGAAGGTATTTCTAGAACGCTGGCGAAGACCACTCCCACTGCCACACAAACCCACATCTGTGCACCCAGCAAGGAATGTGTTAGGAGAAGGAACAAGGACCCGGAATGAAGTCAAGTTTCACATGGCCTTCGTCAATCACTCTGGGTCCCCAGACTTATTTTCTCCTCTGGGATAGTTTAGTAATTAATTGCAAGACGACAGAGTTTCAGGATAGGATAGCATTTGTGAGGGAGCTTTGCAAAATGTGAATTGCTGTTCAGCAATTGCTTTTTCCTTCTCTTCTCTACCTTCTCTTCTCTGCCTTCTCTTTCCCCTTTCTCTATTCCACTCCCCCTTTTCTATTCCTCTTTGATGGGCTTCCTGCAGTCAGAGAGGCACCTCCACAGCTGATTCGCTTTGATCCCTTGACGGACAGCATGGGTAGAAATCCTAGGATCCAACCTGTTTCCTCAGTGGATCACATGATGGCTCAGAGTCGCTGATAGATCCAACTCTTGCCTGATTTAGACATGTTTTTCCAGTTTGTTGCAATACAAAGGATGGAGTCAAGGTGAACAATGACCTTTATTTTGGAAAGATACACATATATCTCAGGACAAGGTTGTTTATAAAGTAGGCAGTATTTCAAGTCAGTTAAAGCTAATGAGCTAAATAGACACACCCACAACTTCACCTTCCTTCACCTGCAGTCCGGGAACTTGTGATAGAATTTTAAGAATGACAGGAAACTTAGAGATCATATTTTTTTTTTTGTTTGGTTTTGTTTTTCGAGACAGGGATTCTCTGTGTAGCTTTGTGCCTTTCCTGGAACTCGCTATGGAGACCAGGCTGGTCTCAAACTCACAGAGATCCACCTGCCTCTGCCTCCTGAGTGCTGGGATTAAAGGCGTGCACCACCACCGCCCGGCCGAGATCATGTTCTTGATGCATATGTTTTCTTAGCTGGTAAACTGAGGCTCGGTAGAACGATCCAATTACTATACAGCTAAAGCAACAATAGGAAGTGTTGAACTCTGACCTTCTGACCCCAGTTCACTCTTTCCAATACTCTGTGGACTCTCACCAGGTCCAAAGTGTTGGGCAGGTACAGGCTCACATTGCTTCCATCTACCCTCCTTTCTTTTTAGCTTGGATTTTCCTCTTTGGACATTCTCCTTCAACATTCAAACCTTCTTTCTGAGTCAGTTTCTAACAGCCAAGCTTCTCTGGCCTCAGGGCCATCAAGGCCAAAGGCAAGCTTACATATGTGGTCCAGCACACCAATACTCCATGTTCCCATGCATGTCGTCACAATCAGTACTATATCTCGATGGGATCATAAAGACTCATTGTTTCTTCTTACAGGCTAGTCACCAAAGCTGGGAGAAGTGTGTTGCCTGTACCAGGTCACACAGCTGGAAGGCAGTTGGTCCCAGATTTAGATCAGATCTACCTAGTGCCAGAGTGGGTTATTGCTTCAGTGCCCCTCAGTATAGCTTTGACCTTCGCAAGGGAACCTGGTGGTTGAAGTTCATTCCAAGGGGTAATTGTCTCCAGCTCTTTCCTGGGGGTGGTGGCCCTGTGATCTGAGGCTCTGGGACATTTTTTGCAAGCCTAACCACATACTGCGTGGTGAGAAGTAGGACAAGTCACTTTCCTCCCCCTCAGATGTGAGAAACGATAATGCCTCCTTAGCGTTGTGAAAACTAGGGATTAGGAGAGATAAGGTTCCAGCTTCAACCAGAAGTCTGTGAAAGACAGACAGACAGCCAAATATGTTGGCAAATGACCCTGGCTTTTCTAATGCATATGTTAACAAGGATATTGTTTACATTGTTTTATTGTGAGCCCCTTCTCTATTTTTTAGGATTATTTTTATTTATGTATATGTGTCCATGTGAGTAGATACCATATTGTGCCAGTGTCCTTAGAAGCCAGAAGAGGGCATTGGATCCCCTGGAGCTGGAGTTCTAGGCAGTTGTGAGTCACCTGATACAGATGCCAGGACCAAACTCTGGTCCTTTGGGAAATTGGGGAGGATTCTTAAATGCTAATGAATCTCTCCAGCCTCCCTTTTGTAATATCTTGCTTAAATGGGCAGACTGTGTGCAATAAATATAGGAATAAAGTTTAGAAACTATTGAACTTTTATACCTGACCTAATACTGAAGTTTATTGATAGCTTACTATATAGTTTTTATCTAGACAAAAACCATCCTGTTGACATATTAAAAACACCAATTGAGCACATGTCAGGGACTGGGCTAAGTTTCCTATTTCCCATCAGTCCATTTGATTCTAGAAGAGGGAGAGCCGACTGTTGTTTTCATTTTTTTAGATGAGAAAACTAAAGTCCAAAGTGTCTGAACACCTCACTCACATAACAGTTAAGCAAAAAGACCAATTAGAGGCACATAAGACGAATTTGATGATGCCTGGACTTACTCCTGTCAAAAGAAAACATCCAAATGTTGTGGGTCACTTGTAGACTTAATCAATTGTGAATTTATGAATTGGCATGTGTATGTGTATCTGTGGGGCGGGGTGGTGAGGGGGTGGGGTGGGCAATGTACTTGTTTGTATGTGTGTGTGTCTAAGTGTGTATATGTGTTTGTGTCTATAAATGTCTGTGTGTGTGTATGTGTGTGTATATGTGTATATGCTTATATGTACATATGTGCATGTCTGTGTCTTGTACGTATGTATCTGTGCTTGTGTGTGCATGTGTCAGCTGTATGTTACATGTGTGTTTGTGTGTGCTTCTGTGTGTGCATGTGTGGGTATATATCTGTGTATAAGAGGGAAAGAGGAGTTAGTAAGCAGGATTGTGAGCAAATATTTAAGCTACAGAAATAGTATACTTATGGATGATAGATATTCCTTTCACAGAGAGACATGTACAAGATTTCTAAGTGAAGCCATTTACAAAAATGACCTGTCACTTGTGGTACACAAGGACAATTGTGAAAGCTGTACACAACACAGAACACAGACACTGAGCCTGCCAAATTGGACCTCACAGAATTCTAAATAAATTGCTGAATAAGTATATTGACATGTTTTAACATAAATAATTTACATTTAAGTAAATTTTCTCTGGGATATCCTTAAAATGTGTTGTGTTTGTATATTTGGGGGGGTTCTGTTGTTGTTGCTGTTGTTGTTTTATTTTTCAAGATAAAATTGAAAACAAGACTGTGTAATAGCTCTGGCTGTCCTGGACTTCACTATGTAGACCAGGCTGGCCTCAACTTCCTGAGTGCAGGGGCCAGGTAGAAGGAATAAAAAAGAATATTCAGTTTGGGGAAGTAAGAGGGTAGGTTTGGAATTGAAAGAGATAAGTTCTTTAAATGGTCAAGATGTTGGGCACAGGCTACTTTTATCTTCAGTGGAAATTTGAGCTTTTCTCAAAAAAAAAATCCAATGTCCTGAAAGCTACATAAAGTGAACTGGGTTTCTGATTCCCCAAGGTTCTATCAGAGCCCAGCTCTTCTATGGAAGGCAGCAAAACTGGGGGATGGAATGTCCATATAAATAACCCCAGAGTCTGTTCAATAACAATTTCTTTTGATGTCCTTTAAAAAACCTGGGACGCAGCCAGAGGAAAGGTACTCAATAGACTAAGCCAAGAGAGCAGGAAAATATCTACAACTGATTTCATTTTCAGAGCACTTAACTACGACAAATCACAGCTGGAGGCCCCACTGGTGAAGTGTCCCTGCTCTGCCACTCCGGCTACGTGGCCTCTGTTACTCTAGCATGTCTGCATCCCCTAAACCCTACCCCAGAAAAGACTCCTGAAATAAAAACCAATGACCTTCACATCTTAGCTGGGCCATGTGACAACTGCAACCAAGTTCTCTGGTCTCCCCACGTGCTTTTCTTCCTTGGCAAGTTGGCCTCACCTCTGCCTGAGAGCCCAATTTTCTCAGATGACGTCCCCACCAAAGCGACACAACCAGCGTGAAAGCACGTTGGGAGGACATCAAGTTTTCTAAGCAGGAAAGACGGCATTACTCAAAATCTTAAGAGGTATGAGATGGAGAAACAGCACAGTGGCTAAGAGGACTCACTGTTCTTCCAGAGGACTTGAGTTCGATTCTCAGCCTCATGTTTGGGTGCTTACAACCACCTCCAACGCCAGTGGATTAGACATCTTCCTCATGCCTCCACATGCAACAGTATTCCCTCATACAGACACCTGTGTATAAAACATAAAAATAAATCTTAAAGAACAAATCCAAGAGGTGAGAGTACAGATGTCCACTCCACCCACAGCTGCAAACCAAAAATATAAGCAGTGAATGATGCAGATAGATCCACAGAGACATCCATCCCTGGACCATGCAGAAGGGAGCCCTAGTGCCCTGCCTGGATCTTAAAATACTCCTCCAAGACGTAGCCAAGGATTTTCCCGGGGCTGCCTCAGTGTAATACCTTCATATTAATTGCCAAGTTGGACTCTTTCTACTTTGGGGGATATCTTTTTTCTGACATGTCTGCCTGTCCAGATCTTCTTAATCTCCGCAAGAAAGGAAAACAAACACCCCTGATTCCTCCTGCTGTGATTTCAAAGTCACCCTGAACCCCACTGGCCATTTTATTTGTACCCCATATCCTAACTGTCCCCTAGCAGTGGAGGCATGGTTCTTTGAAGACATCCATTTTTCTTTGTTTCAGTTGCCAAGTAAACACCAGGAGATAAAGGTTGACGTAGAGAGAACACTTCAAGTGTGAGATCTCCTTTAATCCTTCCTGCTAAACAGCGCCTTAATCCCTCATGTAGCAGTTGAGGAGGCAGGGGCTCATACAGGTTGAAAAGGAGGCTAAGTGTTTAACTGTTAATTGGGGAAGACAAATTGGAAGCCAGGGCCTTTGTAGTCTCAATTGTTTTCATGTCCATGCTTCCACACACTGTACAGAGTAGGACACACTCACCAAATGCTTGTTACTTAAATGAAGGAGTGAGTCGAGGGTGAGGAACTCAAATATGACCTCTTCTCTCTTCCATGCAGAGCCGAGCCTCATGTTCCTTCTAGGTAGCGGCTGCTCAGTGAGCACTTCCTGAAGGAATTAGAAGGAGCCTGCTGTGTCTGGCTAGCCCTCAGTCTTTCCTCCAGCATTTCGAAGCAGGCTGCCATGTCCTGGACAGATGGCATAGGAATAAAGAATACATCAGCCATTTGCTCTGTTCTTTGGGGACTTATCTTTGATACAATGGGAATGACTGGCGTTTTTTGAGGCTAGGAAGATGTTGCTAAAAGAATAAGGGTTATTTGAACTCAGGGAATAGCCAACAGAACATTAGAGGTGGCCAGTAAGGCAAGCCTTAGCCTGAGGTTGAATAAACTGCCCTTTGGAGAGGAAACTGAGCTGAAGATCATGGAGAATAACAAGATGACTCACCCATCAAAATGGGAAGCTCTCTTTGGGAAAGATGATGGCACCAGAGGAGGCCTAAACCACAATGATCCGCTGAGGCCCTCACCACACCGGGGACTATGTTCTTGTTTCTTGATGCCTGTGGTGGCTGGACCCTGTCAGATGGCTAGGGTGGCACAGAGGCAGTGGAGTACAATGATAGGAGACCCCGAGACCTAGCCTCACTCTGCCTGCCTCTAAACCAGTGGTTCTCAACTTTCCTAAGGCTGCTCAACCCTTTAATAGAGTTCCTTGTGTCATGGAGACCCCCAATCGTAAAATTATTTTATCGTTACTTCGTGACTGTCATTTGGTACTGTCATGAATGGCAATGTAAACGTCCGATATACAACACTGGAATGGGGGGGTCACAACCCACAGGTTGAGAACCACTGCTCTAAACACCGCTTCTTCCAGGCAGCAGCTGTGCAGATGTGGGCACTGGATAAAGTGGGGGTAATAACTGCTCTACCATCACCTAATGGTGAAGAAAAAGGTACTGGCATCTGTGAAGTACATAGACCAGTGGCTGGCTTATAGTAAACATTCAGTAAAGGCTGGCTGCTTTTCTGGTGCTTTTAACTCTGTAAATTTAGGCTCAAGCATTCAGCGACTTTCAGAAGGAAGAAACGATGCTCACATCTCACTCATATCTGAGGTGGGTGTAGAGCATCATTTGCCTCACACCTTGTAACAACCTTGTGGCTGAGATGATAGTTGCCCATCAGCCCAGAGACAGGCTCCCCTGAACGGCTGTTTATCCCTACTCTCTACAGCCACACTTTGAGTGGACCATGCATTTTGCTGTGTCTATGACTTTCCTTAACTCTGAGGACAGCAGCAGGGAAGGTTATTCTTCTAAAGTCACTAAGTCATATTTGTTTTTATTTAACAGATCAGTAGATTTATCAGAACCCATGACTCTTTGTGGAACACAAAAATATTATTCTAACCTCAAAAGTAGATATTTTAATAATGAATAATGAAATACTGATTTAAAACACATTTTAAATATAAAAATACATTGGAAAAAAAATAATTTTATGCAAACAATGACAGCCAAATGCTAAACCTCACTTTAATTCAAAAAGTTCTGATTTTAAATTTTATAGATGGTTTTTAAATATAAACATGTTTCAGCACAAACAATAATTTTTAAAATATTAAATGGTAAGTAAGTGTTCTCAGAATTATGTTTATTTATCTATCATACATTTTAGCTTGCCACCAAATGCTGAAGGTTTTAATTTATCATATTTCCTATAAGATATGAGGAATGTAACAATTAATATGGGAGGTGCTTCTTTAACTGATAGAGGAGATAACCAATCTAATTTTTAAAAAATAATAAGAACAAAAAGACCAGAAGTTTATTCCACATCAGCAATAGCCATATTAGGGCTTGCTGCTGAGTGAGACTCCACGTGAGTCTGAGACAGTTTAGAGAAGGTGGTAGCCATGGTCAAAACAGAATGGGCCAATCCTCAGCTCTGTCACACTGGCTCTGTGCCTGCCGAGCTTTCATGTGATCACTTAAAAAGAATCACAGCAACAACACCAGATCTATGAGGTTGTCGGGCAGCTGAGAGCCAACCACAAGTGAAAAGCACTTGGAACAGAGTAAAGGCGGTGCTGATATGATGGAGATAACCAGTACATTTGAAAGAAGACACCATTAGGCAGTGTTTGTGATGTGTTGGGTTTTTTTTATATTGATATTGCTTCATACGGCTGTCACCTTGAGAGCCAAAGGAGGTTGGCTCGTTTCTTTCTTCTGTAAAACTTTCTCTGGTCCTTCATGAAAGCACACCAGCAAGACAATTACACCCCCCCACATACACACACTGGATATGCTATGTTGATAATGACGAGTATGGCATCCAAATAAGATTGCAAGATGTGTTCACTTCTGGTTTTATCTCAAAGGGCTGTGTGAACTTAGATCAGCTGCTTGTCTTTTTGGCCTAAGATCAAGTTTCTTCTGAGAACATTCCTTTAAAACTGTCACAGGAACCTAATTCTCTGTGTTCAGACTTTTAGACCTATGTTCAAGACCAGAAAAGGGAAGAAAAATCTATAAAAATGACTTCAGGTGTTGGAGATGTTAAATATCCACAACACGTCCAAAAAGATGCAGTATTGGTTTTATATCCACACAGCTCTTGAAAATTTAAAATGAAGTTGATCAAGCTCTCCTCCCCTGGGACAAACTGTAGTTTTCACAAAAGCCTTCATCGTTGATACCTAAGTCTGACGCTTGTACCTATAGTTTCTAGTCCTGGTAGCAGGCATGTACTATGCTTTATATACACTCTTTCCTCCTTCCTTCTTGTGCTGACCACAGATGTACATATGGTAGGGAGATGAGGCCCGAAGTATAGCCACAGATATTATTTTCTTCTATTGAAGCCCCATATAGCCCCAAATATGAACATTGAGTGATATTGAATCATGATAATATCTCTTCTTACAATTAAGCCCGTAAATAGCTGAAATGAATATTTTTGGTCAATAGCCCAGCCCTTAACGACAGAGCCATCTTTCTAGCCTTTAAGTTCAAATTTAAACTCTTCAGCTTCCCATCTTGGCCAAACAGAGAAAAAGTTCATTTGAGAGACAGACTATTCTCTTCTCTAGAGACACCCAGGAAGTGGGTGCTGTAGCAGATGTGATATGTTAAAGATTCAAATACAGAGTAACATCTCACTTTCCTCAGAACCCAATGATTTTCATGAGTCTCTAGTTGTTTTCACTCTTACAAAGCCAACTCTGGAAGTGGGGGTGTGAGGCTACCTATTGAGATTTTTAAATCTGGGGAAGAGGGAGATACAACACACAGCTAGTTGAATCTTTATGCTGACAACTCCTGTGTTCCGGGATTCTAAACCATGCAACTCAATTAAACATGGATGGCAGCATTGTGGCAAAAAAAAAAAAAAGTCAGTAGAGGAAACTGACATGCCCAAACCTGGACTTGGCAGGCAGAAGAGAGCAAAATCACCTTACTGGTATTCACTATGGATCCTGCTGAATGATTACCTGCTTGTTTCTTCACAGATCTTCTAAGAATCCTGAAGCCTCCTTGGTTTGTGCCCAGCTGGGTGCCCAGGCTCACCAGATTCTCCTGTAGTTTAACCCCCTCCTTCTCTTGGCAGGCTGCCAGGTCCAACTCGAAATTTAAAAGGTTGCACTTCCTTAAAATGCAGCATTTCCCAACAGAACCTGCATCAATCGACTGGTTAATCACTCCTGCACTGCTCTCGGATAAGCATTAGGTAATTCCTTCACTGCTCATGGATGAGCACTAGGTAACTCCTCCAGTGCTCACAGAAGAGCACTAGGTAACTCCTGCACTGCTCACAGATGAACACTAGGTAACGAGCTCTGGCTTGGTCTGCTGTGGGTCTGGTATTTCCCTCATTCATCTGAGAATCAGCTACTGGAGAGGAAGTTCATAGGATTACCTGGAAGGCAGCAGGGAGAGCATCTGGTCAAGTCATCAGAGGCATCATCAGGAGGCAGGCCTTGAAGCATCTCTCCAGATCTGGTAAGGCCGTCGAGTCTTGGTTTCAACTTTAGGGTTTGGAGGATGACTCTGGAGTTAAAGAATGGCATAGCGATGGAGGGGTTTCCTGGCTAATTATTGGCCCTCTGGGTCTTTAGAAAGCCCCATACTCCTCCTTTTCTAGATTCCTAAGGCTTTCTCGGATTTGTGTTGGTTTGCTGGCCTGATGAAGAAGTAGCATAGTCCAGCCGATCATCCGCAGGGCAGTGGCATCTTTGTAGCTACAGAAGGGCTTGGAGCCTTTACAGGACTCACTTTGGCTTCAGACTGAACCCAAGTCTGGGAAGAAAGGCCCATCCCTGGTAGGACTGCACCTGAAAGGCCAGGCCCATGCTTGTCAAAGCAGAGCAAGGTGTTAGGGTCTGGCTAGCTCTAGTGTTCGCAGGAACCACAAATGGGTGGTGGCATCCGTCCTCATTGAATAGGGCTTATATTCCTGCTCCTGCATGATCCTGTCTGGGGTTGCCCTGACCTACTCTGCTGGAAGAAAACTATTTGGCTCTAAACTAATTTAATCTCATTAGGTACCAACCATCCAAATACTCCTGTCTCTCTCCTTTCTCAGACCTGTCTTTCTTTTGTTTATTCTACGTGTTGAGTCAGGGGCCCTAAATGTTTGATATGGTCACCAGGGAAGCCCAAACACAAGCTCTTTGAATCTCTTGGTGAAAAGGGGGAAGTGAAAGTGCCCATTGGTTGAGTGGTAACATCAAAGGGAAGCCTGTGTTCTGTGCCGTGCAGGGTGGTTGGGAGATTGTGCTCCAAGAAGAGGATTAAGTAACGTAGCTTTCCAGGAAAAGAATGGTGTTTTCTTTGTACTCCCTTCATGCCCCAAACCATTTCAGAAGTGGAAGTGTTGGATACAAAGAAATCAACTTCATTCTGAGGAGAAACCTAACGTCATTGAAAATCCATACTAGAATTATAAGTGATTCAAATGTTGTTCTGTTAACTTTGTTGATCTCTGAACAGTGGAATATAAAGCATGAGTTTAAAATATTATATCAATTTTTCAGAGAGGCCAGAACATAAAATATTGTGTCTATAGATGATAGTTACAAACACTGAACATAATATATACTTCCTTTATTTGGAATATTTTTAACCTATACCAGGATTAAGTCTCTAGATTCTACAGTTGTGCCTAAGTACTGAGAGAGATGTGGTTATTTTTTAAGTGTGGATTGAAGATTCATTAGCTTACAACTACTTTCCTGAGCTGAGACCCAAAACAAACTCTTGCAAATCCAAACCAGACCTTTTGAGATTTCCTGGATATTATTTGTCGTAGCTGAGTGGCGAGCTATGTTTTACCTTGACTTGTAAGAAGGCTTTCTGGGTCAGTGTCCAGTTCTGGTATTTCTGTTGCGGCCCAGGGAGTGGCCACAGACAAGTTTATCTCTCTTGCTATTAAGAGTGACAAGAGTTGGCACATGCATAATCACACTTCTCCTGGCCCAGATCACCACCTGAGAGACTGCTGGAGTTCAGCATGCTGCTATGGTCACTCCAGGGTACCTGTGAACACAGCGCAGTTTAATGTGCTTGCCTGTGGGGGGAATTCCTCTTCTTGTCAGTTAAGGCTATGATTAAAGGACCATTTCTTCCATCTTTTCCTCTCTCAATCATTATCTGCATCATAAAATTAACCATGAGTGCAACTGTAGAGAGACTGATGTAGAGTGGGATACACTTAGTTGGGAGTGTGAGTCCTAGGTTATTTCCAGGGCCCTGCAGTCTTGGACAAATAGTTCAACTTTGCGGCCAATATTTGACAGCTGTCCCATGAGATCTGGCCTGCACAGTCTGGTACTGGATTGATGCTCTCTGTTTCGTCTACGTTCTCTTCCTCATATATATCTTTATATTTGTTAAAATTCATTTTATTTTAAATTGTTTGTGTATGTGTGTCTGTGTGTAGAAATGTACCCATGTGACTGCAAGGGTCTGTGGAGTCTACAAAAGGATGTCTGATATTCTGAAGCTGGAGTCACAGGACCTTGTGAGCTTCCGCAGTGTGGGTACTGGGAACTGAACTAAGGTTCTCCGCAAGAGAGGCGCTCACTCGTAACTGCTGAGCCATCTCTCCACTCCCGTGATGAACTTTTTCAAGGCAAGAAATCCTAGAAAAACTAAGAGGTTAACAAACAATAGATATTAATAAATAATTTGTTTTTAAATAACCATTTAATGTACAAAATTAGAAAATAAATAAATGGAATTAAAAATTATACTTCTTATTGTCAAAGAGTTTCACTATGAACATGTTAGTGAGTTTATTTTCAATGTTTTACATATGCTTATAATATATATGTACAATATATGCACATGTATATTTCTATGTCACACATAATACCTTCACATACTTATTATTTCTTTTTCACTGGTATTCCAAAGGATACTTCAGGACTTGCTGCTGTGTGTCTGTGACCTTGTATCACTTACATAAGATGTAACTCTTATAATAAATTCTTAATTCTATATGATTTATTGTGGCTTCATTTTCCTACTTGAGTTATGACTAGTACAGGAATGAAATTTTGATTTTCTTTCTTTTCTTTTTTTTTTGGGGGGGGTGTTTTTCGTGACAGGGTTTCTCTGTGTTGGTGCCTGTCCTAGATCTCGCTCTGTAGACAGGCTGGCCTCGAACTCACAGAAATCTTCCTGGCTCTGCCTCCCGAGTGCTGGGATTAAAGGCCTGTGCCACCACCGCCTGACTTCAGGAATGAGTTTTAAAGCAGTAAGACAGTATATTACAAAATAGCTCCAGGGTTTAAAAAAAGGTCTCCATTTCCCTACTATATTTAACAGTTACTGCACACATACTGTACATGTTAGAGGCCATGCTAAGTGATTTATAGGTATGATATTACTTAATCCTAACTCCCTGGAGGGAAAGTATATCGTTGTTCTCATTTACGGATGAGGAAACTGGGGTTTAGGCAAGTTAGTTGGGCCAAAGTCACTAGCTAATGAGTGTCAAAATCATGATTCAAACACAGGCAGTTTGCTTTCAAAGTCCACACCAAGGATTCAAAGTTAAATCATTCAGTAACACACTAATAGGAAGGGTCCTATCCTGCTGGGGTGCTGGCAGGTCTTACAGTGCTTGCTTACACTGTGGATGTGCTGGCACTCTGTAGCTGAGTTGTTGAGCGAGGCATCAGCTCTTGGTAGAAGGAGGTCGTGAAGTCAAACAGGCCTGGGAACCCACCATGTCAGCCATGTGACCTTGGGTGTCTTAGTCACTACGCTATTGCTGTGAAGAGTCACCATGATGAAGGCAACTTATAAATGAAAGCTTGCTTCCAGTTTCAGAGGCTTAGGCTATGATCATTATGGTGAAGAGCATGGTAACAGGCAGGCAGGCATGGCTCTGGAGCAGTAGCTGAGAGCTTATGTCTGGCTGATCTGTAGGCAGGAGGATGAGAGAGCAATTGGGTCTGGCATGGGCTTTTGAAACTTTCAAAGCCCAGCCCCAGTGTCAACCTCCTCCAGCAAAGCTATATCTCCTAATTCTTCCTAAACAGTCTACCAATTGGGAACCAAACATTCAAATATATGAGCCTATGGAGTTATCTTTTTTTTTTTTTTTTTTTTTTTGGTTTTTCGAGACTAGGCTTCTCTGTGTAATTTTGGTGCCTGTCCTGGATTTTGCTCTGTAGAACAGGCTGGCCTTGAACTCACAGAGATTCACCTGGCTCTGCCTCCTGAGTGCAGGGACTAAAGGCGTGCGCCACCACCGTCCAGCAGAGTCATCCTTATTCAGACCACCGCACTGCACACGGCACTTTCTTGTCTAAAACTCAGAGCCTGATTGATGAGAGCTGTGGTGTCAACTGAGAAGGTAATGTGTAGAAATATTGGATATGTTTCCCATGGAATAGTAAATTTGAATCATTTAACTGGCTGTCATTTTGATCAGAAAAGGTCCCAATGGAGACCTGGTCTTCAGTCTTGGATGGAACACGGTTGCTATGCGATTTTGAACAAGATCTTGCTGGACTAGGCCCTCATCTTTTTAGATGATCACTTGGTTGAACTAGGGCAGTGGTTCCCAACCTGTGGCCCAAGATCCCTTTGGAGAATCAAACGACCCTTTCACAGGGGTCATATATAGGCTATCCTGCATATCAGATTCTTACATTACAATTCATAACAGTAGCAAAATCACAGTTATGAAGTAGCAACAAAAATAATTTCATGTTTGGGGGTCACAGCAACATGAGGTGTTGTATTAAAGGGTCGCAACATTTGGAAGGTTGAGAGCCACTGCCTTAAGCGAAGGAGTTCTAGTGTTAAATGTTTTGGAGAAAGGATGTGGTTCTTTCTCTATGCCCCCCCCCCCATTTGTCTGCTAGTTACTCTGCTTGATAACCTTACTCCAGATGTACCACTTTTCAGTCTTGAATCAAATATTGCCTGTCACTAAGCTCTTTCCTAGCCACCTATGTGCCCATCACCTCCCCCTCCCCTTGGTTTTTGATACCACCACTAATAGGAATATCATACATACTTACTATTGAATTGAACGCTACTTCTCTCTGATAGAAAAAGAATCCACAAGAGCAGCGGAGAATAACATCAGACACAGAGAATGAACAAGCAAAGATATACATAGACCAGTTGCCCAAAGGCTTTTTTTTTTTTTTAATCAAGGAGAGCCTACATATCACCAACAGCACCAGAGTCAGAGAGACTAGGCTGAGAGGGACACAGAACACAGGCCTGGAGGGGGGTGATGGCCCTGTTTAAGACTGGATCCCCTGACCTTTCCCCATCATCATTTACCTTCCTAACATTGTTTCCTCCAGAATATCATTGCCTTTCATGTGTAAGTGATGAGGCCCTGTGGTTGTTGGTGTAATAGAAAGCTCATAGGGTGATTCAGAGTCAGGGACCTGAATCTAGACTTACGATTGGCATCTAGCCACTAACCTCTGTGACCTTCAGCTTGCACATCTGCCAAAGCAGCAATGGCTTGCAGTTCTCAGGGACTGCTGTGCAGTTCGAATGAGGTGACAAATGGAAGGTGCTCCGCTCTCTAAGAGTTGGACCACTGTGGCGACTGGTAGAATGTAGGAGCATGTAGACACACAATTACTTGGACTCATCTCATTTACCTCAGTGGTGAGGTAGCTGGTTAGGGGATCTTTCGTCTGGCTTTTGGATAGGGGAGTAACATCATGGGGTGAGTGGCGGGGAACAGAAGACACATCTTCCTGAGGATGTGGCGAGCATCCTAATAAGGTGCTCTGTCTTGCCTGCACACCAGGGACCACTTCTCCTTTCGTCTTTACATATATGTTCATGTTAGACACTGTACCGCCGTCTTTAGAGAGCAGTAGACTCAAGCTCAGAAAGGTTGTTTCACTTACCCAAGGTTACACAGCTTTTAGCATCAATCTCAGGGGGTGGGGTGCGGGATATCTTCATCTCTATAGCTTGTGCCCTTTCTGTTAAGCTGACCTTTCAGACACCTGAATGCCAACAAGCAGCCTGAACATGGGAAAGTAACAAAAGCACATCCATTTAAAGTGAGAGCCAAAGCAGGTAGCAGATGGACTTGTTAGACATGTTCTAAAGGTGGGAAGAGGACCGGTCGAGATGCACCCAAACCTGCAACCAGGCCCCATCCAGGCGTGGCGTGGAGAGAATTCTATTCAGCTGGACATGATGACTCTTTTCTATTTAAGAAATCAGGTACTTTGCATGTATTTCCAGTCAGAGTAAATGGAAAAATATAGCTGAGGGTGATGCCCTCTGGTTTTCCTTCCTTCCTTCCTTTCCTTCTTTTTTCTTTTTTCAAGACAGGGTTTCTCTGTGTAGTTTTTGTGCCTGGCCTGAATCTCGATCTCTAGACCAAGCTGGCCTTGAACTCACAGAGATCCTCCTGTCTCTGCCTCCCAGGTGCTGGGATGAAAGGTGTGCACCACCACTGCCCGGCTTCTGGTCTTTCTATACACCTTTTCAAATCAGCGGAATGAAAATAAGATCTTTGGGATGCTAGCCACTCAGCAGCTACCTGTCACTTAAGAGGATTCCGCAATGGTTTCCAAGTATATTCGTGGGTCTGTGTGTACATACAGAATATGCATGGCAATGGCCCAGTTTGGGTAAATACATGAGTTCACTTAGATGGATAATGGATGAACAGATGGATGAACAGGGCCCAGACAGCAGAGACGTTCCGCATGCACCCCTCATGTGTTAATGTGTGTGCAGTACTGAGACATCTTTTTTAAAAAATTAGTGCACAAGAAAATGTGTAGAGCACCTCCTGTGTGCCAGTACTGGGAAATGGGAGGCATAGTGCCTCACAGTGTCCTCAGAAGACTGTGATAAATACACCTAGGCAATTTTAGGTTATAAGTTCTGTAATTAAGGGACACTAGTATTTGGAGGCAAAGAAGGACAATTTTTTCTTCCATGTGACTCACCCACTAGAGAGGGTTAGAGATAAGGAAGACTGGGTCATTGGGTACACTGAACCATTTCAGATTTCGAAGTCTAGCCACATGAAGGAAAATTACACTGTGATGCAGAAGCAGACTGAACTGATTAAAACAAACATTCCTTCCGGGCCACCACTGTTTTCAGAAGGTACCATGGAAAGTTCAAGAAAGAGGTCTTTGCAAGGAAACAGAAACTTTGCTGAGGCCTTGGAATGTAGTTCAGTGGTAAGGTGTTTCCTTAATATGCACAAAGTACAAGCTTCAATCTCCAGCATTGAAGAAAAAGAAGAAGAAAAAAATAAAAAGAAAGGAGGAAAGAAAACTCTTGATGGTCTAGAGTCAGGAGTGTGGACTTGGGAATCCGGGTTCAGCTCCACCTCTCTTGTAGTCTCTCTCTTACCCGCTTATTGGCCTTCTAATTCCCTGGGCTCCCAATTTATAAAATGTAGGTATGTGTTTTATGTGTCTCTGGTCCGAATAAAATGAGCCAATGTGTTACAAGGGCATAGCAAAGTGAGTCCCCAGTCCAAATGTTCTCAATATTCCATCTCCCTCTCTAAGGTCCTATGAGCCCTCACACTTGGGCAAGGCACACTCTGCGGTCTCCCTTCCCCTCATCTACCATCCTCAGGTGATCTAGAAGGTCCCATTCAATGAATCTTTCTAGCCCCACCCTCCCTTTAAACAGAAGGCTGAGATGATGGTAGCACATGAAAATCCACTCTCTGCCTTTGGGCTTGCAAGGTACCCACTGTGCCTTGCTACATTAAGTCCTTCCATATATTACCTGCATGGTAACAATTTCTTTCCCCTTCTACAAAGGAACAAACCAAAGCCTGGGCCCTAGAAAGAAATAATGACATCTAAATTGTAGGGGAGGCTCTTTCGGAAGACTTGACAATGTTTAGGAATGAGGCCTTTCGCTGGAAAGATCTGTAGCCTTGATAAACCATGTCCATTTTTCAAATGTTTGCCACCTCATCTTCTCTCTTCTCAAAACCCCAAGCTTTGGCTGTCTTTCTTTCTCTTTGTCTTGTTGAAATGTTGCCTTTCTGGGCTGAGACCACAACTCCCCTAAGAGCTGTGATAGGGTCTGGAAAACAAAAGAACAGAAGAGAGTCCTCTGAACGGGGATCTCTGACTGAACACGCACAGACAAATCCAATGGTGCTTGGGAACCCAGCCCTTGCTGCCGGCTGTTGAGCTGGCTGTGAATTTTCACGCATCTCTTCATTATCTTTCCTGTAGAGTTTGATTTACTTGCCACTGGGTCTATGAGACAGCCAGTCCTGCTCTCTGGGCACTGATTGCATAGTCTCCTTGGAGGTTCTTAAACTGCCCCCTATGGAATGGGAGTTACTGAGCTGTACTAGATGTGGCTACCAGTACAGAACAGGGTTTTCTCATTGTTTCAGTGATAGACTGAGACTGGGGTGTTACTGGCAGCCTTGTTCCTAGCCATTTCCACACAGACACAAAGCCCAGTTTCAACTAATTCTAATAATGGAATTAAATTTTTGAAAACACTGAAGCCAGGTTTCATATTTAAATATTGACTTTCACCACACAGGAAGGGCGGCCAAATGTAAGAGCAACCGGAAGATTCTGGCAAAGATATTAATTGGGATTTTCCATGGTCAGAAAAGCTACCTAATGAACTCACAGGTGATGCTCTGGATTCCCAGGGTTCCAGGGTTCTTTGGGACAAAAATCTGAGCAGGGCCAGAAAGTGAATACTAGCATGGCTCAGTGGGAATCACTAGCTTCCCCCAAAAGAGTCAGACTCGAGCTATTTCCCGTTTGAGAGGCAAGAACACCCACCACACAGGGAGACTGTAGAGATGAAATTAGATCATTGTCTCTCCACATTGCCTCCCCTTGCCCTGCACTTTGAGATCTGTACCTCACTCATAAGGGTCTAGAATAACAACAAAGCTCAAGCTGCAGATTTTCTGAGTTCAAATCCCAGCTTTGCTGTTCAGAATGTGATCTTTTCTGCACATCTGTTTCCAGTCTATATGGTAGCGACAATACCACCAACATCACCACCAATTTCATACGATTGTTACAGTGACTGAATAAATCACAAATACAAATTATTTTTTGTAACAGTCCACACTGGGTACTGTGACAAAAAATGGACTAATTATTTCAAAGCTGTTAACTGGTTTTGTGTCTGTTATTTCAGGGGTATGGTTTTTTGTTTGTTGTTTGTTTTTTACTTTGTTTCAATGTTATGCTCAAATCTCTCACTTACAAAGGTCCCTACAATCTTTTAGTCTACAGTAGCATGAACTTATATTCTACTAAAGTATATTGCTGGTCTCTGACAACTGTAGTCTCTGCTTCTGTTTGTTGGTACCTCCCTTCAGCACCAACCTCGGAGCACCAAGGGACAGAGGCTATGTCTTTGGCCTTTGTATACATGGCCAGTGCACACTGAAATAGTTGTTGATGGAAGTTATGCAACTGTATACACATGGATATGCCTACCCATGCTGGACAGCAGCTAAGATACCCTTCATAGGGCATAACTATATATGTTTAAAATATTTTATTTTTTAAATAACTTATTTTTTGAGGTTATAATCTAATTACATCATTTTCTCCTTCCCTTTCCTACCTTCACACCTTCCCATATACCCCTCCTTACTGTCTTTCAAATTAATGCCCCCTTTTTATTAATTATTGTATATACATATGTGTATATACACACATATTCTTAAATACAACTTGTTCAGTCTGTGCAATGTTATGTGTATGTAAGTTCTCAGGACTGATCATTTGGTGTTGGACAACCAATTGGTGTGCTCTTCACTGGGGAAGACTTTTTCTTCCACATTCCTTAGTTGTCTGTAGTTCTTTGTAAGGCCTCCTGGGATTTCCCCCAACCACTCTGGTATGTCTATTGTTGTCCTTGTTTAGCTCATACGTAGGCAGTTGTGTTGGTGAGACTTCATGGGTGTAACTTCTGGCATTCCTAAGAGAGATAATCTCACAACAAACTCCCTGGCTTTTACAATCTATCTATCTCCTCTTCTGAAATGTTCCCTGAGCCTTAGGTATGGGAGTTGTCTTGTAGATGAATCCATTGAGACGAGGTTCCAAAACTTTGGAATTTCATTGGTTGTGGTTTTCTGTAATGTTCTCCACCTGTTGCAAACAGAAAAGTTTCCTTGATGAGGGATGGGGGCTACACTTTTCTGTGGGCCTAAGAACCAGTAGTTAGGATGTTCGGGATTATGCTGGTTTAGGAACGTGGTGGTTGTAGGCTCTCTTCCAATCACCATGACTTCACCAGCTCTGAGTTGCTGGCTAGGTTTCCAGTACTAAACATTATTTCCCTCTTGTTGAGTGGGTCCTAAGTCCAATTAGAAAGCTGTTGGTTACCGCCCAGGTATCTTTGCCAATGCTGGACCTTTAGGCTTATTGTATCATGCTAGCTGTTCTTGGGGCATGGCATAGTTATATGTATTCTTAAATACAATATATTTTAAGGACTGAACAACTTTACGACCATTTGTACTCTGATTGAAACATAGTATATTCATAGTAAATGTGTTTACATGGAAAACACAAAGAGAAACCAAGGTATTACAGAGTTCAATAGAGGTTCCTATTCATTGGTTGCCTCTCACTCAAGACATGCACTGAATGGGTAAATTGTTTAACCCACACATTAGATCTAGATTAAGGTTCCAAAGAGAAAAAACAGTCTTCATCATCACATACTCACATTCAAAAGGACAGACAATTCAATTACTCGGCAGTGCTAATTGGACATGAGTCCTGAGTAATAGGGACCTGCAGAGAATAGGTTTTAGGCCCGGTCATTCTGCTAAGGTTTAGACTATCAAACTGTCCAGCTATTTCCATCCCAGAGGACGACACCTACTCTTCTCACAAGTAGGGAACCAGGGAAGAAGTTTCCTTCTCAACCTAAAGGAAAGGGAGAAGGTAGTTCTGTACATGGTGTTGGCTCACACACAGCTGCCAGGACTACCAAATGAAGGAGAGGTGGTGCCATGAACCACATCCATAGAGTTCAATCCAGACAGAGGCTTTGTCTGTCTCCTGATATCCAATCTTGAAAATACTTTATGAAATGGAGAACAGTCTCCTCCGGCCAACGGAGCTGTGCAATCTCATCAACCCCATTTCCACCAGGGACTTCATTTGTTTGGTCCCAATTTCTCTATGAATTGACAAGTATGTTTGCACGTCTTTGAAGGACCATCTCACCCTTACTGTTTTGGGGTTCGGTTTTGTTTCAAAACTGGGATTTACATTATAGTTCAGACTGGCCCAGAATTCACTATAATCTTGGACAACATTAAACTCGTGACATCCTTCCCCAGCCTTTGGAGGACTGCCTTACAAGGGTGAGCCACCACTTCTAGCTTAGTGATTTTTTATTGTTTTTGTTTTAAACTTGTCTGGTACAAAAATCAATTCTTTCTGACTATCAAAAACTGATGAAATTCCAATTTTGTGTCTCCAACCTGGCATCAGTTTTGAATTCAGTCTTGAATACTCAATTGCCTCCCTTAAAACATCTACCTCAGAGACATCTTAAACATACCATGTTCAAAGCTGAGTTTTGAATAATTGCCCCAATAGATTATTTTTTACCCTGTTTCTAACTGAGTGAATAGAAATAGTCATCCAGCTGCCCAGTCAAAAACTTAGAGATTTATTATCACTAGCTCTCCTTCCTTTTCCACCTACACCAGCTCAGGCTGATCTGTTGTTAAATCCTGTCAATTTTCACTCAAAAGTACATCTCAGGTCTTTTTATGTTTCTCCATCTACAAGACTAATTCCTTAGTCTGTGTTAGTTCATCTCCCTTCAGATCCCTTTCTTCCACTAAACAGTTGGAATAATGAGCTGGTTAGTTTTGCTTCTTTGTCAACTTGTCACAAGCTAGGGTCATTTGGAAAGATGAAACCTCAACTTAAAAAAAAAAGTCCTACAGACAAGCCTGTGGGTAATTTTCTTGATTAATAATTGATGTATGAAAGCCCAACTGTGGGTGGTGCCACCCTTGGATGGGTTGTCCTGGATTGTGTAAGAAAGTAAGCTCAGAAGGACATGAGGAGCAACCCAATAAGCAGCACCCCTCCATGGTCTCTGCTTCAGTTCCTGCTTCAAGGTTCCTGTCCTGCTAGAGTTCCTGTCTTGTCTTTCCCTGATGAAGTAAGCTATAAGTAAAAAAAAAAAAAAAAAAAAAAAAAAAAAAAAAAAGCCTTTCTTCCCAAGTTGCTTTTAGGCATGGTGCTTTATCACAGTAACAGTAAGATAGAATTTTCTTTAAACAAAAATCAGATCTTGTTACCATCTTGCTAAAAATCTTACATGATATCTTTATGCATTTGGAATGATCTGTCAAGTCCTAACAGAAGTCTGTGAAGACCATGTGATCTACCTCCTCATTCTCTCCCTAGCTCAGTTTCTTCTGTGCTTTTCAGCCATTTAAACATACCATGAATTTACTCTGTAATGTTTCACTCCTGTTTCCTTGGCCTGACCATGTTCTCTCTCAGTTTGGCCTGGGTAATCTAGCCTTCTCTTTTAAATCTCTTATCAAAGTTAACAGATATCCTTATACACCTGGGTAAATTGTGGCCTTCCCTGGTTTCATTGCTTTGATTATCTCCTGTATCTCAGTTGTCACAGGACACTCAATTTGTGAATGTTTATCTCCTCAAGTAGCGCATGAGCTGCTTCAGGGATGAGGCTGTATTTTTTTGTATTTATGAACTCTAGCCTAGACTTCAGTGTACACTAGCTGCACAGTTCATAATTAACTTTTGTGGTTTTGACTTTAGTGGCTGCTTATTTAGTAAGTCCTGAAGATATGTATATGTGGTTAATCCTATGCTGAGAAAGTACATCCAAGTAGGTGATCAACTGAGGAAATAAATATAGTGCTCAGTTTGTCCATATGTTTCTGTTCTAAACTCCACAAATTACATGGTACTACATTCTCTTCTTGGACAAGCTAAGGTTCCCAGTTTCCAGTGCTGAGAAAGGCATACCTTGTTGTGACAGTTCCTTTCCTTTGCTTCCTCTAGATATAAGTTAGTTTGGGGTGGGAATAAAGGACCCACAAATATGGGTAAAGGTGTTAGAAATGGAATAATTGGGAAGAGGAAAAATGGAACCATAGATGGCTATCCTTGCCCAATATGGACATTGTTCTGGATCC
Organism: Onychomys torridus; assembly: GCF_903995425.1. NCBI lineage: Eukaryota > Metazoa > Chordata > Mammalia > Rodentia > Cricetidae > Onychomys > Onychomys torridus. Next base: position 4,850,033 of record NC_050454.1, on the reverse strand, counting down.
TAATTTTTGTCCTGGTGCACCCATTTTCATGTTTTTAGGCCATATACACCAATACCCTTGCCCCTTTACCTCTAAGAATCCAAACATCAATGTCCTATTGATCATGGGCTTGGTGTTGACCAAACTGGCAAGTACAGGCAGGCTGTGAATTGTAGGAGTTCTCATGCCACGCTATAGCTTGCCACCTTCACTTTGGAGGTATTGTGAATCCATTCTTGTGTAATTCCCTGAATTTTCTGTTCCATTTAGGCACGTACAGTAGACAATACACATAGGGGATGGGCCTGACATGGTGGCACATACCTTCAATCTCAGAACATGAGAGGTAGAGGAAGGAAGGTCTTCAAGGCCAATCTAGGCTACATGGTAAGTTTGGGGTCAATATTTAAGAGAAAGGAATAGAGGAAAAGAGGGATAGAGGGAAAGGGGAGGCCTTTTAAATTACTATTTTATTTATTGAGTTTTATTTTGTGAGTGTGGTATATGTAAATATGTTCATGTGAATATATGCACATGTACATCTGGCTATATGTGCATGTGTACTACATGCATGTGGAAGCTAGAGATAGATCATTGAGTATCTTCCTTGATCTTCCATGACTGTTCTCTATCATATATTTTGAGGCAGGGTCTCTCCCTGAACCCAGAGTTCATCAATTCATCTAGGCTTGTTGGCCATTGAGCTCCAGGGATCTGCCTGTCTTCACTCATCTACCAGCTCTGGGGCTAGAGGTGTACTCCACAGTGATGGACTTTTATGTGGGTGTTGAACATCTGAATTGCAGTCTTTATGTTTGTTACAGGTACTTCATCCTGTGAGTCACCTCTCTGGCCCCCAAGATGGGCTTTTCAAAATTGTATGTGTGTGTGTGTGTGTGTGTGTGTGTGTGTGTGTGTGTGTGTGTGTGTGTTGGGGGGATATGTGTACATCTGCATCGGAGTATGTGTGCATACATATGGTGTGGAAACCAGAAGTAAACAATAAGGTGTCTTTTCTGAATCCTCTCCATCTTGTATTTTGAGGCAGGGTCTCTCACTGAACCCAGTGCTCAACAATTGGCCAGACAGGTTGGTCAGCTTCTGAGGATGGGCCTGACTCTGGCCTGCCTTCCTCTTTGTCCTCAAATGTACACTAGGTTATAAATTCACACCACCATGCCAGGATTTTCACATGGCTGCCAGAGATCCGAACTCAGGTCTTTCTTCACACTTAAGCATTAGGAGCTTTACTTATCTTTATCCATCTCCCCTGCCTCACAAGACAGATTATTGAGTATTTATTCTTTTGACTTTACACTGTATCAGATGTCAATCATCCATTGTTTTATTTGCTTGATCATTGCCTCCTTTAGTTGGTGGGTCGACTCTCTCCCCTCAGTACCAATGCTGATATTTTCTTTAATCTCTATGAAGATCCTCTTTAATTTACTGTAATATCCTGGGGATGGCTCTGTATTTGCAGCAAAGATAAAGGGGATAGATTTAGAGATTGTCTCATGGGATGGCGTTAGACCAGGGCTCTTTCTATTATTTAGGGTTTAGGGGTAGATGATTATCCTACCTCATTATTTTGTTAATTCACTCATCACTTAAACTGCTTGAAAATTTTGTAAGCAGCTGGCTGGCCGATCCTAGAACACAGGCCTAATCAGTTAGGAATTTACTGCACATTTTTCTGAGAGTGAAGTTAGCTGAAAACAAGGACTGTTTTCCCATTTGGGTGTAGACCAGGCTTGGGGAGGAGCTAGAGTAGGGGGAGGAAGAAGGGGAAGAAGGTACCAGAAACAAGGATCTAATACTGGATTTCGGTTCCCACTACAGGAAAATAGTTCATTTCCAATTCTGCATTTCAAGAACAAAAAGACTTTCTGACGATCTTTTAAAATTTTCTTTGGATCAGTGTTTATCTTTAGCAGAAATGTATGTCTTCCAGTATTTAAAGGCTTAAAGCTTTTGAGGAAGTGAAATCATCCTATTTAAGGATGGTTACAAAGTCAAGACAGGGCACTTGAAATACAGTTTTTCTAGAAATAATATGAGTCTCAGAGTGTGTTATCAAATAAGGGAATTCTTTCCTGTGGCTGGGACAGTTTATTATCTAGTTAACTGTTCACAAACCACTCTGAGCTGCAATTTCTGGGTCACCTTTCCCTCCATTACCCTCAGTCCTCATGAGATGCCTGCTAGTGTCTCCCTTCATAGAAATGACCACTTCGAGAACAGGAACCCGAGATCCAGAGAACTTGGTCAACTGTGGAGCTTTTAATTGCAACCTGGGTCCTGGGTGTCACACTGAAGCCCTTCATTTCCTCCTGCTTCAACTTAGTTACCGTTTTCTAAGTGAGCATTGTCTGTCAGACATAAGCCACGAAAACAAAAATGAAGTGCCCTTGACCCTGATCTTATACCCCAAGACAGAGATCAAGGCATGGAGGCTATGGGTGCAGAGTGGAGGGAACGGCATGGTTCTCTGGGGGAATTCTCGGGAGTCTGGTGCAGAAAATTCTGTGTGAGACTAAAAAGAAGTTAGAGAGGCTGGAGGATTTCATTTTTTGGTCAAGCACCACTTCCTCAATTCTTAGCATACCTTCATAAACTATGGCTTTTTACAAACTTCATTAGTAGTCTTTTTCTGGCCATTTGTGCTTGTAAATGGCAAGGCTAACCTCAATCATCTGAGGTTTAAATGCCAAAAGCTGCTGGACTTTCGATGAAACTCTCATCTGGGTGTTATGTATCTGTGTAGTCCAGATCAGGAATACCGCCCCCAATGGTCCGATATGCTAAAGGCATCCTCCATCCCATGAAGAGGTGAAAAACCTTTAAGAGGTAGATCTCCTAGGAGGGCATCAGTTAATCAAGGGTGTGCCCTGTCTTTCAGCTTTCCTGCCTTGCAGCCAGAGCACCACTTTCTGCCATCATGATAAGCTGCCTTGCCAGGAAGCCCAAACAACAGGTTCAATGAACCAGACCGAGGCTTCTAAACCTGGCCAGAATAAAGGTTTAAATGTTATTACATGGGTATTTGTTATAGGAATAGGAAGGCAAGTACTATAACATCCAATTTATTTTTGCCTGGCCACAGAAAACAGTCCCAGCTCCTGGCTGATGGGTCCAACCTGAGGTAGGTTGGGTCTTGAGGACTGGAATGCTGTGAAAAGTCATCTTGTGGCAGGGCTGGCACCTGGAGATAATACCCACAGTTTATGACCCAAAGTTCTGGAATGCCCTTAGAGCTGAGGTGAACTTGACCTTGGACGGATAGGAAACATGATGTCCAGTCTCTGCTGTAAACAATGCCGGATTCTAGAATCCAGGATGTGGATGTTCCTTGAGGTTGTGTGTGACTGGACAACATGATCCTGGGTGATCTTTGTTTATGGGAGAAGGTAGTAGATACCGAGCATGTAGCTCAGAATCAGGCTTTTCAAGAAGGTTGAAAGTGAAAGTGAGGGCTAAGATGGGGTTCTACTCTCCCTGGGATAATGGACATTCTTAGATGTGCTGCTATGGCCTGAAAACTGAGCAAAAATGGTGCTAATGGTGGAGAAAGCTGAGGCTGTGAGCATCTTTAGTGCTCTCTCTACATGGAGAGTTAGTTATACTCACATTTAATAAATACTAGATCAAGCACTTCAGAGGGCTGATGTTGTCCTGAGGGAGCCAGTGCCTCCCCTGTATGAGAGTCCTGTCAGTGAACAGACTCTGAGAAGCCATAGTTTCACTGGGTGCTGAATCAGGACATTTAGGGCAAATGTGAGTACAAGCACCATCTTTTTCATAACCTAAAACATGTCTCAGCATCTTTCTGGACCTTTACATCTTCAGTTGATGGTGAATACCTGTGGTCAGGAGACCACGCTTCATTCATTCAGCACAACGTCTACATCACAAAAGGTTAATAGAATATATGAGCTTGAATATGGAAGTACATGTGTGAATAGAATGAATTTAAAAAGGAGGAATCGTGTCTGTAGTTTAAGAGAGGAGAGTCTTATGAGCACCATGAACCTTGCTCTTACCTTCTAGACACTGACATCAACCCTTTCCCTTCTTTGAAAACCAGTGACTCTGATAATGGCCTAACCCCAAAGTTTTTAAATAGCTCTGTGATTCTCTGGTGAGAACACATTGAAAGAGCTCATCTTTATTTTTTTTTTTTCAGTATTTTCTAGCCAAACATGCTATCAAGAATCAAAATAGGCCGGGCAATGTTGGTGCACGCCTGTAATCCCAGCACTCGGGAGGCAGAGCCAGGTGGATCTCTGTGAGTTCGAGGCCAGCCTGGGCTACCAAGTGAGTTCCAGGAAAAAGGTGCAAAGCTACACAGAGAAACCCTGTCTCAAAAATAAAAAATAAAAATAAAAAAAAAAAAAAGGAATCAAAATAAACCACCTGTTGACCCAGGAGGGTCCTGAGGATTTGACTGCCAGGATAGTACAACACCCAGGAAACCCTTTGACATTTGCAAATGTTGTGGAACACTAACAAACAAGATACCCACACTATTGAGGGGGTGGAGGTAGAGCAGAGCTCTGCAGGCTCATTTTTTATCTCTTTGCAGCCAGTGCCTATAGGATAGGTGGCAGCTTGTTATTGGGGAGGCCAGTATCTCCAGAGTAAAGGGTTCTCTCTCTCCAGTAGTGCACAGGCAGCTCACTTTCATTGTGAGCCTCACAGAGGTGAGTCTTGACGTCAAATGTTCAAAACTGGGAATCAAGCAACTCACTGTATGCTTAACTCTGGGTTTTCCATGTCTTGAGTGTGAGCTGCTGAGATCAGCAACAGACAGCACACATTTTCAAAGTCAAAGAATAGAGGAAAAACAACCCATCACCCTACTACCCTAAAGCAGCCACTGTACATATTTTGTTAGTTGTATACTCCTATTTATATCTAGTTTATTTTCTATATTTTAAAAATATAGTTGCAAATGTATTATATGGACCTATAATAGGTATATATGTATGTATCCAGCTTCATTCTTTTATCATTTATATTTGTTTGTTTGTTTGGAGACAAGTCTCACCATGTCATTCTGGCTAGCCTGGAGTTCACTATGTAGATTAGGTTGGCTGGACTCAACAGAGAGCCACATGCCTCTGCCTCCCGAGTACTGGGATTGAGGGCATGGGCTCAATTTTTCAATGACAACCTTTCAGACTTAGTATTTTATAATTTACTTAACCATTCCCTACCTAATACCCTTTCTACCAACCTAGTCATGATCAAACTTGTAGATTGTAGGTTGTTTAAAATTTTGCTATTTGATGCAAAGCTAACAGGTATATTTCTTCAAAGATGTTGCTTTCCTGCATGTTCAATTATACCTAGAGCGTAGATTCCTAGAAGTGGGGCACTGGGTCAAAGGGCATGACTGTACTTTATGATTGTTGACACATGTGACCAGATAGGTTTCTGGAAAAGTCATCTTAGTCACAGTAGGACTCAGTCTCATAGCCTTTCTCCAAGAATTATTTAAATGTTATATATACAATGAACGCAAGTGTTGGTTCAAAGATTCAAAACAGTTGACATAGAGGTTGGTAGATGTGGGGAAAAGCTAGAGGAGGGAAGGAAACAGACACTTAACTTGAATAAGCTTAGAACTAGAAGCCACTGCTTACTGACACACAGCTAGAAACTACTGGGACATTTTAAGGCATTGTGCATATCAATGCAGTGATTGTCGGTTTACTAAAGTAGACACTGTGGCTAAACAACTGACTTAGTGTAGCTCTGATGGGGCGGAGCCACATGAACTTGCTAAGTGGTCTTTGTAAACTATTTCCCTTTCTGGGCTTTCCCCAAACATAGAACTTGTGAGTAAAAAGATGAGACTAGAATGGGGGGAAAATATGCTCAAAGAATATATCGTAGTTGTATGAAAAACAGCTTTACATAGCTCAGTTTAATCAAATAAAGATCAAGCTAGAGGCTTTCCCCCATTTAGACTGTGGGGCTGTATGAGGTTAATGAAGGGAAGCCCATGGTTCGGAGTTCAGTCCACAGCTTGTTTATGCATCCAGAGTTACAACTCTGACGACCCACAGTTCCACAGGAGTTACTGAACAAAACTAGACACTCTGGAAAGATGTTGAGGACTTGTACTACTTCATCAACCAAGCCCTAGTTTCTGTGTGTCCCATATGGATAGGTGGCAGGTTTGCTGAGTTTTGTTTCCATGGAGGGTTTCCACAGAGAAATGCTAAGCATGTGGATTGATAAAAAGGCTTGGATCATCTTCTCCTATAGCTACACTTGGCCTTGGCCATCTCCCTAGGGTTCTCACAGCTCTTTATCTGGATGGTAGCACACAAAATCTATGTTGCTTTCAATTTAGGAGCTAGGAGAATAAACAGAAGACCTGGGTGAGATGGTTGATGGCTCTAGTCCCAGAAGCCTGGAAGCGGAAGCGGAGGCAGGAGAATCATGAGGCCAGCCTGGGTTGTAGTGAAATCCTGTTTCAAGGAACTGAATGAATGAATGAATGAATGAATGAATATATATTATAAACAATAAATACTGTCCTGCCTGTATTGAGGGCTAGTAAGAACCTATCTGAATTTGATAGAGGCTTAATGAAAAAGCACGAAAAATTCTATTTTGAGTTATAGGCTTTATTTCTAAGAATAATTTTGCATTAACGAAAAGTGAGGAAATGGTCCAGAGAGTGACCCTACACCTCCCTTCCCCTACTACTGGTAATTAGTAGCAGCACATTTCTAAACAGCATTGTCCGTTGCTATCATCGACTGAGTCTTGCTTAGGTTTCTCTTAGGACTTTTCCTGCTCAATGATCCTATCCAGGATGCTCCTCTGTTGGGCTGCCAAGTCACTCAGGCTGCTTTTGGCTGTACCACTTCCTTGTTTCTGTCAACCCTGATGGTTTTGAGGACGCTGGTCAAGAGTTTTGTAGGATGCCTCTACTAGCATGTTTGATCTTTTTCTTATGATTAGATATGGACAATGGAAAAAACCACAAAGAGAAAAACTCCACTTTCACCATATTGTAGGAAGGGCACATAATATCAATACGACTTATTATTGTTGGCAGTGCCCTTGCTCCCCAGGCTGAGATGGGGTTTCATCTGAACTCTCCTTTGCTCGTTTTTAGATACTGTTATCTTTGGGGAAAGGTTCTATGAAATCCATACTTAGAAAGCAGGGGTTTATGGGCCAGCAAGATAATGAGGTGGATAAAAGTTCTTGCTAATAAGTCTCATGACTTTTTGATCCCCAGGCCCCATAAGGTAGAAAGAGAAAACTGACTTTAGCAAATTGTCCTCTGACCTACACACACACATGCACACACACACACACACACACACAAATGAATAAATGAATAAGTAAATAAATAAATAAATGTCCTTAAAGAGGTTGGATTAATACTTCCCTTATGTAAATTATTTGGATTTTGCATAGGGTATTTGTCTTTTCTCCCCCATGTATTAATTTTTAAAAATAATTTACTTACATCATATGGACTTGTGGATGCTTATTCTATATTTTGGATAATAATCTGAAATATTGTTCCATTTCATTGCCCAAATATGCCCATCTTCGGTACATGAGCTCTGCGCTGGGGTCCTGGATACCCTGGGAAGTCTGCTCATTATAGCTTTGTTTTCGGAATTATGAACTTCATGCACTCCACAATGCTTCAGTTTTAGTTAGTCTATTTCCCGTCTTGGTTATAAATGCAGCCCTTTCTCCAAGGAGCCTTCTTTCTCGATTTCTTGTTATTAAGAAATAGTAGGCTGTTGCGCAAGGTGGCGCACGCCTTTAATCCCAACACTCGGGAGGCAGAGGCAGGTGGATCTCTGAGTTTGAGGTCAGCCTGGGCTACAGAGGACAGTTGAGACAGCCAGGGCTGCACAGGGAAACCCTGACTGGAATATGAGAAATTAAGGGTTGAGTAGTAGGTATACTTGCTGCTGGTCATTTCTTTAAGGCCAGATACATTTCAGATCTTATATTTTAAAAACCAGCGTGCACAGGGTTGTGATGCAATTGCCTGGTCAGAAGACACTGCAGACTTGTTAGGAGTAACACACAGTACTGTGTAACTCCATGGTCCAGAACATAAGACCTGTGTATTATGGCCTTCTTTCAGGCTTGTGGGCACACCATTACCAGAATGCCACTAATGCTGACATGTAAAATAGCTTTTGTATACTGGACTCCCCACCCCATTCCTGCTTTCTCTAATGAACAATGCAGTAAGCATAGTGAGTTAAGGGCCTGGGCATGCGCTTTGGGTCCAAATCTGTGACAATATACACAGTGAATGCATTCTGTCTGAGGCCCAGCTTCTAGTCACAGAAGATCAGGGACACTGCCTTGGGTAATGGGAAGGACTCTGCCACTCTTAGCATACTTCTCAATGGTCTTGGGCTGAAGGAATATAATCGACTTCACTCCTTACACACAGGTCTGGAATTCACTTGGTCTAAGGGATGGAAGGTTGGTAGAGAGCATTGCTAAAAAACTACTTTCTTTTCTGACGAGGACAGGAAAAGGTCACAGATTATTTAGACAATCAGGCCTAAGAGGCTCTAGGACTTTCTTTTTAAAGAACAGAGAGGAGAAGTGTGTAGGAAATAATAATAGAAAGTGCACGTCATTCCTTTTAAGTTTGGTACGACAGTGTCTGGAAGCTGCTTGCTTGCCCATGCTTCCCAAAGAAAAAAATAATAATAAAGAAAAAAAAAACAAAACCCCGAAAGGCAGCAAAGCTTCTGGTGCCTGCCACCTCTGATCATGAGTGCAGGAGAAAAAGAGCATGGGGTCACAGAAGCTGCCCCTTCTGATCCTTAGCATCTGAAACCTTCACTTGGCTTTTGGACTCGCCCAGCACAATCAGAGACTTTGGTCTACAACTGGTTAAAAATTGATAAGGTGAGGATTTGAGGATGCCTTCCTTCACTCTGAAGCTTACAGTTCAACCTCCTGCTCCACCCCCAGACACAGACACACAACGGACCCTTTCTATCCCCCATTCTAAAGTGCCAGATACAGCGCCATGGATGTCACAGCATATGAGCCTGTACGTCCCCGGGCTATTCTCCCTTCACATGGGTGAAGAAACTGAGTCCTGACAGTGGCTATGCCCCTCGCCTTGTGAAAAGTTCCAGGCAGAATTGTAATGAGAAACCAAGAGCTTTGGGCAACCAGCCCAGCCTTTTCTTCTTCCTCACTCTATGTACCTCAGAGCCAGGTTTGTGTTCTTTGTGTGTACACAGGCTACATACACACTGGCATGTAGGGCACATGCACCCAGCCTCGGCAGCCTGACCTCAGGGGACAGTTTAATGACTTGAATTTCAGGCAGCTGAAAAAGTTTCTCCGGGCGGAGGTTGAAATAAACAAGAAAAGCCACTGTGGAGATGTGAATGGAAAAGTACCAGCTCTCCCTCCCTCCGCACATTCTTCCTCTCTCCAGCCTTCCCTGCCACCAAGCCAGCTCCAGATAGGCTTGTGCACAGTCAGGTGTACAGAGGGCGGTGTGGGGAAGAAGACGAAGAAGAAAAAAAAAAAGGCAGGCACAACACGTAAATCAAGTTTTTCCACTCCTAGCCTCAGGTAGTGAGAGCAGCCTGGTAAGCAGGCGAGCCGAGCCGCTCCGAGTTTACAAAAACTCGAGTCCCTTCCTCCCCACATCCCTCTCACTTTATGGTCCAGTTTCCGCTTTTCCTCATGCTAAGGTTTCATAGGAAGTGAAAACCTTGCTATTCGAAACAGTGATCGAATGCAAAACACCAAGTGATTGCGTGTTCCCATCCCCAGCACTTCTCTATTTTAAAAGCCGGATATTCATGGCCGCCTAAGTGAGGAAAACACGGACAATCAGTACTGTGAGGGAAAGTTCTAAGTCAGGCTGGAAGAGTTTGCCAAAGGGAAGATGGTGATAATGGTGACAAGGAGGACGGTGAGGATGATGAAGGAGAAGGAGGAGGAGGAGGAGAAAGAGGAAGAGGAGAAAGAGGAGAAGGAGGAGGAAGGAGAAGAGGGAAAAGGAGGAGCAGAATAATAATGAATGAATGAATGCATAAATGAATGCACGGACCTGCTTTGAGCACAAGGAGAAAATGAAATGCGGCCACATCCTCTTCACAAGGTGGTGGCTGGGAATCTGCCTAGGTCTGTCATCTCCTGTCTCAGTATCTCTACATTTTTGCTCAATTTCCTGCTTTTCCCTCAGTCTCCATGAACTCTACGACCCCTCTATTCTTTAAAACGTACAAAAGCCTTCTCCTGTGTCTAAGGATATACAGAGATGCTTATCGCAGGCTGTTGTTGTTTTGTTTGTCTGTTTGTTTGTTTAGTTTGTTTTTCAAAGATAGGTTCTCGCGTAGCCCCGGCTGGCCTCCAACTCGCTATGTGGCCCAAAATGGCCTTGAACAACTAATCCTTACCCTTCCTCCTTCCCCAGTGCTGGAATTACAGATTTTTGCCTGGCTTGTCTATAGCAGTTCTATATAAGGGGTCTGAAATAGAACAGAGAAGCAAACTTTAGCAAACATCATGCCCGACTCCTCAAAAAGCAGTGTCGAATTCTACAGGATAGGCTGTGCACATAACCAAACCCAGTCCCAGAAGCATGACCTGGAGTTGGTTCTGTGAGCCAGCTAGCTTACACGGGGCCTAAGGCAGCCTTACCCTCCTCTGTTCTTCAAGAAACACACCCTGAGTCCAGACCCACAGGTAGCATGAGCTTCAGAAATGACACATGGCCATCAAATCACACAGACTTATTGACTCTCAATTAGCAATACCCTTCATGAGGGCCAGTCTCCCTTTGGGAAGAAGGATCCATCCAGAGGAAAGATTATCTGGTAAGGCTCCTTCTCGTTCTAAAATCTACAATCCTGTGATATGACAGTTTAAGAGACCTGTGGAGGTCCCAGAAGGTCCTGACAGGTGGGACACACTTCCAAGTCTCCATAGCAAGTGAACAGGACAGTGTTTATCCCAAGGATAAGTGTCTTTTCAAATATGACTGAATTGTGGGGAAGGTTTTGTGAAGGGAACCGGGTATGAAATGTGTCCCAGTCTTTAATAACCAGGATATTTTATTCTGTAATAAAGCTTACATTTACCCAGCAGCTGTGCTCAGAGATCCATTCCTATGCTGAGTCTGCGGGTCAGCATGGAAGCTGGCCTGCCTTCTATTCCGAGTATTAGCAACTAGGAATCATTAAATCATGGCATTAGTTGATACACAGTGCTCTCAAGTCTGCAGAAGTAATTCTTAGGAAGCCAGGGCATGGGATCACTTGTGTGGCTTCCATAAGGATAATTTAAAGAATCTGAATATATTCAAGTCCGTCCCCCCCCCCCAATAATAGCACTGTAGAGTTCAGAGAGCCCACATAGCTGGAAGTGATAGGGAATGACCAATCAAGAGAGAAGGACATGCGGGAAGAGATTAAATTGGTATAGAACTTGATAAAGTTACTTTCCCAGGAATTGAAGAAATTGAAAGGTCAGTGCACAATTTTCTTCAACAGGCAGTAGAGACATTCTCTAAATTTCTCTTCATGCAGTAGAGAGAAAAGAAGCTCCTCTAAAAGCAGCAGGCGCCTCCTTCCATTCTGGTCAGTTTCTTCCAACATCAACACTTTGATGTGGGGTAGGAGGAAAGAGAGAGAGAGAGAGAGAGAGAGAGAGAGAGAGAGAGAGAGAGAGAGAGAGAGAACACAACAAAAACCCACCGCAGTAATACAAACTGTGGCGCATGGTCCCAGAGAGGATGTAAGGCCTCTGGTGATGGCGATAATTATCGATAAGCAGGCCTGGTGGGCTCTTGCTCCAGAAACTTGAATCAAAGCGGGCTTGAGGTAGGAGAAGGGTAAATTCCTTCCCCGCCCCCACTCTGGCTGGCTCTACCGCCTGAGGGAGCACATTTCCCTTTGCTCTGCAGCGCCCCCATGGGGCTTAGAGTGGAGTGGCCAAGAGAACACAAGATGCCCAGGACAAAATGAGTGTATGTTTAAGGCTTGGGAGTAGGAGACAGGATGAGGCACACGGTCACTTTGACAAGAAAAATAATCAAAACAAATAAATAAATATGTAGTTCTATTTATAGGAACAAAAATACAGCAAAACCATACAATTCCTATTGTAAAGCTACAGAAGCTGCTGAGAAACCTGAAGTACTTACTGCTCGGAAAAGGTAGACAGCTAGCTACATAAAGCAAATCACTTTAGCAGAACCGGAGTGTCATTTTGGTCCAGTGGGATTTAGTTATTACTCTAACATGAGAGGGCATGGGACTCTAAATACAAAAACCAAAAGCAGCTACCGGGCTTCACGGAAGCGTGGACCCATCTGACAAAGTCATGAGTCTTGGAAGTAAAATGTTAGTTTCCACAATAGTGGTAGGATTAGGCCTGTGTATATTCCTCAAAAATCCTTCACAAGACAGGCTTTTCCACCGGGGCTGCAGTAATCCATCTGCCAATACGTATTAAAATATCCAGATTTCTCAGGGACAGACAAGGGATTTTGTAAGTTCCAACCCCTGTAGAAAATAATCAGCTCTTTTGGACTGTCTCCGTTCTAAAGCCTGTGACATCACCTTTTGAAGTGGTGGTGTTACTCCAACAACATCATAGCTGAAACTTCTTATGGGACCATTCAGGGGGTTAGAGATCCCCTCAAACCCCCAAACAATCAGCAGCGCTTAGAGCTCTGCTCACATGTCTGTTTTTAAGCCCAGATTGGGGGTGTGGTCCACAGATATTCATCAGAAATTCATACATGAAGACATTTTGCAGAACAGAACCTTTCAGAAGTCATCCGTGATTTAACCAGCCACTTGAAGGACGTTCACAGCTAAAGCCCAGAACAGCCTGACCTTTGAAAGCCTCTTTTGCTCCAAACACTTTGGGTTAATTCTTAAGGAATCCGAATATTCTTTTCCCCTCAACACCCTTCTTTCAAGAGACAGACATAAAAGAAACAAGACTCTCCCTCATTCAGGAATGAGTAGGAAGGTAAAAACCTCCACCAACCTTTAAATAGGGAAACTGGCACCTTTGAACAAACAACCCAGGGCCCACAGGAAAAGGATCGTGCCCTGCACTCGCCTTTTAAAATAAAGGAGGAAAGAAGGGAAGGAGAGATTTCCCCGGCTGCTCCTCTTAGCTCCACTCCAGAGCCCAGAGGAGCCGGCTGCTTGCAGTGCGTGTAGCTGAGGCACAGCCTGTTCTCAATACACGCAGTATCTGCGATCCTGGCAGCCAGGCCTTTAGAATTCCCTCAGGCTGATCCCTTTAACACATACTGAAGAGATTTTTCCCCCCAACGACCTTGAAACGAACAGTGGGGGGGATGTTCAAGACCTTAAGAAAAAGCAAAACACAAACATGTATTTGGCTTCAGAGAATTTTGCAGCAGACAAGCAAACACGTACCCCCATACCCAATTCTAACATCAAGAAATGTCCTAAGAGTCAACAGTAACAGAAAGAGTAACCCACCACTTGCTGTCCTGGAAAGAAACAAACCCAAACAAACCAAATCCTTTTACATCTCTTTCAAGTGCAGGGGAGCCCTCCCTTCAGTAAATGTCCAAGAGGGGAGGACGCTGCCCCAGGGCGGTTTGTGTGTGTGTGTGTGTGTGTGTGTGTGTGTGTGTGTGTGTGTGTGTGTGTGTGTGGTGGTGTGGTAGGGGGGTGGAGGCTGAGGTTGTCATATGTGGCCAAAAAATTTAAGCTTCCGTCAATGGTATTAGGGTTGAAATAATGCATATTTTAAATGCCTGAGCGATTCAAAAGGGAAAGAAAAGAACACAGAGACAGTAAAATCAACGATGACGGCTCCTCCGATTTACGTAACACCACAAACTTGCAAAAGGCAAAAATCAGAAGCAAAAAACCTTCTAAATCATCAAATTACAACAAAAAGCAATCCCAAGCCACCACCCCAAAAGAAATAAAAAAAACACCCCTCACCCCCTCCCCAACACACTTTGTCCCAAATAAAAAGAAAACAAATGAACCCACCGAAAACTGCTTGGCAAATATTTTTCTCGTGGTGCCTAATATTCTAGCTGGAAGGAGCTGTGGTATTTATTGTTTTCTCTTTCACTCGCCTCTCTAAACCTGCCTCTAACATACTTGTTCCAACGGCTCAAAATCTCTCGCTCCCTTTTGTGTATTTAGCTCGAGGAGCCGAGTTTATGGGTAGGAGAAGAAGAATTAGCCCCAGACCCCGGGAACGCGAAGCGCACTCCCCCTCTTATGTCACCGAATAGCAAATTAGTTCTCAGAATTCCAGAGGCCGAGCTTTGCTACAGCGAAGACGCCGACGTCACGGAGGAGGAGCCCACGTGACGGCGGCGGAGCGGACCGTTCCATCGGCGGCCGGGGACAGGGAGGGTCTCCTGCTAGCCGCGCTCGCCTGTCGCGGGACCCTCGGTGTTCCGGGCGGCGGTGCTGCGGGGCGCTCGGTGCGCACCGGACAGTGGCCAGCGGCGTGGCTCCGAGGCCGTGTGCTGGCCAGGGGGGCGCCGCGCCGCGCGCCGCCGTTCCCCGAGTCCTCCCCTGCTGCGGAGCAGTGGTAAAGCCCGCAGCTCAAATTCCGAGAATTGAGCTCTGTTGATTCTTAGAACTGGGGTTCTTAGAAGTGGTGATGCAAGAAGTTTCTAGGAAAGGCCGGACACCAGGTGATTATTGCTGTTGCTGCCGCCGCCGCTGCCGCTGCCGCCGCCGCCGCTGTTGCCGCTGGTGCCGCTGCCGCCGCCGCTGCTCATGATCATTATTTTACCTTTTAATTCTTTTTTTTTCCGCTTTTGCCAAATGCTTTGGCTCCAAGTTTCCTATGTGTATCTATTGATATAAATGTATCTATTTATTGATTCTAGCTGTCAGGTGTTAAAATAAATGCCGAAGATCAGCCCCACGTCTCTCCCACTGTAGGATCTAGCTTTACGCATACGTATATTCTTCTTTTTGCTGTCTTGGAGCGCCTCGGCCGCCTCGGGGAGGCTGTGCCGCCCTGCCCGGTGTTGTTTCGGTGTTTGGAGACGCTGGGGCGCGGGGCGGCGGGCGCTGGGCTGCGCGGCCTGGGAGGGCGGACCGCGGCGGCCCCGCCGGCTTCGCGCGGCTTGGCTTGCTTTCTCTGCTCGCTTGCAAACTGCCTTCCCCGCCGCTGCCTCCCTCCCCGCTCAGTTCTCCCGGTGCCCGCGTTGGCGGCTGTCCACCGGCCCCGGCCCCGCACCAGTCCCTTGCCTTGCAGCCGAGCCGGGAGTCGGCATGGGGGGAATGCAAGCCAACTCCTCGGCTGGTTGTTTTATTTTCCCTTTTCTTTTTGGTCATAAAGCCAGATGAAGTAGCGTGTCTGCAGTTTCCTTTGAGAGCCGTGATCTTCCCAAGGAGAGACAGAGTGTTTTGGGGAGGCTTCGCTTGCACGGGGGGGCGGGGATGTTGAATACTTTGAAAATTATTCTTTCTTGGTTGTGAGTCGAGGCAGTCGGGAACCCGGGTGCGCTCGGTCTGCCCAGCCGGAGGAAGGAGGCTTGAAGGCGGGACAGGGATTTTGGGGGGGGTGGGCGGGAGAGGGGTGCGCGGTTTTTTTTTTGTTTTTGTTTTTGTTTTTTTCACCTGCGGCGCTTTCAGCGTGCGGGACCTGAGGGATCTTGGCCAGCCAGCCCAGAGCTCCGGGGAGGTGGCGGGATTTCTGGCGGCCGCGGTGTTTGTATTTTGGGTGCTGCGTGACTGTGTTGGCCCTCAGCGATAATTCCCCTCCCTTTCCTAAATTTAATTTCATTTTTTTCCCCCTTGGTGCAAGCTGTGTAAAAAGGCAGCTATGGGCCTGGGTATAGCGGATTCCAGGCTTCAGATTCCCAAGGTCCTTCTTTTGGGCGAAGGAATTAAAACAGAGCCCCAGCCCGCGTTCCTGATGTGAAAGACTAGGAGAGGGAAGAAGGGCACTTTGTGACTCTTGGCTGGGGGACCCCCGCACAGGAGGAGAGGGTGCGAAAGGGAGATCTTTGTGAGTGATTTTGCAAAAACAGATTGCGAGGTTGGTTGGATTTGCAACCTGTGGCTCTCCTCGAGGGAGTAGGAACGGGGAAAAGCGGCGGCGGCGGCCCGGGGCGGGAGTGGGTTGGGAGTTGGAACCTAGGAAATCGGCTGCCTGGGGGGCAGCAGGACCTAGAGGCCAACCCTGCCGGAAACAGTGAACGTTAAAGGTCTTGAGAACTGTGGGTTGCGTTGCCTTTATAATACCGTGTTGTTGGAGCCATGGCGAAAATGGAACTAGTGTTGCAAAAAGGACTTTTAAAACTCCCCCATGAAAAACACCACTACCAACCAACATTTTTTTTTAAAGAGTGAAATAAATAACCTCTGTGTTGGGCTCCCTACCGTAGAGATTTAGTTTGGGTGCTAGGGATAGTGAGGCATTACCTCGATCCCGATGCTGGGAGTCTAGAGCTGTTACAGGGTCCTTGATTGTAGTGGAGTCAAGTACCGCATCCCACCCCCTAAAAAAAGTGACTTTATCTTTGTCTTCCCAAACATGTCTAGTTCCCAGGAGGAAAATATTGCTATGGATGCATTACTATCCACAAAAGAGAGAGAGAGAGAGAGAGAGAGAGAGAGAGAGAGAGAGAGAGAGAGAGAGAGAGAAGAAAGAAAAAAGGAAAGAGGTAGAGGAGGGGTCGAGAGAGGGATCTTCGGAAGGGACTGTTTAGAAATACAGTTTGTGGCTCTGAGCTGGCTTCCTCTGCAGTTCGCTGGTTTCCCTTTTTCTTTGCGAGGTGTTGTGAGTGGTTTTAATAAATAACTTTAAAATAAGGGAGGGGGCAGCATGACCCATCCCGAGACAGGTATCTATTTTGCTCACTATTTACTACCAAGAGCCTTTGGCGCTTGAGCAGGACCTCGTAAATCTGCAGCCCAAGTTGAAGTTCATCTGGCCCTAGTCCACACGCTATTCCTGGAGGTAGCAAACACAAGCTCAGAGGAGTGAGGTGAAATCATAGTCTCCCTTATATACCGATTTCAATAAAAAGGAAAGCTATTTGTCCCTGGGGGAAGAGGAAATGGAGAGAAAACACCAGGAGATGGACATTTCTCTTGCTAAAATGACTGCAGTTGAGTCCTGGGGCCAAAATAGAAACCTGTAGATGGACAACCCCCACCCCCACCCCCGTTTATAAATAGAAGTTTCCAGTATCCTATTTGGAAGAATTTATTTTCTAGTACTTTGAGACGTTGAGTGATTTTAAGGGTCTGTTTGGTGCCGACAATAAGGCTAGATGCTGTTCATGACAACTGAGTGGAGGGGAGAGACAGCGAGGAAAAGCGGGTCTTCACTAATTACCCTGTTCCTCTGCTCAGGTTTGAAGGCTTTACAGCAGTCTTTTCAAGAAAAGACTGATTTATTCTGGGCTTGGTGGTCAGGAATGGCATCCTAGATTTCTAAGTTGTCGTTTACTGAGCCCCGAGGAGGAGTTCCAGTTATGGGTTGAGTAAATGCCATGACTAGATGTCAAAATCCTTCCTTCCCTCTGTCCCCTGCTGGGGATATCCCACTCTGTTGTGAAAAAAAAAAAAAAATCAAAAAAACAAAAAAACCCAACTTCAAGTTTCAGGGAGGTGGTGCGGCAGCGCCACCCCTTGGTGGGCGAAACTATTGGTAAAAGCTAAAAAAGCTGAAAAATAATTGTGAAATGACTGTAATTAGGCATGTGGTCCCAACTCCCTCTGAGAGATTTTTTTCTTAAATGAGAGATGAAACCTTTAAAGTAAGTACTTTGCAGTTAATCTCTTAAAAAAGGATAGAAACACGTCGTTTTCTAAACCAGCACAGTGTCAATAATAGGCGATGCCCTTCCCGTAATTTAAGGACAGCCCTGCAGGGGTGGGATGCCATTGGCTCTTAGCAGCGACTTCTCTGGGCTGATACAGCTTTTTCCCGCTTCCGACTTGAGTGCTCAGGGTACCCGAAGTCTGCTGATGGTCTGACTTTGAGAAAACGAGGAATGTGTTGGTGCGGAAAACCCGCGGGGCTGAAAGTGCTGTAGTTTCCCCGGGTGGCTGTGGTGGCGTGTTGCCGGGGTGGTGGGGCGCCGGTAGCAGCGGCAGGCTGGGCTGCAGCCGTGGGGGAGTCAGAGCAGGGCGCGCGTGCTGGTGTCCTCCAGGGCGCAACAAGTAGGACCTCAGCGACGCGCGAGGGCTCTGCACGGTGGCCCGGCCGGCCCGCTGGCCTCCCTTCGCTCCTTCCGACCCTCCCTGCTTCCCATTTCCAGACCAGTAGCACCCCCTGGAGAACGTATTCGGTTCGGGTCCCCTCCCCTGCCTTGCTCAGTGGGTCAAGAACTCCGATTCC
This sequence comes from Onychomys torridus, assembly GCF_903995425.1. Lineage (NCBI taxonomy): Eukaryota > Metazoa > Chordata > Mammalia > Rodentia > Cricetidae > Onychomys > Onychomys torridus. The sequence continues at coordinate 4,831,688 of NC_050454.1, read as the reverse complement.
CCCTTCCTCCGTGGGGATGGTTCATGAGCTTGTTCCCAACCTTTGCCTCTCTCTGTCTCTGTCTCTCTCTGTCTCTCTCTCCTCTCCTTCTCTCCCACCTCCCCCCTTCCCCCTCCCTCTCTCCTTTTGCAAGAATTTCTCTCCATACTTTCGGGTGTCATTCTTTTTGAAAGTGAGTGTGTAGCCGGCTTTGAGGAGGGGAGGAGGGGAACAAATAACCAAATAATACCTGAAAGCAGCTCCCGAAACGGTGCGATGTTAGCTAGAGGCATGAGTAACCAGAAGAACGGAGTTACATTTGCTCAACAACTAAATGTTTTCCGACTTCAGTTTTGGAAGCAACTCCCCCCCCCCCCCCCAAGAGACAGACAAAAATCCTCTGGTGAGGGGGTACCCTGTGTGGAAGGCTGTGCTAGCAGGGTGATTCTGGAACGGACCGAGTCCGCCACCTAGTGGTCGGTTATGGTCAAGGTTCCTGCTCGGCGTGGTGGTCTGATCCTGATCAGATTCCAGGACCGACGGACGGGAAGGGCATTCTCCAATGAGGATGGCATCTGACCTCAAAGTTTTTGACCAGACAGATGAAACCCATAAGCTCACGCTGTCCACTTCCACCATCGCCCAGCCTTAACTATCTATCTCGACTAAGAAACGGTCCTGTCTTTGAGGAGGTCTGTGGCCTCTCCACAGAGAAAGTTGGTTAGCAGAAAGATGATACCCGAAACACCCAGGAGCTTTAGGATTTACACTTCGTCACTGCTGTTGTGGAATTGGGCCAAGCAGTAAGTTTCTGAATTCCAAAGACTTCATCCGGGGAGGTTATCCCAGTTCACGGTGGACAGCAGTTTAACCTTAGGTCGCCCGAGTCCCCGCCGCACACTGGACACCGTTCCCTACCAGTCTTTAGCGTGCTCAGGCTTTTGACAGCAGACATGGAACGATTACAGAGGAGCCATCTCACAGCTGTAGCGCGTGTTTGCACTGAGAGGAGGGTGGCCAGGGACGACTTAGTCTAGCTGTCTCCAAGCTTGAACTCTTTCTCTGTCCATCCTGTTTATCCTTTACTTGACAGACACAGAGAGACAGAGAGAGACAGAGGGGAGCTGTGAGTAAATAGAGCATTATTCTTTGAGATATGCCCCATCTCTTGAGTAAAGTTCTTTCTCCAGGCTCTTTCCTGAGATGGCCCGCTGGCGCTGGCGCGCTGGCGCCCTCTAGCGGCGGCCCGCGTCCTCCCCGCAGAGACACAGCTGTCTTCCCCCGCCCGGGCCGGCCGGGTGGAATCCAGTTCACCCTCTATCACTGCGGGAGTTGTCCCAGGCCGCCGCGCGGAGAAATGCGCCTCTGTTCGGGTTGGAAACGAATCTGGGGACGTGTCTGACTGAAGCGCGGTCAAGTTTGACTCATCGCTTTCCAAGGACAGTTAGTGCCTTCCATCTTCATTAACGTGAATAAAGACCTTGGCTGACTTCTGCCTAGATCGAATTTTAAAAGGCATTGTTTGTTTGGGGGAGATCATGCCTCTCTCTCTCTCCTGCCCGACAGTACTTCCCACTTCCACCCTACCCTAAGGCCGATCCCAGTCCTGTCAGGATCCGGCAAGAGATCTCTGCTGAAGGACATAGTTTGCGGGCATTGCCTGCAGGCCTTCTGGAGGCTGTCTCGGCCAGGTTTTGGGGGGGGGGGGGGTGGGGGTGGGCGTCCCTTCAGCTCTTCAGATCTTGATGATAAAACACATCCCTCTGTTTTATTTTATTCCCTCGAAGTTTGCAGCCTTGCAAGAGCTCTGAGGCAGGGCATGTAACAGAAATGAAAGTCAGGACATAAGGTCCTCTGGTTAGCTCACGCAGCTGAGGAGGCCATGGCACCCCCATCTCTTCTTATCATAAGTGAGTGTCGCCGCCGCCCAGAGGCAAGAGCACCAATATTGTCCCCCAATCCCCCCCCCCCCCGGCCTCCAGAACAGAAGCAACACTTTGACTCTACCCATTATCGCCAGAACCGGGTGGCTAGACCTACGTAAGCGTCCTGTTAGGAAAGAGCGCTCCTGCTGGAGCCCAGAGGCATGTTCCAACGCGTCAGCCCCACCCCCCAACTCCGCTTTAGTCAAACTCCTTGTCCCTAGACAGTGATTTACACTTTCAGAATCCTCTTTAGAGTCCTCGGCGAGCTATTGGAGTTATTAGATTACCAATAATCCAACAACCATCCTGGATAGAGAGGAGTGGAAAGGCGTTCTCCAAATCCAAACTCTGGCCAAACTAGGTCAATGGGAAGGAGGGGCGGGGCGAGCAGCCCGCTGCAGTTTCAAGCCTTGGTGGAGGGCTCTCTCTAGCGTTAGGCCGAGGTAAACACACCATTTGTGATGGCACTTCCAATAAGCGCAGTAATTCCTCAGATACTCACTCTTCCTGTCCCATATAAAATTCCCTTTGTCGCGTTAGCCCAGGGAGAAGGACGAGGGAAACCCAAAACAGGACCTTGAGACCAGAGAGACCCCCATCTCTGGGGTGAGGGCCTGACCCCGCCGCCGAAAGGATGTACGGTGCAGAGATGCAACCCGCTACTTTTAGGACTGGACCCAAGTGGCGCAGATACCGCCCCAAAGGCAAGGCGACAGTGGGGTTCATTCCTGGGAAGGCGAGGCAGCCCTGCAGTGTATTAGGGCTTGCACCGCAGTCGGCGCCGTTACCGGGTCTCTATGGTTTCAGGAAAATAAGATTCTGGAATCCCGGAGCCTGTCTGGCTTCAGCCTGGTAGCTCTGGCTCTAAAGAAGACTGGGCGGAAACCACCCTTTCTTGCCAACGTAGGCGGAAGGGGCTTTCAGTTTAGTTTTCTTTCAGGTTTAGTTTTTTTGATTTTTGGGTTTTTTTTTCTCCCCTATTGGGCCAGGTCTCGAAGGATGGGGATCCTTAGTCCCGGGGGACTCCATCTTTTTGACCTTGACTTCTTGCCTACCCACTCCCTTCTAAAGCAGAGAAAAAGGTAGCAAACAAAAAGACAAAAAGAAACCCCATGAAATAACGCCAAAACCCTAGGACAAACAATAACAAAACAAAAGCAAACAAACACCAGAGCACCCAGTTGCCAGAATGGGGCAAACTGGAAATCAGGAGGCGAGCCTCGGACTGTCTCCAGGCTCTTGGGCTCCGCACTCTGCGCCTTTTAGATGGTTGGGGGCAGAATGGGGACCTGGGGGACTCGGGCCTGGAAGCCGGAACCCTTGTGGACCGTGGATTTAGGGGAAAGGGTGCTCCGTCCCTGGCCAGCGCTGCGCAGCCAGCAAACCCGGACTGGGCTGTCAGGCCGCGGCTTCCTGGAAAGTTACTTCTCGTTGGAGCCCGCGCTGGGCAGGAGTGTTCTATGAAATCCTCAGAGCTGAGGTCGACTACGTTCCGGGAATGAGAGGGCTGTGCCATTCCCCTCGTGGCCCCCTGCTTTGACAGGGTAACAGGAAAAAAAAAAAAAGCACATAATACCGACGTGCACGAAAACATTTATTTGAATGTAACCAAATTAAGGGGCCGTTACAGTCCTACCACCCGGCCCTGGCCGCACCTTCCGGGGCTTCGAGGCGGATGGGCAGCGGTGCCAGCCGATCGCCAGGGGGTGGGGCGGTCCCAAGGAAGACAGGTACAGCTAGGTGCGGTGAGCGAGTCTGTGCAGGCTTGCCGGGTGGCGGGGCTGGGGTTGGTGCCGGTGCGTGTGAGCAAGTGAGTGCGGCTGCTTAGTGCCACCCCCGCCCAAAAGGGAAGGGAAAGGATGGAGTCTTTCGCATTGGCTCCTTTTCTAGCTCTTCCCCTTCTCTCTCTCTCTCTCTCTCTCTCTCTCTCTCTCTCTCTCTCTCTCTCTCTCTCTCTCTCTCCTCCCTCCCTCTCCCTCCATCCCAGTTCTGCTGCTGCCCTCTTTGCCTGTTTTTCTCTCTCCTCTCCGCCCCCCTTTCCCCTCCCGCTCCATTCGTGAAGCTTCCTCATTGAAGGCACACGACGAAAGCGCCTAGGGAGGAAAGGATGCAGGGGTGGGTTAGTCATCCTTTAATTTGTAGCTGGGGATTACTGCAGCTGGACCCGGAGTTAGAGCTGGGGATCCAGTTCTGGTTCGGTTCTCCTTGCTGGCCCAATTCTCCTTGGGGTTGTTTGTGTAGAACATTGTTGGAGAATGGTTTTGAGAACTTGGGCAAGGACTTGTTCCTGGAGCCTCAGTTTCCTTCCTAGTGAATCCTGGCCGTTTTAAAGAGAAGGTACAATAAGGAAAAGGAGTGAGTGGTCTGTAAAACAAATAAGCTAGTTTGGAGAGCTTCCGAATATTCCGAATATTCCGGCAGCCTCTGGAGGGAGGGAGGTGGCATTCGGCTCAAGCATTAGCGCCCCCCCCCCACCCCCGCAGCTGTGCGGAGACCTGCTGAGAACTGGTTGGCTTACAGAGAAGTGAATCCTTAGAAATGAGTGACTCCATAGAACTCAAGCTGCCCCTGTATGTGCATGTGCTTTGTGCAGACAGACAGGTTTAAAAAAAAAAAAAAAAGCCCAAGACCAGCCTGACAGTGGACATTGCAGGGTTGCCTTTTTTTGTTTGCTTGGGTCTGTCCTCATCTGGAGTGAGTCACTGCCACTTGTCATGGTGAAATGGCAAATCTGGGCTTCCTGTGGTTCCAAAAGTCTGTGACTGGAAATCCACAAGTGAGCTGGTGGTTATGGCTCAGCCCAAGTATTCCAGAAGAGTTTGTGGATCTCTTCCATGGGGAAGCAGGAGAAAGTTAGTAAATAAACTTCACGTGCCTTCAGCATTTATTTTCAAAAGAGACTGCTCATTGAACTTGGGTGAGGTTCAAGTGAAATCTGTTTCCTCGCTCTGAATTAGGATGGGCTCAGGAAGAAACCGGCTCTTCTGTCTTTTTCTGTCCTCTCTCTTCCCCTGTTTCCTACCCCGGACCCACTCACTCACACGCATGTATTAACCTTGAAACTGATGAGGTTGGCTGACTGGCACTTGGGACCACAGAGAAATAGCTGAGTGGTCACAGACTCCAGGAAGCCTCTCATTGTAGAGCACTCATTTGGTAAGACTCAGGCCCATGGAATGGGGCAAAGTTTGTGTGGGGGAAGGAGCTTGAAACTAAGATTCACCCACCTCAGGGTGCTGCCGTCCTGCATGTTCCACAGCACGTAGGCCGACTTGGAAAGGGGACAGGAATCTGAGCCAGAAGACCTAGGGCCAGGCCATCAACTATCTACGTGGCCCAACATGACCTCACTGGCCTTAGGCTCTTTTACCCGGAAAGCAGCTTTGGAGGGCTGTGTTGTTTAAATGGGAGAACAGAGTTCCAATACATTATTGTTCTGCTCTGCAGCCCGCATCCAATCGTAAAGGAGAATCTTACACCTATGCTCCTAATGATTTTTGTTTAAGAGAAACCAATTTGGAAAGAACACATACTTCATTAAATCTCTTTAAGGCTCCCTGGCCAGTTCTCAGCTAAACCACACAGTTAAATCTTTCACCAGCCAGGGAGAAGCCCAAACTTGGAAGCTATGGTCAGTCCTCTGTCTAGTTTTAGACCTGGAAACAGAGGGATGGGAGACTTTGAAAAAGAGGGCAAAGATACTCAAGGAATGCGCAAACATGATGTCTCGGGTTTTATTCTGTAGACTTGGTATTCAGTCTTAAGTGTTCCAGAGAATCAGGAGATACTGGCTGGCTGTTTGTCCTGAACAAGTCATTTGAACCCTGAGTCTCAATTTCATCACCAGTGAAATAAGGATAAAGATATTGGCCCTATCAGCCTTGTGGAATCATTCTAAGACTTGAAAGATAATATTTTTAGCAAAGGTTTGAATAGCATCCAGTGTTTTTAGGTCCCTGAAGAATCATTATCATTAATATTGAAAGAACTACTTAATTTTTTTTTTTGTTTCCCATAAACTCAAATGGACTTTTGACATGTAAATTTTTTTCACCTGGGGAAAGGAAATGTATGTATACAGGTATATGTAATTAATGTATACAGTGGTGCTCCCAGCACCGAGGGTAAGGCATTGTGACCAAATGGCTTTGAGTTGTGCCTATAAGCCCAGAGATGGAGTGTGTTTGCTAGCTTGTGGGAAAACTGCACCAGCTGGCAGGCCGCAGCTACCAAAGCAAAGCTAACTACGTGTGTCCTAAATTAAGACCGGAGTGGACAATCTTACACTCATTTAGTCAATCTCTGCTTGCTCTCTTCTCTGCAGTTTTGAAGCAAAATTTTGGACTGTGAAGCAAGGCATTGGGTAAGTGAATTAAGTTATATGCTATAAGATTTGTAGATGAATTATTTCTTTTGGATTTTACCTGTGCATGGTTTTTGTGTTTTTGTTTTGTTTGTTTGTTAAGCTTGCCACCTTTCACTCGATGAACAAAGGTTAATGAATTCTCTCCATACAGGTCCCAGTCCTCACCCCTCTGTCCCTATACTAACAGTCTTAACACCATTGCACGGGGTTATTCACTCATCCCCGTGTTCCTTCTTAGTTCAGGCTAACCTGGTCGCCAACTCTGCCTGTGCTGTGCTAGTGCTGTTTTCAAACTATTGAACAAAACAACTCACAATCCCAGAGCATGGGATGGATAATGAAATGGCGTGCTGATAAAAATAGCTGCACCTTAACAACAACAACAACAACAACAACAACAACAACAAAACCTGTTATGGTCTAGGCACATATTTCTAATTTTAAATACCACATAGGTATTGCTGTTCTTATTTTGGAAAACCAAAACCCAGAAACAGTAACAGCATGCTCCAAGTCACAGAGCTGGTGAAAGGCAAAACGAACTGGGTAACTCTCCAAGAGTGGTTTCTCCATTGCGACATACTCACTGCCTCTCAATGCTTGGCAGAGTCCTTAGTATGTGGGAAAAACACTTAACAAACAGTCCTTCCCTTCCCCTTTCCCCTAAAGAGCTTTCTACTTAGCGTTTATTCTCCCCATTTGACAGCTATGAATAGTAATGTCCAGAGATGGGCTATGAATTGTCCACTAGATACCTGAGTTGCATTCTATACCTTAGCATGCTAAGCCGTCCGTTTGGTGCTCTCGGGAAGCAGGGGATAGGTTCTCGAGGACTAACAAGAGTTTAAACTTCTGTTCAGGGGAAGACAAGATGGCCTCATCGGCTGACAGCTGTATCCAGTTCACCCGCCATGCGAGTGATGTTCTTCTTAACCTTAATCGCCTCCGGAGTCGGGACATCTTGACTGACGTCGTCATTGTGGTGAGCCGTGAGCAGTTCAGAGCCCATAAGACAGTGCTCATGGCCTGCAGGTGAGTGGTCTGAGAGTGAGGGGTGACTGCAGAAAATGGGGAGCTGGAATTGGCAGCCAGTGAGACGAATATATAGGCTGTTCCCTGTGTCTGAGGTGACATTCCCCTCGTCTCCAGATCTCAGCACATGGCCTGGTGTTCTGAACCCTCAGAAAACAGTTGAAGGAACACACCTTTAGAAGAGAGTTTGTTTCAAAGGCATAGTGGGTGAAGAAATGCACTCTCGAAGACACGATGTGTCTGAGGCCAGCAGGAAGACACATGCTGGTTACTAATGGAATTTCAGTTAACTAGTGTGAGGATGCAAAGCAAAGGAAAGTTTCTAAATGGTTGAACCAAGCTGGACAGGTTTGGCCCTTCTATGTCATAACTGTGCTTTATTAAAAAATTATTTTTTGGCCGGGCAGTGGTGGCACACGCCTTTAATTCCAGCACTCGGGAGACAGAGGCAGGTGAATCTCTATGAGTTCAAGGCCAGCCTGGTCTACAGAGCAAGATCCAAGAAAGGCACAAAGCTACACAGAGAAACCCTGTCTCGAAAAAAAAAAAAATTTTTTGAAGCAGAGTTTAATGTAGAGCTAGCCTTGAACACATTACCTAGCCAAGCCTGGCCTTGAAATTCTGATTCTCTCATTCCAAGTGCTGGCATTATCGGTATGAACCACCATGCCCCAATCACATTAGTAATTTATACTGAACTATATTTCCATGGTTTAAGCACAGAGTGCGTAAGACAGCTAATTCTTCATAGTTTCCCAAATTTCAAGATTCCTGGGTGACATCATATTAAGTCATTTCTAAGTTCTTCCTGCCAGCTGACTCCTGTGGATGGCACTACATCTCCATTTTGTAGATAATGAAAGCAAGGCACAGGTCTGTGGAATGATGGACAGCTCAGCATTGCAATTAGAGAACGTAGCCAGTGTCTAATAATAGCACTTAAAAAAATAATGTGAAGGGCTGGCTGGTGAGATGCCTCCGTGGGTAAAGGCATTTGCGGCCAAGCCTGATGACCTGAGTTCAACCTCAGGACCAACATAGTGTAAAGAGAGGAGTAAGTCTCACACAGTTGTACAGATATAAAATAATAGCTAGTGTTTAGTATTTACTGTGTGCCAAGCATCAGTGTATACTGCTAACATTTTTCAACCCTATTAAGCACACACAATTCTCCCCTGACTTGGCAGATAAGGAACAGAGGAGTTAAGGATATTAGCCAACGTTGAAGAGTTGCTTATTGGGGAAGGAAGATTTGGTTCATTTCTGTCAACCCACCCAGAAAGGGGAGGGTTGAGGTGACAATCTAGTCTAGAATTCTAGTTTTAACTGACTAGACAACATGACCTGAAGGCATGGCTTGGAGTCGCCTCTTCTAGGAATAATTGACATTTTGGTAATCCTTGGGCTCTGAGAAAGGTGGTGGACTTCATGGACGTGTTATTACTGGTTACCCACCCCCAACTCACTCCTCGTGTAGTGGACTTTTAAAATAAGGGTGTTGTGGTAAAGGAAGGGAACTACAGAACATAAAGTCAGAGTACTGACTGCAGATGGGGCTAAGATAGACGAAAGGAGCATGCAGCTGTGATTCTGAGAATATCTCTCCCATACTCTGCTATCTCAGTTTCCCCATTTGTAAAAGTGGAACTTGGTGGTACATATCTCACAGGATTAGGGAGGATACAGGTTTATGTAAACATGCAAAATGCTTAAAGAATTCCTGGCATCTGTTGGGCTTTCTACAAGTAGAAGTTACTAGTAAGTGCCATGGAGCTTAGAGCTCTGGGCTCTGGGAAGACAAGGCACACAGGTGCTTTGTGACCACCACAGTGGTACCTTTGTTTGCTTTACAGTGGCCTGTTCTACAGCATCTTCACTGACCAGTTGAAATGCAACCTTAATGTCATCAATCTGGATCCTGAGATCAACCCTGAGGGGTTTTGTATCCTCTTGGACTTCATGTACACGTCTAGGCTCAACCTGCGGGAAGGCAACATCATGGCTGTGATGGCTACAGCCATGTACCTGCAGATGGAACATGTCGTGGACACATGCAGGAAGTTCATCAAGGCTAGGTGAGTGGCTACCTAGGTAGAAGCTGTGGATACAGAAAGGGTAGTTCCAGACCAGAACTCATGCATGCTCTGACAGCCTCTATGACACACTCCATCCACCTCTCTATAATGATTGCTCATTTCTACCTATTATTCATGGACTCTAGGTAGATGTCCTTCCTTGCAGCAGCCCAGATGTGCTTATCCTGGGTATCCCCAGCCTCCCACCTCTGCCCCGTTTTCTTTTAGTCTCTTTTTTTCCACTCACCCTGCAAGGCCGGAGCTGGATGCCTTTGCCATGGAGGTTTTTCTGACTTCCTCAGCTCATCCATGTTTGGCAGGCATTTTGCTTTTCCTTATGACTTTCTCTTCTTAACATTTTCATGCCTATGTTACTTCTCCTGTAGGTCTCAGTTGTAACTATTTATATATATACCTTAGTTCCCGACCAGAGCATCATCGGCTGCTCGAGTTGACACGGCTGCATGTCTCTTCATCTCAATCACTATGCTCCTATTGGGAGGGCACTTAATGAATTGAATTGAGTTCACTTGGTCTAACCCTTACCCAAGGGGTAGGAGACATGCGCATCACCAGAGGGCGAGGATCCCGAGAGCCAAAGAAGTTGAGCGCCTTCCTAAATGGAGCAGCTACTTGAGGCCAAACTGTTTCAGAATCACTTGACTCAGCGGCTTTCGGGAAGCCGCCTTCTTTCTTAACAAAGAAGGAATTTCCAGTCTGTATTTGAACATTTCAAGGGACTAAGAACTCCTGTTCTCCGAGCCATACAGTCTCCCTTGGGTAGTTGGAAAGTCTCTCTACAGCCTCTTGAAATCTGGCTCTGGTAGCCCTCACTTTCTGATCTAGCTCTGAGGAGAGCGAGCGTGTTGAGCTGGCCTGCTTTTTCACCCACACAAGTCCCTTTAAGTATTTGCAGCCAATGTTTTTGTCTCCAGTGGATGATAATGGCAGCAAGTTCATCATTGCCATCATTTGGGAGTACTTTATACAGGCCAGGCCGTGTGCTCTGAGTGGTTAAGCAAACTTGCCCCAGGTCAGAGCCGGGTTTGCAAACCAGGCCAGGCTGCTCTGGAACCAGGGCTTTTGCACTGGTCACTGCCTCCTCTCTTCCATGAACTTCCCGGTGAATCCATTGAACCTACAGAGCAGATCTTTTAGTGGATATCTTCCGGCCGTATAGTACCAACGTGCACACATCCTTCCCTCCTTCTTTCCCTGTGTATAAAATGCCTGCTTCTCCCTGCAGGATTTTGCTCAAGCAGTTTATCTCATTCCTCCAAATGAGACAAGGACTTTAAAAGCTTTATGTAACCCATAAAATCCTAAACTATCAGAAGAATTATAGTTCCCAAAGACATGCATACATCTGTGCCTCACATTTACAAGGTGGTGTCCAGTCAGACACACCATCTATGAGTAGCTCATCTTCCTCAGTTTCCCCAGCTGTGGCTAGGATTGCTAGAATGCTGAGCATTAATGCCCCTGTAATTGTGTTTCCCACTCCAGAGTCACATCTCCCATGTCTAGCTGACTCAAGCCCAGATGGGGTTATACAGCAATGTCACTAGAAGGTCACCTGTTTAACGGTTCTAATTTTGGCTCTTTTTTTTTTAACCCCCACAGTGAAGCAGAGATGGTCCCTGCACTTAAGCCTCCCCGAGAAGAGTTCCTGAACAGCCGGATGCTGATGCCCCATGACATCATGGCCTATAGAGGTCGTGAAGTTGTGGAGAACAATCTGCCTTTAAGAAATACTCCTGGGTGTGAGAGCAGAGCCTTTGCCCCTAGCCTGTACAGTGGCCTGTCAACACCACCAGCCTCATATCCTATGTACAGCCATCTCCCACTCAGCAGCTTCCTTTTTTCTGATGAGGAGCTACGAGACGCCCATGCCCGCATGCCTGTGGCCAACCCCTTTCCCAAGGAACGGACCCTCTCCTGTGACAGCGCCAGGCCAGTCCCCAGTGAGTATAGCAGGCCGACCATGGAGGTGTCCCCCAGCTTCTGCCACAGCAGCATCTACTCACCCAAGGAGGCAGTCCCGGAGGAGGCACGGAGTGATATGCACTACAGTGTGGCTGAGGGTCCCAAGCCTGCTGCCCCTTCTGCCCGGAATGCCTCCTACTTTCCCTGTGACAAGGCCAGCAAAGAAGAAGAGAGACCCTCTTCAGAGGATGAGATAGCCCTGCATTTTGAGCCCCACAATGCACCCTTGAACCGGAAGGGCCTGGTTAGTCCCCAGAGTCCTCAGAAATCCGACTGTCAGCCCAACTCACCCACAGAGTCCTGCAGTAGCAAGAATGCATGCATCCTTCAGGCCTCCGGCTCCCCTCCAGCCAAGAGCCCCACTGACCCTAAAGCCTGCAACTGGAAGAAGTATAAGTTCATTGTGCTCAACAACCTCAACCAGAATGCCAAACCAGAGGGCTCAGAGCAGGCGGAGCTGGGCCGCCTGTCCCCTCGAGCCTACCCTACCCCGTCTGCCTGCCAGCCACCCATGGAGCCTGAGAACCTTGGTCTCCAGTCCCCAACCAAGCTGATTGCCAGTGGGGAGGACTCTACCATCCCCCAAGCCAGCCGGCTCAATAACATCGTGAACAGGTGATTTCAGAGGACACACGGGTCTAAGGTCAGGAGTTACCTGAGCACAGTTCTGAGGTTCATAGCCTCTGATGCATGCAGAGTGCAGGGATGTTTTGTTTCTCTCTGAAATGCTGAAGGGGATAAGGATCAGAGGGAGTTAGCCTGAGTCAGGAAGCATATTACACTGAAGTTGTATTTTTGTTTTAGTTCGGTTTGTTTTCCATAGCAAGAGAGACCATTGGTTTGTGTAAGAGAAAAGCATCCCACAAATCCCAAAGGCACTTCCTGTGGTCTTGACAGAGCAGGGAACCCCTCTTTTAGACTGAGGGAAGCTGTGGGCTGCTGGCCTGGGAGAAGCAAGTGGGCCTAGAAGCGGAAATAGGGCATTTGTTGACTCCATCCACTAGAAGAGGGCTTGAGGAGGGCTCGGAGCCTCAGAAGTACAGATGGTTACTGGTCCCTGGGCTTGCGTGAGCACACAGAGAGAGGTTAGCATGGAGACCACACGGACCACTCTTCACTGCTGGATGCTGATGCCCCTTTTTTCTGTCCACAGGTCCCTGACAGGCTCCCCCCGAAGCAGCAGCGAGAGCCACTCACCACTTTACATGCACCCCCCAAAGTGCACATCCTGTGGCTCTCAGTCCCCGCAGCATACAGAGATGTGCCTCCACACTGCTGGCCCCACGTTCCCTGAGGAGATGGGAGAGACCCAGTCAGAGTATTCGGATTCTAGCTGTGGTGAGTCCCTTTCTCCTCCTTCTTCTCAATGTCTAGGAGAAAGGAGGCCCCTCTGCTCCATGGGATTTGTGATTCCATTTTATTTGTGAGGCTGTTCCTGGGACAAGGCCTGGATTAGAAGTCCATTGGCACTCACCATCACCAACCAAAGATACTACTCTTCCCTCCCTCTCCATCTCCCAGAAACGGGGCTAACCCACGCAAGCCATCAGATGTAGGTGTTGAACTTGGGTAGCTGTAGTGGCTGAGAAATCTCCAGCTTCACCCCAGCATAGGTGGCCCGCTGGGCTGCTGGAACCCCCAGAGCTTTCTCAGCCTGTCTGCCCAAACTACTGTACTGATCTGGGTGCATGGTAGTGTTTCTTGGGAGGCTGTAGATTCTCTGCAGAGAAACATATGGCCTTAGTCATTCATGCGTCTTTCACGGGCCTTCGTTGGTTCCTAGCATGGAGGATGAACTTAGAAAATGTTTGCTGAATTAAGTTAGTTGAACTAAATTATTAAATTAGCATTTCCATATAGTCAGTCTCGGTTCCCTCAGTTTTTAACCTGGTAGAAAGTCTCACTTTTACCTAGCTCTAGCAACTATCTTTTGTGACCAAGGAACTACAGAATCAGGGTTAAATTGTTTGGATATACCATTCTCAGATTGTTGTGACAAAATAAAGAAGTTGCTGGCTGCAAGCAGTCTGGCATAGGGTCACAGATCAGAGAAAGAATAGAGACTGTCCCCGCCTGACCTCAGATGACTGTTCTGCATTCCAGTTCCTGTCTCTGGGCCTCGGTTCCATTCCAACCATCATCTTTAGTGTCCTATCTTTGTGCAAAGATGACCATGGAATCTTCATCATTAATCCCCTCCTGTAGGGACTTAAAGAACCTGTGTCTCGTGTCCCCATAATTTACTCTTTTTTTTTTTTTCATTATATAATGTGCTCCTGTGATTGGGCAGGACAGGAATTATTAGACTGACTTTGGAGAGAGAGAGACACAGAGAGGCTTCTAGGGTCTTGTGCTGCTGTGTATAAATACAAGTTGAACTTTGAACTGATAAGAAAACCTTCTCAGAGCTCCAGGAGGAAACAAAGCTAAGGTGTCCTCAAACTGGGGAGGCCAGACGAGAGCTCTAGAGTGAGCGTCTGGATCTTGGGATTCAGTCCGCCTCCTGTCTCTGTCTTCCATGCCTGAGACTCTACGCGCTGAGAAAAATGAAAATCCCACTGGTCCCGTGGGTTCCCCTAAGTGCTGCTTAGGGAGCCCGGGGTCCAGTGTAGCGCCACATGGCTCCAGAGGAGGGAGGCTTTTGGGCTCCACCCTGCCTTCTCCTGCTGACCCGGTGTCCCCCCCACACTCTGCAGAGAATGGGGCCTTCTTCTGCAATGAATGTGACTGCCGCTTCTCCGAGGAGGCCTCGCTCAAGAGGCACACGCTGCAGACGCACAGCGACAAGCCCTATAAATGCGACCGCTGCCAGGCCTCCTTCCGCTACAAAGGCAACCTTGCCAGCCACAAGACCGTCCACACGGGTATGGCCTTGTCCCACAGTGAGTGCTCCAGTTAGGGACTGCAGACAGTGATCTTGGAAAACAAAACAAAACAAAACAAACAACCTGAGGACTTTGTAGGAGTGAAGCAGCAGGCAGATCCCCCTTCCTGGTTTCACCTAGGACGGTGATTCTCAACCTGTGGGTCGCGACCCCTTGGGAGTGGCCTGGCCCTTTCACAGGGTCATATATCGGATATCCTGCATGTCAGATGTTTACATTACGATTCATAACGGTATCGAAATTGCAGTTATGAAGTAGCAACGAAAGTAATTTTATGTTGGGGTTGGGGTTGGGGTTGGGGGTCGGGCGGTTACGACAACCTGAGGAACTGTATTAAAGGGTCGTGGCATTAGGGAGGTTGAGAACCACCGAACTAGGGGCTTAACCCTGCCCTGTCTCTTCCACCTCCGCTTATTCTTGGTGTTTTCCCTGAGATTTTTGTCCTGCCTCTCTGCCTTTGCTGGGGTTAGGAGAATTAATCCCCCTAGTTGCAGGAGGAGACTAATGCCCATAGAGGCTAAGTAGACTGGGTTTAGGTAAAACCAGCCCCAACTAAAAGCCGCTGGATGTCCCTCAAGGGCTTATCAACCAACTGACATTCTTTTTCCCAGGACACTTCTCACAACCTCATTGTTGTGGGCATTAACTAGCTCTCAGACCTTCCAGTGGCCCCGTTATCCCTGAAACTTTCCATGGTGGAAGGCTCAACCGTAGATTGGTTTCCTCTGCCCAGCTTCTGCTCGGCCCCGCACCCCGCCTTGCTTGCAAATGGAATACAGCTGTACTTGCCACAAACGGAAAAGTATGTTCTCAGAGAAACTAGAGCAGCCTGATTGTATCTCCCTGGTGACTGAATGGATTATTGCATCTGTCTGTCCAAGGGAAGAGCCCGAGGAGTCTTCCCAGGTCGTCTAAATCAGCCCTTCCCATTCAGAGAGGGAAACTGAGGCCCAGAGAAGGGCAGTGTCTTGCTCCAGCCCTCCAGGCAGATGACCTAATGACAACACCGGGCTTCTTGAAACCTTCCCCACTGTGTCCTGTGCATAGCATTGATTTCCATCCCAATCATGCCATCCATGCTCGTTTCATGGCCTTGTCCCCTGCTGGCTCTGCTGGTGTGTGTGAGCAAGGATGACAGATCCCTAGATCAGTGGTTCTCAACCTGTGAGTCATGATCCCTTTGGGGGTCCAACGACCCCATCACAGGGGTCACCTAAGACTATCCGATATTTACATTACGGTTCCTAATAGTAGCAAAATTACAATTATGAAGGAGCACTGAAAATAATTTTGTGGCTGGGGGTCACTACAACATGAGGAACTGTATTAAAGAGTCACAGCATTAGGAAGGTTGAGAACCACTGCCCTAGATTCTCCCTGTAACCTCCCTGTAGAGAAGGGAAGGCTTTAGTGGCCTTGGACAGGATCAGTTGCCTAGAAGTGGAGGGTCAGTGTGGTCCTCCATTGATTGCCTTTTTCCATTTGTCTTGGCAATAGGTGAGAAGCCCTATCGCTGTAACATTTGTGGAGCACAGTTCAATCGGCCAGCCAACCTGAAGACCCACACTCGAATTCACTCTGGAGAAAAGCCCTACAAATGTGAAACCTGTGGGGCCAGGTTTGTGCAGGTGAGCAGGGCAGCGTGGAGAAGGGACGTTGTGCGGATGAGGACCTGGGCATAGGCTGGCAGTGCACCCTGGCCACACCTCTCACACTGTGCTCCTCCTCCAGGTGGCCCACCTGCGTGCCCATGTGCTCATCCACACTGGAGAGAAGCCATATCCCTGTGAAATCTGTGGCACCCGCTTCAGGCACCTTCAGACTCTAAAGAGCCACCTGCGCATCCACACAGGAGAGAAACCTTACCATGTATGTAGACCCTGTGGTTCCTGGCTGGCCTGGGAGGGAGGGATATGGAGCAAGTGAGCAGCGGAGCTATGTGCTCCAACCTCTAGCCTACAGTGGACTAACAATGTTCAGGAGATCTACATCTGAGCTTGATTGTCAAAGTCACCTCAGGTCTCAGTGTGCTCATCTTTGAAATGGAGGCATTGGTCTGGGTAACCCGGGCCTTAGGAAAGAAGACATAGAATTGGGCCATTCATTCATTCCACAAATACTTGCTGAGTGTCTCCATCATACCTCTGCACTAGATATGTATGTGTGGAAGAGTATCTAAGATGGTGAAGCAGAGCTTAGAAGTAGGAGAGCAACCAGAGAGACATATGGCAAAGAAAAACACCAAAACCAGAACCCAAAGTAAATCTAGAAAACATCGTTTCAAGAAAGAGCAGGCAGGCACTGGAGGGTGGGTGGGCAGTTAAAAGCACTTGCTGCTGTTGCAGAAGATGTGGGTTCAGTTCCCAGCACTTGAATTGGGTGGTTCACAACCACTTATAATTCCAGTTCAGGGGACTCATCGCCCTCTTCTGGCCTCCCTGGTACCTGCACACGTGTGGTGCAGATATAAATAAGCCCGCACATGCATAAATAAAAATAAATGAAATTCAAAAGAAAGAGCAGGTGCCTAAATGCTTTGTGCCGTGTGAAGAACAGGCTGTTGGAATGGTTGTGTGAGAGAGCAAACTCTCAGCAAACGACAGCCTGCTGGTCAAGTTTGAATGTCGTGTAAGCCCAAACAGTGATGTTGTGAGTTGTGTGAAATTTACCTTCATAGGACATAACATATAATTGGAACGCAGTCACACTGATTTGTTTGAGGCTGCTTGGAGGCACCAAGGGCAATGCTTCAGGTGCTTCTGGGCTAATCAAAGAACGGTTTACTCACACCTAAATGTTGGGCGGTAAAGCCTGTCAATTTTTTTTCACTTGCCTCTAAGACTTTGGATGAGTATCTTTCTACTTGCTGTTTCTCTCTTGGCAAATTAGTTAGTTTTTCACCCTTAGTGCCTTAGTTTCCCTCTCTGTACATTGACACAGAAAGTGCTGCCTACTTCATGAACTGGCTCTATATAGGTAACTAATTCATTCAATGCTTTGAGTTGTTCAAGCTCACAGCTAGGGCATGATCTCTTGGAGTTTTAGTCACAGAGGCTATAAGAATTGAAAGGGACATTTGGCATTGATTGACACAACCTTTTACAGAAGGGAAAGCCAAGGTCTTGATAGATGGCATGGCCAGGACACACAGCAATGGGTGGCAGAGTTGCAGTGGACCTATGGCATTTGAAACAAAACAAAAAACAACAACAACAACAAAAAAAAACATCTCCCGGACTCAAGGCTCTTCATGAATTTAGGCCATCTAATCCAAGTGTGCTGCTGCATTCAGGCTGATTCCAATTTGCTGAGGTGCATTCTGCTAGACAGTAGGGAGACTACAGCGTTTGGATGAGAAGTATTAACTTCAAAGTATTGGCCCCCTAATGAGGACACTAATGCCCCAGGATGATTGTGGGGCAAGGTTGTAAATCTGAGATCTAGAAAGAGATGGATTGTTTTATCTTAGATTCAGAAATGCATTACTAATTAGGAGAGTTTGCATCAGAATTTATTTTGGATAAGACTTGTAATCACGCAGTTAAGTCAGGGAAGGGCATCTCAAGCCCCGGGAACATGAGTGACACACTGGAAGGGAAGGCAGGGACATTTGCTCAATGTATATTTAACCTCCAGTGGAAGCCAGGATTCCAATAGGTTCTAAACCTGCCCTTTTAGAGGGAAGAGTTGCCTCCACCCCACGCTCACAGGGACGTCTCAGCTTTGGATTTTTGAGAAATGATACAGTTCTTGAGTCGATGATGGCTGCTAACCCTTGGCTTCTGGTGTCTCTCCAGTGTGAGAAGTGTAACCTCCATTTTCGTCACAAAAGCCAACTGCGACTTCACCTCCGCCAGAAGCACGGCGCCATCACCAACACCAAGGTGCAATACCGCGTGTCGGCTGCTGACCTGCCTCCCGAGCTCCCCAAAGCCTGCTGAAGCATGGAGTGTTGACTCTCCCTAGCCCTTCCTCTCAGAACCTCCCCCAAAGGATGCTGTAACACTTTACAAAGGTCATCCCATGATGTAGTGCCTCTCTCTCATCCACTAGTGCAAATCATAGTTGGGGTGGGGGGGGGGGGGTGGGGTTTTGCGGACCGGGAGCCAAGGCAGCTGCTCCCCTTCCCACACTGCCATAAAAACATTAAGAAAATACTATTGCTTCTTCTCCTATGTGTAAGGCAAACCATGTCAGCTAAAAGCAAAATCATTTTCTATATCAAAGTAGGGGTGAATGCAACAGTTCTGACGTGACAGGTTGCAGCATGAGGAATGTAAGCGTGCTGTGGGAACAGAAACCTCTTTTGTATGTAAATGTATTGTTTTAAAAGACAAGACTTCAGTATGTCGTCAAAGAGAGGGCTTTAATTTTTTTAACCAAAGGTGAAGGAATATATGGCAGAGTTGTAAATATATAAATATATATATATATATATAATATAAATATATAAACCTAAAAAGATATATTGAAAATATAAAACTGCGTTATAAAGGCTCGATTTTGTATCTGCAGGCAGACACGGATCTGAGAATCTTTATTGAGAAAGAGCACTTAAGAGAATATTTTAAGTATTGCGTCTGTATAAGTAAGAAAATATTTTGTCTAAAATGCCTCAGTGTATTTGTATTTTTTTTGCAAGTGAAGGTTTACAATTTACAAAGTGTGTATTAAAAACAAAAAAAGAACAAAAAAAAAGCTGCAGAAGGAGAAATGTAACTTTTGTTCTAGTTTTCAGTTTGTATATACCTGTAACGTGTCCTCACGGTGCCTTTTTTCACGGAAGTTTTCCATGATGGACGGACGTGCGCCATCCCTTTTGGAAGTGTTGGCAGATACAGGGACTTGAAGTTGTCACTAACTAAAGTCTCTTTGGGAATGTTTGACCCTCCCACATTCTGTGTCATGCTTGTTCTTATAATTACTCCGGAGACAGGGTTTGGCTGTGTCTAAACTGCATTATTGCGTTGTAAAATATAGCTGTACAAACATAAGAATAAAAATGTTGAAAAGTCAAGTGAGATTTCTCTGAGGATCCATCATTGCATGGAGATCCATCCAGTGTTCATGTTCTGGGAAGGGAGGGGCTACTGGCCAGGGAGATGTTGAAAAGACTAGATGGGGGTTTGTGCTCTTTCTGCCTGTTTTTGTCCTGAGCACAGGATCAGCTGCAGACCCCAGACACAGGGCCTGTAGGTCAAGTGGGGGACTTGAATGGTCCCTTCCCCAGCTCTGGGCCGCACTCTGCATTCCAGCCCTTGCTCTTTAGACACAAACATTTTGTAGTCTCTTGCATGAGCCTCAGTTGATTATTCTTTTCGAAAGTGAGAGGTCCCATCTTGGCCCTGGCTTCATAAACAAGTCCTCTTCACTTGGCTACTCAGGGCAGGTCAGAGGCATCTGGCTGAAGCCACACATTTCTCAGCCTTAGTACATTTGGTGTCTCCCGGGTGACTGATAGACATTTACAGACTTAAAAGCTTTATGATTGGCCAGAGGTCAAGCAAGCCCCTACCCCTTTGCTGGAGCACAGCCACCCCTCCTCTGTGGGTTGGGTCTCTATTTTTGCTGTAGTTCTCGGTCCCAGCTTATCCAAGAGGAAACGGTTAACTAGACCGTTTATGAATCCATGATTCAGATGTAAGTTCACACTGGCCTGCTTTGGCATCCATTTTTATTTTACCTCAGAAAACCCCAAGGACCAAGTTTGATCGACAGGCTTGGAGAACTGGGAAGACAAGTGTGGTTCTGGTAATGGGCCCAGAAGAGAAGGCCCGCATCCCCTTCCTGTTCCTGGGTGGCAGTGGAGAGGGGACCTGTGCCCACTGATCAGCTCACGGCAGTGACTGCAGCAATCTCTGAGCAAGTGTTAGGAAGCCGGAGGGGCTGACCCCCCAAAGCCCCAGAGAGAGCTTCAGAAAGTCACGCCACTCTCTGCCAACCGCACGGCCTTGCAGCTCAGGTTTCCTTTGAAAATGACTTTAAAGGACTTGCCAGCTCAAGGCCTCAACTCACCCTGTTCTTTGAAAAGGGAGAAAATGATCCCTCTGCTCCCATAGAAACCTGGCAGAAGAACTTACAGAAGGGACAGCTTCACGAATGACAATTCACAGGCCTGAGGGAGGCTGGCCCCAGGCTCCTTTTTGCTCCTGAGAGTCTGTTTTTGTATCATTACTATTTATGAGGGAGACGGAGGAGCAGACAGGGAGGGTGGTGTTCCGACACAGGAGAGATCAAAGACAGAGCTACTACAGCCAGCTGATGATTAATAATAAGTAAAAAGAAAACATCTCTAAACAGAGTTATTAAGAGTACAGCCCAGAGCAAAGGGAAGAGAGAGTTTTATTACAAAAGCATGGAGTGAATTCACATATAAAAACAAAGGTGTCTCAAAAACCAGGCTCTGCTTGGTAGTCTCCACATCTTGGACGTTTGGGGGTGGGGGGCAAAGGTTTGTCAGGACCTCAAGTTGAAGCATGTATTGAGGTAGGTGTATTAGCTTTTGTTATAGTTTGCTTTCTGTTGCCGTAATAAAACACAGACCCAGAGCAATTTGGGGAAGAAAGAGTTGATTGGGCTTACACATCCTGATCCCAGTGTACCTTTGAAGGAAGTCAGGGCAGGAACTCAAGGCAGGAACCATGGTCAAGAACCGAAGCAGGAACCATGGAGGAACACCCCTTACTGGCTTGTTCCCGGTGGCTTGCTCAGCTTGCTTTCTGAGGCAACGCTGGCCCCTCTGCTCAGGACCCTCCCACATCAACATAAATCAGGAAGATGCCACAGAGACTTGTCTACAGGCCGGTCTGAGGGTAGCATCTTCTCAGCTGAGGTTCTTACTTCCCAGATGACCTTTGTGAGAGTGGAGTTGACAACTGAGCAGCGCAGATTTCTTTCCGCTGTAGCCGAATGCTCAGCCCAGCAAGGAAGGGTTGATGTCCCTAAGCTCACAGCCTCAGAGGTTTCTCTCTGTAGTCCCTGGTTCTGCTAACTCTGGGCCTGTGGAGAGACAGGATATCACGGCAGACAGGAAGCAAAGAGAGAGAAGGTCAAGACACAGTCCCAAGTGACCTATTCCTTCCAGCTAGGCCTCAACTTCTAAAGTTTCTAGAACCTTCTAAAATAGTGCCACCCACTGAGGATAAGCCTTTAAAAACAATAATTAGCTTTTGGAGAGTTTGGGGGCTTGACTATATATCTAAATCACAGTAGACATATGCAGAGCTGTTCAGGATTTGGAAGACACACAGTAGAGAGAACCCTCCAGTTCAAGTGTCTCTTCTGTTCAGTGAGGTGACTTAAGGAAACAGGTCTGATGCCATCCAGGGACTGGGCAAGTCTGGAGGACCAGGCTCCTCCTTACCTGAACCCTTGGAAAGAACAAGTGAGTGTTCTGATTTAGGAATGATGAAATGGCAGGTCCAAGGTCATGCAGCTAAGTGCCCAGCTTTCCTGAGTTCCCACACCCAGCTCTTTGGAGAACTCCAGGTTCAGTCAGTAGTTACGGCTTTGGCGTCTTGTTTTTATTTCTTTGTATCCCTCACAGCAGTAATGAATACGAGCTTGTCTCTTGTTCTCTCAGTGGCATGCTCAGGAAAATGTTAAGAGAAGTGGGGAAGAAAACCAGGGAGGAACTGACCCCTGGACATTAGTCAGACCACAGCAATGGTGGAGCCCCAGAGCGAGGCTCTCAAAGCAAATGATCTTCCAGTACTGGGTTCTATAGATTTTGCTATCATTTGGAAGGTTTCTGGACTTACATTTCTATGAGACTCAGTATCTCTTACAACTACTTATAATTGGGCACCTGTGTCCAGCACCTTCTCTTTACATGGGCTAGTCTGTGTGGGTTTCTATTTCCTGGAACCAGAGCACAGTTTATGCTGACAGTCAGATTTCATATATATTTCATATTTCATGTTTGATATAAGTATATCTTAAGGTTTTAAGTCATTTACTTACAATGTTCTTATTAAGATAACTACTTTAAATATATAAAAAGTGTCGTTTACTAATCTCTGAAGTAGCAAAGGGAAAAGTATCTATAGTCAAACTATTAAATGAGATGATTAGAAATTGTTAAGTAGTAACATTGCTCCCCCTTTTGGCTTAAATCAAGTGTGAAATTGTTAAGTAATAACACTTTTGCAGTACTCCCTCAAAAGTAGCAAGTCAAAATACACATTTATCCATAGCAACTTGATCATTTCACGTTATTGACTAACACAAGGGGCCAGAGAGAGGGCTGGGTAGAGAGCGCTTGTTGCTCTTTCAGAAGACCTGAGTTCAATTCCCAGCATCCACAGCAGGCAGCTCAACACTGTAACTCCTGCTCCAGGGGTAAAAAATGAGGAAATAATATCATGAAAGATAATGTCAGACTTTGGAGACTATATTACAATAGTTAAGTTACCAGTTTCACATTTAATTACAGCAGGGTGATAAAAGTTTGCCCAGTGTGTTTCACAGCCGGTCAGTAGAGCTGAGCACTTTGTGACTTTCATAAAGATCCACACACTTTTTACCATAGCTTTCCCACAGATCATGGCTTTTGGAGTAAAATTATTTCAGTATTAAACTAAACCAAAATTTGTAAATGCTTACAATTAACAAAACAGTGACTGCTGTAGCAGGGTCTTTGTGTGTGTGTGTGTGTGTGTGTGTGTGTGTGTGTGTGTGTGTGTGAGATGATATGTGTGCATTCACCTACATGTGGGGACTCATGTTTATATGGGTGGAGGCCGTAAGGTTTAACTTAGGTGTCTTCATGGGTGGAGGCCGTAAGATTTAACTTAAGTGTCTTCATGGGTGGAGGCCGTAAGATTTAACTTAAGTGTCTTCATGGGTGGGGGCCGTAAGGTTTAACTTAGGTGTCTTCATGGGTGGAGGCCATAAGGTTTAACTTAGGTGTCTTCATGGGTGGGGGCCATAAGGTTTAACTTAGGTGTCTTCATGGGTGGGGGCCGTAAGGTTTAACTTAAGTGTCTTCAGTCTTTTTCCACGTTATTTATTGAGGTGAGGCCTCTAACTTGAACCCAGAACTCCCCTACTTGGCCAGTCTACCATGCCAGCTGGCCCTAGGGATCCTCTGTCTCCACGTTCCAAGTGCCAGGGTTATAGGCAGCTGCTAAGACACCCCAACATTTCAGAGTTCCTGGAGACCTGAACAAAGCTTGCTGCACTTGCAAGGCTTCCCTGCTGCATGCCTGAGTTTCTTAATGGTGGCTGACATTTGCTGGATTCCTCCAAGGAAATATACAAACCTTGGTTTATCCAACATACTGTGACCAGTGGGGAAGACTAAGTTCCTCTACTTCCCAAGGAAGGAAAAGGGGTTAGGGTACCTAGCACGACCAATGTAGTGATGAGGAGTACTTCCATCACAAGTGGAGAAGGCTTTGGTGGGCACTGGGAAAGCAGAGTTCTAGGAAGGGGAGTGGCAAGACAGAAAGGGCTCGATGTTTGGAGGACCACTGGACCACCCACCTTTGGTGGTCTACCTCCCTAGATGAACGGATGCTTAGCATGCTTAACAAATGAGTCAGGCCGCCATCACTTCTGCTTTGAAGATGGAGTCTTACTATGTATGTAGCCCAGCCCTGTCTCAAACTCACTACATATCCAAGCTGTCTTTGAACTTGCTGTCTTCTTGTCTCAGCCTCCCTAGTGCAGGGATTTTAAGTGTGTACCACCATGCACAGTTTCTCTTTTGCTGTTGTGTCCTAAGTAGCCAGGCTGGGTAAGCAGCAAGCATGCATGGAGTAAGAATCATTGGCTATTTTAACTGAGGCTCTTTAAGGATTATGATAACTTCACCTACTCAAGAAAACCAGGCACAGAAAAGAAAGACCTCACGTCAAGGGTCACAGCAAGAATTCTGATCAGGAAGATCACTTAACTCCTGAGTTTGGTTTCTAGCATGATCCAGGCCCTCAAAACATTTGCAGTTAAGTTGGAAAACCATACCATGAACAATGTAGAAAGAAATACCAAAAGGCATTAAAAGTTTGACCAATAAATGATGTTATTCTAGGACTTAGAAAAGAACAAAGTTGGGATGGCACTTTGCTCTCTAGAGGCACTATGTGGTGGCCAGCCTTGATGTCTGTGTTAGGGTTTTTATTGCTGTGAAAAAACACCATGACCATGGCAAGCCATATAAAGGAAAACATTTAACTGGGCCTGGGTTACAGTTCAGAGGTTTAGCCCATTATCCATTATCATCATGGTGGGAAGCATGGTGGCAAGCAGGCAGACATGGTGATGGAGAAAGAACTGAGAGTTTATCTGAATTAGCAGGCAGCAGGAAGAGACAATTCCGAACCAGGCCTGGCTTGAGCATCTGAGACCTCAAAGACCACCCACAATGACACCCTTCCTTCAACAAGCCACACCCACTCCAACAAGGCCACACCCACTCCAACAAGGCCACACCCACTCCAACAAGGCCACACCCACTCCAACAAGGCCACACCCACTCCAACAAGGCCACGCCTCCTAATCGTCACACTCCCTGAGCCTATGGGGTGATTTGATCCAGATGACCAGACTTGTTGCGCAGTTGAGCTGTAGATAAGTATCCTGGAGGTCTCAAGAGCTCCAGCCTTCTTCATGGGATGTCAGGGGTGTTTGGAAAGAACCGTCTTTCTTGACGTCACCATCTCTAGAGTTTGTGAGGGCTGCTGTATCAAAGTGTCACAAACTGAGTGGCTTCAGCAGCAGAAGGTGGCTGCTCCACAGTCTGGGGGCTGGATTTCTGAAACCAGGTGTCAGGAGGGGTGGCTTCCTGGCAATATTTATCCTCTTTGGCTTATGAAAAAATTGTTTCTGTCTCTTTTTCCTCAAGAAATAAATCTCTGTCTCTCTGTCTCTCTGTCTCTCTGTCTCTCTGTCTCTCTGTCTCTCTCTGTGTGTGTGTTTGTATGTACATACATGTATGCACTCTCATAAGTCTATGTGTAACCAACCTCTTTTATATCACACCAACTCAAAAGGGTCTGCACAGGGAAGAAGACAGTCAACATACCAAAGAGACAACCTATAGAATGAAACAAACTATTTCCAAACTATACATTCAGCAAAGGGTAAATACCTAGACCATATATAAGACTCAAGCTACTCAACACCAAGAAAAGATTGGACTAAAAATGGTTATGGGGGCTGGTGAGACAGCTCAGTGGATGGAGGCATCTGCCACACAAGCCTGGTGAACTGAGTGTGATCCCAGGAATCCACAAAGCTGCCCTCTGTATCTGCAAACACACTGTGTCCCATGTGACTGAACACATAGATACACTAATAATTGATAATGATAATAATAACTTTAAAGTGGTATCGACATGAATGGGCACTTTTCAAGGCATTTGTATAGTCCAGAGAAACATGAAATAATTGCTCAATCATTAGGGAACTGCAATCTACATCACAGTGAGCTATTACTTGACTCTGCATGTGTGTGTGGAGAAAGAGGAACTCTACACACTATTCTTGGAAATGTAAATTAGTATAGCCATTATGGAAAGCAGTAGGGAAGTTCCTCAAATATTAGAAATACAACTATCAGACGATCCTGCAATCCAACTGCTGGGTATATACATCCAAAGGAAACAAAATCATAGACTAGCACCCCATAGTCACCTCAGCGTGAATCACAGTGTACCCAAGAAGTGGAAATGACCTGGTCTCTGTAAACATGAATGGACACAGGATAAAGGAAGGCATCTATTATTTGCAGTTACATGGTTTCAGCAGAACTGAGAGGTCACTCTGTTAGGACTAGGGAAAGTATACGACCAACGGGCACAGGGCAGGTAGGAGAATGGTTTGTGGTGTTGTACTGCACCAAACAACAGCTGTTTTTAACAATATGGTAGCAGATATTTCAAAAGTAACTAAAAGAAAGGACATGGAATGTTGTTACTGTGAGGAAGAAACACATAAAGTGAGGGACACACAGATCTGGTTATCACAAACCTGTATGGACCACAGGGCACACATATACCCAATAAGTGTGCAGAACTATTGTATGCCACTTAAACATAAAAGAAAAAAATTAAAACACTGAAGAAAAACCACAATAGAAAGACAGATGCCTTAGCCACATTGGGTTAATAATGCCTGTGGATCTTAATGACCTTGTACCGATTAATACTGATTGTCAACTTGACAAGGTTTACACTCACATAGGAGAGGAACCTCTGGGCATGTTTGTGAAGGAGTCTCTAGATTTGGTTAATGGAGGTGTGATGACCTACCTTTAGCATGATGGTGCCCATTCCATGAACTGTGGTCTGAGACTGAACAAAAAGAGCTGGGGTGTAGCTTGGAGACAGAACACTTACTTAGTATGAGTAAGGCCTGGGTTTGGTTGCTAGCAACAGCAACAGCACACACACACACAGAGACAGAGACAGAGAGAGAGAGAGAAGGTAGAAGATCCATGAGGCCCCAGCTTTTGTACATCCGTGTGTCCTGAGGATACAGAATGGCGAGGCTCCTCCTCCTCCGGCCACCATGCCTCCCCCGCCTTTCTAGATTATATTCCCTTAAACTGTAATCTGAAATAAACTCGTGTCTCTTTAAGTTTCTTCTTGTTGAACATTTGGTTGCAGCAAAGAGAAAAGCAAGTACTACAGAATGTTGGTGCCGAGAAGTGGTCCTTGGATTGCTGTGACTGTGATAAACCTGACCATGTGGCCCTTGGACCTTTGGAACTGGTTTGTGGGTGGAATGTGGAATTTTGGCTTAGAGAAGCCCTGGATGCTGTGAGCAGAACTTAACGGGCCATCCTGGTGGGAGATGATTAGACCAGAATGCTGAGAGACAAGCTGAAAGTGGTGGCCCAGTTCGTTATGTTTTAGGGAGGATCACAGTATTTATCAGGAACCAGGCTAGAGGCCATTCACGTTATATTCTGGCAGAATCTGACTTTATTTTGTTCTGAGAATGTGAATGAAGCTCAATTAAGAAGTAATGGACTAACCTTTTTGATGGAGAAAAATCTCTACAAAACTATATACAATAGAAAGGATTATCAAGTATTGTCCAGGAGAGGGGAAAGGTAATCACATAAACAAAATGGAAATACAACCAACAAGAATGACACCAAGTAAGACATACATACTGATAGACCCTAGACTCAGGGTACTATCCTCTCGGGTGGGCACTCCAGAAACTCGGATTCCAGACCAGTCGATGCAATCAGCAAGAGGATTTTATTGATCGTTTGCGCAAATGGGCTCCCTGCACTGAGCAGAGAAAGAAGCCCCGAACAGCAGTTACAGGCATCTTTTCAAGGCAAAACCCACAAAAGTAGCATAGCATACAGGACTGGCTAGTTTGAAGATCAGCACATTGGGGGAGGGGAATACATGATTGGCTATTCTGAAGATCAGGTGGGGGGTGGGGGGGAGTACAGCTGTGGGGACTTTCAACAGAGGCTGTTTTTCTTTCCAGACTAGCCATGGGGTGTTCTGCTGGAGCTACAGAATGTTACAACTGGGACTGATATTCCTCTTTCTCACGCTTAACTCTTTCAATACTAAATGTTGTGACCATAGGTAAATGGCATGTTACAGAGATTACTCCAATAGCTTTCCTACCCTAAAGATCCTAACTTTAGTATCTAAAATGTTCTTAGCTAAGATATAAGAGGATTATAACTGTAACTATCTAGTCCTCAACCCCATCAAAGACCTGAGAAGGAAAATCGTATTACCTGAGAAAACAGTAAGTGCAAGCAAGCAATTTCCAAAAAAATTTGAGAATAGACAGAGACAGCTGGCAGCCTAAAATTTCTTAGCACCGTTGGGGTATCCATTTTTGGCTAAAGGCCTAAGGTATCTGACAGACAATTTTCAGAAGCAGAAATTTCAAAAGGCCATCTTACCCTGTCTTGGTAGGTTTTTGGAAAGGACAACGTTCATACTATCAGCAGTTGAGGCAAGGGCAGTTCTTTGCTCAGCAGGCCATTTTGTGCTAAGGAGAAGACAGACTTCCAAACAGAGTCTCTTAGTAGCCCAACATTCTTTTGGGAATAGATTGGTGCTGCCAGAAGCAATCATGTCTCATGTCAACAGTATTCTAAGTTATCAAAACATTAAAATGCCATATTCTCTCGGTCTATGAAGTGTTTGAAGATTACCTATCCATCTGACACACGTTCCTGTAAATCTAGACAACCTAACTACATAACCATAGAAATGACAAGCATGGATGACTATAAATCTGTAAGTCTTATTTACCTAAATAACCTAAGGACTAAGGCTTTGCCTATCAAGGTAGACAGTCAGCAAACAGATGTACAGTATAAGGACAATGACCTCAAAATTGTGACAATATACAAAATATCATAAATGGAGGTAGAAATGTATAGTGCACTATGACAATATCCTCAATATGTATCAATATATAAAATATCCTAAACAGAGGTAGAACATACATACAGTATGACAAATACTATTTTATATTTGTATCAATATATAAGATATTTCAAATAGGAGTAGGAATATGAGTTCAATATGACAATTATAGTTTTGTAAATGTGTCAATATATTATCTTAAATAGGAATAGAAAAATAGTTCACATTTGTATCAATATACAAGAATTCATATCAGTGTAAATTATCTAAGGCTGATAGTTTGCTAAATTGGTTTACTAGTAGATACAATAATCTACCTTAATATAATATACCTATCAAGTCCCCCTTTTTCTTTCCAAAGGAGAATTCTCAGTCTAAATTATATTGTTACATCCCCAACCCTATAATAACTTATCCATAACCCTGAGGAAAATGAAACCTTTTGGGAGAGGGGGGTGTTGTTTTCTCAAAATTGCTTTGTGCTGTTTAGGGGGTAACAGTGTCTCTGTGGGGTCCTGTAAGAAAGCTAAATGGTTAAGTATCAATGGGACTAGCTATAAAGTCTCAGAGTAATGGGTAAGGTTATCTGAAATTCTGGCTAGAAGTGTAATATGATGGACCATCTCATCTTGGAATTGTTCTGAAGAGTTTGCAGTCCAAACTGATCATTGAGTGGTATTTTTTGTTTCGATGGCATCATTAATAACTGGGTAGAGTCATTGTTGTGGGGCCCTATCTTCCTTCTGGAGACTTTAGAGATTGCTATTAGAAAGACTTATTTTTTATTGTGGAAAACTTGAAAATTACTAATATCAAAATGGAAAGTTTGAATTTTAGGATAAGACAGCTCTTGGAGTAATCTCTTTAACATGCCATTTACATAAGGTCTGGACATTTTACACATTTAGTATGTGTTTCTTGCTTGAAGTTTTTCTTGTTGGTTGTATTTTTATTTTGTTTATGTTATTACCTTTCCTCTCTCCTGGACAATACTTGATAATCCTTTCTATTGTATATAGTTTTGTATTATGTTAGAATTTTCATGTTTAGATAAAAGGGGGAGATGTAGTGGATATCTGTTCTACCTATGACCTTGAGGTACAGCCCCTCAAGATGTACTAGGTAACTGTTCTATCTAGAACCAAGAGAGTCTTCTGTTGCTTGTGGGCTTGGATGTTCCAGCTAGCTCAGTTGGTAGAGCATAAAACTCTTAATCTCAAGGTTGTGGGTTTGTGCTCCACCTTGGGCACCAGGTATAACGAGAAATTCACAGGAGTCTGCTGTAAGGGTAAAAGGAATTTATCAGGAAAGAACTCACTAGACAGAATGGGAGAATTGTCACAGGGTCTGGGAAGGCTGAGGTACAGTCTCAGACTGTACTACCACCTGCATCAGTCTGTGCCATCCAAGCCCATGAGAGAAGAGACTGGTATCCATGCATCTCAGGTCTTAGGGTAGCCCCAAGGCCACACCCCAGAGCAGATACTTCAGTGACCTGCTACATCTCGAGGGGCTGTACCTCCAGGTCATAGGTAGAACAGATATCCACCACAGTAGAGTATCTGGGCTACAGCTCACTGCTCTGACCCAGGTCTACAGTGACTGAAAGAAATAATGGAGCCAATAAATGTGAAATTACACTGCTTGATGGGGAAAGAGGAGAGCTGAAAGTTCTAGATAAGGTGGGTGATGAGAAAACAGCTGTAAGTATTAAAGAGATCAGTAACACTAAAAAGAAACCTCCTGCTCTGCATTGGGTTATTAGTAAAAATAATAGCCCAAGGGCAAGACCCCACCCATCACAGGCTCCCTCCCGTGAATGAACAAATGTCATTTGGAAGAAGAGAGTCTGAACGAGAATGCTGCATAAGAAATTTCTTGCTCTAAATGACTGCCTAGGAAGACGTTTTCACAGATTCAGCCATCATGGCGCACAGAGGCCACTACAGCTGTTTTTCAAGGGACAAGGTTCCATCCTTCTTGCAGTAGAACTTGGTAGCATACTCCACACAAGTTTGAGTTTGTAGGCATGAAAGATGAAAAAGTAAAAGAGTAATGCAGGCTTGCAGCAAGTTCTCTAAAAGCCAGTCAGCTAAACAGTGTGTGGTCAGGAGACCTGAGAGACCGTTACATGACACTGGGAAGAAGAAAAAGAAGGGGAAGAAGGAGAAGATGAGAAGGAGAAGAAGGAGGAGGAGGAGAAGCAGAGGAAGAGAAAGGAGGAGGAGGAAGAAGAGGAAGAAGAAGAAAGAGGAAGAAGAAGGAAGAAGAGGGAAAGGAAGGGGGAGAAGAGGAGAAAGAGGAAGAAGGAAGAAGAGCAAGAGGAAGAAGAAGGAAGAAGAGGAAAAGAAGGAAGAGAAGGAAGAAGAAGAGGAAGAAGAAGAAGAAGAAGAGGAGGAGGAGGAGGAGGAAGAAGAAGAAGAAGAGGAGGAAGAAGAAGAAGAAGAAGAGGAGGAGGAAGAGGAGAGAGGAGGAAGAGGAGGAGGAGGAGGAGGAGGAGGAAGAAGAAGAAGAAGAAGAAGAAGAAGAAGAAGAAGAAGAAGAAGAAGAAGAAGAAGAAGAAGAAGAAGACAGCAGCTAAAGTTGCAGTAGAGCCCCCAGAATGATGGAGATGCCAGGACCACAGACCTCCTGCTAAGGGAAGCTGCAGTCACAGGGTGGATTCCAGAGTCTGTGAGTGTTATAGGCGGCAAAGCTGTAGCTCCAGGGCTATTCAGCTCTTTGCTGCCCAGATGATGAGATCACAAGCTCTAATACTGGTCACAGAGCTTCATGTTCACCCTGAACATTTTAGTCTTGATCTGGTTTGATCACTCTTTGTTATGCCCCCCCCACCCCATTTCTCCATTTTGAAATGGGAATGCTTACTTGGTACCATTATGTATTAAAACTATATAAATAGTTGTTTTTTTCTTTTTCTTTTAAAAATTTTTATCTCCATTTATTGACTGGATGGATGGTTCAGCCATTGAAGGCTAGGCTCACAACCAAAAATATAGGAGTTTACAGCTAAGGGATTGCCTTGAATCTCAGAAGAGATTCGAACTCTGGGCTTTTAAACATTGTTGGAATTGCTAAAGGTTGTGGGGACTTTTAAAATTGGATTGAATGCATTTTGCATGATGAAGTGGCCTTGAGCCTATGGGGACAAGGAGCTGAAGGCTATGGATTAAAAATAATGTGTTTGGGTGTCTGGTTGACAAGGGGTGGATATGAAATAGTTCATGTTGATTATCAAGTTGACTGGATCTGGAATCACTCAGGAGACAACTTTCTAGGCATGTCTATGAGGAATTAGCTAAATTAGGTCAATCGAGACAGGAAAACTCACCCTAAATGTGAGTGGCTGGAGATCTAGACCATGTAAATAGGTCTCCCCTCTCTTGAGTAACTTGTTAAATATGTATGCCACAGCAATAAGAAAGGTAAATATGACACTAAGGGCACATGCAACCAAATTGTTTGGAAACAATGCTGAATTCTCAGATACTTAGGATTAGAATCTCAACCTGACTTTTGAGAGGGACACAATTAAACTCAGAATAGAGGCTGCTCAGGAGGGAGACATGGTGAAACATTTTCACAAAGGGCACCAGCATCAATTCTCTTTCTCATGTTCTCCCATCCACTAGAGGTCCAGGGAGTTGAGATTTGAATTCCTTCTCTTGGCCAGACTCTGCACACGAGGTCCCAGGGAGCTCCCAGCAACTCCTCAAGGAGACTTGGCCTTCCTTCTTGCTCCATGGGATGGAGTGAAGTTGGCTCAAGGCCAATGGATGCTTCTTTCCCCCTTCTAAACAGTTTTATCATCCTTGCCATTGGTGGGGTTCACTACGAATAAACATCAGTGAACAAAATGGTTGTGCTTGGTGAGCACCAACACTTGGGTTATACAGATGTGAAGACAAGTCAAAGTCAGGCAGGTATCTATGAAACAGAAGCATCAGACTTTTATAGAGTAGACTATCAAGACTGGTGGAAATCCCTTGACATGATCTGTGGAGGACGGTTGCTCATGGTATTTAAACTTGTGAAAGTCGTCACAGCCAGGAGATCTTTACCCCAAAAAGACTCCCTAAGGTGGCCTGCCAGGGGAGACTCTGTAAGTCAAGAGTTCAGTGTCTGGCCATCCTACATGCTGCCTGACTTGCCTCATTCTCTGTGTACCTTTCCTTCACACACCTCAGATCCAGCCCAAAGTGGTCTGAGTGCTGGGCAATGTGTTTAAGGATTTCAGGTTTGTTTATTTATTCATTCACTTACTTTTGAGACTAGATATCACTTTGTATCTCAGCCTGCCCTATAGTTCACAGTAATGCTTCACACTCAACCTCCCCTGATATTATAGGCAGGTGAAGCCACTCCCAGATCCCTGGCTGGTTTTTCCTTGTATGTTATTTATTTTTTAAACTTTTCATTTTTAAACAGATGTGCACTGTGTTTGCAACATTTTCTTTTTCCTTTTCTCCCTCCAAGCCCGCCACTCCTTCTCAAATCTGTAACTTCTTTTTCTTTATCATTCTTACCTATGTATGCGAATACACAGATAAACACACAAACACAGCCTTCTGAATCCATTCAGTTTGGGGGCTGCTCACTTGGAGTGGGATAACCAGTTGGGGCTCTTCCTAGGCTGATCTTCCCTCTCTGGGCAACTCTTGGCTTCCTATTTTGAGGTATATTTTTGTGCAGTTTGAAGGACAGCCACAAGGTGGCAGGGTAGGACAAGCAGTAGCTGTTTTACCATTTCCACCACCCCCCCATCTGCAACTCGCCAGCCCCCCAGGGGAGTGTGACTTCGGTCAGGCTGTCTTTTGGAGCTGGTTTTCCACAGGAGTCTTTTCTGTCCCTTACGTTCCTTCCACCCCAAGTGGATAGTGGCCTATGGGGTGTGATCTGAGGTCCTCCTTAAGAGCAGAAATTTCCACTCTGGCATTCCTTTGAATTGTAGGTTTCCAGTTTTCTTTAAACACACAGACAGACAGACAGACAGACAGACACACACACACACACACACACACACACACACACACACACACACACACACACACCGAGGAAATCGGAAGTCCTGTCCCAATTTCCACTCAAATGAGGACGAGCGTTCCAAGAACCTTTAAATAATACTGCTAACGAACACAGTGCAATTTCTAGGTCATAAAAAGCATGTTCAGATCTGAAAGCTAAAAACAAAACAAACAACAACAACAACAAAAAAAAAAAAACACCTTATTTGAGAAGCAAATGGAGAGAATGAGCTAAGATCACTGGACTGGTAAGTGGCCCCTCTGGAGCTCAGGTAGCACAGCCACTCCTTGGAACTTGGTCTCTACGCAGTCCTGTGCACAGCTTTCCTATTACATAACACAGTCCAAGAAGAGAATTAGTCTTTCAGAATTGGAAGGTTTGCGGGGAGGGATATCGCAAGTTTTGGGTGGAGTTAGGAAGCCACTGGGACACCCAGAACTCACTCACTTTATTGTTACTGAGGCTGTGGAATGGGCACACCCCTATTCTCGTGTCTACTCCTCAGTGACAGGCAGAAGTGTCCCTAAGCATTGTTCAGATTATGCCCCCAAAACTGTGGGTGGCTGGGGAGGCTTATCGAACCTCTGCAGAGCAGGGCCCCACTGCAATGAGATCAGGTGAACAGCCCTGGCTCAGGATCCAGCTCCTTTGTTGACCAGCCTCTGGCCTTGGTGGGACTGCTCATCATCCCTGGGCTTGGGGTTCTAGCTGAAAAGACCACATGGTGATTTCCAAGACACCCTCCTACTCCCAACTTCTCATTGTATTGCTGGACTGAAATAATCTACAGAAGAAACTCCGGGGACAAAGAGCTTGTTCTGTCTCACACTTCCAGTGTCTCTCACAGTCCACTGTGGCAAGAGCTTGAACTAACCAGTAACACTACATCCATAATTAGGAAGCAAAGAAGGATCCACAAACGCAAGCTACTAGAGAATGATACCACCTACAGTGTGTGTGTGTGTGTGTGTGTGTGTGTGTGTGTGTGTGTGTGTGTGAGATGTGTAGTGGGTCTCCCCATCTCAATGAACGGAATGAAGACCATGCCCCCTCCCAGGCATGCCCAGAGGTTTCTAGATTCTCTAACCCTCACAACACAGCCACAGGACTGACTTCTCCAGTCAAAGTAAGTGGGAGCTGAGACGGGAGGCTGAGCGCTCACCTGAATGTTCTGGGAATGTCAGCCACTCACTGAGACCACAGATGCCTAAGGACTGGAAGCCAGCTATTTCATCTACTGTTCCCAGTGTTCCTTGCCCACTCACCTGCCCTGAGTCTTCCCTGGCCATGGTTCAGAATGTCACTGAAACTCAAAAGGCACTTACAAATGGTACTAGCTATCCACACTAAGTTATTTTACAGTTCATGACTCAAAGTCCTGGATAAGTAACAGTTTGTAACCCTATTGAGATATATTTTTTTTCTTCAAAATGAACATGCTAAATATTTCTTTAATTTTTGTTGTTGTTGTTGTTGTTGTTGTTGTGTGTGTGTGTGTGTGTGTGTGTGTGTGTGTGTGTGTGTGTGTGTGTGTGTTTGAGGCACCGTTTCTCTGTGTAATAGTCCTGGCTGTCCCGGAACTTGCTTTGTAGACCAGGCTGGCCTTGAACTCACAGAGATCCACCCACCTCCCTAGTGCTGGGATTGAAGGTGTGTGCCACTACTGCTGGGCATCTTACTTTAGAGTAATATATATTGAATGCTGCAAAACAACTATGATATAGACAGTAGTACTAAAGAATATTTATGGAGCACTCAGAATGTACCAGGGTCATTTAAATAATTTTTAGATCCTGAAATTATAACAGGGAAGTTACAGAAAGAGGACAGAGAGAGCCAGCGTTTCTGTCTCCCTGTCTCCCAGTGGTAATATACTACATGCACATAGCACAATATCAAAGTGAGACTGTTCATGGTACCATTCAGAGAGCTAACCCACATTTTGCCAGTTTTACATGTGCGTGTATTAGTATATGTTTGTGTATGCATGTGTGTATGTTTGCATATATGTATGCATTTTTGTGTATGCTATGTGCATTTGTGTGTGCATACGTGTGTATCTGTGTTTGTATGGGTATGTCTAGTGTATATGGGTATGTCTGTGCATTATGGCTGTGAGTATATGTGTATATCAGTGTGTGCGAGTCTGTGTGCATGACAGTGATGTACATTTTTATGCATTTTTTCTCAATGGAATGTTCCACTATACAATACATAGCTGTTCCACACCCACCAAGGTCTCTTTTTACAAGTAATGTACATTTTTATGCATTTTCTCTATGGAGCGTTCCACGTCAATCACAATACATAGCTGTTCACCCCCACCAAGGTCTTTTTTTACTTTTCACCCAACTCTGCACTCACTGCTTTGTTCCGTTTCCATAACTGCTGTGCATTTGAGAGTGCTCTGTGATTGATACTGAGCACTCGCTGTGTGTCAGGGGCTGCTGTCGGCACACTTGGCCCTGTCCTTAGTCCACTGCCCAGTCTCTACTAGCTTCTATGTTTTACGGACTCCGAGGCTGAGCTCTTCATGCAACTGAGAGCTTGGATTCACCTCTAGATCTGGCTCTATGGTCTGCAGTTTTAATTATAAATACAATCTTTATTTTTTTGAGCTGAGGGTCGAACCCAGGGCCTTGCGCTTACTAGGCAAATGCTGTACCACTGAGCTAAATCCCCAATCCCCCCCTTTTTTTTGAGACAGGATTTCTCTGTGTAATAGTCCTGGCTGTCCTGGAACTAGCTTGTAGACCAGGCTGGCCTCAAACTCACAGGGATCTGCCTGCTTCTGTCTCCTGAATGCTGGGATTAAAGGTGTGTGCCACCACCCCTCAGTTAAAATACAACCTCTTAAAAGATTTTAAATTTAAAAATTCAACACAGAATGTTACAGTTATGAGGTTAGTAATAACCTCAAAACATTTCCATGGGATAGTACCACAGAGTACATTTTCTAAGAAAAATAAAGTATTTATTTTAAAAAAAAATAGTAAACACAGAAAAATTCTATCTGTTTTTTAATTCAGAAAATTTAACTCATAGCTGGGCGGTGGTGGCACGTGCCGTTAATTTGATCCCAGCACTTGGGAGGCAGAGGCAGGTGGATCTCTGTGAGTTCAAATCCAGTCTGATCTACAGAGCAAATTCCAGGATTGGCAGGGCTACACAGTGAGAGCCTGTCTTTAAAAACAAAACAAGACAAACAAACAAACAAAACAAAACAAAAACAAAAGCAAAATAACTTATAAAAATTCACAGGTCAGAGGTAGGCAAGGCACTTACCTTCAGCCAGACCGCCTTGGCCTCCCTTACGGTGTGGCGCACCAGGCACCATACATTTCCCACAGTAGTGATAAATGTACTGCCAGCTCCATTCTAAGCCACGTCCCTGAGAGTAGGCACCATGTCCCAGGACCCCCACATCCTCAGAGCTGCATCCCACACAGACTCATAGGCCTGACACAGGCTGTTGGATTCAAGTTCTGGTGAAAGTCAAACTCACCCCTGGGCATACACTTACCTTCTCCGAATCATTTACTGCAGAGACAAAGCTGGAAGGTGCTTGTAGGCCCTGGAAACAAGACCACCCCAAACTAGGTAGAGAGGCAGAGGGACACTAAGTGAGCAATACCTGTGTAAGGATCAGTGATACAGACCTCACATACTCTACATGACCAGTGAATGGGGCTTTGGGTTTAGTGCCTTTAAACTTGGAACAGAGAGTCATCAAGTTTACATGAGATCTGTAATTCAACAATGTAGAACCTTTACATCACATGACAATTTTGCCTAGAGAGGAATCTTCCAAGAAAGATACAGAAATATTTGCAAAGCTGTTTTTATTTGTTTGTTTTTTCCACCAAAGTCACATTTAGAGAGAATTATGATGTTAGTCAGGGCCTTCCAGAGAAATAGAACCACTAGGACCTGTTTGTCTGTCTGTCTGTCTATCATCGGTCTATCTATCTACCTAACTATAAATGAACACATATTTCATGTGTGAACTAATTCTGCAAGAGGACTGACTGATTAGAACTTTGTGATTATAAGGAATTAGATTGCTGCAGATCCAAAGCCAAATTACCCTGAACTATCTTCAGCTCCATTACTAGCCATTCACAGTCCACTTGTGTCTTGTCTAGCACCCTTGTGACTATCACATGAAACCTCGAGGAATGTACTACTTTAGACCACCAGCTTCCACCAACCTGCAAGGCAACAGTGTCATCAGACAAGCGTCTGAATCCTACAGCGGAGATTCCCCTGCTTTGCTCTAACCACCTACCTGGGGTTCCCACCAGCACATTTGAGAAGCACTGTGACTTAGGGCTTTTGAACTTCTTTAGCTGTCAGAACTTCAGGAACCTTTAACAGCATCGGAATATGGTATTTGGGGTAACCTAAATCTGTGTTTCTGGGTCATGACTCATATTCAGCTCCAGAATAAACTAGCTTATTCCCTTCAGGGTGAGAACTCTGCCTTTGTACTGATGACCATAATATATGAATAAGACACCCTTTGTTGAGAGGAGATGGTAGCACTTTCTCAGACACACACACACACACACACACACACACACACACACACACACACGCCATATGGTTCCTATATATTCCATGTTTCCCTGGAGAAACAAAACCAATGGGGGGGGGACAATTGGTTCATGTGACTATGGAGGGTGGTGTCCTGGGTAGT
The DNA here is from genome assembly GCF_903995425.1 of Onychomys torridus. Lineage (NCBI taxonomy): Eukaryota > Metazoa > Chordata > Mammalia > Rodentia > Cricetidae > Onychomys > Onychomys torridus. Next base: position 4,793,356 of record NC_050454.1, on the reverse strand, counting down.
GTTTGTCAATGTGACAGTAGCCACAGTTATCTGGAGACCTCAACTGAGAAAGTATCTCCATCCCATTGGCCAGTAGGCATTTTCTTGATTGATGATTGATGGGGAGTACCCAGCCTCCAGCCCACTGTGGGTGGTACTGTATCTGAACCAATGGTCAATGGTTGTGGGAGATAATAAGAAATCAAGATGAGCTGTGTGTGGTGCCTTTCATCTCAGCACTCTGGAGGCAGAGGCAGGTGGGGCTCTGTGAGTTCGAGGCCAGCCAGACACAGTGAGTTCCAGGACAACCAGTAGAGAGATATTGTTTGACAAAACAAAGATAAAAAGAAAGGAAGCTGAGAATGTTACCAAAGAGAAAGTCAATAATCAGCATTCCTTCATGGGCTTGGCATTAGTTCCTGCCTCCAGGTTTCTGCCCTGCTTGAGTACCTGCCTTGGCTTCCTTCAGTGACAGACTGTGACCAGGACGTGGAAGCTAAATAAACCCTCTCTTTCTCAAGTTACTTTTGATCATGGTCATTATCATAGTAACAGAGTACTAAGCGGGTGGAAAGTCTCACAATCTTCAGCAAGCTGGAGAGCCAGGGAAGCTGGAATGTGGTATGTAGGCTGATTTGCAAGGAGCAAAGGCAGGAGAGAGCTAATGCCCCCAGCCAGGCAGTCAGGCAGAGTAAGCTCCACCCTCCTACACTCCATTTTTGTTATACTCAGGTTCAGTAGATTGGGGAGGGGGCACCAGCTGTACATAGGCCACTGGCTCAACGCTAACCTCTTTCGGAAATACTCTGTCAGCCAATGCCCTGTGTTCACCAGGTTAACATAAAATGAATGATCGCATATGGATGCCAAGGCATGCCCTCATCTTACAGGCTAACTATTGTAATGGAATTGTAGTGGAGTTCCTCGTAGGCTTTGGTAATCATTTTCCACAGAGAAGCAATATTCAATAATGTCACAGGGTAGGCCCTGTTTAGTAGAGTATGTAAGCTGCCATGCGGTGTTATTTCAAGGCACCAGTGGCAGCCTCCAGTAGAGTGTGTGTGATGTTATTCATCTCATTGCTGTGGCAAAGCATCTGAGGAGAAGCAGAGCTAAGAAAACTGGTTGATGGTGTCTCAGAATTCAAGGGAACAGCCCATTGTGATGGAGGTGTCATGGCCACAGGAGATTGAGGAAGCTGGCCCCATTTGCCCACGGTATGTCAGGGGCAGAGAATGATGGATGTGGGTGCTCAGTTTAACTTTTCCTGTTTACTCCGTCCAGGACACCTGCTCATGGAACGTTGGCACTCATATGCACGATGGGTCTTCCCACCTCAGTCGGCCCAATCTAGACACTTTCTCAAAGACATTCATGGAGGCACGTCTTCTAGGTGACTCTAGGTCCTGTCAAGCTGACAATCGCCATTAACCATCACATCATCTGTCATTGACACAAACTCACAACGTTGACATCTGGGTCTCCTAGGCCATTCTGTACTGAACTGGGAAGCTATCAATGATAAAATAGTTCTAAACACTCTATATACTACAAAATGATATGATACCTCTTAAAAATAAAATGAGTTCTATCATTCAAGATTTTGAACTTTAATATATTTTTGAATTGTTTGAAATTTTATAGTGATCAAGGAAGCTCCATGTTGAAATGCACACAGGTGGCAAACATATGACATGGCTCCAAATCCTAGAATGACCAGCCTGTCAGTGACCTTTGGTATATTATCTGACCTGTGTGAGCCCCAGTTTCCTCATGTGTAAGAATGTCATTACAACACACACTACCTCAAAGGGTTCATGTGTGTTGGATGCAATGACAAATGTTCACTTAGAAAAGCTCACGGTACATGGGCAGCATGGCATTGTTATTAATTTTATCCTTGATGCCCAGCAAGATTCTCCCCTACACATGCTGGTATTTGGATGAGGAAAGAGTCTATTGTTCTATTGTTTCTTTGTCTGGTTCCTGATGTCTCAGGTTGCAGTTTCTCCTGTTTCTTGCATCATACAAAGTGTTTTGGAAGAATGACTTGGATTCCCTGGTTGTGAAATGCAGCTATCCAGGAGTCCCCTGGCCAGTTTCCATCAATAGGTCCCGTTGGACATGGAAGCCATTCCTGATCGAACCTTAGAGTTCTCTCAGCCACTTGTACATTTCTTACTTGCCTTTCAGGGCACCTCACAGACAGACTGAGTCACTGTGGTGGCTCTTGCACCTGGAGGTTCTATTTTAGGGTCACCACATTGACTCTGTCTTCTAACTCAGTTTCAAGATTCCAATTTCCCTTATAGCCAGGATAAATCTACTTCAATATTGTCCTGGTTAAGGCTGGAGAGATGGCTCAGCAGTTAAGAGCACTTATTGCTCTTTCAGGGGACCCAGGTTTGGTTCCTAGACCTGTAAAGTGATTCATAGTGGTTTATAACTGCAGTTCCAGGGGATCCAATGCTGTCTTCTGGCCTCTGTGAGCACCAGGTACATATGTGGAGCACATAAATACATGTAGGCAAGCACACACACACACACACACACACACACACACACACACACACACACCCACCACATACCCCACATGAAATAAAAATAAATAAAAATTTAAAACATTGTCCTGTTCTTTGTCTGCATCATTCTTTTCTAAAACTAGTTAAGGCAACAATTTGATGGATGTGCCCTGTACATTTCTGTCTGAGGCTATAACAGAGTGCCAGAGGCTGGGTAACTTATAGACCATACAAATTATTTTGTCTCATAGTTCTAGGAGATGGGAAGTCCCAGGCATGGCACTGTATCTGGAAAGAATCTTTGTTCTAACTCATCCCAAGATGAAATGCAGAAGGGCAAGAGACAGTGAGAGCCAGAGAGCAGGAGGGAGCTGAACTTGGTGTCTTGCTTTGTTTAAGTAAGATCTCACTATGTAGATCAGGCTGGCCTTGAACTCGGTGATCCTCCTGCCTGTCTGAGTGCTGGGACTGCAAACATATGCCACCATGACCAAACAAATTTTTGTCTTTTGTGTGTGGGTAGGTGGGTGTGTGCGTGTAACTGCAGTGACCACAGAGGCCAGCAGAAGATACAGTGTCTCCTGGCTCTGGACTTAAAGCCTGTGGTGATTGCCCAATGTAGGTGCTGGGAACTGAGTTCTCTTCCTCTTCAAGAGAAGTACATTCTCTTAACCACTGAGCTATCTCTCCAGGTTCTGAACTTTTTATAACAAGGCTACTCTCATGATAACTAATCTATTTATCTACTCTCATAAAATTAGTTCCTTCAAGAGAGCAAAGCCAAATGACCACCCAATCATCTCTGATTTGGCCCATCTCCCAACATTCTTCCATTGTGGATTAATATTCTGAGACATGACTTTTGAGGGACAGGTTCAAATCACAGCACCGTCTTTGTTCATTTCATAAACGTGGTATACTAATACAGACTTATGAGCACACTAGATCTATTTCTAGTCTACATGAGCTCCACTGAATAGGCCACAAAAACTTGTAAAATCTCATTAAGAAATTTAATATTCTCACTCTCACAAGTAATTTTAATTGTTCTCCAATGTAAACATTGTCAACTATTTCTCCATTTCCTTGTAACACTTAATGTCACAAGTTTTAACTAAGAGTGAACAAAGAACATTTCATGGAATTTTATTAGACAATGGAGTGGAGTGTGTGATAAATCCATATTCTTCAGAGGAGCCCAAAGTTTCAAAGAATTAGACCAGAAATCAGAGTGAGCGTGTCAAGGAAACATGGTAAGCACCAGCCAAGACAAGAAACTACAGGAAACAATCAACCAATGCATCCTGTTATTGACGGGCAGATGTGGTCATGTACCTGAGGATTAAATCAATTCAGAGACTTCATGTCACCTTTAAGACTTCTTAACTCTTGTGTGCTATAAAAAGGAATGGCATCTGTATTTCTTCCAGGTCTCCATTTTGACTGTTTCTGTTTTAACCCAGCAAACCAAATGATAAGGAATACAAATGGTTCTAGATTATTTCATTTGTAGTTCTCTTCTCAGGAAGAGAAGCTTGTTAGCTTCTCATTCTCTAAGGGTAACTGTATGTCTCAGTCTTTGAGAAGCATCTTTAGCTTCCCTACCAGCCATGACAATGTGAACCACCTGAAATAATCACCACATTGTTTCCAGACTGATGTTTTCTTTCTCTAACATAACTCTGTCTTTCCATGTATGCCAATATGGGATTCTCCATTCCTTTGCCTTGAATCTGGGCAACAGAGGATGTGGCTTCTGAGACTAGGTCATAAAAGGACACATTGCTTCTGTGGGAGACGTGCATTCTCTTGGAACACTAGCAGCTAGAACCCAGGCCACATGGAGACGCCATGTGCAGGCGCCATCGTCCCATGTCTTGGTGGGGTGCTAGCCAGCAGGCAACACTGACCAACAACAGTGTCAATGAGGGATTCTTCATCTGAGTTTTCCAATGGCTCCTAGTTCCTTAACTGGAGAAACTTGGGTGTGTGTAGAAAGTAGACTCATTGATGCTGGGTCATATTGGAATGAAAATTCACTCTGCTTGTAGTGAGCTAGGGCCTGCATTGGTTTTTCATGTCACCCACATCCCACTCTATATCCACATTTACATATTACTGTCTGACCTTCTGCCCCCTACCTGTAGCTGTTTCCCATTGAATCGAGATCGGGTGTTCCTTGCTTGTCCTGTGTTCTTCTCAGGAGTTTCTTGTATAATTCTGTCCAAGCTTTCTCTTTTTTATTTTTTAAACATAATTTTTTATTGATTCTTTGGGAATTTCACATTATGCACCCCGACCCTGCTCATTTCCCTGTCCCTCCACCTCTGCCCTTCACCCCTACAGCACTCTCTCCCAAAAGAAAATTTTAAAAAATATTAATTAAAAACAAGCAAACAAACAAAGCACTTCACTCCTCCATCTTTCCCACCTCTCCAGCCCCTCTTCATCCATCTCAGTGGCACTGGGAGCTGTAGTGTGTGTCATGCAGTATATGCTTTTGTCCACTCAGCTTGACTGGCAAATGTTCATTGCAATGGGTTTTTGATTTGGTTCAAGGCCTCTGGCTTCTGGTACACCCTCAATACTGGAACTTCACTGAAACTCATTCCCCAGTATCCTGCTGTTGTCCAGGTCATGGAGATCCTGCTAAAATGGTTCCACAGGACCAGCCTCTTGCCACACTCCTGCAAGTCATAGATGAGGTAGATGTTGGGGTGGGTCTACTCAAAGCCCTGGATGTGGTTGTGGGTGGTAGCTGATTTGGTCAGTCTGGGCTGCTGGGACCACCCCCCTCAGACAAGGGGTGGAGCCAGCTCTTCTATGTCCATGCCATCAGGGTCAGCTCTCTCACCCTGGTGGTGAGGGGTTGGGCTATCTCTCCTGAGTGTTAGACCAGCTTTCCAGTGAGGAGCTGGGCTAGCTCTCCTGTTGCAGTGGCCAGTGAGAGGCAGGGCCAGCTCTCCCAGGGCAAGTGAAGGTTGATGCCAGCTCAGCATGGCCCTCAGATTTCAACATGCACAGTTCTTGTGGCTCTCTGTGGTAACATGGGCCACAGAGATCAACAAAGACCCCAGATGCAGTTGGATCACTGGCAGTCCAAGACATGGTCCTCAGCAGCACTTGGGGCCTGGAGGTCACCATGCCCCCAGTGGCAGTGCAGGCCACCCAGATCAGTATAGGCCTGGCATCAGCATGGCTCTCAGACATCAACATGGTCTGAGGTGGCTGACCAGACCCTGAGCATCTGCATGGCCCTCAGTGGTAACAGGAGCCATGGACATCAACTCAGATCCTGGCTGGTGTAGAGACATAGACCCAGACATGACCCTTAGCAGCAGCTCCGGCCCAGATGACACCATTGCCCCAGGTGGCAGTGCAGGCCACTCAGATCAGCATGGCCCTGGAAGCAACATGGCTTAAAGACACCAGCATGGCCACGGATGGTGGCCCAGACTCTGGGAATCCATGTGGCCCTTGGTGGCAACACAGGCCACCAACATCAACACAGATCCCAGCTGAGGCCCAGATATCACATGGCCATAGATGGCAGCTCAGGCTACTCAGATCAGCATGGCCCTAGAAGCAGCATGGTCCTTGTATTCCAAAATGTCCCCAGGTGGCAACCCAGACCCCAGATATCTGCACAGCCTTCAATGGTAACAGTATCCATGGATATCAACCTAGACCTTGGCTGTGGTAGCTCAGGCCTGGATGTCAGCCTGGCCCTAGGTGCTGGCACAGGCCACTCAGATCGGTATGGTATAGCTGCAGCATGGCTCTTGGACACTAATATGGCCACAGATGTTGGCCCAGACTCTGGACAGACAGCCTTATGTCCTTAGGTGGCAACATGGGCCACAGATGTCAACACAGACCCTGGCTGGGGTAGGGCCATGGACCCAGACATGGCCCTTGCCAACAACCCAGGCCTGGACATCATCAGGGCCCTGAACAGCAAGCCACTCATATCAGCCTGTTCCTTACTGCTCCTGCTTCTCCAGTTCTGTCTCTTTCCACAGCACATGAACCAGTCCCCTTTTCTTTCTCTCCCATTTCTCCACCATGTATTTGCTCATAATGGCACCTATCCATGCAGCGCCTTGCAGCCTATGGGTGTCTTCAGCCAGCCTGGGCTCCCTAGTTTTCCTTATTAACAGACTCTGGACTTTACAACAAAGGCAGCTGCTATTGTGAATGAGTTCCTATGCTAGAAACTTCCTCCCTAACACTACACGTTAACAACTGGGATGCTTAGATCATGAAGACTCACGGGGATTAGTGGTTTTCTCTCAAACTGAGCTTGTTGCTGAGAGTGTGTTTCTTCTAAAAGAGAGAGCTCAGCACTAGCTCCTAGCCCCTTGACAATGAACTTCACAGCCCCTACAACGGCAGAATACATTTTCTTTACTTATGCCTATCCTGGTTTGTAGCATCCTTCCAGCTCTGTGGTGATGCATTATGAGAGAAAACATCTCTTGAATTCTAAGAGATTGGAATTTTTTTTACTGAACCTCACAGCCAGAGTTGTTAATGAACCTGGAGGTCTCTTAAGAACTATGACTGCTATCCTACTGTATGCTCAGCCTGTTTGTTTAACCTGCCTTTAAAGAGAACAATTTAATAACTCACCTGACTTCCTTTTTATCCTTCATTTAATCAGCTTTTACAACCTAAGCTAATGCATAGCTGTAATCTTAAATTATGTACTCTTCCATGCCCATGACGAGAGTAATGCATGCATGTTCTAATCATTTGCCAAAAACAGCAAAAATAGAGATTAAAAAAGCAATCATATAAAATGAATATCCACTATGACTGTTGAATATAGCATACAGATGTTGCTTAATAAAGCATTTGTAATACTGTTTATTATCTGGGCCAGTTGGAGGCAGTGACTTAATCCTTTATAAAACTGCTACCAATTTCTGCGAAGAATTCCTCATTCCTTCCCAAGTGATGCTTTCTGTGCTGTTTGATAAATACAGACCGAAGCCCTTTGTTAGGGACACACACAGACATACACACAGATACAAACAGACACAGACACAGACAGACATAGATGTGGACAACAGACATGGACATGGACAGATACAGACATAGACAGACATGGACACAGACAGACAAAGTCACAGACACAGACAGACATGGATGTGAACAATGGACATGGATAGACACAGACATAGATATGGGAGAGATCCACAACATGGCCTTCTATCAGGCACAGATGCAGACTTGTACAACAGACTGGTGGAGGACAAAAGACAGGGCAGGGGGTGTGAGGGGAGCAAAGCAGAGAATTCAGATCTGGGCTGTCTCAATTAAATGACCCCAAAGGACAATACTTTGATCTCTTTCCTTAATGTGACACTGGCATGTTATTGGTGATTCAGAGTTCATCATTAATGCATTCAAACCGACCATACATTCCCTTTTATCTGGGCTGCCACTAAAATGTGGCACTCAGAGTTAGGATGGGCCTTATCACTTCAAAGAGCCTGGTCAAGAAGTCCCTTACCAAAGTGCCCAGCAGCTTATATTTTAGTTGATTCCAGGTCTAGTCAGGTTGACAAGCAAAATGAGTCATCACAAGTCCACCCCTTACCAAGTTGACACCCAATCACATCTCCTTATGTCATGTTTAATTTCCAAAGAAAACAATAGCCAGATCATAATTTCACCAATCCTAATACCATTATTCCAAATACAACCATAGGCACACTATGTACTTTAGAAAAGGTGGCCAAGTCACTGGAGGAGTGCTTAGTCTTTTAGTGTCTCATAACTTAAATGTGATAATACAGACTTGCAACACTTAACCACTGATACTAGCTGTAACTGATGTTACATATCACAATAATGAAATATAAAAGAGAAAATACAACTATCAGGTTAATATATGTGTTTCTATGCAGAAATACAAAGTAAGACAGAAACACTCGTGTGAATAACTGTCTTCGTTTTTGCACCTGGCTGTGTGTCTTCAGTTGATATTTATATAACTATCTTCCTCCACCACCCCTTCAGAATTTCCTCCACCCTCAGAAAGCACCTCAGCAGGTCTTGGTTCTTGTCCTGGAGGAGTGACCCAGACCTCCCTTCCTGAAGGGTGTGAACACTTTGTCATCCTGCCTGGATTGGGTTGCTGTAATTCACCCAATTTCATCACAGGATACAGTAACACCCTAAAGGATTTCCTAAACTCCAGACATAGTCTTCCTCCACTGTTATTACTTTCTTAGTCTATTGGCTTAAGGGCAATGCTGGTTCCAGGCCAACAGAATGTAAGTTCAGAAAACAGAAATTTTCCAAGTGGGTTATCATTTACCTGACTGGAGACCACTTCCATTTCTACCCTGTGGTTCCTGGCCTGTGCATCTGGCTATAGGGGAAATATTACCATGTGCTGGTTGCTAATTCAAAGCACAGACCACTTTCTGGAGGGCCCGGCCCCAGACAGACAGGGTACTGCACCTAATTGGTGCAGTAACTTCATCTTTACAAGGTCATTCCACTGTTTTGTCAAGCTTGCCACTTCTGGTGGGGAACCTTTTAGTTGCTGAGATAAAATACCATAATCCTAATCTTAGCTTGTGCTTCCAGAGAGACAGAGTCTATCATTGGTCAAGAAGGCATGATAACAGTCAGGGAAAGTGTAGAGCAAGAGCAGCAGCTGGTTGATGACAATCCCACTTATACATATACAAGAGAGAGGGAGAGAGAGAGAGACAGCAAGAAGCAGACTAAGACTATAAACCTTTAAAGTCCTTCCCAGGTGACATATTTTCTCCAGCAAGACTGCATTTCCTAAAACTATCAACTAGGGACCAAGGATTTAAATAACGAGCCTATGTGGTATGTTTCTCATCCAAATCAGCACAGGAAGTGGCTGGCGTCATTTTAGAATGAATGCTTGAAAAGCTAGCACAAGCTACCCTCTCTATCCCTTCCCTAAGCCAAGATGCCTGGGATTGTCCCAGAGTGGAATCGTAATTATTTGTGTGTATAACATCCAGATCAACTAGCAGCATCCGATATAGTCAAGGAAACTTAATGGAGTCCCTCAACTTAGAGCCAGCTGCACCTGCTCAAAGTATCTTGCTTCTCATTCAACTCCTGCTGTCTGTCCTTGTCCGAGCTTCCCATTCTTCCTCCCTAATCTTTTGTTTTCACTTGTAAGTAGAGCGATGATCCTTTACTGGGTCTCTGCCTAGGTGTAAGTGATGGCTAGGATCAATGAGGCATTCCCCCATTGTCTCAGGCATTTGAATATTTAGTCCCCAGTTAATAACACTGTTTTGGAGGTTTAGGAGATGTGGCCTTAATGGAGGAAGGGCATTACTTGAGTGGGCTTTGGGAATTAAAAGATTTGAGCCATCTCTAATTCTATGTTTCATGCTTGAGATTCAAGATGTTTCCTGTTCTTGCTGCCACGCCTTCACATGGCCATCATGTCTGGAACTGTAGGCCCAAATAAACCCTTCCTCTTCTAAGCTGCCTTGGACATGGTGTTTGACCATAACAAAAGAAAACTAATACAGTGTGACTAGATAGATTGTGGTCACTCTCTTTTTTTGTAAGGGTCCTAGAGATCAAGCTTGGGCCTTATTTATCTAGGCAAGTGTTCTACCACTGAGACATATCCATAAACCAGATAGTCTGCTTTAAAAAAAATATAATTGATTTAAATAAACACATGAAAATTAAAAATTATTTGAGGGTATTATGTGATTTTTAGATACATATATATACTTTATAATACTAAAATTAGGACAAACATCTATTTCCTCAAGAATTTATTACTTATTTATAGTGGGAATATTCAAGATAATTTTCCAGCTTTTGAAACATACAGTATAGCGTCATTATCCTTAGTAACCCTTACTTGTAAGTGCACACCAGAACTCTTGATTTTTGTCTAGCCATAAGTTGTTATGAGCCTCCAGGGGCTGGAGGAACGCAGGAGGAGCTCAAACCCTGGAATATTTGTGGTGGATAGGATGCGGCCAGCTCAGGTTTGCTCTGGCTGTTGCTCACTGATGAAAGGACAATGCAGGCAACATGCCCTCTTCCCTAGGCACCACTGTTGGACAGCCTGTCAACTGCTCTGACCAGGTGACCTATCCTAAGACTCAACAGTCATTTCCACCTGGACTGGATCGTGGACCACAGTGAACTGGGGGCTGTGGATGGGGAAGTCTTCCAAAATAACTTGAAAAGCGTTCAGCAAGGACCTGCTAAGGTTCTTTGAACTTGGAGACAGGAAGGTATTATACAGCTTTTGTTTCCCTGGATTTGTTTAGAGATACCATGAGCCATTGAGTTATTTTACTTGAACTTGGGGTACCCCATGGCTTATCTCCTGCCTGTCAGTAATAGTGACCAGCTGTGGTGGGATTCAGCCCAGCACGGAGCTGGTGGAGGGAGATTGTGTTCCCTGAAGAACATGCGCTGAAATCTCTGGGAAGCGGTTCCCAGGTGATTCTGATTTACATATTTCCCAACTCTTTGCCTCGTTTGGTTCCACACTGATGTGTCCTATAGTGTTCTAACAGGTCAAATCTGAATAATGAACCTTTCACACAAGTATTTATTACTTGACTTTTCATAGAAGAATACAAGAGTGGTGTGTTTGGCTTGTGGGATATAGGTGGACAGTGTTATTTTATTAAGGCTGAAATTAGTTCCTTTTAAAGAATATCCCCCAGAGTGATGCTAAGGCGGCTCTGAACCGTGAGCTGCCAGTGAGCAATGTGCCCACATGGAGAGCTTCTTAATGGTGCAGCCCAGCACCACACTGAGAAGACTGATTGATGTAGTGATGGCCACACTCACTGTGTAGTGATGGCTACACTCACTGTGTAGTGATGGCTACACTCACTGTGTAGTAATTCCTGCACTCATTGATGGGATCCCAAGCAGGACTTCCCAGCGCAAAGAGCACTGTTGTCTAGAAAGATGAATGACATTGGTTTCTGCTTAGAGGACTTCCCTCTAACTGAAGTGTGATCCTGTGCCTAAGGGGATTGCATCATCTTAGAGAAAAACAAAGTGAAGCAAAACAGAGGAACCCTGGATATTCTCACTGTCCTTTTGCTTTTCCTTTGTCATTTGGTCTGGGAACAATGGCAGAGGATGCCTCAGACCATGGCATGCAGCTCTAGGCCAGGCCAGATCTCTCAGCTTCTTTCAGTTCCTGGGAAATCATGGGTCCTGCATGTCACCTGCTCTGTAGCTGATTATAGGAGATTCCTCAGTGAACCACCAGCCCAGAGTTCTTTTTGGGAGTCCTCACCCATTTCTAGACCCCAGTTGTCCTGATTCACTATGAAGAGATTTGGGTTGGATGCGGTGGCCCAAGCCTTTAATCCCAGCACTTGAGAGGCAGAGGCAGGGGGATCTCTGTGAGTTTCAGGCCAGTGTGTTCTACATAGTGAGTTCCAGGCCAACCAGGGAGACCTTTACAAAAAGGAAATAAATAAAAATAAAAGTAAAAGTAAAAAGAGATGGAAGGAGGGCTGGTGTGTAGGGGTTTGAGTTGGGGCCAAGAGAGAAACCGGAAGTCAGTAGTTCTTCATGGCTTTACAATACAGCTTTGTCCTTTCCGTGGTTAACACATAGGGAAGGGACACTTCTCTAATCTGAAGGACAGCCAGTGTCACTGCTCCCAACCTCACCCCACATGGAAACCATATGGAGGTACAGAACAAATCTGGAACCTTGTAGCAACGATAACTCGCAGCTCCTGCAACCCTCTTGAGTCTGCCTACTTTTGCCGTCTCCACGGTTCCAGGGAGCAGAAGCTTCAGGTTAAAGAACTGGCAGGTCATGGACTACAGGCATCAGGGAAACCTCACAGCACTCTGGGCAGAGTCCAGGTAGAATACCACATCCTCTGGTGCTCTTCCTGCCTGAGACTGGCTCCCCTTTCAGGGGGCGGGGTCACCTTCCCTGGATTATGCAAATATAGAGTTAAGTCCCCTCTAGTCTCTGAAGAATTCAGTTTGGGCATCAGGGAGCTGAGGTGCTCTGTTGTCTGCTCTGCAGCAGCTGAGGCAGTGGCAGCCTGCAGCTCAGAAGGAAATAGCTCCCCTACCAGTGAGCCTGGGGAGCATGGAGTGAATGTAGCAACCGCGTAGTCTGAATTGCCACCATTGTGGATTTCATGGTGTGTTCTGTTTCACCAACCGAACTGAGAATTCTCCAGTGAATTGCTGCATTAATCACCGTTAGAAGCTTTATACTCTTGCAATAATCAAAAGGATAGGTATCATTTAGGAAGAACCGGATCTGAATTGTGGGTAAGCTCTTGGGGGTTATCTAAGCCTGTTTCCTGGTCTGTCGCGGCTAATGCACAGGTCAAATAGCCTGTGCCTGGCACACAGTGAACAGTGGTCACAGCGCATCAGGAGTGTGGGAGCATCAGGTCCCTCACCTCCATCCTGTTTCTCCTGGGCTCCCTAGGGTGTCACAGTTGCCATAGCACATGGCTGGAGAAAATATGGAAGATCAGTGGGGTGAACAGGGCTGCCACATAACCTTTGTCCTCTGGGGACCTCTGTCAGCCCTGGGCAGTTTGGGCTGGGGCTCACCTCCTACTCACTTTCTTTATCTGGTCAGTATTACTGTTCAGTTTACTTCTATAGTCTAGCTCAGGACCCTGGAACTCTCACTTGGGACTTTCTTCCTCCATAGCTCTGGCTCCTGGTACCTGCCTGGCTGTCATAGCAACAGCTTCCAGGGTGACAGCAGAAGGAGCTGGGTCTTGTGGGTAAGGCTTTTTGGACCACAGAGACTGCCCAGGCTGCATCGATCTATCCAAGCTTTTTCTTCCTCAGACTGAGCTCACATTTCCATCCAGGCCAACGGGACCATGTCCACCAGCCTGACCACTTGTGAGTGGAAGAAAGTCTTCTACGAGAAGATGGAGGTGGCAAAGCCAGCTGACAGCTGGGAACTCATCATAGACCCCAACCTCAAGCCCAATGAACTGGGCCCAGGCTGGAAGCAGTACCTGGAGCAGCATGCTTCAGGCAGGTGAGAGACTGGTGGGCAGTGCCCCCCTCCAGGGGGGATGGGAAGGGTCACAGATTTTCCAAGTCTGGGCTGAGAAGACAAGGAGAGAATGGACTGCCGCAGAGGCTTTGCTTCTAACCACAGCAGTTTCGATTCCTCGGTTGCTCCGAGTAAATTGTACTCTGCATTTGAGCTTCAGGATTTCATAGAAAATCAGGGGTGGGAAGGCTTCAGAGCCCTAAAAATCCAGGTGCTTGGTGTAGCTGGAATAGAGAGGAGATGCAATGGGCACTACCAAGGTAGGAGTCAGGGGACTTGTATTTTGGGGCTCTGACATCCCTCTGCTCACTCACATGCAACTAGACTTGAAGACAGGATATGTTATTGAGCAAATGGTATGTTTGAGAACCTGGTTCCACAGCTCTATGGACTTGGGTGTATCCTCTTCTTTCTCTGGCTCCAGTTTTCACATTTGCAAAACAAGGGGTTCACTTTAGTTCTTAGCACATCACTCTTCCAACTTTACTATCTGTGGATGGGAGATAAAACTGCTGACCCCAGGCAGGACTCTCTCTAGACTTTCTACCCAGATTCCTTCCTTCTTTCCTTTTGCTTTTTGCCATTTTATGTTGTCCTTTAAATAAAATATTCTATGCATCTTTTACATCATGTATCTTGATCCCATTCATTTCCCTGTTCCTTTACATCCACCCTCCACCCCTGTACCACCCCCTCAAAAAATAAAATTTAAGAGAAAAAATGAAAAAATAAAAAAGGAGAAAATTAAAAAATCTCATCATGGAAGCTATAGTGTGACACAGTGAGTCATGCAGTAACCCCCTTTTTCTATGTATCTTTACTTTTAGGTGTTCATTGCCAAGAGTCTGGTCTGGTTTGAGGTCTCTGGTTTCTACTACACTATTGATGCTGGGTCCTCACTAGGACTCTTCCAGGGTATCCTGTTGTTGCCCTGTGTTGTGGAGATCCTGTAACTTTGGGTCTCTGTGTCAGGTTCCTTCACGTATTCCAGCAGATCATAGATGGGGTGGATGCGGAGGAATGCCAATTCATAACCCTGGTTCTGAGCCTGCACAGCTGTAGGGTTGGCTGACCAGAGGAGAAAGGGGGACAGCTCTCCCATGGTCACAACTTCAGGGCTGGCTCACCCACATCTCTGCCAACAGAGTCAGCTCTATTGTGCTGCCCAGGTGAGGTGCAGGGACTGCTCTCCCGAGTGTTGCAGCTAATGAGGGGCAGGGAGAGCTTTCCTGTTCTTATGATCACAGGGCCAGCTCTCCCATCTGCACCAGGTATTGATGGGGGGGAGTGGCAACTATCCCCCCCACCCCCGCATCCATGCTGCCACAAGACAGATGGGTAATGGGGACAGCTCTCCCATGCTCACAATTTCAGGGCTGGCTCACCCACACCTGAGCTAACTGGATTGATTCTATTGTGCTGTCCTGGTGAGGTTTGGGGCCTGCTCTCCAGAGTCTTGCAGTTGGTGGGGGTCAGGGATGGCTCTCCCACTCTTATGACCACAGGGCCACCTCTCCCATCTGCCTCAAGAGACTTGCCACTTTCTAAGTGTTTCTCACCTCCCATCATGCAAAGTGTCCTTGTGGCTTTCTAAAGCCAGCATCATTTCCCTCTTACAGTCTGGTGACTTGGGACTGGGGCCAGTTCCCTGCTCACATGGCCTCCAGCCCACCTGTAGGAGCTACCCAGCCCTCCTCTTTGGGCATTTGGATTCACGGGAGACCAGCTGGCGGGTGTGTTGTGAAGGTGCAAACAAAACATGGCAGAGACTTGGGTTGCCCCTAATGCATGGATGTGAAGCCTCTTGGGTAGAGAACAGCATGAAGGTGGGAACAGAAAGAGGCAGGCTATGGGTGGGGACTGGGCATCTGGAGTCTTACCACAGGCCTTGCAGACAAACAGATGGAACCTGTATTGACACAGGTCAGAGAATGGGTTGATCGGTTTGTGTTGGCTCCTGCTATGGACGCTGGGTGCTGGCTACCCCCTCTAAGTAGCTGTGCACCCTCTTATTTTCTATGCTTCGTTTGGCCTCATCTCTCCCAAAATGCTGGCCCATGTTGGATACTTTTGGAGATATGGGGTTTGGCTCTGGAGAGGGGAAATAATTCTGGACTGGTTTATTTAAAACAATGTAGGAGACTGTAAAGACGAAGCAACTTCAACCTTGGAGGACAATGTGCAGAAGGCTGGGAACAGGTGTGTGGGGCTTCTGGAGTTTAGGGACAACTCCAAAGGCTCACAGATCTTCTCACCTCAGGGCTTAGTCCTAGCTGGAATCAGGAAGAGCTGAAGCATGGTCATTCTGCACACAGGCTCTTTTAATCTTTCAGATGTATTAAATTTCAGGCCCAACATCACTGGCGCTGTGCAGGGATGGGGAGGAGAGTTGGAAGCCTTCCAATCCAGGACCAGTCAGATTCCTCCTCACTTTGGATCATGTCTCGGGTGGCATTGGGTATTGTTCTACGCTCATACTGTCGGTGGTGGCTTGCAGGGGTCAGGGGATGGATTGCTGTCACTGCTATTCCACAGTGGCTGAGTAGTGCTTGGAATCTAGTTGGTGCCTGTTGGATTGAACTGAGTTCTTCATCAGAGGTCCTTTGAAGCCTTCGTGCAATGGGCTTAGGCAGAGCCAGCAACGAGGGCAGAAACAGCCCAGTGGACATGCAAATGCCTCCAAAGCCTTTGTAACAGGGGCTTACAAGAGGTCATTTCAGGGGCACAAGGGACCTCCTTGGAGTTAAGGAGAGCTCCATCACGGGTACGTCAACACTATTGGGAAGCTAACAGGAGCTGGACTTGGCAGGTGAACCCCAGGCCACCTCCCTCTAGGCTTTCTGAGGCTGTGGCTTTAGGAGTCCAGATTAGACAATGTGGCCTGTGTGAAGGTCAAGTTAGGGGTAGGTAAATGAGGAGACAAGGTCTACTTTTCCTGTTTTCACCCAGCACTGCCTCGGTGCCTAGAAATGACTGGTCGAAGGGGGTGCCTCTGGGAAGATGTAAGTACTGAGCTTACTGTTCTCTCTGATCCAGACTGCTGCAGGCAGCCAATCTCCCCTGCTTTCCTGGCTATCTTATTGCAGCCCTACATGTGCTAGGATCTGAGCTTGCCTGCCACCTCCTCAGAGCAAGCAAGATTCAGGAGTCAGACGGTGACATTGCGGCCCCCTTTGCAGAACAATGTCTAAGCACAAAGTCCAGCACATACACCATCCCACTGCAGCTTGCAGATGAGAAACGAGTTGCAGAGAAAGGGAGCCATACTTTCTTTGCAAGTTGACCAGATGTAGTTCTGTAATAGGCAGGGAGCAGGGCAGAATCTGTGAGAGGACTCACAGGAGGAGGCAGCTTCCAGATGATCGCTGGCTGGTTGCCCAGGGGCTCCAGTGCTAGGCTGCTAAGGATGCTACTCTGGTCCCTAGGCAGAGGTGGTAGTTGGTGACCTCCAGTGATAACAAACCCACAACCTGGTAAACATCACGCTTCTGTTTCCAGCCTCTAATGCTCCAGCCTTTTCTTTCCCGTGCTCCCCAAGGCTGGCTGTCCGTGAGAGTCTCACTTGCTCTATTCCCACTTCCTTTCCCGTCAGGTTCCACTGTTCCTGGTGCTGGCACACCTGGCAGTCCGCTAATGTTGTCATCCTCTTCCACATGCACCTCGACCGTGCCCAGCGGGTTGGTTCGGTGCGCATGCGCGTGTTCAAGCAGCTGTGCTACCAGTGCGGCACCTCACGGCTGGACGAGTCCAGCATGCTGGAGGAGAACATCGAGGGCCTGGTGGACAACCTCATCACCAGCCTGCGCGAGCAGTGCTACGACGAAGATGGTGGCCAGTACCGCATCCACGTGGCCAGCCGGCCGGACAGCGGGCTGCACCGCAGCGAGTTCTGCGAGGCCTGCCAGGAAGGCATCGTGCACTGGAAGCCCAGCGAGAAGCTGCTGGAGGAGGAGGCCGCCTACACCGATGCCTCCAAGAGCAAAGCCCAGGCCGGTTTTATCTACAACTTCTTCTCATTTCGCTGGTGTCTGTTTTGGGGTGCCCTCTGCCTGGTTATTGTCTATCTGCAGTTCTTCCGAGGCCGCTCTGCCTTCCTTTAGGGGAACTGGTTAGGGGTGGGGAGAGGGGGCATGGGGTTCAGAGTGAGAAGGACTCTGGTCTCCTGCTTCTGCCACAAGTTCAATCTAAGACTCCAGTCATCTGCATCCTGCTCACTCATCTACCAAATGAGGAGTCCGCCCTAGGAGATGCTCCGTGGTCCCTCTACTAATTTGGCAGCAATGAGGGGGAGGGAGGAAGATGGGAATTTTGGGAGCTTGCTGGGCTTTGGTGTGAGTCCTAACTCTACAGTTCTGTCTGGTCCGCTTCATTTCTTGCTCTGCCTCCACCTCCAGCCCTCCGTTTGCTTTATGTTCGTAGCCTTAGGTCTCACCTTGACCCTATCTCATCTTCGTGCTCATTTTCAGCTCCCTCTAATTGTCCTGCATGGCTCCCCTTGGAGACAGCAGGGCTACCCCCTACCTTCCATCCAGTACACAGGGACAGTCACCTAGTCTTCCTGGGGATCCAGCTTCTACCATTCTGAAAGGCTCAGGATCTCACTCTGATGGTAGGGCTGGGTTGAGAGTGGAGGTGGGAGTGGTGGAAGTGGGGGTAGATTGAGGGGTTTGGATGGTCAACATGGTCAACGACACGTTGTCCCTGGCTTAGCCATTGACCATATGTGGCTGTTTCAACTTAAATTAATTAAAATTGTTCCTTAGTAGTTCTAAGCTCAGTTAGGCTTACACAGAATTTGTTCCCATAGGGGCCATTGCTCAATGACAATCAAGGGTGACTTCTAGGAAGATGAACATGAAGGGTTTGGGCATCAAGCATTCCCCAGAGGACTTCCATCCATGCTTTGTCTACCCGGGGAGCATCAAGGGGAGCATCAAGGCAACACTGAGTGGCAGGATTGGGGGAAAGAGGCGCCAGCCTGCATCTCTTGCTAAAATGTGGTTTTTGTGTCTAGAAATAGATTGCCAAAATTCTGTCAAGGGGATAGGTCGTGTCTCAGATGGTCAGAAAAGCTGGGGCATTTGATCCCAGCATCAGAGGCAGGAAACAGTGCTGGCAGTGGATGCAGGGCAAGGCAGCTAGTGCAGGTGAAGAGAAACAAGCGGGGACATTGCCAGAGGAAAAGCTTCTCCACCAGCTCGTTTTTCTCAGTAAATAATGATTGCTGCATTTTCATGTTTAACTGGAGAGATCATTCCCTGCCTTGGCACCCACCCTCCCCCAACCACTGCAATTTTTTTATCCTTTCAGAACTGAGGGAGTAGATTATATTTGTTTCCAAGACTTGTTTCTACTTTAATTCATGGAAACCTCATTTTTATGCCCCTGCAACAGCACGCCATCCTTCACTACCAAAACATTGGCTGCTTTTCTGTATTTGTCTGCTTCATGTGTCTGCAACATTTTATAGTCCTCCTTTTCTGTAATTGTTTTGTTAACTGAAAAAGGGAGTTTCACTCTAATATTTCCCATACATGTATACCATGTATTTTGATCACATTCATCCACCAATCAACTTTTCTTGTACCTCCAACAACTGGTCCCCTTGTCCCCAAGTGACCTCTTTCCTGTTTTCATATCTGTGTTAAAAAACAAAACAAAACAAAACAAAAAACCAAAAAAAAAAAAACAACTCCATTTCACACATGGTATCTTTTCACTTAGTCTAACTTATTTAGCTTAATATGATCTCCAGTCCCATCCATTTCGCAGTGAATGACATTATTTCATTTTTTCCTTATGACTGACTATATCCCATTGTGTGCACATTACATATTTTTTCATCTGTTGATCTGTTAATAAGTATCTAGTCTGGTTTCATAACTTGGCTATTGTGAATAGTGTCATAATAAACGTGGGTGTGTAGGTACTTCTGTGGTTTGCTGACTTAGATTCTTTGGAGTATATATGCAATTATGTTTTTAATTTTTTCCAGGAACTAATATAGCGACTGGACAGAACCTGCTCTTCATATTTAATTGTCTTCCCTCTCCATTGCAGTATTCTTTGTCGATACTTTCTCTCATCCATCCATTATATTTTCGGGGTGCCCAAGATTCTCCTCAGCTCATTCCCCCCACAAGTTGGGTTGTTGGTTTTTTTTTTAATCACATATGAACTCTCAGTCTTTATGGCTCTCCAAGCTTTTACACAGAGCTCCAGACACATAAGCCAGACTGTCTGACCACCAGGTGATCTTTACCAAAGCGGCCTGGCCAAACCCACTCCTCTGCTTCTATGATATCCAGTGTTCTCTTCACCCCTCTGCCCCACTCCACAGTATTTCCCCACTGTGTCCCATGTCGTGTCGAGCATTGCTTTCTCATCACCTTACCCCACCCCACACTGCTGGACCACCGTTTCCATGTCATATTGAATGTTGTCTTCTTACTCTTCCTCTCTCCCCTACTCCCTCTCATATCATTTGGCCACCACATCCCGTGCTGCGTTTGTTAGATGTTGTCTTCGGAAGCCCTGTCACTGTTCTACCCCAGCACGTAGAACTTGACCATCAGATTTAATTCTACATTTCTTGGCATTCTGGGTCTCTGTACCAGCTTCCAGACAATTGCAAGACTTACGATACTGAACTCACTAAGCCTCAGTTTTCTGTGTCCGTAACCATAGCATCTAAATCATCAATTATTAGGAATCAAGTAAACACCGGTGATGGTTCAAAGTCAGGATTTCCTTCTCATCTCTCCTGGAGGAACTAAAATTCATGAAATTTGTTGTTGAGGTAAAGGGAGGTAACATAAGGGATAGTGTACTCAATAAGACAAGAATTATTCAACCGCGCTAATTACACAGTAACTCTGTATGGGGTGTTGGGGACAGAAAGATGAAGAACTACTTATGGGGGTGTGCCTGTGAGCAGGCAATGACAATGAGAATGATGAGTGCAGCAGCAGAGGTGGACTCCAGGTGGTAAGAGCCTACACTCTCTGAGGCTGTGGTCAGCCTCACTGGGAGCCAGTGCTCATGCTCAGACTAAAGAAAAACCTTTGAAAGTCAGCGGTGACAAGATCCTAAGGAGCTGAGATGGACGAGACAGGAAACTGAGGCTTAATGGGAGGTTCAGTATTGTAAGTCTTGTAAATGAAGAATGAAGTCTGTCAGAGCTGCTATAGCTGTCATGGTTAGTTTTATGTCAACTTGACATAAGCCAAGGCCATCTGAGAGGAGGGAACCTCGATTGAACCTCAGTCTTTCTCCATAAGATCAGGCTCCAGGCAAGCCTGTAGAGCATTCTCTTAAGTAGTAATGGATGGGGGCGAGGGCAGCCTATTGTAAGTGGTGCCATCCCTGAGCTGGTGGTCCTGGGGTCTATAAGAAAGCAGGCTGAGCAAGCCATATGAACCAAGCCAGTTACCAGCAGCCCTCGATGTCCTCTGCATCAGTTCCTGCCTCCAGGTTCCTGTCCTATTTGGGTTCTTGTCCTGACTTCCTTTGATGATGAACAGCAATATGGAGTGTTGGCTGGAAGCTGGTACAGCCAAACACACCTGTTCCTCCCTGACTTAGTTAAATTTTATTGCTGTAAAGAGACACCATGACCATGGAAACTCTTATAAAGGAAAACAATTGGGGCTGGCTGACAGTTTCAGAGGTTTAGTCCGTTATCATCATGGTGGGACATGGCGCAGAGGCAAACATGGTGCTGGAGAAGCAGCTGAGAGTTCCTCCTCATGAAAAGCATCTGACACGTAGCACTGTGAGAGGCCATGAGAGGCCATTGGTGAAGGTACTCCAGTGGCAGCTGAAGGGCCAGGACTGAAGGGGTCATGGAGAGAAGTTGAGGCTTGGCACCATGAAGAGAGCCTAGAAGAGGCTATTGGTGAAAGTATAGCCCAGTTACAGCAGAAGACCCGAGAATTTTGGAGATGCCAGTACCATGGGATGACCACCAAAAACAGCAACAGCAGTGGAGTGGAGCCGGCCAGAGCCTAGAAGACAAACTGTGTGTGTTGCAGAGGGTGGAGCCAGAGAAGTGACCCAAACCCCTTGGAGGAGCCCAGAAGACTATGAGTGAATCTCAGATACTGAACACTGAGTTATTTACACTGTTGAAGTTTGGTTTTGCTTTTTTCAGATTGAAACTATGTCCTAGTTCTTTCCCCTTAAATTAAGAAAAGATTTAGCTTAATTTTAATTTTTGTAGGAGGCCACAATGAAGAGACTTTGAACTTTTAAAAGAGATTATGGATTTTTAACTGAACTTCTAATGTGTTAGGATTTATAAAGACTTAGACTTTGAAAGTTATTTATGTTTTATACTGTGATATTAATATTAATGTACTGTGTTGGGGACAAAAAAGAAAGGAATGGTTCTAATTGGAAAGTGATGTGTTTGTGTGTCAAGCTGACAAGGGCCAGTTGTGCTGGCTAGTTTTATGTCAACTTGACCCAAACTGAAGTCATCTGAGAGAAGGGAGCCCCAACTGAGAAAATGCCTCCATATGATCAGGCCTACAGAACATTTTCTTAGTTAGTGATTGATGGGGGACAGTCAGTTAATTGTGGATGGTGCTATCCTTGGGATGGTGGTACTGAGGTCTATAAGAAAGTAGGCTGAGCAAGTCACATGGAGCAAGCCAATGAGCAGCATCCTTCAATGACCTCTGCATTGTTCTTGCCTCCAGGTTCCTGCCCTGCTTGAGTTCCTTCCCTCACTGCTTTTGATGATGATAAGGAACTGTGAGTGAACTAAACCCTTTCCAAGTTGCTTTTGGTCATTGTGTTTCATCACAGCAATAGAAACCCTAACTAAGACAGTAACACAGTATGAGGTTCAGTTCAAAAGCCATTTCAGGCAGGGTAGTGGTGGCGCACGCCTTTAATCCTAGCACTTGGGAGGCAAAGCCAGGCGGATCTCTGTGAGTTCGAGGCCAGCTTGGGCTACAGAGTGAGTTCCAGGAAAGATGCAAAGCTACAGAGAAACTCTGTCTCAATAAAAAAAAAAGGGGGCCATTTCAAGGACCATGACACCTTGTCAAGAGAGCAGAACCAACCCACTAGTATCTTGGTAACAGCTTGTCTTCTCAACACCATCTGTAGACAAAGAGTAATATGTTTTTAAGAGAACAGTGTAACAGTCAACCTTCCCTGCCTTGGATTTCCCATGTAATCAACTTTTGCAACCTAAGCTAATGCACAGCTGCAATCTTAAGTTATGTGCTCCTCCATGACCCTGACACAGACAATGCACATATATCATTTGCTGAAAGCAGCAAACACAGAAATTGAGAGCAGCTTTGTAAAATCTGTCATAAAGGTTGGAAGCAACCATTGATGGATATTGCTTGATACATGATGATGTTTGTTGACCCATCCTTGTCTGGGTCAGCTGGGATCATTTGGAGCCAGTGATTCCATCCTTGTAAAACTCTGATGAAGATTCCTGCACACTATCCCTCACTCCTTCCCCATGTGATGCTTTCTAGGCTGTTCAATAAAGACAAAATGAAGCCCCTCGGTTAGGGAAAGAAACCCACAGAGAGAAGGCACAGTCACACATACAGGGACAGACACAGACACGTGGACAGACAGATTTACAAGACAGCCTTCCCCAAGCGGGCACAGATTCAGACTCTTGTGCCAGTCAGCAGATGGAAGAAGCAGGTAGAGAGAAGCTGGAATTGTTCTTGGTTAAGTGACTCCAGGGGGAGTGCTTTGATTTCTTTCCTTAATGCAACACTGAGGCATTACTGGGGAATTAGAGTTAATCACCAATGCATTTAAACCACAAGTGTTCCGTTTGGAATGCCCACAGAGGTCAGGAATTAGTGAGGATCCATGGCTGGCAGATTTAAAGGGAGGGTAGACAGAATACAATGATATAAAGGGTTAAAGGAATAATGGTTCAAGAAGGATTTAATGGAGGGAGCAGGAGGACATGATAGATGATGGAGTGTGGGGAAGGACAGCTAACGCTAAAGACATTTTGAAAAAGTAATATAGAAACTGACTACTGTATAAGCTTCCTGAAACACACACACACACACAAACACACACACACACACACACACACAAAGAGAGAGAGAGAGAGAGAGAGAGAGAGAGAGAGAGAGAGAGAGAGAGAGAGATTTTAAATGGCATAACACTACAATGCCACAATGCCCCTGCTAGAAACCACAGGAAAACAGATAAAAAGCTTAGTATGGGGAATGGATTACTATTTTTGGAGTTGTTGGTCAGTGAGGTCCCACAGACTCCCAAACATTATCGGTTATTGGCAATGCTATTGGACCCTCCAGAACTTAACAGTAAGAACCTATTGCTGATGGTCTCACACACTTGAGACACAGAACATTCATCCCTACTGGCTAGCTTTCTCAAAACTGGAAGGTTCTATGTATGCTACCAGGGGAGAGTAATCATCAGCTTTATCCTGATGTGATCCCAGAGAGTTGAGACAATGACCTGCCTGTCAAGACATGCCTGTTGGTGAGGTATTAGCCAGAATGTCATGGGAGTAAACAACCTCTTTCTGGTTGGGTTTAAGGCCTGCTCCAAAGTTGAAGACTAGTACCCAACATTGTTCCTGGGGACAAGAATCTGTGGCTAGACAGGTCATAGGCCCCATTATATACATTATCATTATATGCATAGATTAGTGCTCCAGTCAACCCTCATCAAAGAAGCTTCCTTCTGCAGTAGATAGCACTTAACACTGAGACCCACAACTGGCCTAAGTGCAGACAATGCTCAGTCCTGAATGGAATATCAATAGCACCCCCCCCCTCTCCAAGGCCCATTCCCTTCAAGGAAACATTGAAGAAAAGGAGGCAGAAAGATTGTAGTAGTCATTGATATTAGATGACTCCATGTAAATGGTTTCTGGACAGCAGTTCTAGAATTCAGTTCCATATGAATTCCCAGCAGTTGAGGCAGCATGCACAAGATCTCCACAGGCTCAGGCCAGATAAAATTCCAGCATGGAGAGGTGGGCATGAAGTCCCACCCTTAGCTAAGGAGTTTATAGACAGTTGATAGCTACTGGGGAAGGAGAGTTAGTTTTGGTTAAGGCTGACCACCCTCCAGTGAAGGCCACATCCAAGAGTATATTCTACTAGATTTTCCCACCTGCCTATTCCTAGGGGTGACATCCCCTTTCCCCTGGTCTTGCAACTTCTCCCCTCCCCTCAACTATCAGAACTGTGGACCTGGAAGTTTCAAGTATGCACCCAAGATTAAAAAACAAAAATCAAAAACCAAAAAAACTTTCCCCTAAGATCCTTAGCTTCCCCCTCTCTCTCTGGTCTTTATCTGTTCCAGTAGATTTCCAATCAGCTGTGGACTGCTCCAAAACTGCCTGCAATGTGCCAGCCCCAGGTGTTCCTTGGAACCTACATCCCAGATGACTCCAAAGCAGACTACCCTACCCTAGCCTCAAGTGGTCCTGCAGAACGGGGGCAGCCAGTGAAACAGAGGTCCCCCAGTCTCTCCTTTGACTGTCATTCCAGTCTTCCAGGGCTCCCTGACAATGATGCCCTGATTTCAGCAGGAAGTAGCTACTGAAGATATTTTGTTATCCCTTTTATCATCAACAGAAGCTCTCAAACTCAAGACAAGTCTCACTCAGTATCTGTGGCTACTCAAGGTTCTCCTGGCATCATTCAGTACCTGTGGTTTCTCTCAGCACTTCTTACCACACCTCCTGGGAACCTCTCACTCCTAGGGGATGGGCTTTGGTGTAGTGGTATTGTGTTCCCCAAAATATTGTGCACCCTAATAAACTTATCTGGGGTTAGAGACAGAACAGTCACAATATTAAACATAGAGGATAGGCAGTAGTAGCACACGCCTTTAATCCTAGCATTCTAGAGGCAGAAATCCATCTGTTCAAGGATACAGCCAAGCATGGTGACTCACGCCTTTAATCCCAGAAAGTGAGTCTTTAATCTCAGGGAGTGATGACAGAAGCAGAAAGATATATAAGGTGTGAAGACGAGAAACTAGGAGCATTTGGCTGGTTAAGCTTTTAGGTTTTCGAGCAGCAGTTCATCTGAGAGCCTTCAAGTCTGAGGAAACAAGATCAGCTGAAGAACTAGAGGTGAGGTAGCTGTGGCTTATTCTGCTTCTCTGATCTTCCAGCGTTCACCCTAATACCTGGCTCAGGTTTGACTTTATAAATAAGTACTTTTAAGATCCCTGCTACACTTTGGATCTCATTCCTTCAACCTGATTCCTATATAACTCAGTCATTTTAACTATGCTGGCCTCTTGGTCTCTTGGCCTGCACTACTACTTGACTTCTCTCTTGCTCCCCCCCCCCCCCCCCCCTCCTCTTCTCACAGACTGGTTTAGTCTGCCAGCCATGTTCAGCCTGGACTCCGCCTTCTTCTTTATATCTACAATAAAAATCTTCTCCAAGCTTTAGGAGTGTCATGTCCTCCTCCTTTTATTTCATTGTTTTCATTCATGATGGAGTTTGTAAATATGATCAAAATAAATTATACAAAAATCTATAAAGAACTAATACCAGTGGGAGGAAATAAAGATGCTTCAGCAAGAGCCCCTGTAGACTCTCGGTGTGAGATGAACACAGAGCTCATGCAAGCTTGTT
Source organism: Onychomys torridus (assembly GCF_903995425.1). Taxonomy (NCBI): domain Eukaryota; kingdom Metazoa; phylum Chordata; class Mammalia; order Rodentia; family Cricetidae; genus Onychomys; species Onychomys torridus. The sequence goes on along the minus strand of NC_050454.1, from coordinate 4,767,172 downwards.
CCCCAGCTCTGTCAGAAGGCCCTTGGTTTTGTTTGTGTAGAATCTGTACCTGCCCTGGTGTTGTGTGCGTTGGTCCAGGCACTGCTCTTCAAATGCCCCGTGTTTCTTTCTGCTCATACTGCACCACTAAGAATGCCTTCATTGACTACTGTTTGTAGATGTTTACAGACTCTTTGACCCACAGGGCAGAAGACATGCAGAGAAATGCTGAGCTGGGGCTCCAGAAATCTCATCCTACTCAGACAAGACAGTCAAAGGATTAACTCAATTATCATCCATGGAAAAAACAAAGCATGGACTACTTCCTAGGCAACACAAGTGGGCTTCATTATATGCTTTCACTCGTAATCCATCCTTTATGGCTTCTGGTCTGGTTTATTTCTCCCTTGTCAAAAGTTTTAAAATCACCCAAATAATTTCAGATGTCCGCAGCTGGGAGAGCTTTGAATGACAGAGGCCAGTGCTTACTAGACAATGTTCTCCGAGGAGAGGGGAGATGATGGTCTTATTCCTGGATGGTGTGTTAGGGGTCTTCTGTGAAGAAGACTACCAAGAGTGTATATTTCATGGGCTGTGTGGGAGGAGGTCAGGAAGGCTTTGCGGGGCTAAGAGGGAGCTGAGTGGATTCCAGACTGAGTGAAAAAAGGAGCCCCTTAATCAAGGGGAGCATGAGGACAAGGCAAGGGGAATAGAAAAGAGAGTTTGGGGCTAGGAACGCAAGGTGGAGCTGGGTAAGAATGTAAGGGAGTCAGGAGGGGCAGTGAGAGCCCTCTTGGTTCAGGCATGTACAGGTCTGTGGGAGCAAGGAGAGTTTTAATTCATGTTAGACATTTTATTGTCATGTATCTTTAAAAACAAAACAAACAAATGGCTGCAGCTCTGCCCTCACATCTTCTCCCGTGGGTTTTCCTGCCTGTATGTTTCGACAAGAAGCATTTTTCTTTCCCGCTCAGAGCTCTTCCCTTCCGACCGTGTTCCTCAACCCAGGGAGCAGAGGATAGTCTCAGCTCTCACCTTCAGCCAAAGGTGTGAACCACGTCTTCAAGGGCTCTGCGTGCAACGATAATCGGAAGTGGAAATAACAAAGGACGTCAGCAAGAAAGCTAACTGCCTCAGTCAAGTGACATGGAGACTGTTTAATGCCCCAAATTAAGGTAAATAACTTCACACAGATAACGAATGTAATAAGCAGTACATGTTTCTTTCTGGCACCAATCATTCATGCTTGCTGAATTCAATTAGGGCAACTCAGAAGGATTTTCCTTGTGTACTGACCTTTTTGTTTGTTTTTGCAATAAAAATGAATTGTTTCTGCAAAGATTTACATATATACACACTCATATCTATTATATATACATATATATATATAAAGATATATATTAAGAACGATGATCTCTTAATAAAATAAAACATATAACAATTTTAAAATTTTTTAAAGTTATACATTTGTATCGATGAGCCCTGGGCTGAGACACAGCAACAGCTAGCTCCCCTCCATCCATGAGGCTGGCAGGAACAGACTCAAGCAGTGAGTATGGGCTGGCCGAGTGGTAGAGAGAGAGGCAGAATGAGTCATAAACTCAAGATAAATAATGTATACATAACCTTAAACTTTTATCACTTTTATGAGTGGATTCAATCCTTCTCCTTTAACCATTTCACAATAAAAACAATAAATGGAGTGATAATAGCTCTTTGTAGATGAAATCTTTTGACACAAAGTTTCACTGCATAACTCAGACTAATCTGGAACTTATGATCTGTCTTCTCTCCTGAGTTCCAGGTGGGCATGAACATGCCCAATAGAATAATAGTTACTGATTGAATATGTGTATGTTTGTACTTATTTGTCAAGGTGCGTCTGTACAAGGTTAAAAAGAGGAAAACAGCCCTCTTTGTTTGGGAGCTGGCCTGGCACTCACACTCAGGCTGTGATGCTCATCTGTTAAGCACAAACAATTCTGGAGAGTACCATTCTCAACCATGACCATGATAGGATGTTGAACATCCAGAATGATGTCTGAACACAGACAGAAGTGTGAATAATATTTAAACCACAGAAGTACCCACCTCCCCGACCCTGGGCAACAGAACAGTTGCTATTTCTTTGTTAGTCAGAGTTTTAGCTTCATTATCTTTTCAGTTTGTCTAAACACTGATCCTGTCATCTTTGAACCGAGAGTCAAGATCACACTAAGCAGAGGAACAAGACGGAAGCAAACCTAGCTCCTAATATCATCAAGTGCCTTGGCATCCTTGGATCATCAAGCAAGAATTCAAGAGAGAAATGAGTAGCTCTGATTCAAAAGCCATTGTATTGGTGGAAATATTAAGGCAATTCCATGTAGTTAAAAGGGAGGTTTATTTGGGGGTGTTACTTACAACAAGTAAAGGGATGGATTATAGGGTCCAGGAGAAGTGAGGTGCAGTCCAGCCGTGTTCTCTGGAGAACTTTGTTCGGTCTACCGTCCAACATCCAGGATTACCAGGGGCCAAGAGAGCTGGCACATCCAGATCTTGGGTCTTAAGGGCTCCCGTCTGGGTCCCACCTCAGGTGCAGGCCATAGGTAGGTTTGACAGTTACTGGAAGCCTCACTGGGAGTAGTACTTCCGGGTCAAAGCTGGAACAGCTATCCACTACACCACTGCAGTTTTATCTTGGTCCCAGGAGGTAGACCTAATCATGACCATTCTGTCAGTCTTACCTCCGTGACTTGTTCTCACACCAGAGCTGCACTTACACGACCCTGTACATTGTGCCTCAAACTGTTCCCTGGCTCAAACACCCGACCTCACAGCCTGCAACATCTGATTCTCACTCTTCAGCAAAAGGTGGCTCATTCTAGTCCAGCCAACAGTGCTAACCTTGACTGTCAATAAGTGTTCCCCGATAAGAAGTCTGCTTTGGTGTCTGAAACAGACTTAAAGACAGCAGCATCTCCTCTAGCACGTCCTCATAACCTGTTCCTTGAATCTGTTCTTAGTGAGTGCATCTTGTCCTGCATCATAGATGTTGATACATCTCCCTTCCTCCTGCTATAAAGTGTGAGGATTTTAGAGGCGACACTTACATTCATCTTTACCACCCCCCACCCAGAAATTTTCCAGAGAATTTAATTCAGAATTTTCATCCTTTCTTTACTTCAATCTCTTTGTGCAATGAATTTCTATTAATCTCATCTCAGTACTCTCTGTGAAGAGAGAGAGAGTTTTGCATTTATAAAATTCCCTTTTTTTTTGGCTTTTCAAGACAGGATTTCACTGTGTAGCCCTGGTTATCCTAGAATTCTATCTGTAGACCAGGCTGGCTTTGAACTCACAGAGATCTGCCTGCCTCTGCCTCTTAAATGCTGGGATCAAAGATGTGCGCCACCACCGCCAGGCTACAAACAATTCTTTTTCTAAAGGAGCCCTTGTCACCCCACACCAAATTGCAGTAGCTCCACTTCCTTATGGAGGACAAGGAAGTGAAAAGTTCTCTGAGTAGAGTGTGTCCTAGAGGAGATGGGCTTGGCTGCACTGCTGCAGACAGACTTAGAGTGTGAAGGGGCCCCAAAACAGCTTGACCACACAGCAGCCATGGCAGGCTTAGGGGTCCAGACATGGCTGCTGTGATAGGCTGCCTGGCACACCACCCAGGGATGAGGAAATACCTGACATCCCAAACATTCCAACCATTAGATAAGGTGGTCAGATGTCCTAGAGTCTAGCACACATCTATTTTTGTTTTACAGATACCCCTAGACAATTGTCAGCCAATCAGGGTTCTGGACCCTGGAAATCCCCTCACCCAAGCTCTGCTATGATAAAATCTCTGCCCCACCTGAGCTCAGGGCCCTCTGCTCTCACTGCTGCATCGGACAGACAGACAGACCAAGCTCAGAGCTTGAAATAAGGGCTCTTTGCTTTTACATGCAGCAATAGGTTTTCGTGGTGGTCTTCGAGGGGTTCCCTGAGATCTGGACATAACAGTGAGCATGCATGTTCTGTGAAGGATGCGGCGCATATGGTAAACAAAGCCGAAGAAGTTAGAAGGGCATTCAGAAGGACCTCAAAACTCAGTGTCAGGAATGGGGACTTCCCACGCCCTCAGATTACAATGATTTCTATTTGAATTATTGAGTGGTGCCAGTTATATGATCAAATGAATATTTAGAAGTTGAATGAGACCACAGAGTGTAGGGTAAATCTGAAGGGACAGAGTTGGTGCTGACGGGGAAAACTGACCACGGGAAGGCCAGTTACAAATGTTTACAAGAGACATACTGTGGTCCTGAGTTAGAATGGGGGCTTGACCTGATGATAATGGAGAGGAACTAAGAAGAAACATACAAAGAACCCTTAACTAACACACAAAGGAGTAGTTAAAAGCAGTATCGGAAAGGAGAGGGACAGAGAGACAAAGAGACAGGCAGACAGGAAAGGGTGTGTGTGTGTCAATTTAGGAATCATTTGCATGAAGCTGATAGCTGAAGATTGGGATTGACGTTACACAATCATGTAATACTCCGTAAACATTTTTTGCAAGAAGTTACTACATATATCCAGGCAGTTTTCAGGGCAAACCAACACTAGAAAGCCTGTCTCTAATGTTAAGAAACACGCTTTAGTAACAAAGGCAAAGCCTTTTTAACAAGGGACCGACAGTCAGGCAAACTGTGACAAATAATAAGATAATTGCTATAATGGAAAACAAGCAAGCATATAACATGTCTTGTTTCAGAATTATTTAGGAGTCTGTCTGCCCCTTTGTCCCGTGGCTTCTCAAAAGACAGGGTGCAGGCTTTTGCCTCAGTCCTATGAAGCTGTCAAAAGTGTACAGAGGGCCAGGGCTGGCTATAAGAGAGAACACTTGCCTGGCATGCACAATGCCCTGGATACAAAACGCCTGGCCTCATTTTAAGAGAAGAAAATGGAGATCGCCTGCAAAATACAGCAAAGATGAGCATAGGCTGAAGTATGGGGGTGGGGGGATCAGGAGAATATCTTCCACACTCATTTGCGCTTTGCAGGGATCCTTCCTGCCTGGGGCTCATCTCTCCTCTCAGGGCATCTGAGAACAGTTTTCTGCTGAGCCAGTCCTCTGGGTAGAAACCCAAAGATGACATCTGTTTCCCCATGACTCCTGCTGTCAAATGTTGCTTAGCCAGTGGTTTATTTTTTTTTTCCTCAAGGCATGACATTGGTTCATCAATTTATCTGAAAGTTTTCATGAGTAAGAGGTGCAGGGCTGGGGTAAAGGAGAGAGTGGGAGCGATGAGTCTCCTTCAGCAAGTGGAACAGATGGTGATAGAACCGGGTTCAAAGCTGAGTGGCTACAAAACACCCTGGCCAAATTGTGCTTTGACCTTGTCTACTTAGCATATTTTCTCTAATACCATTGGGATGGGGGACATGCCCCCAAACTCTTCATCTTTATGTTGCTAACATTCAGGTAAAGAACCACCTGTCTCTGAGTCAGTGTGGTTGGAACAACTCTTCTCGCCCTTTGAGACTTTAACCTTCACACTCGGCCCACCATGTTGCTATGGCAATGCTAAGCCTGGCTTCCAGGTCAACAAGAGATGCGACATGTCCCAAGTTGTAATTTAGCTGATTAAGATGGAGCCTGGTGACTGTCAAGGGTCTTCCCCTAAGTGACAGTGGCAAAAAGATGCCAGAGGCCGGAGTACCAATCTAATCTCAGGGAGAAAGCACCTGGATGTTGGAGCCTGGCTCCAGGAACGCAGTGGAGGTGGGCTGGAAGCATGGTCCCAGAGCAGAGTCGAACTGACCCAGGAGAAAGTGGAGAACGGCTTAGTGGTTGTGTGCACCCACAGTTGCTGTTATACATCACAACGTTAGTGACTCAAGACCACAGGAATGCCTTATCTTCCAGCCTGCGGGTAGGGATGGAAACTAAAACTGAGGTGTGAGCAAAGGGCCGCACTTCAAAGATGAGAAGGGTAGAGGGCGACATGGAGCTTGCAGCTTCTGGTGGCTCCATGTATACGGGGACTGTGGCTCTGCCACTTCAGTGCTTGTCTTCAGCTTTACATGGTCGTCTCCAATGGCTTTTCTTCTGTCTCTAGGAAGGATTCTTGTTATTGGCTACAGTCTCCACCTGGATAACCCAGGAGACCTAATGGGGAGATCCCTAACTGACTCCCATCTGCAAACCCCCATTTCTTTTCTTCCTTTTTCTTTAAGATTTATTATGTACCCAGTGTTCTGCCTGCATGTTTGCTTGCAGGCCAGAAGAGGGCGCCAGATAGATGGTTGTGAGCCACCATGTGGTTGTTGGGAATTGAACTCAGTGCTCTCTTAATCTCTGAGCCATCTCTCCAGCCACCAACTTCCATTTCTAAAGATGTTCATATTGGAAGTTTCTAGGGGTTAGGAAAGAAGTGTGAATTTGGAGAGAGGGGCACCACTCAGCCTACTACAGTTAGTAAACTGTGTTTCAACAATCTGGGAGCCGGGGAGCTCAGTGATGAGATCTTGTTAAAGAGAGGTTCTCAACTTTCCTCAGGCTGCGACCCTTTAATACAGTTCCTCATGTTGGTAACCCCCGACTTTAAAATTATTTTCGTTACTACTTCACGGCTTTAATTTCGCTACTGCTGTGAATCTTAATGTAATTATCTGTGTTTACCGATGGTCTTGGGCGACTCCTGTGCAATTTGACCCTCCCAAAGGATCGTGGACCACAGGTTGAGAAACACTGGTCTGAAAGGATGGGAGAGAAGAGACGGGTACCAGCACCCCAAAGTGAAAATGCAGTTGTAGGGCACCCCATTAGGATGGAGGAGCTTCAAGGGAAACACGAAGTTGGGAACTTCAGTGGTCCAGCCTCCCGCCCAGGCCCAGACGTCACAGTTCACTTCCTCCTTGAAGGTATAACAGGAAGCGTTAGAATTTATTACAAATGTTTAAAAGCAAGTGTTTTAAGAACTGGACTCAAGTGGGCACTGGGTTAAGAAGTAAGGCGTCCCTCTGCAGCATCCGGGACAGAGCCTCAGGTCCTTGGTTTCCCCAGACAGAAAGGAAGGCACAACAGCAATGCAGAAAGGAGCCACGAGGGGGAGCTCACAACACACAAGACCCCTTTCCCTGCTCTCCAAGGGCGGGAGAAGCGAGATCTGTTGGCGTGAAGCTGAGCAAAGGCAGATAGGTCAGTGAATTCTGGCCGCAGTTCCTTAGAAATGCGACCCTGATTGTAAATATGGGTCCTGGAGTGATCTGTTCCCCTGCAGGAGGAGAGTTAGCTCTAGGATTGTTGCCTTCTATCTTTGTTTTCTTTTCCAGCTCTTGTTCTTAGGAAACTTTCCGGTATCAACCTGTCAATTGGGCAGAACTCCTGAAATACATGTACTTCCTCTTATCTTGGCAGTCCTCGTGCAGGGAGGGACCCCCAAACCTATTTGGGAAAGGCCAGAGAGAGTCACACAGAGAGCCTTAGAGGAGGGTGATTGTCCCTCTTAGTATTAATACCTTTGTTCCTTGGCTCCGGGGAAAAATCTGTTATTGGCCAAACCCTAGGCTTCTTCCTGAAGTCAAGGATGGTGTTTTGCTCCTGTCCGATTGCCCAGCACAGAGTCTGACACAAAATGTTCAAAAACTGGAAGTTTGACAGAAGAATTGATCTTGTGTGATTCTGTGGGTTCCCCACATCAAGCGCAGCGCCTATGACATTGAGAGTATGAATAAAACCTGCCCTAAGCTCTTTAGAAAGTTTGCCTGCTCTCCGCGGAGCCAGCAGAGGGCAGAGGAGCTCAGTGTAGCAACCGTGGCCTCCCCTGTGAGCCCAACCTCAAACAGCACAGCGGGTCTGGCTGGTTTTATGAGATTAGGAAACACCCAAAGGGGTACAGACAAGGCATGAAAGCCTGAAAGAGCCATTTCCACACCTCTGCCCATCGATCACCAAAGCTTCTCCCGTAGGGTAGCACCCTTCCCGGGGAGCCGTCTCTGCTTTAGGAACGCTGTGGGTCCATAGAGAATAGAACAGGCATCACAGCAGATCACACAGCGGGCTCCCATCACTCAGCGGGGGAGGGATCCAAGGATTAACACATGGGGCGCTTGTCACAGGCAAGACTATAGACCCGAGGGAAATCAAGGTTCTGAATGGTGCAAGTCATGCAGCCCCCAGCAGCCCTTGGTATTTGCTTGGCTTCTGCTTTCCTGTAGGTGCTTTTTAAGGCTCTGGTCTAGGCTAGGGTTCGTTTCCCACCGCAGTCCTGCCGCTGCCCTCAACTCTGGGAGAAGTACTGGGAAAGCTGATGACACAGGTACTTCACAAAGCCCAGCCCAGGAGAGACAGGGAGGGGAAGGGTGTGACTGAGGCTGAAGACCATGGGAGCCAGGGAAAAAACGGGATAGCTGGGAGAGAGGATCGGCACACAGAAGGAGGCAGAAGTGAGCATGACATGGAGAAAATGGGCAGAGGGGAGAGAAAGAAAGGGGAGGGCAGAGGAAGACAGGCAGGGGCCAATGGGGGAGGCGCAGGGGCCTGTGACCCCAGATTCCCAGGGGTTGAAATTCCAGTTGTAAACTTGAGCCCTTGAATGTGAGTGCGGCCCAGATCAGGACTGCCCTGCCTCCGTTGTACTCTGCCAGTAGCATGGAGCCAGGGCTAAGAATCATACTCAAACTGGAATGTGAGGAAGTGAAAGCTGACTTCACAGGATCCCTTTGTGTTCATATGGATTCTGCCATCCTATCAACGTGGAGGACTCCAGATCACTCTAAAGATGCCCTTTGCCAGTTGGTCTGAGGAGCAGGCTGGTGATTTCTAGTCCCATTTTTCATACCCGTTGATGGGAAGGTTCTGGCCACACTGCTCCTCCTTACTGGGTGCACAGGGCACCTTCTCGGAACACCTCACCTCTAAGTCTCTGAAAATGGGCACTCAGGTGGGAAGGACCTACCAGGTGACACAAAGGAGCAGAACTTGGCTTTCATTTCACAGGGAATTCCTGAGAAGACCTTAGAGAAACACGTGGGAAGTTTCTGGAGGGACTATTGAATCCACACAGAGAAGGGAAACTTGGGGAGCGGACAGGCACAGAATTCCCTTCCTAACTCCCCCCAGAAGCTGAGCTGGTGTGGCAGATGCTGCCTTGAAACCAGCATAGCTGCAGAGGAGCTGTGGACTGGGGCCCCTGTCTGGTTGGCATTAACACACCCAGTCAACCATGAAACACAGCCCAGAGCCGGGTTAGGAACGTGAGCCTCCTTCAGTGGTTGATGATGTTTCCTGCCCAGACCTCTCAGTAACGAGGAGGGCTTATATTTTTAGCGATTCTATTAGCATAGTCCTATGACAATGTCAGCTTTCAGCATAGGAAGCAATCACAGTGAGTAGTGCTTAGGTTGATTTATTTTCTTCTCAAAGCCCAGAAAGGACAAGGAGACCAACACGTATAAGTTCTGGAAGATTGTGTGCTGTGGGTAGTGTATGTCAAGTGATGTAATCCTTAGTAACCCAAGGCCTGTGATGCTTGTCCCACTTGCAGACTCCACAGAGACATCACACATAAGGAGAAAGAAGCTTGCCTGCACAATGTAATCATCATTTTCAACAACCCCCGAGTGCTCAATTTTCTTCTGTTTGCTTTTAAGCTACGGATTTTTCTATCAAGCCCCGACTGACATTAGGTTTGTTCACTGACCTTACTGTCACAGTCCATCTATTCCTACCTCGGAGTGCTGGGATTCCAGGTGGGGCCACCAAGCCTTGCCTGTGCCTAACTTTCTGAAGTAGACATGGTTGGGGCAGGTGTCTGCCCTCCACGAGTCCCGAGGCTTATGGATGAGACACAGACTCTCAAGACACAGAAGTGCATAAAATGACCTGGGAGAGTCTCAGACAACGGATGCAGAAGACCCAATTTGGGGCACAGAAGAAAGCCTATTAATTCTGAGTAAGGAGTCACTAGAAATAGAATGAGCTATATGACCTGACTGTCGGAGAGGGGTCAAAGGCATGCCAGGAAGAGGAAACAGCAAGCACAAATGTGGGATGTGGAAGAGAACGGGACATATACACTAAGGAACAAGAGCTTGGGGGACCAGGAGGACTGACTGAGGAGGAGTGGCCTGGTGTGAGCCTGACTAGAGAAGCTAATCAAGGGAAAACATGCCTGGTTGGTTGGTGCATCTGTATTTGGACTTGCTGGCATTGGGGCCTCACTTAAAGCTTTTGTGGTGGAAGGGGAGAGGAGAAAGAACAGATAAGACACTTCTAAAATGTCACCACACATCCCTCCTTCCAAATCATGTTAACCCCGAAAACTTTTAACTCTTAATTACCTGTTGCAGTCACTGCAGTGTGGGCTCTGTGGAAGTTTGCAGCAACATCTGTCTCCATTGGAAATCAGCAGTTCCGAGGGTGTGAGATGGACTCCTACTGCCTAGAGGAATCCTTGGAGGACCCTCAACTGTCATTCTTGCCCTCTTTGAGGATAGAGGCACTTAGGAGAAAAGGTCCTCATGGGAGTTTCACCCAAGCAGCTTTGCCCTTGGGGAAGAATAGGCTGCTCTTATCTCCACCACCACCACACCCTAGCAATCTGCCCTCTGCAAGGCAAGCCTTGCATGCTGCAAGTTCATCTTCCTCCACTTGACTTAAACCTTTTGGGAGCCAGCTCTAAATCTAGAAAAGAGCTCCAGTGAATCCATACAAAAGAGTTAGCAACTTCCAAATTGCAACACATTTGTTTCCAAGGTAAAGGGGTGAAGGAGAAAAGATAGTTGTTCAGAGGAGCCGGGAGGGGATCAGTGTCCATTTGCCACCTTTTTGTGAAAGGTTTTTGTTTGGTCTCCAGGTTCTGCTTCCCATGCTCTCAGGAGGAGGAAAGCTTGTCTAGCTGGCCCATGATATGAGCTTGAACAGCCTACTTCCTACAGTGTTTGGCTGGCTCATTGGGGATCAGTCCTCAGGGTGGGACTGGCTGCTTCCATCTAGCAACAACAGCAAAATCTTGCCGTGATAGCCTTACACTGCTTTATGGCTAATGAAGCACTTTGACCTCCATTGTCTGACCTGGCTCTCAAATCTTGTGAGAGCTATTCTGATGATGCTCAACAAGAAAAACCTGAATATTTTTTTGTGCCTAGGGTCTCAGATACATAGCCCACGGCGCTCTAGACTGTTACTTTCCCCCACCAATAACTTGGCTTCTCAGTTTATTCTATCTGGAAAGTAAAAGGGTTTCTTTCCATTTGCAAGATGCCTGAGAGAAGTCATTAGCATACGCCCAGGCTTCTTGAATCCTCAGGAACATTTCTTGCATTTTCAGAAACATGAAAGTATTTTAGAGGAACACAAATATTGCTTAATGTGTGTGCATAAATGCACAAACGTGTTGCTACTAATAACAGTTAAACAGAAACATTCATGTTAATTACAATCCACATTTTGGCAACTGGCCTTAGTTGGTATTTCTAACCACCTTCCTCCACAGTCTGTATGTCCCCCACCCTCAGACAGCACCGGAGCAGGTTTGGGGTCTTTTCCTGGAGGAGTGACCGACCTTTCTTCCTGAAGGGCCTTTTATCATCCTGCCTGGATTAGACTATTGTTTCTCATTGATGCTAATCAAAGGATGTGGTAACAACCAGAGATACCCTAAATTATCTCCTGCACCCCAGAAACAACCTCACTTCTATTGTGGAGAAAGAACCCAGTCGCTGCCTATCTCTCTAGTGCCAACTCTGCCAATCTTCACGAATCCCCCCTCCTAACACTATTATTCCTTTTTCAGGGTGTGGGTTTAAGGGCATAAGAAGCCCATAGTGGCCAGGAGGAACCCTGAGCTTCCAGTTCAATGGAATGTTTGTAGTGTCTCCAGACAGGAGCTCTGTCCCCTCTGGAACCCAAACTTCTAGGCCAGCAGAACTTAAGCTTTTGGTAACTGCAAGCAAGAATTTTCCTAGGTCACTAGGGGTGATAGTGGGTGGAGTCAAATCCTCGCTAATCTTAGCTCTGGGAGAAATACAACCCATTTTCCTTTGACGATACTACTCCCCACCTCAGGCCCAGTACGAAGCCCTTACGGTCTCAGGACCTGTTTCCTTCTGTTGGCATGTGCAACTTACCCTACAATGTTGGTGACTCATAGACACTGTGCAAGGTAGAGATCGGGTGACTGCTGGTGACCACCACAGTCCACACTCTGCTCTCAGCCTTGAGACTTGGGACAGAGTTCCTGGGGTTATTTCAGAGTGTGCAGGCTAAAGAGTTTGAGGCAATTTAATGCTAAACAGTCCTTTGTACTAAAATTGTCTGTTGTGGGGTATGGAAAGATGTGCCCTGCCTCTTCTTTTAAGTGGCTCTTAGATTCATCATAATCCAAGGATTGTAAAAGGAACTTAAGCCCCAGGAGTCATCTTGTGCACAACCTCAGCACTTCAGCGGGAGTGTGGGAGAAGCAGCTTTGGCACTGCGATTCCAGACTAGGTGCTCAAACTGCTCTCCCTCAGGAGAGGATTTCCAGCACGGAACAGCTGTGGAGACAAGAGAGGGAAGGAGAGGCCAGAGAGGAGAGCTGCCTGGGGCAGAGTCTGAGCTAGGTAGGCATTGGCAGACACGGTGAGAAGGAGGGGGAGGGGCCAAGAAGACAGGAAACAGCCAGATGAAATCAAAGGGAGGTCAGAAAGTCACCGAAATGTGAGAATAAAAACAGAGGTGAGGCTAGGAGTGTAGGGAGTAGACAGCAACCCGGTGAGAAACAGTCTGAGAGAGAAATTCAGGAGAAAGGTGTGAAAAGAGAAAGAGGAGAGAGGACAAAGTGTAGAGAGAAAGGACAAGCATATGGAAGGTCTGGAAGAGGAGGCAGAGACAACGAGATGGCCAGACACCGTTTGCTCTTTCATTTTCTGCTTTGTGGGGCTGCCAAGGGCCAGGTCCACAGGAGGAGAGATAGGATGTCATTTGAGGGTGTCTCGGGATGGATGACCAATATGGACTCTGAGACCACAGCCTGGAGCCGGGAAAGATCTTAGGATGCATAGGGGTATGGTGTGTTTCCTACGGCTGGGTTCCATAGTGCTCTGGATTCATTGCTCTTGCAGACTGTTCCGACACATGAGTGATTTTTCAATTTAATGCCCTATTTTGTGCTTCCCCTGCCTGGAATTGGTAAAGCCCCAGATGCCTGAGCACTTCCTGCTGTTCAAGCTCCCTTTGCTTTGGCTTACAGATACAAAAGGAAATATCAGCTAAGCCATTTCAAGATACCAGCCCACCCCTCCCTCCCTCTACTTCATGGTTTGGATGCAAGCTTTGAGGATGGTGTGATCCATGATGCATGGCCCATCACAGCATTGGGCAAGTCCTCTGCCTCCTTGGACTTCTGGAGCTGTACATTTTTAAAAACTCTACTACTGGCTTCTCTGACAATCCCAAAATATTAGTCCTTGAAGAGCCTGTGGAGATCACCTGTTCTGTGCCAGGAATGGAGCTGGCATTTCCTTAATAAGCAATCACTTTGAAAACTGCAGCCAGGGCTCCCAGCTAGATTCAAACACGCAATTGGATGACACGCAGATTTCCTTAAACTTCTGTAGTAGAAGAAAGAGAGGCCCTGACAGTCTGTTGATCCTTTGCCCACACATAATGGCTATAAACTGCCAGGGGCTCCTGGACTTTTAAATGCCCAGCCTGGGGATTCCTAACCTAGGATTGTTCCTACTGGCCAGGAATCTGCCAGAACATTCATAGTACTGAGCAAGAACCCTGGTCTTGAAGTCTAGATGTCTAGTATTTCTTTGTACAGAGCAACAGCCTGCCAGTCTCTCAAGCCTTCCTGATTCAACTCCTGAGGCTTATTAGATGACTTCTGAGACTGCTTTGCAGGGCTGTTTCCAGGTGCCCAAATGTAGTCTCCCTCTCTCCCTCATGTGTGTGTTTGTCTCTCCAGTGTCTTTCTTTTGTCACACAAGAAAGACAGGTAGATTAGACAAAAGTGAGGTTCCTATAGGGGCCAATCTCATCCTTTTTTCCTATAAGGCTTTAGGAGATTGAGGGAGAGGAGATAGTTCAGTCCCCTTAATTGCATGTTTTATTCTCAAATCTGTTCCTAGACGACAATGGTTCAAGGTCTCATTTGTCATACAACACACTTAGGCACAGTAACAGGTATCCAACTGTGTGTGATGCTGTATTTGCTGGCCAAGGACAGAGTGTTGTCTGTGTATTTGAGTGTGCCCATATGCGGCTGAGATATGGAATATGCATGTAAGCACTGAGTGAAAGTAAGATTGTATGGTCTGTCTGGTGTGGGGAATTTCAAGTGCCTGTGTGGGTGCAGGCTTTTTTTTTTTTTCTTTTTAAAAATAAGCCACTTTAAGATCGTGTCGCCTCCCCTCACTTCTGTGATTGATTTTGAGAGGCTAATGGTGCGTAAAAGCACTGGTGAGATCTGGGGGCGCCTCCTCGACTGACGTCAGAGAGAGAGTTTAAAAGGGGGAGACCGTGGAGAGCTCGATAGCGGCTGAAGGAGAGGCTACCCGGAGCCGTTGCTGCTGCTGACGACCCGCGACCAGACTGACCCACCGCGCTCCAACTCGGCTGCCTGTGGCCGCAGAGATGCTGTCCTGCCGCCTCCAGTGCGCGCTGGCCGCGCTCTGCATCGTCCTGGCCTTGGGCGGTGTCACCGGCGCGCCCTCGGACCCCAGACTCCGCCAGTTTCTGCAGAAGTCTCTGGCGGCTGCCGCAGGAAAACAGGTATGGAAATGGCCGGGACTCGTCCGTCCCTCTTGCGAATCCCCCAGCTTTCCCCTTAGCCTTGCTGCAACCTCTGCGACAGGTGTTTGGCTGGCACTTCTCAGAGCCTCACAGCCCCTAAGCTCCCAGGGAAACTTTTGAAGTCTGGGGTCCCCTCTGACTCTTTCCAGATTGATCAGCGCAGTTGGGTCGGTCACCTTGCAGGTAAGTTCCTCCCTGGCGTCTAAGAAAATTCAAACTGGGTAACTGAGCCCAGCTGGGACTGGGCTCTCTCCTTGGTGCTGCCCCGATGGTTGCTGACCTAGGTGCTGAATCGCGGTGTTAGTCCACAAAAAAAAAACGAGACAGACTGGGGCGAGGGGCTCTGCAGTCCAGCTGGGAGGTTTGTCTTTACCTCGGGGACGTGGGTGGGATGTATGTGCGCAAGAACTCAGGTCGATCCTGTATCTCAGAAAAGGGAAATGGAGCTGCGCAAACTGTTGGCATTCTATTTATTTATAAAACCACGTTTCATCATCTGCGATCTCTCTGTTTTAAGCCCCCTCCCCACCCCCACCCCATAATCTAGTTAATACAGCGACCACCCGTATTATTATGAAAAGTGGCTTCTGAGTGAGCAAATCTTATTTCCAAACTACGTTTTCCCTTTTCTCCCATTCTTCATTTTGCTCTTCTCTCTACCCCATCCAGGAACTGGCCAAGTACTTCTTGGCAGAGCTGCTCTCGGAACCCAACCAGACAGAGAATGATGCCCTGGAGCCCGAGGATCTGCCCCAGGCAGCGGAGCAGGACGAAATGAGGCTGGAGCTGCAGAGGTCCGCCAACTCGAACCCAGCCATGGCACCCCGGGAACGCAAAGCTGGCTGCAAGAACTTCTTCTGGAAGACGTTCACATCCTGTTAGCTTTAGTATTGTTGTCTCAGCCAGACCCCTGACCCTCTCTTCCAAACCCAATCTCTCTTCCTTAACCCCCATCCTCCCAATGCTCAACTAGACCCTGCATTAGAAATTGAAGACTGTAAATACAAAATAAAATTATGGTGAAATTACGAAAACCTGTGTTTGGCTTCTTATTGAGTAAATTATTTTGTTCAAAAATACATGATAAACATGAATTGTGCCTTCTGTAAACACATTTTGGGTATGCATGCCAATGCTCACAAACATCTATTAAAATTTCCTTGTGGTAATAAAGGTTAGGCTTTGAATGATGGGTTATTTAAAACTTAACTTCAAATGTCTATAAATTGAAGCATGTATCCAAATGATGGCTATTGGGAACAGCTGCCATAAACATCATTTACATATTAAAGACATTTGGAGATAGATGTTGGATTGACAAAATGTCATTTAGAACTCACGGGCAGGCAGGCTGAAGTATTCAACTGTGTGTTGTGCTGATTCACAAAATATCTGACATTTTTAAAATAGAAAGAAAGTGATTGAGAATTAGGGAAAGAACTTGGTTTAAATAACTAAAATAAATTTTCAGCCTGTAAAATTTGGTTTTAGCTTGTGAACATTCAGCTCTAGAAACACCAATGACTTTATGTTTCTTTGATAATTCTCTCTGTACCTGTGAAAGGCTAGAAGATTGCTTCACTTTAAAGGCATGTGCTTGGTGTTCTCGGGGGAAGTTATCCCTTGTTATAAAATTAAAGCCCAAGAAACATGTGTTGGGTCATTTCATTAGATGGTGTACTGCCCTAAAGGTATCCATGCTCAAAACACTTATCACAGACTAGCTGGAGGGAACATCTCAAACCTTTTTGATTTTAGCAACATGGGAGTCAGATAAAAAGCCAAGTTCCAATAATAAATAATCAATAAATTGTAACTGTTATTATTATCATTAAACAACAAGTCAGATAAAAAGCAAAGTTCCAATAATAATCAATAAATTATAACTGTTATTATTATCACTAAACAACATAGTAAATGAGACTACTCAAGATAAAGATTAAGATATTGATAATTTAACTCGTAGAGCATAGGAATAGAAGCCTTTGGGGGAAATATGTGCTGTAACTCTCACAGCTGCTGAAATAATAAATCAAACATAAAATAAGCATAAATAAAATAGTAAAAACTTAATAAAGGAACAAATAAAGACAGAAGAGGAATTTCAGACTCTGCAGGAAATATGTGTGCTCAGTAAACCATATTTTTGATAAGAATGTGTTTTTGTGGATGCTAATTCCTCAGAAGCTGATCAAAAAAATGGGGTGAGTACCTCATCCACTTTACTAATCTCTATAAACACAAAATTAACTTGGAGTGTTGGGGGCATCCTCTGTGGTGGGTGTTCAGGGTGGCATCCATACACGTCCATTTAAAGGATGTGTCTGTGTTGAGGGTTTTATGTGCCCATCAGCTGCCCATAAACTGCAGAGGAATAAGATCACCTTATTATGAGTAAAAGGACACAGTGGTACTGTTTTCTGAGCAGCAAATGGACTAAGTGTAAGGAGATTTCAAACTTTTAGTATTATCTTCAGCTGTCAGTTCCTAACAGTCAGCAAGAATTATCCAGTCGTGTGCCTACACATACACAGGTTCTTTAGCATTTAAGTGCCGTAAGACTTTCAGACAGCGTTACCTATCTTTCAGCCCCAGAACTTCCACCTCCATAAGGAAGATCATGTTGTAAGTCAAGGAGACTCACATCCCTCACAGTTTTCCCTGAGGTTTGTACTTCGACGATGACAAGGGTGCCTGAGGAGTGCTGGTTTGGGTTCATTTAAAATAATGTCTGAGGGGCACGTGTCATGGGTCTGGGGAGGAAACAGTAGAGAAGGAGTCAAGTTAGAATACAGAACGGTCCATGTGAAAATGCCATAATGAAAACCGTTATTTTCAATGCCAACCTAGAAGTTAGTAAGAAAGAAATGTACACAAAGGATATTATCATTCTACTTTGCTTCAATTTGAACATACAGGGGCTCTTTCCTGTAACTTTCCAAGGTTCTCCTGTGTTGAATTCTCTGGAAGTTCACCCCAGGATTCTGGCTGCTTCTCACTCAGCCACAAGGAGCCTCTCACTCATCTTCCCTCACTCATGCTCACGCTTCAGCATTCTTGAATGACCTGCTGTGTCTTTCGGGGAGTGAGCTTGGGTAAACATTGTCATTTTCTAGATCTCAGTGTTCCCATGTGAGAGAGGTGTGTAAGACAGTGGATCCCCCCACCCCCAGCATGGTGAGGCTTTGTTTGAACAAGCCTTTAAAGTTCTTAGGACCAGATGAGCCCTGGCTACTGTTAGATGCTAGTGTTAAGCTTGCTTTACTATGTGATGTATTTTCTAGCTGCTGCTAAGACAAGGGCCAGTTTTTCCTTGTTTCCATGAGTGAAAAACCTACCGCAGCCTTTAAAACTCATTTTATATGCTTCTTGCTCCTTAAAATTTTTGTTTTATGTTGTTCATTGAAAAAGCAGCCTTCCCTGATCATTTCCTGTGTCTCTCCCATGTTGCTTGCTTATCTTATTCTGCTGTATGCTACGGTTGTCAGAATGTGTATTGGAGAGTAGGCATTCATATGAGCTTCTTTTGGGCAAACATATGTTCAGGCAGTATCTCATACACTGTTGTTTTTTGAAATGCATTTTATTTTGAACTGGTGTGTGTGTGTGTGTGTGTGTGTGTGTGTGTGTGTGTGTGTGTGTGTGCGCGCGCGCGCGCTCATGTGCACACATTTGGGCATCTATCTATGCTGATGTCTGTAGAGGCCAGAGGTGTTGGATATCCCTGGAGCTGCAGTTATAGGCACTTGGGAGCCACTCAATACGGGTGCTGGGACTCTAACTTGGGTATCAGCAATAACAGCAAGTACTCTTAACCCTGAGCCATCGTCTCTCTAGTCCCTTCGATGGCACATTATGCATCGGAGTTTGTCAGTCTTCATTGAAGAAAACGATCTATGAACGCCACTGTCAAGTGAAGCAAATTTCCATTTTAACTGACACAATTCTTCTTCAGTGCTTGATTTGACATTCGTGTTCACTGTATTTCTGGCTGGTGTGACACCAGGAAGGTACAGGGCATTGCTGTGAGTTTAATAAGCCCTGAAGCAGGAGCATTGTATACCTCCTCCAGTCTAGTTTTCTTTAACCCACCTCATCAAGCCCTCAGCAGGGGCTGCTTTATTGTCCACCAATCATGGCCTCCCGGTCACAGAGAACAGAGTCATTAGCTCCTTCTTTAGGTTTGTTTATTCCGACATACTGAAGATCTGTTCCTGATACAAATGCAGGTTTAGGTTTTTCTTCTAATTAAATTGATGACCCAACAATGATAACCCTTTACTAAGCTGTACCACTAACCCCTGTTTTTGTTGTTGTTGTTGTTGTTTTGTTTTGTTTTTTTTGCAGGAGGTGGGGCATGATTTGGGAGGGTGAGGTTTCATTAAGAAGCCAAGGCTGGCCTTCAGCTTACAATCTTCCTGCTTCAGCTCTCTAAGTGCTGGAATTATAGGTGTGTGCCACCACATCCAGCTCCCTCTTTTCATTTATGAGCCTATTTACTGAATAAAACCAGTTATTGAGTGAAGACTCCATACCCAGTAATTCCTGGGTATCAGAAGACAGGAGCTGTCAGAGACGTCTCCAAAAGAGCAAACGCATGCCAGGCAGTGAGACAGAGTGAGAGCATATACAAAAAAGCTCACTTGAATTTGTTTGGTGACTGGCAAATAAAATCCCAAATACATATTAAATGGCTACCACTTCAAGTTTCTTGTTTGTAGCTCTCAAAATTCTTAATGCATACACAGTTCTCTTTTATGGTAACATAACACACACCTGCCATTCTGAAGGCCCAACATGGAAGGGGCTGGAAAATCAGCTTGCTTGCCTTACTTATTTTACTGAAAGAAGATGGAAATTCTTTTAACTGACTAATAACACAGTAACTTGATGATGGAGAGTTTGGGAAAATCCTAGGCTGCCCTTGTTATCCCCCAAGGTTGTTTCCAATACTTTGTTACATAGGCCCCATGGAATCTGACTGTGCCCATAATTGATGCTTCATTAGTCTGGTGTAAATACTTTGACTTTGCAGTTTCCTTATGTTCTACCAGATACAAGGTCTGCATCTGGGAAGGGATGAGAAAGTGGTATAAAACAAAGAAACATTAGAAAGAAACGATGAAGGTACTGATTGAGGGGGAAGAAACTCAAGTGTGACCCTGCATTAGAGACCTACGATGTGAGGAGTGAGTCTGGCTTGGAATAGAGACAAGAGGGCTTTCCGGGAAGGCAGACAGATCCTTACAATGATCTGACGTGCCTGGAGAACTGACCTTCCCAGAAGTCCTCATCCACATCTTCACAACAAGGGAAGGAACACATACCTCTCAACCCTCCCAGCTCTTTAATAAGCACGAGTGAATGCTTTAGTTCTGGTGTTTGGATTTTTTCATTAAAGAGCTTCCAAGCCTTCAGAGAACTGAGACACATTTGTCAGGAATGACCAAATGCTGCCAGGGAGGTTTTTTCAGAGTGCTAGGAAAGCAGAGACCATCAGAAACTCCTCTTTTCTCTAAGCTTGTTTTCTTACTCCTTGTAAAAAATGGTTTCCGAGCCTTAGTGATTCCATTCCAGATGTATAGAAATGCAGTATGCATTTCTATAATACAGGATAACTTGAAACATGTTAACATTCCTCTTTTGCAGATGAGGAAAATGAATAGCAGACTCAGTAACTTGTTCAAGAGACACAGCGCTAAAACCAGAGTGTCTAATTTTTAATCTAATTCTCTTCCCACTATTTCTTAGGGGAAGGGGTGGAGTTAAACGAAAACTGTAGCTTGTCAAGTGAATTAAAAACAGCTAGGCTTTAGACCATCTTGACTTAGTTCTCCATACAATAGAAATGAGATTTAGTTCTTCCATTATTGCTGGAGTAACAGGGGACTTGAGCTCTGGGATTGGGGTTTGGTTTTCCAAATTTGCTAGAAGCACTGTTTCTCAGGAATTATTTGTAACTTTTCTTTTTCACGTGTTAAACATTATGTCCTTGGCTTTGCTAAATGAGTGAATGAAAACAAGCAAGCAACATTAATGAACTCTGCGCTTAAACACTCCTTTTCCCCTCATGCACAAGTTTTACTGAAAACCTGGCTCGACACGGCTACGCATCTATCGGTCCCAGCGCTAAGGGTACAGGCCAAGTCAGCGGCTGCGCTGAAGAGCGGGCAGTATGGCTGTGCCTTGTCCCACAGTGCTCCGCGGGTTAGGAGCTCGCCAATGTGACAGCAGTAACATGTGGTGAATCTTTCAAAGGTGGACTCTTTGGAGAGGGGATTAGGTCATGGAGGCACCACGCAGAGGAGATAAATGCTGATTTTGTGAAGTGGGTTGCCTCTCAGAGGAGTGATTCTTTCCTACAAGAGTGAATTGGTGCGAAGAGCAAGCTCGGCGCTTCTCTGATGCCTCTTCCTTATCTTTCTCACTGTGTGACCCTTTCACACATGTGCCCTGTCGCATGGTACCATCTGCTGTGTTTTGACAAAGCCAGAAGGTTGACATCAGGAGCTGAACAGATGGGGCCTCCCGATCTTCAATTTTCAACCTTTGCACGTGTGGGATAAGTTTTCCTTTTAAAGAACCCAGTCTCAGAGTATTTTGACTGCTCCTTTGTATGTCTGCCTGTTTTTTAGACAGACTCTCACTCCATTCCCTTGGCTGGGCTTTAGGCTTGTGCTGTTCCAGGACGAGTCACCCATGTAGCTGGATTTATAGGCATGTGCCACCATTCTTAGCTTTTTTAAAAAGCTGAATCTTCCAACTAGCGAGAAAGAGGAGGGACTATAAGAGCGTGAATTGTTGAATCCAAAGCACAGGGACAAATAGCCAATCGAATGGAAACACATGAGTTATGGAGCCCCCAGCTGGAGCAGGCCCTCTGGATAAGTGAGACAATTGAATAGCTTGATCTGTTTGAGAGGCACCCAGTCTGGGGGACCAGGACCTGTCCTTAGTGCATGAGCTGGCTGTTTGGAACCTTGGACTTTCACAGGGACACATGCTCAGCCTGAAAGGAGGGGACTGGACCTACCTGTACTGAATCCACCAGGTTTAAATGAATCCTCAGGGGAGTCTTGGCCCTGGAGGAGATGGGAATGGAGGGGAGGGGCTGGGGTAGGGAGGACAGGGGAACCCATGGCTGATGTGTAAAATTAAAACACATAATAATAATAATAATAATAATAATAATAATAATAATAAAAGCCGAATCTAAAACACAAGAAGAACTAACCTCTAAATGCAGGAGATAATGCATGCCTGCTATGGTACTGTAAACCTTGTCACAAAGCCCATTCTGGCAAAGTCATAGGTCCTAGTCCTGTTTAGTAGGAAGAGCCTACTAAATAGTCATGTTTCCACATTGCTTTCTAAATTTTTATATTCATACTGTGGTCTTGGGCTGCTGTCAACCTTAATTTTTTTAAAAGGTTCTTTTAAACGTAAGCAGCAGTTAAAGACGGGACTTCTAACTGGTCAATGTGCTGGTATAAGTGACTCTGAGTGCTTAGGTCTATGTGAGACAAGAGGTTTTAGAGGTTGTGAAATATTTCTCTCCTCCTCCTCCTCCTCCTCCTTCTTTTACTTCATTTTATTATACAATTAACTTGAAATTTATTTTTTGAGAATTTCACACATGTATACAATATATTATGATCATACCCACCACCATTTCCCCCTCCAATTCCTCCTTCTTTATACTCAACTCTCCTAACTTCATGTACTCCTTAAAATGCTATATTACTGTGCCCAATTAGTCTTACTTACACATGCATAGGTATTCACCTGCTGGGGTGTGGGCACCCTACTAATAGCCACAAAAGAAGAAAAAAGGATTCTCCCTTCCCAGTTGCAATCAATTGCCAATAGTGCCTCAGCTAGGGGTGGGCCTCAGGAGATCCCCTCTCCTCCATGCTGGAATTTTGACAGGTGTGACCTTGTGTGGATAACCACAGCTACTGTGAGCTCCTGAGTGCAAAGACCACACCATTTCCAGAAGACAGCATTGCATAGCACTCCTCCCAAGCTTCTGGCACTTACATTCTTTCCTCCCCCTCTTCTGTGGTACCCTCCAAGTTTCCATGGAGAAGCTGATGAAGATGTCCCACACAGGCTTAAGCACTCAGAGTCACTTATATCAGCACTTTGACCAGTTAAAAGTCCTGTCTTTAACTGCTGCTTATGTTTAAAAGAAGTTTTTGTTTTGTTTGTTTTTTTGTTTGTTTGTTTTTTTTCTTTTTTTCTTTGTGTGTGTGTGTGTGTGTGTGTGTGTGTGTGTGTGTGTGTGTGTGTGTTTTAAATCAAGGTTGACAGCAGCCCAGGCTCACAGTAGAAATATAAAATTTTAGAAAGCAATGTGGAAACATAACCATGTAGTAGGCTCTTCCTACTAAATAGGACTAGGGCCTACGACCTTATGGGTTTGGGACAAGGTTTACAGTGCCATAGCAGGCATGCATTCTGTCCTGTGGAACAGGCTTCAGATCCTGTCCGACATCAGATGGTTACCGAATAAGTCATGCTGCTGTTGTACTAATGGTTACATCTTGCTGGGAAGGTTGGTATTGTAGCACACTGGATCCAGCACTGGGTAAGATCATTAATGTCTTTTCCCTCAGCACTGTGAATAGCACATTCTGGCATTATAAACACTAGGCCACAGGGAGGGATTGCTCTGTCAATTGGAGATTGATTTCTCTATGTCCTACCACCACAATATGAGCATCTTCAGAAATGGGGTCTTCCCATTTAGTTGTGGTGGTGAACCAGGAACAAGGGCAATAGCTTGTGCTTTCTGGAGGCGCCTGGGACTCCCTGCCTAATCACTCATACCCATGTTTGGTACTGCAATTTTTGTTTAATAACCTGTATTTTCTGGAAACAGCATTGTCTATTCATACAGGATGCCTCCATTTGAACTCAATTAAAAAAAAAAAAACAAATATTACAACTTGAAATTAGTTTAGTAGTTAGTATGTTTCCATAGGATTGTTTTTCATAAATTCTTAGTTTTGGCTAACTCACTCTTTACCTTCTACTCTCCACTACCTCCCATCCCATCCCCCATCACTTCCCCCCATCCATTCAGCCCCCACCATTTCCCCAGTGGTTCAACTATCCTCTTCAATTACCTTGTTTAATTGAATTTCATGATAGGAGGTTCCATGTGTCTTCTTCATGCACTCTTCCTTTGGCTGACCCTCTCTTCCCTGATCCCCCATCCTCTGATGAAGCTTTTCTTAAACATTCCACCTCTATATTTATGTTTTATCTGTAATATACTATCATCCTCTCCCTCAGTGCGTCCCTCTCAATACCACCTTTCTAGCCCTTGAAATTCATGAAATCAACTTTCATAAGTAAGTGCTTATGTCCCTGAAGTTGCTATGTCTTACAGGGTCTCACATAAACATTCAAGGTCACCCAAATGGTCACTTCACTTTTATTAGCTTTGCATATGTGGTACATTAAGATGATGACATCATTATCTCAATATTAAGTGGTATGATCAAAATAAATATCTCAAAGAACATTATGCATTTAAAATAGGTTCAAATAGTTAGGAAAATGAAGTGCATGGCCGGCTAATTGCTGCTTAATTCTTCATTTCTTGTATAAAAATGTAAAATTTCAGTTGCAGGGTGCATTAAGGCCAGACAGTACATTTTTGTGAAGGAAAACATTAAGCTGCCCTAGAATTGCCATCCTTGGATAGTAATTTACTGACTATAAAATGTAAGCAGGAAGAATTGAGATTTATAAATTTAACTAAGGCATAGTTCTTCATCTTCCTGTTTCATATCCATTTGCCACTCACTCCCCAAACTAGGGTGACAGACAGTGATTTTATGAGACTTTGCCCATCCTCTGTTTTGTGTCCACTTCCTTTGAGTTGAGAGAGTCCCTCCTGGAGAAAGAAGGGAGGAAGACAAGGATCAGGAAATAAACACAACTTAGAAGACCCCAAAGCTACTGGAACTTAGAAGATTTGAAAGGCATCTCTCCAAGGTTACCGAGGCAATAAACAATGGCTGGTGGAAGAAGGTTCTGGTCCGAAACCTGTCTAAATGCTGCTGTAAGGACTCCAGGAGTGCAGCTTTCTTGAATTTGTACCTCTGTTGGGGTGGGCTCTCATTATGCAGCTACCTTGGACTATCCTGTGCTCCTGGAAGTAATCTCAATCAAGTCAATGCTTTGCCAAGGTAAACTTGGGTGAACTATGTTTTTGATTGTCATTGGTACCCTATTAGGGTGCACAGACATTTTTATCTCCTTAGGAAAGATCGAATAACACAAACCACACTTGAACAGGAGCTGACAGAATTAAAAACGAGTTGAGGTGGAGTGGGTATATGGCCCCTTCAATGAAACCAAGGCTGAGTCACAGGCGTGTATGCATAGACAAGCCCATGTGGCATAGGATGGTATGCTTCCATTCTCTAGTGGCAATTGCATCACTCCCTACAATGAGTGGTAGCTTATACAACCAAGGTCAAGGCATCTGAGAGTGGAGTGTCCTCTGGGAAAATTCCAAAAGTCACTGTCTTTCTCTGTTTGGTATGGGGGTGGCATGACTACTTGATCAGATGTGGTCTCCAAAAGGAAAAAACATATGTTGTGGAATATTAGTTAAAGACATGCTGCATTTATTTATTTATGCTGTGGAACATTTGCTTAATGATGTGTTGCATTCTTTCATGTTGCATTTGTTTAACTCTGTGAAGCTGTGTTACTGTGCCTGTCTAAAACACCTGACTGTTCTTATAAGGAGCCAAAGGGCCAATACCTAGGTAGGAGAGAGAGAGGCAGAGCTGCCAGGCAGAGAGAATAAAATGGGAGGAGTGAAAAAAGGAGAAGGAGAGGGGGGTGCCAGGGGCCAGCCACCCAGCTACACAGCCAACCACAGAGTAAGAAGGAAAGAAAGCTATATAGAATAGAGAGAGGTGAAAGCCCAGAGGCAAAAGGCAGATGGGATAATTTAAGTTAGAACAGCTGGCTAGAAACAAGCCAAGCTAAGGCTGGACATTTATAAGTAAGAACTTGTCTCCATGTATTTATTTGGGATCTGTGTGACAGGCAAGAAAAGAAAGAAAAGA
The DNA here is from genome assembly GCF_903995425.1 of Onychomys torridus. Lineage (NCBI taxonomy): Eukaryota > Metazoa > Chordata > Mammalia > Rodentia > Cricetidae > Onychomys > Onychomys torridus. The sequence continues at coordinate 4,741,342 of NC_050454.1, read as the reverse complement.
ACAACAACTCCTACCAGCATGCCTTACAGATCTGAATGACTTTGAACAGTATGCAGATTGGGATTTTAAAGTCCTAAAGCAATCAAGAAAGAATGAGAAAAAGAGAGCACATGGGGAGCCTGCCCTAGACCTCTAAGGCAAATGCTGGAAGAGCTGGGACAAGATGAGGCTCCTAGAGAAAGTACAAACAGAACCCCAAATGCTGTGTCAGTGAACTTCTGCAGGACTTTAAAGTCAAATGAAATTCACAAATTACATTAATGATTAAGAAATGAGAAGGCAAAAAAAAAAAAAAGAAAGAAAGAAAAAAGAAAAAAGAAGACCAAGCTTGTCCTAGGAGTAGACAGTTATTTTCCCGGGTATGGTATACATTTATATCCTGGAAGAACCTTGGTACCATTTCCAGGGACAGGTATGGCTGGGTCGAGCACAACCTTATAACCTCTTGGATCTGAACTGGGTTCAGTGGGTCACCAAAAAGCCAGGTTCACCAAAACCAGTAAGAACAGTGGCCCCATGACAGCATCAGTACCCTAGGATGAGAAAGCAGGCTGGTCCATGAACAATGGCTGGGAACTGTAGCGGGTTAGGTGGGGTAATGTCTCTCATCCAGGCTGCTATGCTCAATGTTGCTTTTGTGAGAAAATTTGATACAAGTGATGAGATATATTAATGCTGCATTGAGCCTTGCTTAAATTTATTTTTAAAATACCCATAGTTGTCCAATACCAACTGACACAAACCCTTGTAACTGTGGGCCTTCACAGATCTTGCTATTTTCTTATTTTAAAGTTTCTTTTATATAATTCAAACCATTGAGTGTCCTAGTAATTTGGAAAATCATCTAAAAAAAATAGCAAAATCATCAAACAAAGAATTTCAAGAAAGATACTACGCATGGGTGGAAAAGGACACTCCCAGGAGCCAAACAGTTGTTGAGTAGAAATTTCAGTGCCAAGGGTAGGCTATTTCCTATGAGTTGTTGGCCAAAAAGACTCTTAAGGTCCCACAAGCTATAAGGCTATTGTAACTGCTTTTGGTTACAAACAAGAACTGGATGGTAAATCCATTTGACTGAAAGCACTGACTGCCTGTTTGTGGTATAGGCCATAGAGAAATCCATTAGAAAGGAACTGGAACATCCTTCCCTGCTGGCTAGCTTCTACAGTTCTAGAAGATAGGATGTAAACTTCTGGCAGATAATTGTCACCAATATTTTGGTGTGACTACATGCCACTTGCCAAAGTGCCCAACAAGATGTGTCTACGTGTGCAGTACTGGCATAACTGTTATGGGTGTGGCCTGCTGCTTTCCAGTTGGATATAAGGCTCAGTTGACGGGAAGAAAGTCATGTTTGGTACTGTAAACAGTGGAGATTGGAACAAAGTAATGGGACATGGCAACTTTTCTAAACATCTTGACAAGATGTTTCATATAGTAACAAATGGAATGTTGTTTTAAATCTGATACTAGTAGATAGCTGAGTTGGTAAACCACCTGCCATGCAAGCATGAAGATATGTGTTTGATCCCTTGTGACAACATGAAAGTCCAACTGTGGTGGCACATCCTTGTAATTCCAACACTGGAGAGATGAGGCAGAAAGTCTCTGGAGTTCACTGGCCAGTGAGCCTAGTAAAATTGGGAAGTTCCACATCCCAGTGAGAGACACTGTCTCAAAAAACCCAAGACAGATGGCTTCAGTCAGTGGCATCCAGGTCAACCTCCAGCCTTTACACACAAGCATACACATGCACACAATACCCACAAATGCATATACATACAAAAAAAACACCCATGTGTATACTTATACAATACAAGAATCTTCAACTTTAGTTGAAATTTCTAAGGTCCTGTTGGTTGGGGCATATTAAAATGAAGAACCTAATCCTCTCCACTAACAAAATAGTTAGCAGTTATTTTGAGATTTCTTAAAACCATATATATCTATTTGGATATACTACCAAGGCTCATTACAAGTATTTCAAGGTTTGTAAAAACTCAGAAGAAAGTCTTTGAAATAGACTAGGCTAGACATATAAGCAGCTTTATCATTTTAATCATAGTGCTTGGGATGTGTGTGACACATAGGAAGGTTTTGAGTGACATTTGAGTATTGGTAGATCATGGATCATCTGCTGGAATTAGGTTATTTACTCTTTTACAAATATCCAGGCTCTTTAAACAAACAAACAAACAAACAGATTCCAGCTTCTTCCTAAGATTCAGTAGAGACTAAAGGGTTGACCTTGACCACAGTCAACAAAGTTCTAGTTACCATCTGACCAATCAATCATGAGCCCCATAACCTTTAGCAAACACACAACATTCTATCAACACACAGGAAAGAACAAATTTGCCAGACACTGAATTCTCTTGTATTTCTTCGGGCCACACTGTCATTGTCTCAGGGAAGGATGTGTGGCTACGTTACTCTGATTCCATGGACCTCAGACAGATGCTATGTGCTCTGTGTCCCACAGCCTCATGTGTCAGGCTGCACGAGGCTTTCATTGCATATTTACAACTCTTTCCCACCTCAAGCTGTTCAAAGGTAATGGGTCCATGTGAAACCAAAAGTACAGACAAATTTTTCACCTTTCCAAGTTGGTTTTCTCAGGTATTCTGTTATAGTACCAAAGAGTTGACAAGCACTCTTCCCATCCATTGGAAAACTTTTTCTTCAGGAGATATGACTTGAATTTTATTTAGTGTAGGGCAATTTAGGCTTTAGGATTAAACCAACCAAGGATGAAAAATGTGAGAACTACTCTAGCCACTAGAACTAGCATGTACCATCCACAGTAAGGAGTTTCTTTTTTGTGAATTTGTGTCCACACATTCAGTCCAACCTGATGTCGTCCTTCTTTTACCCCTGCTGTTCATGTTCATATAAACTCTCCAGTTTCCTATTGATACTGGAAAAAAATGACTTTTTTTGGTGTGAGGGGGTGCTTTTTCAAAGTGTCACCAATACTCTGTCATCTGGAGACAATTGGGAGGACGGTGTAGTGAGCATTCTAGAGACAAAGACAATAAGTGTAGAGCCCGAGGGGGAGGACCAGCTCTCCATGGGCTACACATTCATCAGATGCTAAAAGCAGCAGAGGAATTACAGTGTTCAGGCACCAGTCATACAGAGAAAAAAGTTATTGTCACATTATATGTGGAAAGTTTTGGAGGATAGACAAGCGACTATGTCAAGAAATTGTCCCTTTGAAATTAGAATTGACCTCCACCCCCTGAGATGAAAGAATCATTATTCTACTTAGGTTGGTCTTGAACTCATAGTGTAGTTGGTCCCCCTGCCTGAGCCTTCTGTCACCATGTCACCATACCTGGATGTTCTACTTTTTATGATTGTATTTCACTCCATTTAAATTTTTTGACACATTCATGTATGTATTCCTATTCACCCTACTGCCCTCTCTTATCCCCACTCCTACTGACCCCATGACTCCTCTTCCTTTTTACTGGTTATAGGCAGCAAGCGCCATGCCATGACCAGTAGATAGTCTTTCACAGTGCTCTGGACCCTCCTCCGCCTCTCACCATCTCTGTGCTCCCTGCTCTGCAGTGATTCCTGGGCCTTGGAGAGAGTGACACAGAAGCCCCTTAGGGCGGAGTACCCAACACTTGCTTATTCTCAGCACTCTGATCAGTTTGGCTGTGTGTGTGTGTGTGTGTGTGTGTGTGTGTGTGTGTGTGTGTATGTGCCCATGCATGAGCGCATTCCTGGATTAACTGTCACCTACTGCAAAAAGCAGCCTATTACCAAGGCCAAGAACAGCACTCGCCTATGGGTACAGATATAAACACTTAGAAGACAGTTCGACTACATGCCCATTTTGGTTTCCCTCTGGGGCCTGTGACCTTCACAGTGATAGACTTTTACCAGGCTTACAGTCTAGGCATGTAGTCCATCCCATAAGCAGGCTTCCAATTCAATCAGAAAACGACCGGTTACCTGCAACAATGATATCACTAGTACACCAGGGCCCACATCTTCCTGGCAGCTCTGTCTGGTGCAGCCAGGGTCTACTGGAGGGTGAACATTTCTCCCCCATCACTTCTTTCTCTCTCTTCTGGCAGTATGAATGCTAGCTGTCAAGGAGGAAGCATCTAATCCAGTCCCATCTGGATCTGCTTCTGTTCTACTCCAAACCGTGTGCTGTCTTCAGCAATATGTCCTTACAGTTTAGTTCTAGTGGGCAGCCAAGAGCAATGACAATCGTTGTCTGTGTCATTTGGGATGCCCCTGGGATCCCTCTGCAGGCACGGATTTAAGTTGTTTTGCAGCATACCAAGCACTGTGTGCTATTAAGTCTAATTTGCAAGCAATTTCCCGAATAGCAGTGAATTTCACTTATCTTATTTATTTTATTTTTTAACAGAAAAACATAAAAATCTCATTTTGTTAGAACACAGTTCCAGGAACTGTTTCATATGTAAATCGTTTAGCTTTTGTTTTGAATCAATATATGGAACATACACTTTTTACAAATACTTTTGATTCTATAATTCTATTTGCAAGTTTCTGTAGGCTTCCATGCTGACTGCCCTTACCAATCACAACCCATGTGCAGCTTCCAAGGAACAACTTTGAGCCAGTTGGCAAGCCTAAGTTCCTCTTCACTTACAAAATAGAGAAAGCCATATTAGTCTTTCGTAACACATAAGAATACTAGGAGATGGAAAGAAATGAGTCATTTTATTAAGAAGAGAAAATATGTATAAATAGTGCCTTAAGTGAAATATGAAACCTCATATTTTATTCTTTTGTTCATATTCCCAAGCTCAGAGTATTTTTTTTAGTTGAAGATGTTCTCAAATTAGAAGGAGGGAACGAGAGAGGGAAAAGGAAAAGAAGGGAGAAAGAAAAATAAAAAATTCAACATCCCAAATAAATTTATGTTCCAAGATCTATCTCTCTATCTCTTTATCTCTTTATCTCTTTATCTATCTATCTATCTATCTATCTATCTATCTATCTATCTATCTTCTGTCTATTTATCATCTATCTGTATCTATATATCTATGTATCCATGTATCTATGTATCTGTGTATGTATGTATGTATGTATGTATGTATGTATGTATGTATGTATCTATATCTATCTATCTATCTATCTATCTATCTATCTATCTATCTATTGCTTGTCTATCTATCATCCATGTCTTATCTCAGGATCTATGGGGTGGTCTCAGACTTTAAAGAAGTTTCAACATTCTGCATAATAACACTTTTGCTATTGCAGGTGATAAAACAATGAATCATATGAAGAGTTAGTCCATAGGAAGAAAATAACATTTAAGATCCATAATAGGTAACTACTTTTATTTTTTTGTTTTTTTTTCTTTTCTTTTTTTTTAAAATAAAAGTAATTACGTTAGTCTTATTAACCACACACCTTCAAATTATCATTCTGTCACATAGTATGTTTTAGTCTAGCAGGATATCTGATTCTTCCTTGATTTTCTTCACTGTGGAAATCTGTATTATAACTTATCTAGAACATTCTCAATTGTTAGATATAACCTTTCTCTTTGTGTTCTCAAGAAAAACAAATGCTTGCTGGTTGTAATTTTAATGCTTGGCTGTTGCCAGTTGTCCAAAAATATGAGCAGATGCATTTAAAGATGAATAAACATGACATAGCAACCTCAAAAAAAAGATGCATAATAGAAAGTGGTTTTTTTAAGATTCATATTTTTAAAAGATCACTAAGACTGCAGAAGAGTAAATCAAGATGGAGTCATCAAGAGATTCTTTTGGTGAGGCTGAGCATGAAGGACAGGTGAGACTTCCCTGGGAAAGGGTATGGCATTCTACACTGGGGACACATGGGGACACATGAGGGAGAATCAGTATATCTTCATTTCTTGTCTGAGTGTTGAATAGATTTTACCCAATGCGAGAAAGTTATTTTATACCCACACGACTGATTCCATAAAATCCATAGTGTGCATTCAGTGGGAAGAGCTATAGGGGGCAGAGTTCCAGAGAAGTCCGTTGAAGAGGCTGAGGAGTAGAAATGAAGAGTTACTAAGAGAGACAGAGAATTGAAATTACAGGGAAAACCTACATCCTGGAAACCGGTGAGACCAGCAGCACACAGATGAGTTTACCGGAGGCAGAAGCCACTGTGACTGCTCCAGGCAGGAATGATTGGACCCTAATTTTGTCACAATTCTAAAGGCTTCTTTTGGGATAATTGGAGAGTTAAGTCTTCTGGGGACCTGGTTTTAGGAAGATCTGCAGCCACACCAGATTATTACATATAGCATAAAGACAAGTTAATTCCCACTTAAGATGGGAAAAAGCAATCTTTTTGAAATATGCCTAGGGAAAACTATTTCAGGCACAAGGTATCCTTTCAAAGCAAACTACCAGACTCCCATCTGATTTGGGGAAAGGGAATTTGATAACTCTACACTCCTCTATCTAACCTTCATGTCTTAAGAGGAGAAAAATATCTTAAGATATATTGAAATCCAGTGTAGAGACTCAGGCCAGAGAACAATTTAGATTCACCATAAGATTACAGAGTGATTCTCTGCACAACATGTTAGTATCATGTCAGTAGGGCTCTAGTATAATTACATCGATAGAACTCCAATGGCTGGCTGCAAACCCTAAACTACTTTAAAAGGAGTTCCTAGGAAAGCCAAAGACGACAGGGAAAATGAAGCAACCAACACCCCTTGTCTTCCACAGCCATTCCAAACACAGTTGCAAAGTACAGCTCAGCTCCCAACATGATTGACGTACAACCTCCTACCAAAGGCCTACATCATTCCTGTTTCCAGATGTACGACAAGCTCCAGGCACAGTTTAGAAGGCAAGTAGCATACATTCCAGAAGATAAAGCACCGACCAGAACCAGACTCCTATAATTTAAATAAAAAAAAAGAGATGTTTTGAGTATTAGAAAAAATTAAATCTTTATCATTAGCATGTTAAAGGTATAACAAAGAAGATAGGTAACATGGTAGAAAGACAAAGTTGTTCAAAAGGACTTATGACTAAAGAAAAGTCTCTGAAAAACAGATGGGGAGATTAAGTCAGGACCTAGACAAGAAAGTTACAAAATCAATGCAAGATTCTTACCAAAATAGATGAAAAAATTTGCACCTTGGAAAAAATTAAAAAAAAAAAAAACATTGAGGAAAGAGTAAACAAAAAAAATTTAAGATACTGAGAAAAGAACCAAACAGAAATTCTGGAAATTAAGAATCAGTGCATCCCAGAAGCTCAACAGAATGCATCAGTAGCAGGGAGATCAAGCAGAAGAACAAATGTTAAAAACTGAAGGTAAAGTTGAGACAACTTTGTGTGTGTGTGTGTGTGTGTGTGTGTGTGTGTGTGTGTGTGTGAATGAATATGATGAAAACTGCCAGGAAATCAGGAACATATCATTTAGGGATAAATCTAACAATCCATGGAATAGAAAAAAAGAAGTTCTGAGAAAGCCAAAGGACTTAGACAAGCTATTCAATGAAATTATAACTAAGAACCCCTCAACCCCAAGAAAGAGACATTCATATATAGAAGGGATTCAGAACTCCAAGTGGGTAGACCAGAGAAGAACCTGTTCATGACACAGCACAGTCAAGATGTCAAAATACAAAGCAAAAAAAAAAAAACCCCAAGTCTACAAGCTGTAAGGGAAAACTGACCCATACACAGAAGCAGAAACATGAAATAATTAGATGTGTTACCAGTCCTAAAGAACAGGAAAGCATGAAACAATATATTTTGATTCCCAAAAGTAAAATAATAATAGTAATAATTGTTAACCAAGATTGCTATTCTCGACAAAGTTATGTATCAAAAGTCGATGGGAAATTATGGAATACCTGGGGTTATGGGAGGTTTAGCTATGTCTGGCGTGGGATATCTGAGGGAAAAAATAATGTACACTATGTACACTAGTACACTATGTTCTTATGTCTGTTAACTTTGTTCCTCTAAGACAAAATTCTATCAGTACAGCTATAGCTCATTCAGGGTAGGAATAACTCTAGATACACCAAGCTCTATATCTGTTTATTTTATTTTTCTGGGAAGAAATCCTGTCTCCATAACTAAATTTACTTCCAGTTCCCTAGCTCATAGTCCTGCTAACGACTAAACTCTCATGCTTCCAGCCGCATCTTCGTCCTCTGTATCTTCTTTCTCCATCTCTGCTACTCTCTACTCCTGGCACTCAGAAAATTCTACCCAAGATCTGCTTTACCCTCTACAGAACCTCTGTCATCCTCTCTTCTCTGTGGCCATGCTGTTCTGGCTGTTTCTGCAGAAAATGCCTGGCTTTCTTTTCCTGGTCACGGGTTCTCTGCCTCCTCAGGAATGTTATTCTACCTCTTACCTTGATATGTAAAAACATCTTTTGTTCTCAGTCAATTCCTCTGGAGAGCTGCTAGGCCTCAGGTCCATGGGATGGTCTGAGCTTCATTTGTACAAGAATCTTAGCTATGTGTCTCCTGCCAGCTTATCTTTGCTTCTACAGGTACTGGCTCCAGAAGGGAAGTTAAGAGTTCAGTAGGTCTAAAAATATTTGGCCAAGCAAGAATTTCATAGTAGAAGACAGCAGGCATATTAAAGCCTGGATAGCACTATTAATATTATATTTATAATAAATAGCTTGTCTCTTGGTAGACCCTTGGCTGGTCAAGGAATAGCTTTAATACACAGCTGAATCTCTATGATCTATTCTTGCGGCCCACAAGAGGAAATCAGAAGTATTTCAAGACAAATATAATTTAAGATAATTTATGGCAACTAAGCCAGAATTGCAGATGATTCTTAAAAGAATATTTTACACAGAAACAGGAGAAGAGGAAGAAGAGGAGGGAAAGGAAGGATGGGGAAGGAGGAACAGGAGGGGCAAGAAGAGGAGAGGGAGCAGGAGAAGGAGGAGGAGGAGGAGAAGGGGAGGAGAAGAAGGAGGAAGAGGAGGAGCAGGAGGAGGAGGAAGAGGAGGAGCAGGTGGAGGAGGAGGAGGAAGAGAAGGAAGAGGAGAAGGGGAAGAGGAGAAGGAGAAAGAGGAGGAGCAGGAGGAGGAGAAGGAGGAAGAGGAGGAGCAGGTGGAGGAGGAGGAGAAGGAGGAAGAGGAGGAGCAGGTGGAGGAGGAGGAGCGGGAAGAGGAGTGAAATTTCTTCCATGAACACAGGAAAAAAATGTTTCATGAAAGGAACAGAAGAACAACAGAGAACAGGGAAAGAATCAATTGTGTTCACCACAGCAAACAAACTAACCCCCAATACTACTAGGAAAGGAAGAAAGGAACAATCTACAAAATAATCAATAATAGCAAATCCTTTTCAATAACAACTTATACACTGATGACCCTAACTCACCAATTCAAGGCACACACTAATCTACTGGGTTATGAAACAAGAATCAAATATCCGTTATTACCAAGAAACTCACACAAGTAGGAAAAATCAAAAAACAAAAACAAAAATCCCTGAGAGTCAAAAATGGGAAATCACTCTACTGAGCAAATGGAAACTATAACAGGCTGTTATGGTGATTCTTAGAGGCCCACAGAAGTTCTATATTTCTCAGCATCTCCAGATTTTATTGGAGACTTGGGATGATAGGTCAAGGTGGTGGTGGTGGTGGGGATGGTGGTAGTGGTGGTGGTGGAGGGTCAGCTGTGGTAGCCATGTTGATGGTGGAACAGTCCTAAACCAGGGAAAGGCCTGTTGGTGTTTGAGCAGTTTCAGCAGCTTCAGAGGAAGCAACAGACCCAGGATGGGAACCAGATTTATCTCTGGATTAGTCCCACAGGCACACGGGAAACTCCATAGCTAAAGCTCCACTGGTAACTGGGGAAACAGCATGGGGACCAGATTTGACTCTGAGTATGACCCAATAATGTGTGGAGAATCCCACAACTCACAGGTAAAGATACAGACCCAGGAGGTGACAGAGAACAATACATGATTGTAGAGGAAGACTCTAGATAGAACCTCTGGTCCTACAAGCCAGTCCTATTAAGGGGAAGTCACCTCAACCCCATTGAACGCTACAAACACCATCATTGCAAGAAAAAAATGACTAGAATTTAAAAAATACAAATAAAGAAAAACTTGACAAGTGAACTAACTCCAGACTTGCAGTCCCAACACAGAACCAGAAACAACATGAAAATCAAGACAATACATTTCATCACAAATCACTATGCCATAAAAATAGCACCTAATAAAAATGACTTGAAAGAACTACCAGACTAAGAATTGAAAAGAATGATTGGGATTCTTTTGAAAAAAATCTAGAGAGGACATGAGAACATGAGTATACTCCAAGAGATAGAAAATGGAGATGAAGAACTCAATCTGAGGCATAAAAAGGAGATAGAATTTGGTTTATTGAGTTTTTTTCTTTTCATTTCCAGAAAAGCTCAATAAACCAAGTATAAACCTCAATGGGAGGCCCCAGAAAATAGAGCAGGTGATGTAGAAAACAGAGATCCAAGGAGAAGGACAAGGCAGAGGAACAGGATCACTCAGTAAAGATAAATGATACATTTTAAAAGAAACATGAACAGAGGAGGAGGACATTGCAATTCTCAATATCAATGCCCAAAACACAAGGTCATCCTAGTTCATTTAAAAAAAAAAAACCAACCAACCAACCAAACAACAACAAATCACTACTGCAACTTAAATCAGATATTGACCCATACATGGTAATGGTGGGAGACTTCAATACTCCCCTCTTGCCAATAGCCAGGTTATCCAGAAAAAAACAAACAAACAAACAAAAAAACCCAAGTAAACAGAGGAAAGCTGATGCCAACTGATGTCGTAAACAAAATGAACCTAACAGTTATTTATAGAACATTTAACCCAAACATAAAAGAATATGTCTGTTTCTCATAGAACTTTTTCCAGAATTGACCACATACTCAGACACAAAGCAAGTGTCAATAGATATATGAAATTGCAGGAACAACCTGCATCCCATCTGATCACCATGCATTAGAGCTGGATATCATCAACAACAGAAACAACAGAAAGCTTACAAGGTAATGGAAACTGAACGACTCACTACTGAAGGAAAAGTAGTTCAAGACAGAAATTAAAGAAATGAAAGACTTTCTAGAATTGGATGAAAATGAATACATAAAATACCCAAACTTATGTGACACAATGAAGGTGGTTCTAAGGCACAAGTTCTTAGCAGCAAACACCTAAATAAAAAATGGGAGAAATAGGATTCTAGTAACTCAACAACACAGCTGAAAGCTCTAGAACATTAAGAAGAAATCACATCTAAAAGGACTAGATAGCAAGAAATAATGAAAGTCAGGGATGAAATTAATTAAAAAATAAGCACACACACATATAATACAAAGAATCAATGAAACAAAGAGTTGGTTCTTTGAGAAAATCAATATGATTGACAAATCCTTAGCCAAATTAACTTGAATGTGGAGAGAAAAATCCAAATTAACGAAATTAGACATGAAAAGGGACTTAGCAACAAACGCTGAGGAAACTCAGAAAATCATACGTACCTAAGTTAAAATCTGCAGTCCGCCAAACTGGAAAAGCTAAAAGATGTGGGTAATTCTCTATATACATACCACCTACCAAGTCAAATCAAGATCAGATAATCAATTCAGACTTATATTCCCTAGTGAAATAGAAGACGTGATTAAAAGTCTACCAACCAATAAAAGCTCAGGGTCAGATGGTTTTACCACAGAATTCCACCACACTTTCAAAGAAGAATTAATGTCAATACTTCTAAAAAGGTTTTCCACAAAATAGAAACAGAAGAAACAGTGCCCAATTTATTCTGAGGCCACAGTTACCATGATTCACAAACCACATAAAGACCCAACAAAGAAAAAGAATTTCAGACCAATTTCCCTCATGGATAGAGTTACAAAATTCTCCAAGAAATACTTTTAAACTGAATCCAAGAACATGTCAAAAAGATCATCCATCAAGATCAAGTAGGTTTTTCCCCAGAGATGCAGGGATGGTTCAACATATGTAAACCAATAAATGTAATCTACCATATAAACAAACTAAAAGACAAAAACCACATGATTATCTCATTAGATGCAGAAAAGGCCTTTGACAAAGTCCTACACCCCTTCATAATAAAAAAAAAAGTGTTAGAGAGTAGGGATATAAGGGTCATACCTCAACATAATAAATGCAATATACAGCAAGCCCATAGCCAACATCAACTTAAATGGAGAGAAACTTAAAACATGTCCACTAAAATCAGGAACAAGACAAGGTTGTCTACTATCTCCATACCTATTCAATACAGTAGTTGAAGTTCTAGTGAGAGCAATAACACAACTGAAGAAGATCAAGGGGATACTAATTGGAAAGGAAGAAGTCAAAGTATCTTTATTTGGAAATAGTATGATAGTATGCATAAGTGATCCTAAAATTTTCACCAAGAAACTCATAGCTGATAAACACTTTCAGTGAAGTAGAAGGATATGAAATTAAGTCACAAAATCAGTAGCCTTTCTATATACAAAGGACAAATAGACTGAGAAAGAAATCAGGAAAACAATACTCTTCACATTAGCCTCAAATAACATAAAATATCTTGGGATAACTCTGTCCAAGCAAGTACAGGACTTGTGTAATAAAAACTTGAAGACACTGAAGACGATATCAGAAGATGGAAAGATCTCCCATGCACGTAGATCAGTAGGACTGATATAGTAAAAATGGCCATCCTACCAGAGCAATATACAGACTCAATGTAATCCTTATCAAAATTCCAGCACAGTTCTTCACAGGCCTTGAAAGGACAATTTTCAGCTTCATATGAAAGCACAGAAAAACCAGGATAGCCAAAACAACCCTGAATAATAAAAGAACTGCTGGAGGCATCCCCACCCCCATCTCAGATTGTATTACAGAGCTATAGTAACAGCATGGTCTTAACACAGAAACGAACATGTTGATCCACAGAATTGATTGGAGACAGACATAAATCCACACAACTGTGAACAGCCGACGTTTTTTTCTTTCTATAAAGAAGCCAGAAATACCCATGGGATAAAAGACAGCATCTTCAACAAATAGTGCTGGTCAAACTGGAGAGCTGCATGTAGGAGAATCTAAATCCTTACTTGTCATCCTTCACAAAACTCGAGTCCAAATGGATCAAAGGTCTCCACATAAGGCCAGATACACTGAACCTGACAGATGAGAAAGTGGGAAACAGCCTTCAACTCACTGATGCAGTGTAGTTACTTGGAGAGGCTTTCTCCAGGTCCCACTAAGCCCCAGTAGTGTGGTAACCCATTTATAAAATAAACACACAGACATTCATATTATTTAAACTGCTTGGGCATTAGCTCAGGCCTACCATTGTCTAGCTCTTACACTTATATTTAGCCCATTTCTATTAATCTATACTTTGCCGCGTGGCTTGTGGCTTGCCATTACCTTATCTCTTTCTTGTCATGGCAGTGGCTCGCAGTATCTCCACCCAGCGTTCCACTTCCCAGAATTCTCTTCTCTCTTGTCCCGCCTATACTTCCTGCCTGGCCACTGGCCAAACAGCATTTTATTTATTTTAACCAATCAGATCAACACATTTGACATACAGAACATCCCACAGCAATGTAAGAAACGGCTTTCTGGACAGAAGACCAATAGTACAGATACTAAGATCAAAAATTAATTTGTGGAACCTCATGAAACCAAAAAGCTTCTGCATGTCAAAGAAGACTATCAGCCTCCAGAACGGGGAAAGATTTTTTACTGACTATGCATCCAATAGAGCGCTGATGTCCAAAATATATAAAGCACTAAAAAACAAAACAAAACAAAAAACAAAACAAAATTGCATATCATTAAAAAATCATTTACAGATCTAAACTGAGAATTCTCAAAAGGGGAAAAGCAAATGACTGAAAAATACTTAAAGAAATGTTCAGCATCCTTAGTTGACAAGGAAATGCAAATCAAAACTACTTTGAGATTTCATTTACACCTATTAGAACGGCTAAGATCACACACAAAGGACAGGTCCACTGGTGAGCATATGCAGGAAAGGCAACCCTTATCTATTGCCATGGTGAGGCCTCAAACTTGTATAGCAGCTATGGAAATCAGTGTGGCGGGTCCTCAGGAAGAACTTGTAGGCATACACCTGAAGGACACTTCATTCTCCCACAGAGACCCTCGCTCAATCATGTTCATTTCTATTCATAATAGCCAGAAACTGGAAACAATGTAGACATCTATCAACAGGTCAATGGATAAAGAAAATGTGGTATATTCACATAATATTACATCAGCATTAAAAAATTAAAACATGAAAATTTTAAATAAAATAAGTAAATGAATGGGAAGGACAAAAGAAATCATCCTGAGGGAGGTAATCCAGACTTAAAGAAAAATTTAGTATGTATTTGCTTATATGTGAATATTAACTGTTAAGTCAATGATAAACAGGCTACAATCTGTAGAACCACAGAAATTGGGTGTAGAGTAAGGGACTGAGAGGGAGGAATAGATCTCTCTAGGAAGGGAAAATAGAACAGATAGTTGTGGAAGAATAGGGTGGAAGGGATTGGAATGGGAGGATCAGGTAGGGAGGGGGAGGAAGAAGAGAACCAGGGGGAATATAGGGAAAGATAGCTAAAATTAGGGGCCATTTGAGTGGTAGTATGGAAACCTAATACAAGAGAAGCTTCCTAAATTACATACATATATGAGGGAGAGCTGAATGAAATTGTCAAATGACAGGGGGTGGGGCCGAGCCCCAACTAGACATGCCTTGTCACCAAGTGAAGCTTCCAGTATGGGGACTGGGTTATATCTAGTTGAATTGTTGGCTAAAGGGGTCTCACGGGAACCTCCAAACAACTAGATTGTTGTCAAGGCCACAGGTTGCTCTCCACAAACTGACGGCAAGGCCCTGTTACTAAAGACAACATCTGCACTACTCACTGAGTACAGGAAGTTGAGCAGTACAGGAAGTTGAGCTGGTGCAGACACAGAGCCCTGTGTGTTAATGTTCTTGGTACTAGAAGGTGCCCTGCATGTTATCAAAGGAGAAACATCAAACACCAACCCAGCTACAAACCTTCTATCTACATTGGTATCCTGCCTGCAAGACATGTTGGTGCACTGGGGGCACAGAGCTTCTAGGAGTCACCAACCCATATCTGATTCAATTTACTGCCCACTTCCCAGAATGGAAACCATACCCAGTACTTCTCAGGTTATCAAAAACCTGTGACTAGATAGCCCAGTGACCTGGGGGACAACCAAACACTAATGTTCTACTAAAGGAATGTATAGATACACTAAAGGAGAACAGAGGTGCAGCCTACTCAGATCAGTGGGTGCTGCAGAAGCAAGGCTGGCTGGAAAGCCTCCATGTGAGTGCAGGCAGAAGGGAGCACAGACTTACCCAGCTGAGTTCTTTGCTCTGGAAACCAGAGAAAGCAGACAATACATTCCCAATAATGTACAACTATAAAAGGCAAGTGATTGAGAGGCAGTAGACACAAGAGTTGATTCTTCTAAAAGATTGATAAAATTGATAAACCTCTAGCCAGGGAAACAGAGGAAAAAAGGTCAAAATAACTAGTATCAAAATTAAAACCAGCAATTCCAACTAATCCCACGGTCACTGCTTTGAAAGTAAAAGAACAGGAGTAATAGTTTCTTGGACACAAATTTCATCATTTTGACAAAACAGACTCACTCCTTTGAAAAACCCTAAAAGTCACACAAGGAGGAACAGTCTGAATGTTAAACAAAAATTAAACAACCTTTCAAATAAAAAACACCAGGCCCTGACAGGATTATTGGTGACTAATACCAGTTAAGAATACATTTTATCAGTTGTCTTTGATCCCTTCCAGGACACAGAAGCACAAGGGAAATAAATCAGTCATAGGGAACACCTCACAGAGAGAGTGGAAAACTACAAATGAGTATTTCTCACAGAGATGAATTAAAAAAATCCTCACCAGAATAGAGCCAAACCAACCAAAACAGCCACCTCCAAAGATTACATGTACATCATAACCAAGTATTCTTCTTCATTATCTCCACTGTGCTGCCAGACTGCCTGTGAACTCCTATTTGAGTGACCTCATTCCTTATCCTGCTGAATAACTGTGATTACAAGCAGCTTCACTGGACCTGGCTGGGAGTCATGTTTTTCCAAATGTAAGCAGGTTGGACATTCCAAAATCAACTAATATGACCCATCATGTCAGCAAGTTCAAGAGCAAAGTCATTTAATGATATCAGCAGGCCAGTAAAAGCATTTTACAAACTCCAAAACCAGCGTATGGGCTTTGGAATGCATGTATAATGTGTGTGTGTGTATGAATATGCATGTGCATCCTCTGTTTGCACACATGTGTATACATGTGCATGTGCTTGCATATCTGTATTTGTGTATGCATGTGTAAATATGCATGTGTGTAGGCATACATGTGTAAGTGTACAACATGCATGTGTGCATGTAGATGTACATGTGCATGTTCATGTATCTCTGTGTGTATACATATATGTACGTGTATTTGTTTGAATGTGTATATATGTACATGTGCATGTACATGTATTTGTGTGTCTATATACATATGTATGTGTGCATGTGTTTATGATGAATTATTTCAATTTAAAAATATTTTTGAAGGTCTATTTGTTATACATATGGAGAACGCCAATATTAATAAGTTAAAAATCCTTGTCCTCAGACACTCAAGATCTGAATCATGTAAGAGTTTTGTAAATGCTTGGTCTTGGTCTTAGATCTATAGTAGTGGGGGAGGGTAATTTTCAGCACGTGGACTCTAGTAGGTTCCAATGTACATGAAATTCTAGGAGCCCCTATTCTAAGAGGCTGTATTGAGTAGTAACCATAGTGAAAAATCAGGGACTTTCCAATGCATGTATTTATTTGACAATCTTATTAAATCATTTAAAATATGGAGCTGAAGCACCTTTTTTTTCTCTTCCTCAGTTTTTTTCTCTTTTCTCTTTCCCTGTAGAGGGAGCTACCATAGCGAAATCTGTGTGTATTCTTTTGTCCATAGTCCCATGCTGTATAGACATGAAATCAAACTAAAAATGTGTTGTTTCTTTGTACTTAATCTGTTTTTAGGAACAGGAGCATGTGTTTCTGCGAATCACCCATTTAATGTCAGCCATTTTTATTGTTGCATAGTATTTCACGGCACAAGTACACCTCAACGCCTTTTACTCTCACATCTGGTAGTTGAGTTGTTTGAAATGTGTAGAGGATACAAGGTTGTCAGACTCCTAGCTCCGTCCTGTTGATGGTTTGTCTTGACTGAGGGGAATAGTTACACTTCGAAGTCACTGCTGCTCTTACATGTTTTCATTTAGTCATAAGAATGCCACGCTTCCAGGTAACTTCGGCACTGTAATTCCCTTCCTTCCTTCCTTCCTTCCTTCCTTCCTTCCTTCCTTCCTTCCTTCCTTCCTTCCTTCCTTCCTTCCTTCCTTCCTTCTTTGCTTTCTTGCTTTTGTTTGCTTGCTTGCTTGCATTGTAATTTTCATTCGGAAAAATCCCTATAGGTATAAAAATATCTGCCTGCAACTGCTCTTCGAGGTTTTATATGAACCCTTCACTCAGCACTTGACTCTGCTGCTGCAGTCCAGGAGTCATCTCCATTTTGCTTGTGGTTCTGGTGCTTGTATTTACTGCCAGTGGCTTCTGTGGCTTAGGTCCCTTCTGCAGCTGTGTGTGTGTGTGTGTGTGTGTGTGTGTGTGTAATGAGTTCAGATCTTTTCACCTATCTTTGAATACACTTTGTGTTTGGTTTTGGGTATTTCTGAAATCAAGGCATAATAAAGGTCTAGGAAGAAAGAATTTTAACTATAGGATTAAGCACACTGATGTGTTTTTATTATATTTTTAATGGACCACTTTTTGGTACATTGATCACATTGATCAGCACTTGGTTGAAATGTGCTGGGTTTTGGGGGCCATTACTGACTGCTACCAGACTATGGAAAGATATTTCCTTGAACACTTAAAACTCAATTTTAAAGATGAGAGAGAAAAATGAAATTTATGGAGGAAAAGTACCATGTCCATTACTGCATTCAAGTCTAAAACCTAGTTCTGATTCTTTTAAAAAATACACTTAAAAACAAAACACCTGTTCCATATGGTCCTGTTATCAGTGTTATTTTGCAGTGTGGGGGTGCACAGTCAGCAGGCTCTCACCATGGAGCCTCCCTTTCCACTTCAAATAGTGTTGACACAGGGCAAAGGGATGGTGCCAATGGGAACCATGACTCACTCTGAACCCAAGGTACAAACCCACAATTCAAAGACTGATGGAGTGGACCAGGTCAATGGTCTTATGGTGCCTGGATGCTATGAGAATGATACAGCCCTTACTACCCCACCAGGACCCATGGTAGACATGGCTTCCAAGGCTTTTGTTGTGGAGTTTTGGTTCCAGCTACAGTGGCAAAGTTCTTGCCACTTCCTCTGGCTTCTAGGGTGACCAAAGGTGAGTTTTTTACATAGTTGAGCTAGGAAAGGCCCAGCAGGGCTCAGTTGCAACTCTCACTGTCCTTGCTGTCAGGGTAGACACCTTCCTGGTGGGAGTGGAGCCACTGAGATCTGGAGTGCAGAGTTGACCACTGTCCTTCTCTTGGGGGTCCCCAGGGCAGATGTCCAGCTCTACTATGTGTTGTCATTGGTTTCTGTCTTCATCTTCTTCACAGTCAAGCTGGGCAGATGTGTCTGCTGTCTGGGACCTCAGCTTTCCTTTTGACCTTTGGAGTCTTATCCAGGATGACAGAGGGCTTGGATCTTGTGGTTATCCTCAGTAAAGCAAAGTCATTCTGGTCCTCTGAATCAGAATGCTCCAGAAGTCTGTGCTGGTGAGCCTTCTCAGGCAAGACTGTAGTTTCCATTGGTTTTCTTCCTCCGGGACTGGTAAGGTTGCAGCATCATGGCCTAGAAGTCCATGTGTGCCTGCTGCTGGTCCAGATTATTGAGATCCTCATATGTTCTCCAGCACCTCCATCTGCAGCATCTCCTGCATGTCCTCCAGCACCTCCATCTCCTGCATCTCCAGCATTTCCTCTAGCACCTCCATCCCATCTCCTGAATCTCTTCCAGCACCTCTATCTCCTGAGTCTCCTCCAGCACCTCCATCTCCTGCATCTCCTCCAGCACCTCCATCTCCTGAATCCCCTCTAGCACCTCTCATCTCCTCCAGCACCACCACCCCCAACTTTGAATCCTTTGTGCACATCTCATGAACAACCCCACAGGGTTGTTCAACTTCTCATGCTCTTACTTTTTCTGCACACACATCTCCTTCTCCAGAAGCTTCTCTTCCTGGAAATTCCCCAGGGTTTCATGCTCCCTGGTGTTATTCTGGGTTTCCCGGATCCGTTCTGAAGGTGACCTCCACGGGAAGCATTAGCACCTCAAGGAGCAGTGAAGATGGGAAGACCCAGGTAGACCCAGTTCTGAGTTGTGCTCGCTATGCTTCTTCCCTTTGTGATTTATTTTCTTCACCTCCTACACCTCCAGTTGAAGGAAGTCATCAGCTGCACCATGTCCTGCTGGTCTCTGGCGAGCTTGAGTTTGAACCTTTGACAGATGGAAGTTGGGTGGGTAGTATTTGTTGAATACTTCCACTTTGACATCTTCACTTCCTGTCTGTAGCACAATTGACCTGGCTCTGCACTTCTGGGTTTTCTTTTCTTTTCTTTTCTTTTCTTTTCTTTTCTTTTCTTTTCTTTTCTTTTTTTTTCCAAAGCTGAGGACCGAACCCAGGGCCTTGCATTTGCTAGGCAAGCGTTCTACCACTGAGCTAAATCCCCAACCCCAAGGGTTTTCTTTTCTTAAGTTATGCCTGGTACTGGCAACCTCACCAAACACCTGGGGCTAATGGATCTTACAGGAAAATCTACAGCTGCCACTTTATCAAACTCCCATAATCCCTAACTACTTTCTAAATATTTGTCTTTATACCCACAAAGAAGTGTGCTCCTCACCTCTCATCAAGGGAACTTCTCTTTGCAACAGATGGAGACCATTTCAGAAAACCCCAACCAATCAAAATGCAGAGACATGGAGCTCAGTCCCAAATTATACATCTCCATAACACTAGAAAACCTGAGGCTCAGGGATCATTGAGGAAGAGAGGCAGGAGAATTAAGAGCACAAAGATCAGAGAGTTTGTTATCAGAGTTTCTTAGGAAATAATGATTTCCTAAGAATGTCAGATGCTACACCCATAAAGTCTCACCCATGTGACTGCCGAAACATGAGCTGAACAGTGACAACATCAGTAGACATGCTAAAGGGGATGGAGGAAAGCCCAAGAGGTTGCAATCCTACATAAAGGACTAAGCAACAGAGGAAAGCCAGAAGCAGTCAAACAGAAGGGCACGCCAACTGGTTACTCAACACTAAAGGTCAGTAGTAAACATGTACAGCAAGTAACAGAATACAGACTAAGTAGGTCATATTTATGGGATTTAGAACCTCATGGATAGCCACAAATACAAAGAAAGATGGAAAAACAGTCTGGGGAGGGAGTGTCAGTTCCAATGTTTTACCATGATATGGGGTCTTCTTTGCACACAACACAAGTTTAGGCAACTCCTTGTTCATCTGCTTGTGGGAAAGTTGATGTAGAAACGCAAACTCTTCTCTGAGAAGGATAGAGAGTACATGTATTCCCTTTTGAGATATTCTGTGAGCATTTTCAAAATTCTGGCTGAAACTAAAAGGTATTTTTGGAAGTCAAAGCAAAGATGCTTCTGCAATACCCTGCAATAGCAGAAAAGAAACAAAATTAAGTGGGCTGTTGAAATAGCTTTTGACAATTCTGCCTTAAAGTGACTTCAAATAGGAAAAAGTCAATTGAAAAGTCCATCCATTGGCCTAGAGCTGTTTGTTTCTCTAAATTGCTCCTTTAGTACCTTTCTTTTCTCCTTTGTCTTAATTTTTGGTTAGTCTTTTTCTTTTTTCTTTCTTTCTTTTTTTTTTTAGCTGCTGAGGATCAGACCTAGGCAAAGTATTCTACCACTGAGCTGCATTTCCAGCCCTTGTCTTAATTTTTAATGGAAAACTGTTCATTTGATGATGTCTATGATAGGTTCAAACATCAGAACATAGCATCAGCCAGAACTTGGACGAGGCTGGATGATCTAATGGATGTGTAAAGTCTTTATTTTACACAGGAAGCATGGAGACTGTTGGCCTTACTCATCTTTTAACTTATTTCTTTGGGTTATTGTGTGGACCTTAGCAGTTTACAGGTCTCGCTTTACGAGTAGCGATTCCTGAGTTGAGTCCTGAAGGACAAGTAGAAATTGGAAAGAGGATTCAGTCAGAGGGAGAATCAAGAGGTAAACTTCTAAATTAGGGGCACATTGAGGAGTAACTTAGGCTCATTTGTGACAAATTATAGAGACCCACAACATACTTGTTTAAACAAAAATGTGATTGCTTGCAAGAACCCAAGAGCACACCATGGACTGTAAGGTCAGAGTGCTGTCAAAACACAGTAGAGGCTGATCCATGAACTTAAAAGCAACTCATTGAACCCAGATACCCAGTCTTCAGCTCACTAAACTCAGATACCCAGTCTACAGCTCACTGAACCCAGATACCTAGTCTACAGAGCCCAGGCTGGGCTCCAAATTCTTGGTGGAGATCAACTGTCTGGCCCAGTGCCTAGAGTCTACCATAAATCCGGCCATAAAGTAATGACCACGGGGTGGAAATGTATCTTCTAAAGCTCTTTACCATAGGTGAAGCACCAAAGAAGGGGATTCAAAGGATGAAAAGACCCCAAGGCATTTCCTGATCTGTTGCAAGGTGATTTGAAGCCTGTGGTGAGCATTTATAGAAAGGGTCAATAGTAGTGGAGGCAGTGAGCTAGTGGTGACAGTTGAGAATGAAGGCTGCTGGGAAGGACAATGTGTGCTTTACTGTTTTGTTGGTATTGTTTTGTCCTAAGATGATGAGGACTTTTATGTGTAGAGTAATATCATGGGGATTGTCTTGTAGTAGTTGACTATGGTGGCATGGCGTAGATGTAAAAGGGATAGACTATAGGAGCAAAAGGCTGTTGTAGTATTTGAAACAGGATCATGAAGTGAAGCAAAAGGAAGGAAGAAGAGGACTAGGCAGAAGGGAGGAGAAGGGAAGGAGGAAGAGCAGGAGAGGAGGAGGAGAGAAGAAGGAGAAGAGGAGGAGGAGGAGGAGATGAGGATGAGTAGGAGAGGAGGAGAAGAGCTTTCTGGAAGCCAAGAACAGAGTTTTGGGAGATGAGGAGTAGCTGGAAAACACCCTCTTTGTGCTGTAGAGCTGGGAGACATCATTCCTGGTTTAACTGACATTTAAAGACAAAAATGACGAGTCCAGATTCACAGCAGACCAGCAGCACAGGAAAGACTACAGCTAGGAATCTTGACTTCTAAATCTGTTTGCCTTCAGTGGTAGAACCCACAGAGCTCCAAGAGCACCCTGACAGACTCCCTGGGGCCGTCACCCAGTTTGCCCAGGCCTTTAGCAAATGCTGCTCACTCCTACTTCTGTGTGTGTCCCCAGCTCTCAGAGCAGAGTGGAAGGGGGACAAGACTCTCAGGTGTGGCACCAGCCTGGAGGCCTGCTCAGCCTTTAACTGGACCAGTCATTAGCTGGGCTCAGCCTCAGTTTCTTCTGTAAAGCTGTGAAGTTGAATTGTGTAATTCCACCTCTGGGTTTATGGTTCTTTTTTTATGACATGGTTTATTGGCTTTTTCTCATTATGGAGGGAACACATCCTCATTAATTTCCAATTCTGTCTCTAAACACAAAGGTGAGAGGAGCTGAGAGGCAGCAGGAGAACCAGGGACCTTTGTCTTTATAGACACAGATCATTCATAATTTTACCAGCCTCTATAAAGCATGGGTGAATGTAAGGGGGTGACAGAAGAGCGAGATGTGGAGGCAGGGGCTGGTGAAGTTCCGTGATCAAAAAACAAGTCAGTTACCCAGAGTGGTAACTATGAAAAATGAAGCCATGCTAATTAAAAATAGTGGAGACCCTGGAGAGGCATTGGGGAACAAGCTCATTGGATTGTTCAAATTAAGAACAACAAAGAAATGGCTGTGCAAGCTCACTCTAGATTCTGAGTGCTTTTTTTTTTTAAATTAACTGATATTAGAATAAAAAACGTGTGCCTTTTGCAAATCCTCCCCATGTTGCAGGAAGAGAAAATGGTGGCACCATTTTCTTTAGGATTTTCATTCTGGAGTTAAGAAGAATGAAATTAAATTGACTTGAAGTGTTTTCCTTCCAGGCTGCGAAGTTACTGGCATCATTTATTCCAGCACTGGTGCTTACATAATCTAGATACCATGGGAGCCCTTGGAAGTCATTAAATAAAACATCAAATAATAAAGGAAAAAGGGAGGCAGTTAAAACGAGGTAGGCAGAAGGCATGTTCTACATGCAAATCCAGGACCCAGGAAATGAGGGAGTGAGGGGACTCAACTGCGGGGAGTTGGTGGGCAGTTGAAGAAAGCTGTTAAGAGTGTGAAGAGCGCGGGTGCTTTGTGACTATGTTGTCTTCCTCTAGGAAGAGGAGAAAGAACACCACCAAACTTGCTGGCTTTCTAAGACTCCCTGAGTCTTGGAGGGGAGGTGGGTAGTGAGCAGGATGAGTGATTAAGGCAATGGCTATTTTCCACTGGGATGGAATATTTATATTTGAAGAATTTATTTATTCATCCTTTTATTTGTTTGTGCGTACACAAGAGGTTGATATTGAATGTTTTCCTTTATCCCTTTTCTTCCTACTTTTTGAGTTCAGGTTTCTCTTTGAAGCTAGAGCTCACCATTTGTCTAGACTGCCTGAATGAGCAAGACTCAGGGATCATGTTGCCTCTGCCTCCCCAACATTGAGATTACATACACACTGCCATAACTTTTTTTATGTGGATGCTGGGAATCCACACACTGGTCTTCACACTTGCACAGGAACTCTCTACTTACTGAGCTATCGCAATATGGAATATTTAGTAAGAAGAAGAAACCTAGCCTAGGGAATATGACCCGAAGGTTGTCTCCTTTTCTTTTTCTCTTGTTTCTGGCTTTCCTGACTCATAGCGGACAGAAGTTTCTTGCTTAGACAAGCAGTCTTCATGCATGCTGCAAGCTCCACTAATCTAGGTCTGAACCTTCTTGGGGCTGGGGTTGATGCTATCCTGGGAAGTTAGGATCTTTCAACAGATGGCTTAAGATAGTCTTTATGGTCGCCATGTTGTGGCAGGGTCATTCCTTTCGCAGTCTCGTAGCATCCCTAAGCACCTGCTATCGCGCTGAATCTACTCTTGATTGCCCATAAGATAGCAGCTTAAAACTTGGCAAAGCATCAGAAGACAGAGCAGGCACACTAACAGACAAGGAAGGCTTGGCTCATGCCCATGTTTAAGGGGAAGCAGAGGATGCAGCCAGGACCTTCTGGGAAGGGCACCAACCCTCAGAAATGGAAGTGTGAGAATCTATCTCCCTTAGATCCCATTTCTAACCGGTGCAATGGCGGGAATGCTCTGGAAAGGGGGTCTGCTTCCCAGCATGTGGACCTAGCATTAAGCCCTCACATAACTTTGGAAGACAAGAGATTGAGTATTCTTTCCTAATTCCCTCAATTCTCCTCCCACCTCCACATATAAGTAGCTCAAGGGTACCAGCAGGAGGCTGAATAATAATTTCCAAATAGCTCAGAATCTGATGTCAGGAACCCATGCGTGTTAGCTGATAGGGTACAAGATACTTTGCCTGTGTCATTAAGTTAAGGATGCTAAGATGAGAAGATGATCCCGGACTACATAACCACAATCTCCAATGTGTTTATGAAAGGGAGGGTTGGGGTGCCGGATGAGTTGGCTCAGTGGTTAAAAGCACTTGTTTGCTCCTGCAGAGGACCTGGGGTCAGTTTCCAGTGCTCACAGGACAGTTCACAACTGTCAAGGTTCCAGGGCATCCAATGTCCTCTTCTGACCTCCTCAGGCACCAGGCATGGTGCACATACACATATGCAGGCAAAACACTCATACACATAAAATAATAGTAAAAAGGGAGACAGTGGTGACCTGGTACAGAAAAAAGGGCAAGGTGCAGATAGACATAAGCTAAGCTCCTGACTTTGAAACTGGAGTGAGTTAGGAGCCAGAGGATACAGCCCTGGAAGCAGAAAAGAGCAAATAAATAAAGTTCTCCTCCACCTTCTGTAGGGACGTGGTTCTTGATCCAGTGATAATGACTTCAGACTTCATCTGCAGAATGTCAAACAACTGCTGGGTGATGGCAGCAAACACTTTTAATAACAGCACTCAGGAGGCAGAGGCAGATAGATCTCTGAGTTTGAGGCCAGCCTGGTCTACAGAGCAAGTCCCAGGACAGCCAGGGATACACTAAGAAACCCTGTCTTGAAAAGAAAAAAGTAAACAAGCAAACAACACTTGCATGCTGTTATATATCATTGTTTGTAGTCATTAATAGACACAAGAAATAAACAGGCCATTCCAGCCATAAGTATGGGATTGGTTTGCTTGTTTTGGCAGAAAAATAAAAAGAAAACAAGGTGTGTTCAGCCCTAGGAGATAGGCTGAATGGTTCTGTTCTATTTGTTGCTTTCTAAAAATTCTGTCTTAACTCATGGCAAACATAAAATTTCTCTTTGCCTAAATATTTAACAGCAAAATCGCTGAATCCCATGCCAGTTTGGTTTGGGTTGAAGTTAACTGCTTTATAATATTAATTTCTGATAGCAACATCAAAGACAGAAGGCCTGAGATACTACTCCCTACACCCATGGATGAAAGATAAAAGCAGATAAGAAATATGGGACCTTTTAGTGGTATTAGGGGCTCTGCAATCTTTTTGGTGGGACGTTGATTAGGTTGTGTTGGCAATAAGGTCTAGGTCAGCAGAAAAGGTGTAGGTATGAGGACTTGGGGCAAAAACATGACAAACTTGCCCTTCCTTCTGCTCATTTCTCACATGGAGCTATCATTCTCTCTGTGGGTCGAACCCTCCATTGTATCAGGAAGGTCTGATAACAGAGGGCTAATGGCTACATTCTAGTTTAGACCTCAAAGAATGAATTCCAAAGGTTCTGACATCATCAAGCACATATTGCCATCAGAGAAAGAAGGTGAATATTTAGAGGAAGCGAGGGCTTGAACATGCATCTTCAGTCGGACTGGAGTAGAAACAGGCAAGCAGAACCAGTTAAATTATCTGTGGCAGCTTCAGGTTGCTACTGGGAACAGAGCATTTGGTTGTGGGAATCTTCCTTCTGGGAAGGCTGTTAGGATTCTGCCACTCCAACTATATGACTGCACATGCACAGTTCAGTAGCTAAGTAAGGGGTCTTATACTGATGAGTGTGCTGTGTGATTGCGCAAATGCATACAGTGCAGTCAGGCAATCAGTGCATTCGTGGCTTAGCTCTGTAAGCCCACCTGTGCATGTGCAGGGGAATCCTTAAAAAGCTGGACACAGACTCCTCCCTCCTCTTCTGCTCCCCCTCCCGCACATGTCTCTGCCCCAGGCCTGGCCATGCTCTCTTCTGCCCCCCCCCCTTCTAATAAAGCTATGATACTGGGTTTTGTCATACCTCTGACCTTGCCTTGCATGTAAAAGCACCACATTAAAAGCCAACAAAGGCTCCTATTCCAGGATCTGTAGAGATCTGTTTCTACAGAGAAAGACCCTCAGATGTCAGGCTCAGCTTCAGAATGAAATGGTAAATTGGCATGTTTTCACTTGTACATGGAGTATGGAACATGGATTTGTAGAAACAGAGTGAGTGAAGTAAATGTTTTTTTTTATTATCACTACTTTTCTTTGGTTAACTTGATGCAGCTGGAGTCATCTGAGAAAAGGAGACCACCATTCACAAAAAGCATCTATAATATTGGCCTGTTGATAGGCCTATGAGGTATTTTCTTGATTAATGATTGATGTCAGGGGTCCAGATCACTGTGAGTGGCACCAAAACAAAGATGGACTGCTGTAGAAATAGGTGGTAGCGCTTAAATGACCATGGGTAAAGAAGTGGGCATCTGGGTCTCAGACAAGATGACGGACAGAACAGAGGAAGCAGCCACTTCCAGAGTGCACTGTGGCCCTCACTGGTTGAGTTTAGGTGGCCTGTGATCCCCGCACTTTGGGGAAATTTTTGTCCCTGACCTCATTTGAACGATCCAAGATAATCTTATTTAAAGACCTTTCGCTTAATCACACCTGAGAAGTCACCATTGTCATGGAGGTTAGCATATTTGGAGGCTCTAGAGCAGTGGTTCTCAACCTTCCTAATTCTGACACCCTTTAATATAATTCTTCGTGTTTTGCTGACTCCAAACTACAAAGTTATTTTTGTTGTTACTTAACAACTGTAATTTTGTTACTGCTATAAGTCATAATCTAAATATTTGCTATGCAGGATTTCTGATATGTGACCCCTGTGAAAGGGTCATTTGACAGCCCCCCACAAGAGTCATGGCCCACAGGTTGAGAACCACTGTTCTGAGGATTTGGACATAACTGTTCTTGGGAGGTATCATTTTATGTACTACAAATAGTATTATTACATTTTCCCCCCAATACATCAAGGTTGAGCACTGAGTTGAACAATGTCCTTAAATTTAGGTGTCCTCTCTGAGGTCATTCTCTTTGAAATGGGCTGGATCTGAGAAGGTCAATGACAACCTTACAGGAAGGTATTGTTCAAGTTTACTGGAGTCCATGGATTCGAATGGGACAATGCTCATAGGAAAGTGACAGAACGTTGTCATATCTTCAATTACTACCTAATGATCACTTGAAAGACCTTAGCTGACGACCTTTGTATTGGTTTGAAGAGATGCTGTATATTTCAGGTCAGTACATTAAAAAAGAGATTCAAAATTCAAGTGATGGCAGGATTTGGGGACCTTGTGTATCTTCAAGTCATGGCCATCTATTTGCTTACTAGATGAGTTGGAAGTAGATAGTGCATCTTGTTCAGGAACGATGGTGACTTGGTAGCAATTGCCACTGTGTATTTATAATGATGAGTCAAATCAAGTTTCAAAATTTACCGACAAGAAGCAAAAGTCCCAGGGGACAAAATGGACTTCACGCCCACAGCTTCCATTAAAACTTAATGAGAAGTTAATCATGTCAATAGACCTAGTAGAGTCTCGAGAAACGAGGGGAACAAAAAAGGCTCAAAGTGCCATTGGCTGC
Source organism: Onychomys torridus (assembly GCF_903995425.1). Classification (NCBI taxonomy): domain Eukaryota; kingdom Metazoa; phylum Chordata; class Mammalia; order Rodentia; family Cricetidae; genus Onychomys; species Onychomys torridus. The sequence continues at coordinate 4,713,085 of NC_050454.1, read as the reverse complement.
ATACTAACTCAAATAACTCAACTTCCCGTGGAGTGTGGAGGGTAAAGGACAGCGAGAGATTGCATTAGTGCTTTGCCAAGCACTAATTCTAGCTGCAGAGACATTGCCTCTTAGCTTGAAGTGTTTGTCCAAACGAAGCACTTCATTAAAAAAGAGTGGACGGAGATGCTTAATAGCTTCACTCTCGGCCAGGAAGGCTTGGGAAAGGTGGCTTTGCCGTGAATTGGTTCACATCCGCCCTCAGAAACATCCAGCCTCAATCCTGACCTCTGCCTCCACCTCTCACTTTTCAGACCTCTCACCCCAGTGGAACTAATGTTTTTACTCGGGTCCTATTTCCTATGAGGTGTGATCGGGTCACATGTACTTGTGTCCAAATGACAGAATGGGAGGGGTAACAGACGTGTGTGAGTGGACAGTGGAGGACCAGAGAGGGAGAGACCGCATCTCTTAACCAAATTGTGAAGTCCTGGTAGGCCAAACATGGACAAGTTTTGGTGCTTATCTGACACGTTCTCTCGTTTTATAGCTATGAGCAGGAATTCATCTCTCAGCTAGTCAGGTGCTGTGATGGTTCTGCTGACAAGGAAGCCTGTGACTTCTCCCTCCCCCTTTCCCCTCCCCCCTCCCGCTGTGGTTTGTGGTCAACAAGCTGGCACTACCTATTATTACTCTTATGTGTCCCCATTCAAACTTTGACACCTCTGCTCCCACCAACAGTGATTCACTCTCTGTCCCTACTTGGTGTTACAGGTTTCTTTATACTCTATATGGCTGTTCCCGGCAGACCTCTCCTATTTGGAGTCACTTTCTCACAGATGCCCTCCAGACTGCCTTCCTGGTCTTTCAAGCATCTCCAGCTTCCTTGCTGGGTTCTTATCCATGACCTCTGAACCCCCAGAGCCCTTCTTACGTTCCTCTCCCAGGCATACATTATTCTCTGAAAAAGTGTCGTAGTGCACATGGTGACAAACAGGGCTTAGATCTGATTCATCACCATATTCCATCCCCCACCTTGGCCCTGGAACGGCCTGGCACGTGAAGAAAGTAATGGCCACAGTGACATCACACGCTAACAATGCCAGAAGCTGTTTGTAAACACTTTACACTGATTTCTTTCTTTAATTTTACAACCGATATGAGTTGGGTATGTGACTCAAGGGTACCCAGCTAGTCAGTAATTGTGCCGGAGCTGGAACCAGGAAATCTGGCTCCTGACTTCAGGTCTTAGCCACTTATCAGAAGAGCCTGCTTATGTGTGTTGGGATACATACACATTTGTTCATCTGTGTCTATGTCTACATGTCTATTACCCTGCCACCCAGCTATCTATCCATCCATCATCTAGCTGTACATGTCGGTGTTCGCATCTCTAAGAGTAAGGGAGTTGGTGTCTGTTAGATGGACACTTGTCCTAATTAAAGAGTCCATTTTTACTGTGGGTTAAAACAGTGAGCAGTAAGGAACGCTGAGAAACCAGGGCAGGCTGAGAGCAGATATGCTCAGGGCAAAAGTGGGGCCTTTCTCTCTGGCTCATCTCACCGAAGATGAGTCCTGGATTTTATGGGAACGAAAATGAGAACAAACACGTTATTTTTAATTGCCTCTAAATGTCTGTGGCTTCCCTACTTACTCTGGAAGCTCTAAGGGAGGGGTTCAGGCATGGGAAGCTGTAACCAGGCTGTCCTTCACGTGAATAAATATTAACACCATCTGGATCCCTTTTACCAAGATAAGCACCAGGAGCTTTAATAATTAATCAAATTAGGGCCTAAAAATCATTTCCCTTTTAGGAAGTTTGTTTCTGTTAGCTATCAATTAATGCTGATGACTTCGGCTCCCTTCTCAGCGTGTTTCTGAAAATGGGAAACAGAGAGGCTCCGGAGTGTGTTAATGGAGCCTAATACACATCGCCTAATGAAGCGTAAAGGCCTTGTTTACTCTGAATACTGCAATCATTTAGGAGCTTTTAAAACCCACTGTCAAGCCTTAACTCTCTTCCTCGGGACCGAGTGATGCACTTAAGGTTTTATTTGTGCTTGGTGGAGGTGAGTAAGCTTATTACACTTTCCATTTACCGAATTCTTTCATTGCTGTGAAAGACTTTTGCCCACCTGAGCTCCTGCCCAGGCTTCATGGCACCTTCCAGAACCACCACATAATGAAGGCTTCGAACTGGTAATCTATATTTGTTACGCTCTGATGTGTTTTAGGGCCTACACACAGGCTCAGAGCCCAGACCTTTCTCCTTTTGCTTCAGCTGGTCATACTGTTCACACACACAATTCTTGGAATCTAGAATTCTGTTTTGAAATTCAGGATCCACACTTTACCACTGTGTGACCTCAGGCAGGTGACTGAAACTCTCCATGACTTTCCCTAATAAAGGAGACTGGGGTGGATTCTGAACATTAGTCCGGCTCCTCCAAATCCCTTTTCAAAAGACCTATCTTCCCATTTCGCTGTAATCGTTTCCACACTGGATATCTGACCTAATTCCTGACGATACCTGATCACCTTGCCCTGTCTTCAGCAAGGATCCTGGTGGGTTGATCCTGCCAGCTTCCCAGCTCTTATGTCTTTGCTTAGTAACTTCCACCCACTGATATACCTTCCTTCCCAATGTGCTCAGTGCCTGCACATTCCCAGTTGTTCTGATTGGATTTAGAATTGTGCACAGTTCTGAACTGGGCTCTCTCTTGCCCAGTTGCAAAAGTGTTAAACAAAACTCTTCCTTCCTACTTTAGATTCTGTGTGGTTTTCTTGTGTACCGAAGAGTAACAGGACCTCCCTCAAGGAGGTGCCACTTGGGGGAGCAATCTGCAGTGAGTCCTTCAGAAAAATGCCCACCATAAGAGAGCAGCAAAGGTTAGCAATGGATATCGCCTCATTTTTACACCGTGTTGGTTGGCCTCTGGAAACACACAAACAAATAATAACCACAAACTCCCAAAAACAACACACTGCATGTAGCAAAGAAGTTTGGGACTGAGAATTGGAGTATCCATTCCCAGCTTTCTATAGCTGCTTCTCTGCCCTGTGCCAGTGAGCAAATCACTTCTGCCCTCTAAACTTTAGTCCCCATCGGTCAATTGGTGTTTGAATTCGTCCTACCTGACTGTCTCTTGCACCTACTGTGAGGACTAATGGCTACCGCAGTACAAGAAGAGCCTGAGATGGGCTGGAACATTGCTGTAAGGTGGCCGCAGGGCATGATGTTGTCCCACATACTCTACAAGGTGGAAAAAAGCAACATTTACCTTGTCCTCCAAGAGCCTGAGTCACTTATGAGAGGGTTTAGACAGACTTACAGATGGCAGACACCACATGTAAAGGGGATGCTATGGTCAGAATATGTCTCCCCAAAAGTGTAGGTGTTGAAAACTTATTCTCCAAACTCACAAGTTAATGGTGTTTGGAGAAGAGGTCTTTGGAAGATAATTAGGATTAGAAGACGTCATGATAGCATTAGTGGCTTTATAAGGAGATGGAAACAGGCCTAACATGCCATGCTTTCTGGGACATGCTGCATAACCTCTGTCATATTAAGATGTGGTGAGGAGGCCTTTAGTAAGTACTGCGCCAAAGCGGGGCTCAGCTTGTAGACTTCCTAGACTTCAGAGCCGTGAACCAAATAAACTTCCTTATAAATTTCGTAGTCTCAAGTTTTTTGTCATAATAGCACGAAATGAACTAAGATAGAGAATTGGAACCAAGGAAACAGGGGTTGGGTCGGTATCAGTGAAAGTAGAGAGACTCCTGAGAGACGTCATGTGGGGCCAGTCTGCGGATGGAAGAGGGCACTGTGGGAATAAAGAAAGGAGAGAACATTCTAGAGAAACAGGGCAGCACAAACCAAGTCACAGAATTAGTGATTAACACTGTTAGAATTCCTATACATGACTGTGTGTGTGCACTGGCAAGATCTTTAGTCATTCGAGGGCCTTACGACCTACGTAATCCGTGTGGAGCAGCATGATCACGTAACTATGTGCATGTATGGCATAGCTATGTGAGCCCATATGTGCATGTGAGGAGGGAACCTACAAAACTGGGTTCCACTGATTCCTCCTCTCTCTTCCTGCACGGTCATTCCATAGGCCTGTGCACACCTTTCCTATCCCCTCCCCTGAATAAACTCTTACAGTGGGTTTTGTTGTACCTCGTGGCTTTTCTCGCACGGGAAACAGCACCACTTAATGAATAACATTGTGCCACGTAATAAATAATAAATGCCATATCCACCTTGGAGGGAGGGATGTGTGCTTCTTATTGAGCGACTCTCTGGGAAGGCTTTAGATGTCGGGCACAAAGTGTTTTTGTTCATTTTGGATTTGAACTTTACTACTGAATAATTATGAGATTTTTAAAGAAAAGTTGTTTGCCTCTCAGGCTCCTTTTTTATACTTTTAAAATCGAAATCATAGAACTGGGTAGTTGAGGCAGGAAGATGGAGAATTTAAAGCCTGAACAGGGAGATACCATATTGAAACAAAATGAGAAAACAAAATAAAATAGCAATTCTAGTTACACCTTACTAACATCTGTAAGGCCCTAGATATTAATGCCTGTAAAATTCTTAAAATAGCACTTGGCGCATAGCACTTGCCCCACAGACACTAGAGATAGAATTGGCCACCACCTGGACATATAAATAAAAGTAGTTTGGGGGTTCCAGGAATGCATACAATTTACACTGTATGTTGCTGGGAAGGGTAGAAAATTCCAGTGTGTAGCCATAGATAATTTGTTCTCAGAGCCATGACTTCTACTGGAAAGCTGCCTGGAAGGTGAACAGCTGTAGGCCAATGAGATGAGGTCATCTTTCCAGAAGTCTTTGCGGCCACATGATTCTTCCACATGGTGACATAAAGAGGAAAGGCACCATTTCCATGGCAAAGCAAAGGGATTGGACCCGAAACTCCAAATAATCTGCCTGCTGTGTTTTCAATGTTTGCACATCCCACATCCATACTGAGGTCATTCTCAGTGCAGCAGTTTCAGACACGGGCCTTTTCGGGTAGGAAAGTGACCTTCTTAAAGGAGGAGCCAGCCAAGCCTTCGTCCTGCACCTACAACCATGCAAGGAAACAAGAAGAAGGTGACAATCTGGAGGTTTGGAGAGGTGGCTCGGCACTTGAGCACACTGGCTGCTCTTCCAGAGGATCCAGGTTCAGTTCCCAGCTCCCACACTGGAGGCTCACAACGGCCTGTAGCTCCACCTCCAGAGTGTCTGACATCCTCTTCTGGCTTTGGTGGGCACACCCCCACAAATAGACATGCACATGTGCATAAAAAAGAAAAAGAAAAAAATTCTTTAAAAAAAAAAAATAGATACCACTTTGACAGCACAGAATGGACCTGACTAGACACCATCCTGGGAGTGACCATGAACTTTCTAGCCTCCAGATTGTTGAGAAATAAAGTTTTGTTGTTATATAATGCTAGCTCTCAAGGTTTTTGTTATAGCAGCACAAACACACTGAGGCATTGCTTAAATTAATAGAGTTCATTAATGGCAGAGCCGTTAGTAGAATCTACGGATTTCATTTTCTGATCCAGGGCTCCGTGCTACAGATGATTTGGAAAGGCCTGGTGTACCCCTTATTAAAATGAGCTGCTGTGGAGATCACATTCTTCTTAAAATAGAAATGTCAGTGTCACGCAGGGCATGCAGCTATGGGGGAAGAATGGGGAACACTCATCTTGGTGTGGGGAGAGGAAGTCACATAGGGCTTATGAACTCAAGTTCCTGTGTCTTTCAGACCTCAGTTGACACGCTATCTCTTCCACCTTCATGATATCTCTGGAAAATGCTATTCTGTGTCATCCTTGACCTCTGCACACTGGCTGACCATGCCCTGTTGGGTTACATGCCTGACTTAGCTGGGGTCGTCCCAACGCAGAGCAGGAGTCTAAGGAAGTTAGTTATCTTCTGATATTTTCCCATATTCTACCCCTAAGAGGCTTAAAGGGGGTACAGAGCACGACCTTGCTCTGGGGCCCTGATAATGGGTCTCATGTACCTGGCCCAGGAATGCAGTCCATGATTACATTGTTGTGTTGACTCTGGCCTCCTGGAAGCAGGTTAGACCAAAGAAAGCCCACCAGGTGATGGTTCTTTCTCACAGATATGTCCTCAAGGTAACATGAAGGTGAGGAAATATGTGGACACCTTCCTGACAAGCCCCTGGGGACCTCCGCAGACTGTGTTCACAAACTCACAGCTGGGACATGAGAACCTCTTAGAGAATGTCTCATTTTGCTTCAAATTATATAACTCAAGCTCTTTTCTTCAGCTGAAGTGGACAGGCAAGCGTTAGGACTGCTGGCTATCTGCCAGTGTGCAGAGCAGAGGCCAAGAGTCAAGTGCCCTGACTGGCCTCACTCTCCCTCTTACATCATTCCCTATTGATTTTTCTCAGTGTGCCTTAAGCACCTTGTGCGTGCAACCTCATACCCTCAACTCGCTGGACTCTGTCCCCCATCTTTACCACTCACACCCTTCCCTGCCTGGAAAACCCTTTGTGAGCACTGGCTGCATTTGAAACCCTCCTCTCCAAGGGCTACTACCATCGTGGGTCACTTGCCCAGTTACAACGATTTCCACAGTGACCTCACGAAACTGCGCCATGCACACAGTTGATTTGCTGCCTTCCTCTCTGTTGGCTGGTGAGATGGAGTTGAGTTTTACTACACATGTGAGGAGTTTTATAACAAACATTCTAAGCTTAGCTTCGTGGTACTGGCTTTATTAATAAAACTCCAGCCCCCATTTTGCTGCACAGTAAATATTTGAGTCACTAGAATTTAGTAAATGGAAAATGAATCAGATGTTCCCTGAGTACCCGAGGGATAGCAATCTCCCCTCGCCGCTGTTTACTTAGTGGTTAAGAAAATGGAGTTGAAGTCCAGCTTCTAGCTCTGAGGCTCTGGCCGAACCACTTACTGGCGGATGATCTTGAGTGTCGAGTTGTATAACCCTAGCAATATAATCGCCTCGTTTGTAAATGCAGGTTAAAACTGTCCCCGTGAGAGAAGTTAAGTCAGCTCACAGAACCACTTACAGGTTCCACCATGTCCTGTGTGTTACTAGGTTTTGGCGTTGGCTGTTGGCGTTGGCTGTTGTTTCGGGTGCATTGGTCTAAGAGTCCTTTGAAATGAGCTGGCTGTGTCCTGCAGTGTCTGCGAGGGCTGTCCCCTGGTCCTGGGCTCCAGAAGTGTGTTCTTCTCAGCATTCTTGATGCCTGCATAGACCAGCTGCCAGCTGCCGTGGAGGACACTGTGCTCAGGAAGCTCCAAGTCTAACGAGGGAGGGCCGCACCTAGCTGCAGACTGTTCTTCAGAGCAGAAGAGAGCCAGACGGGAGAAGATGCGCTCACATTTGAGGAAGGCTCTGGGGAAGTGGGGGGAGCACCGTAGTCAGGACTGGAATATGAGCATGAAGAAGGAGATTAGGATAGGTCTTCAGGCTGGACCTGGGAGATTGATTGATTGATTGATTGATGAACTGATTGATTGATATTTTACATCTGGACCATAGTTTACTCTCCCTCCTCTCCCTTCCCGTCCTCTCCCCTCCCCTCCTCTCCTCCCTCCAGCCCCACGGACTCCTCCTCCTTTTCCCTTCAGAAAAGGGCAGGCTTTCCCTTGGGTATCAATAGGCCATGGCATATCAAGTTGCAGTAAGACCAGGGCCTGGGAGCGAGGTGTGGGGTGGGGTAAAGAAAGGCAGATTTATAAACCTGCACAGCAAACTTCAGACAAAAACGCTGCTGAGTGAGGGATGAATTGGCCCAGGTTTAGCTCTCGGGTGCTATTCTTCCTTTTAATCAAAGGTGACATGCACAGGAAGGTGAAAACAAAACAAAACAAAACACTGTGTCTCTGAGAAATGACTCAGTCTACGGCACCAGCAAAGGTTGAGTCCTTTGAAAAGAGGTGAGAAGAGACAGAACTGGTGGGCTGGACAGGACCCTTAGAAGGCCAGGCTGGAGGGCATGGGGAGCCACTGGCTGTGTGAGGCCAGATGGTTCCTGACGCTGCTATCCTGTGCTCAGTTTACACGTAGACAATGGAACCGATAGGTCAGTAGCCTAGGAGTTTTAGAATATGTATTCCCAAAAATGTGAGGTTATGGCAAGAATACTTATGGTTTCACTGAACTGCATTCATTCTGGCATCCATGCTGACCCCAGCTAGCCCACTCAGGAGTGGAAACCTTCCTCAGCCACTGACAGGCTGGCTTTACAGTGCAAAGAGCTAATTCCTCTGCCTGTGTGGATCAGACTGTGTGATTGGTGCTCCCATGGGACTACATCTGGTTAAGCCTTTCCTCTACTTTTCTCCTGCTTCTCCTTCCCCCTTGATCCTGAGCAAGTTACAACTAACAAATCACTGAAACAAGAGCATGAATCCCTGACTCAACTTCTAGACAGCTTGAGCTAAGTAAGACAAGACATGTACTGACCTGTCTGAGGAGATGCTAAAACTCTCATCGGTATGTGGAGTAAACTGGACAGGTTGACAGCCTGGCTTCCTTCAAGTTATAGGAGGGGTTTTTAACTGTGACACATCCATCAGTAACTGCATTCCTGAACCATGTTCTCCTTTGGTTTCCCACCAGGCTTGCTGAAGGCTAGCTTTGCTATAGAAAGCCAATGCAAGGAAATCAGCTTCATTTCATAACAGGCAGAACCTTGCATAATGCTCAGTAGAATTTCCCTGGCTGTCTTTGGACAAAACTTATGAGTTTTGCAGACGTTTTCTCAAATAAGTAAGAGTATGCCTACCTGTTTACCTGGAGGTGGGCATGTGGAGGCTTTGGGAAGCCACTCATTGAAGAACCTGACTCTAATTAGGCATCCACACGCACATGCATGCACACCCACAAACACCCAGCCTCCGTCAGCCTAACATCCGAGTGAAGCACTGATAAATATTTGTGGTTAATGGCACTTAAGGGGAGCATTTTGACTTCTACACATTAGCTGGTGAGTAATGATTTTACCAAGAGCACAACAAGGATTTTGCAATCTTGACTATTCCTAGGCTCCTGACGACATACAATTATTCCATACTGGAGAAAGGAGTTGACAGAAATTCTTTACAGAGCTCCTCGGGGGACAATTTCATCTGGGGGGGAAGTAGGGGCAGAGAAAATGAATTCTCAGGCAGTAATCTTGGTATTTCAACACCATCCTTTTTCCTGCTGCAGCCTGCTGTAGGCTCCTCTCCTGGTGGCTAAATCCGTGTTCCCCGAGGCCATCGCAGTCTAACAGACCTAGAGATAAGTCCTTGGTGTTTGTGAGAACTTGAACAAGCCCCCAGCTGTTGGCAGGTGCAGATGTGTCAACTGGGAGAGTGTAAGACCCTGCAGAGGAGGTGTGAGCATGGTTGGCTGAGCTACTCTGGGAAAGAGTTGCCACCCCAGCATTTCAATCTTTACAGATAACAAGTGAGAAGTAAGAAGTCCCCCTCCTCCCCCAAGGCAGAGCTGCCAGCAAGGAGCACCTGAGATGGCCTGTGTCAGCCAGCAGAGCCTGGCCTACAGAGGAGACACGGCCAACTTGTGTTCTTCTCCAGGGGCCAGGTCAGTCCCACCTCTATGCTAGAGTGACAGAGGCCCTAGGGAAGCCGTGAGCTGGCTGAGGGGATGGGAGATGGGAGATGGTGTCTTTCTCTCTCTTCCGTTATTGGGGTATGGAGATGGGTCAGATCCTGTCACCCTTGTAGTCACCCTTGTATCCGGTCTTCATTGTCTTTGCTTTCTGAACCCCTTTTCGTCCTTAGTTGTGTATGTCATCACTCCATAGCAATGATGCAAACTTCCTGAGACTAGGGACTCATCACATCCATCTTTAGAGCAACTTCACACCCTCCGGCTCATAAAATGCATGTGTGAACACACTGAAAACCAGCTACATGCTGATTAATGGAAGAGTTTGGCTTAGTTTCTGAATTGGATTCTTGATGTAGAATATGAAATGCTTGTTTTCCATCTTCATTTGCCAGCCTCAGGTTCTACTCAGAGGAGCAGTCGCCTAAGGTCTGTTCTTACTTCTCCCCAAGTTAAGGAAACTTTGAGACACATTGTTCCTGCTTGCATGATTTTGCTCCCTTACATTACATATTTCAACAATTGCAAAATCCCAGGAAGGGTGATTAAATGCTAAATTGGTAATCCTCTATCTTCCTATATCTATCTTTCTATCTGTCTGTCCGTCTGTCTGTCTATTTATCTATTTATCTATTTCCCCCCAACTCCCTCCCACCTTCGCCCACCCCCTCTATTTTATTTTATTTGGTTTTTTGAGACAGGTTTTTCTATGTACTTTGCGCCTTTCCTGGAACTTGCTTTGGAGACCAGGCTGGCCTTGAACTCACAGAGATCCACCTGCCTCTGCCTCCCGAGTGCTGGGATTAAAGGCGTGCGCCACCACCGCCTGGGGCCCCCCTCTATTTTTCAGTCAAACAGAAAATAAGACAAGCGAAGTCACAGCAGGATCTTTTCTGGTGGGATGGTGAGGAACTGTTGACTGTCACAGAAGGTACTGGAGATACTGACCAGTCACTAGACAGCCTGAGTAGGAAGATCCTGCTGTCAACCTAAGGGTCAGTCTCACAAGGCTCTTGGCTGAAGGCCCTAGGCAGCTGGTCTGCCCTGGGCTCCAGTGTCTGCATCTGAAATAATCTCCAGAGTGCTACTAAGGGAGCATCTCTGAGCTTGTTTGGGGTTAGAAAGCTGGCTCCCACTTTCAGTTTTGTGTCAGCCTCTTTGAAGTCCAGTTTGGGCATGCAGACCAGGCTGGCCAGGTCGCACAAGCTCCTGTCTTTAGGACTGGCATTACAGGTGTGCACTACCATTCCTGGCTCAGTTTTAGAACTTCTTTATTCTAGTGGGGGCACAGACAGGCCAGGTGGAATTGTCAGGTAGGAGAAGGTGCTTGGAAGGGGTCAGCCTTGCTCTGCAGCTGACAGCACACGCCAGGGAGCCTGTCCACTGTGTCTGAAAGGCTACAGTCTGGTGACCTTCCTGGGTCTACATTTCTGTCCTTCCCTGAATCATTCTTTGCCTCAGTATTCCTATCTGTAAGAGGGGATTACTTTAGTGATGGGGGCTTGTCTAAATGCGTCGAGTTTCCTCTCACAAAACACCACAGACTAAGAGGTTTACAATCGACTGAAACTTAATTCTCAAAGTTCTGGAGGCCAGGAAGTCAACTGTGAAGGTTCTGGAAGATTCAGCATTCCATGCTTCCTACTGTGTAGTTGGCAATCATTTTTATATGTCCTCATAAGGCAGAAGTGAGCAAATAAATTCTTGGGGTTCTTTTCATAAGGGCACCAATGCTATGCACAACCCTCCTGACCTAGCCAGTTGGAGAAGGCCTTTTCTCTGAGAACCATCACCTAAGGACTAGGTTTCAATAGAAGTTTTGCAGGGACATGTTCAGTGTATGACAGAGCTTTCCATGTAAGAAATGGTGTTGATGTCTCTAAATAAGGATGATGGCAGCTTTTCCCTCACAGAAGTGTAGACAGAGTCAGTGCACTCACAGCTCATAGCAACTATTTGGGGACTGCTCCATTTTTTCCTGCTTCATAGCCAGAACCCAGGGGTCTAGAACCCTTTCTTCCTTCATCTTCATGCCCAGGGAATGACTAGCTAAGGCTTCCACACAGGAATGTATTTGAGATTAGTCAGCTGTACCACCCTCATCAAAGATTTGGCTCTGGGACAACCCACTAAGAACTGCTAATGTTTATTGAGCATTCTATGTGTGTTGCACTGGGATAAATGCCACAAGGTATCTTTGCATATGTCCACGACTCCGTGAATTGAGCAGGGACACTGAGGTTCATCGCAATCTATTTCTACTGGAAACTCTCTTGGGGCATTCTGAAGTCTGAGCTCTAAGGGCAAGTGAAATATCTGTGAAATTGCAAACTTACCCCCAGTACAGCCAGTTTGAGAACAGCGCTCTCTCTCTCTCTCTCTCTCTCTCTCTCTCTCTCTCTCCCCCTCTCTCTCCATGTTGGTGATATAAATCATTTCAAGTAGAGTGGAAAACTTGGATTTCAGTGTTGGCTCTCCACATTTTTTTATTTTTGCAGTTTTTTTGAGACACGGTTTCTCTGTATAGTTTTGATGTCTGTCCTGGATCTCGATCTGGCCTTGAACACACAGAGATCTGCCTGGCTCTGCCTTCCAAGTGCTGGGATTAAAGGTGAGTGCCATCACCACCTGGCTCCTTTTTTTTTTTTTTATTTTTACAGAGTGTGAGTATGAATTTAGGAAGGCCATTGGACAAGCCTCTTAGTTCTTTCTTCTAAGTGTCAGGGAGTCAGGTGGTCTTCAGTTTCCCCCAGGGACACGGGGAAGCTTCAGTCCTACCCCTAACGCACTTAAAAACACCACACAGAACAAACTGCTGTTGTTATCTGATGCTGTCCATCTCTTACATCCTACACTGTCAGACTTTGGATTGCTTTGCTCTGACTGTATGTCCTTTTAATCACAGAAAAACACAATGTCTGGTTACCAATCACCTCAATTCTTAGGATTGTGGTTTGTGTTTGTAAAAGGAAAAGCATCAGGTTTAGCCCTAAAAAACAGCTGAGGAACTTGTTACAGGGCAATGGGTGGGGGAGAGGTGTTGAAAGTGCCAAATGTGTGCATCTGACTTAATGAGGAGGAGTGATCCACCTCTGTCAGTAGTGAAGGGAAGACCAGGTGGAGGATTAGGAAGCTGCCAGGCCTAGGAGCTGCTCTGTAGCCAGCAGGGAGAAGAGGAGTCTCTTTGAAAGAGAGAATGAAGTGGAAAGTCTTAGTTCCCATGTTTTTCCTTCCCGGAGCAGTATAATTACAATGTTGACCTTAGTCCCTCGAACTATTCAGGTTTGTTGACTTGGCAATTATTTCTTCCTTCCCTTTCTTTGTTTGCTCTGTCTTAATGGACTGATTAGACCTGTGGGCTGTCAACAAACACAGTGGGTGCCTGGGAACGTGCCTCCCTAGAGGGAAGGTGAGGCAGGGTGCCCAGAGAGGCCTAATGCAGGGTGTGGGTATGGACTCTTAGCTCTCATCTCACTTGGCCATTCCTTCCTGAATGGGAATGAGCACTTCTTGTCATTTCTGAGACCAGTCCCTGGGGGCAGAGTAAGGCAGCATGGGGCAACCAGGGATTGCTTCTGTCAGTCACATGACCAGGCCTTTTGGTCTCCTTAAGCCTCCATCTCTTCCTCTACAAAATAAGAAGAGGGCTGTAGCAAATGGGAGCGAGGCTACTGGTACTGAGTCCTTTAGTCCCTCAATAGATGCTAACGCGGAGCAACTGCTACATCCCAGACTCTGTGGTAGGTCTCAGGAACACCTCAATGAAAATAGAAAAGATTCAGGATCCCAGGCAGATCACCATCTTCTAAGTACATGCATAGTAATAGAAAAGAGTCTAGTTCTATTTCTAAAGGGGGGAACCTGTGTTGTGGAGAAGCGGGGTGAGTGTTGTTAACATTCTTCCCTATGGCCTCTAGCACAGGTAACATTTGAACAAGGACCTGGAAGAGGTGAGACAAGACTCAGAGCTATCTGAGAGAAGGGTGGTTCCAATGCAGGCCACAAGAGCAGCGAGACACTGTGTGTGAAGACCCTTGGTGAGGGGAAAAGCTTGTCTATGTCCACGATTTTGTCACTATGAACTTGACCCTGGTACCTCAGCACTTCACAGAAGGCACAAGTTGTCTCTCTATGTTTTCATCTCTACAGCATCTATCTTGAATTAACCACTTCCAGGGTCATGTCTGGAAGGACCGGAAGAGATTCCTTTAGAAGCCAAAGGGGACCAAATTGGCGTTGCATTCTCTGAAGCCCCGGTTTAAAAAGGAAACAAACATGGAGCGGCTGTCAAGTTGCCAAGTGTGTCCTTCAGCATGTCCTGCCTGCATGCTGGACCATGACGGGGTGCTGTTCTCTCTACACTCTTTGGTTGTTCTAGAATGGAAGCCCCTCGTCCCTGCTATAAAATGTCTGCTTTCACTGACATTTAGAAACAGCTCTGAGTGCTTTGGATGAACAGCTCTCTAGATGTGCAAGAAGCTTCAATTATTCTGCCTGAGAAAATAACTTTTCAGAGATGCTCTTCAGCATCAGGAGGCCTTGGCTGAGACAGACGGGAGAGTTAATGAGCAGAATTGATGATGACAGGTAGGAAAATTGATTGTCAGTCAAGAAATGAAAGAGACGCCAGCAGGGAAATGGGAGGTAGAGCTGATACAAGGTGGACCATGGCAGGGAGAAATGCTTTCGCTACCAACATACATTGATACCTATCTGAGGCTGAGGGATGGAGCTCAGAGGCAGACTGTCTTAACTGCTGTTCTATTGCCGTGAAGAGACACCATGACCAAGGCAACTCTTATAAAAGGAAGCATTTAACTGGGGGCTTGCTATGGCTTCAGAGGTTTAATCCATTATCATCATGGCAGCATGCATGACTCTGGAGAAGTAGCTGAAGGGTACATCCCGATCTGCTGACAGAGAGAGAGAGAGAGAGAGAGAGAGAGAGAGAGAGAGAGAGAAAGTCTGGGCCTGACATGGGCTTTTGAAACCCCAAAGCCTACCCCAAGTGATACACTTTCTCCAACAAAGCCATACCTCCTAATCCTTCAGATCCTTTCAAAGATTTCCACTCCCTGGTGACCAAGCATTCAAATATGTGAGCTGATGGGGCCATTCCTATTCAACCCACCACACATTATAATGTGGGATTTAAAAGGCTGGGGTGGGATGGGAGGAGTTTATGATTCCATTGTATCTAGGCTACTGTGGTAGTTTGAATGTAACTGGTCTCTGTAATTGTAAATACCCCATAGGGAGTGGCATTATTAGGAAGTGTGGCTTTGTTGGAATGGGTATGGCCTTGTTGGAGGAACTGTGGGGGTAGGCTTTAAGGTTTTTTTATGTTCAGAATACCACTCAGTATCTCAGTTGACTTCCTGTTGCCTTCTGATCAAGATGTAGCCAGCATTGTATCTGTCTACACACTTCCATGATCCCCACCATGATGATAATGGACTGAACCTCTGAAACTGTAAGTGAGCCACCCCAATGAAATGTTTTCTTTATAAGAGCTGCTTTGGTCATGGTGGCTCTTCACAGCAACATAAAAAACCCTAATTAAGACAGCTACCTCTTGTTTTTCAACTTCAAAAGGATGGTAGTGTTAGCCAGACTTCACTAAGCCTACATCATCTGCTTAGGTCAGGATAAGGTGACTACTCCTAGAAACTTCTATCTTGAATATGGCTAATAACAAAGGTAACTAGTTTCAGAGTCTCAGTATTGGTGCATTCAAAAAAATGTATTGCTCAAGACTCATGTGGGAAGGATGAGCAACGCCATGGGAGAGAGGTGTCCTAGAAGGACTGGGTTGATTAGAACCCTGGTCTATATTCTGTTAGGGTCTTCTGTCATTTCATGTTGCCTAAGAAGCTGATTGCTCTATGTCAACCAGTTGTTATTTGTTGATTGATCAGTTCATCAGTGTTTTGCTTACGCTAGCCACGAGAGAACGTCTTGTTCCGTCTAATGCTCAGTGACGGTTACTCTTGGACATAGGATGGCTGGACTCTAAAGTTTGTAGAGAAATTAGGCAACCAAACTCAACAGATTCATATGGAGATGGAGTACTTGGCTTCAAATCTTGATATTCTGACTATGGCACTTGGACAAGGCATGTACTTTGGATGCCTGCGAAGGAGCATAATGGAAATGGGTGGGTATCTGAGCCAGTTCCCTTTATTTATAGTTCTGGGTCAGCAGATCATTTCTGTGGGAGGTTGGTGGAAATTTGGAGGTTGGAAAAGTCATTCTCAAGATAACCAAAATTCACATATTCCTCTTAATTATATTCATGCAGTGGTACTTTTTTGGGCCTCAGTCTTCTTGCTAGATCACAACCTGTCCTATTCTGCCTCACCAATATAGAGTTATAGAAGACATATTTCTTAAAATGTATCAGTATCATAAAAAGCACACAGGATGTCTCCACTTCTTACCATGACCCTGAAGAGTCCCTTTGAGCTTTGACTTCTTGCCCTACAAAATGGAAACACATATCCATGCCCTTCTCTCCTGGTGGGATTTTTGTCAGGTCCAACAGAGGAGACAAGAAGAGGGAACATGGTGCAGCCGAAGCACTTAACATTTGGAGCTTGAGAGCCTGGCTTGCAGCGCTCACCGCATAATCACTGGGTACTTGTGCAAACATCCTTCTGAGATTCAGAATTTCTCTGAGACTCAGGTTTCTTAGTTTATAAATGGGCATCCTTGCCCTTTCCTTTCACAAGGTTGTGAAAGTCAGTTGAGATAACCGCTTTGCCTGTGATTTCCATGCTGTTACTGAGTATGTCTTCCAGAGCACACGTTGGGCCTCTGCCTTGCTTCTGTTGTCTGTCTACTGCCTCCACAACGTTCCCTTCTCTGCCATGTTCTTCTGATGTGTTGGGCCTCTCTTTGCTGCTTCTGGGATGACGGCTCCATGTGATCATGAGTGGTGTCTGAATGCTAAGGCACGGATCTCAGGAGAGCCCCGGGGATGCCCAGGGCTGAGCACTTACTTGTCTTTCCTCAGACTCTGCTTCTTTATGGCCACATTCATGGTGAATTAAGAAGGCTGAGACAAGTCATTTCTCCTGGGCCTCGGGCGATGTTTCACTTAAGCACCCTGCAGGTCTCTTATCTAGCTCTAGACCAAGTTTCAGGCTCCAGCTCTCTTCAGAGGTGGAAACAACCTAGTCTCCTGCTTTGATCATATAGATGAGGAGTCAGAGGCTTGAGAAAATCCATACTCTATCAATAGTTAATGCAATGACCCAAGTCAGAGCTCTTTGATTCACTTGGTGTTGTTGCATGCCAGCAAACATCAAGGGGCCACAACATGTTAGGCTTCTTTAGATTCAACGTGACGAGGTGTCAGTGGCTGGTAAGAGTGGAGTGGGACCTTGGGAAAGTCAGGGGGAGCCTGGAGTCTGAGGCAGTGATAAGCTCTGCATGGCATTCTCCATCAGGCTTTCAGGTGACCGGCATCAGGTGAGTTGGTGGGAAACAACTTGGTGAACGGGGCCAACCTGCAGATGCTCAAAGGAAGCAAGGTTATCCCCAGACCCCCTGAGACAGCTTAGAGCCACTGAGTCATCAACTTGTGAGCGAAGGACAGATCCCACTGCCCGCTTAACTAAATGTCATTCTTTTTTAAAAACTTTTTAAAAAACTAATTGATTGTTGTGCTGTTTTGCCTGTGTAAGGGTGTCAGGTCCCCTGGAACTGTTGTTTCAGACAGCTGTGAGCTGCCAAGTGGGTGCTGGGAACTGAACCCGGGTCCTCTGGAAGAACAGTCAGTGCCCTTAACAGCTAGGCCATCTCTCCAGCCCCCACTAAATGCCGTTCTAGAAGCAAGCACTCATACCAGATTGCCCTGAAGTCACAATCTGGTTTAATTTACAACCCTTCAAGCTTATTTCAACTTCTAAAATAATGTTATTAATGTGTCCATCCACGTATGATATATTTGTCAGCATCTGCTTACTACACTGTTCTTTATGTTTCCTTATTAGATTTATTAGTTTTATTCTATATATGAGTGTTTTGCCTATAGGTTTGTTTGTGTACTACAGAAGCCAGGAGAGAGCATTACATTCTTGTAAGCATAGTTACGGGTGGTTGTAAATCACTTTGTGGTTGCTAGGAATCAAACCTGAGTCCTCTGTAAGAGCAACAAGTTCTCTTAGCCAGTGAGCTAGCCCCAGACTTTGCTATTCTTAATCCTCACTCACATCATAAGTGGAGCTGTGGGTAAACACATAATTCTAGGCCCTTCTCAGACAGAAGCACCTGTTTAACAGAAATAGAGTAGATGCAAGATGATTTATGTGACCTTGACAGTAGCTGTTTTAGTTTGCTTTCTGTTGCTGGGATAAAGACCACAACCAAAAGCAACTTGGGGAGGAAAGGGTTTCTTTGGCTTGCACTTCCCAGCCATAGCCCATCATTGAGAACAGCCAAGGAATGGAGTAAAACAGAGCAGGAGCCTGGAGGCAGGAACTGAAGCAGAGGCCATGGAGGAGTGCTGCTTATTGACCTGCTCACCTGCTTTCTGCTTCAACCCAGCACCACCAGCCACAGGGGGCTGGACCCTCTCAATGTTAGTCAGGAGAATGCCCACAGACTTGCCTACAGGTGGAGGTGCTTTTTCTATTGAAGATGCCCTTTCCCAGATAACCCTAGCTTGAGTCAAGTTGAGTTGAATAAAAAACAAAACAAACAAACAAACAAAACCTAGCAGCAGAGTGGTTGAACTGAGCATTCTCAGCTTAGCCTGGGTGGCATGTTGTACAGACACTAGGGTGCAGATACATATAAAACCTACAACTGCCATCAAGGCAGTTGTAGGCTATTTGGAGGGGGGAGATGGGACAGGCATATTAACCTGCTAGGATACAGTCACCTGGTGATTGTTAGGCTAGAAAGAAGAATTAGTGCCCTGACAACATAGCATAGGTCACTTAACCACATCCTGAGGGTTAGGTAAGAAATGAGGGAAGCATAGAGCTTGAAGGCTGCGTGCAGGTTGCATCTTGGGTGACTGAAGTGGTGTGGGCAGGGAGTATATGAGGACCGGCTGAGGAGGAAGGCAGAGAGCAGTTCTTGAAGGGTTTTAAGCTTCAGGCAACGAGGAAAGCAACAAATGTATTCTAAGCAGAGGAATGGCATGATTCAATGTGATCTTCCGCAAGGACTTGGGCAGCTGTGCTGCAATAGATTGGGGCTCCAGGAAAGACAGCATGAGACAGGAGGTGGAGGCAGGCAGTGATGGGCTCCGCTTTGAGAGCGCGTGTGAGATGATGAGAAGTCATTTGGTAAACAGTGTTCCTCTGGAGAAAAGGACAGGGGACAGGGGTTTCATCCCTGCCTTGGACTTCCAGAGTGAAGGCCCCTTTAAAGGAGAAAGTGGCCCAGGCAGTGCCTGTTAGGAGACTTAGAGGAAAGGGAAGGAGACAGGACGGAGAAGGCTTGGTGTCAAACAGTGTTTAAAATATCCCTTTTGCATCACACTAGCTCTTAATTGGCACCAACCACCAAGGGGATGATTGATCCCAGCAAGAGCCCAGCAAAACAGATAATTTCTTACAAGCCTCTGAAATTCATGAGCACAGTGGGGTCCCACACACCGAGGCTTTACTGATGCAAAGTCTGAGACTTCCGTGAAGGGATGAGTCTCCCGGATGGTTGGTTTTGTGTGTATCCTCTTTTTTTTCTAATCAAAATGCAGACTCTATCCATGTAGTTAATGCCTGGGGTCTTGCTGAGCAGCAGAAGAGAAAGCAAGCCAAGAGCTAGGCAACACACCACCGCTGTGGATTAAGTTTGCACACAGTGGGCTCATTAGAGAGCTGCTAAGTCAAAGCCTGTGAGGTGAATGTCTGATATGGAGATCTGGGCTTGACCAGCGGGTCTGCCCACTACCCATTCAGAATTTGGGTCAAAGCCTCACTGCAAATCCACCTCCCCTGTATGGCAAAGGCTGCACTGGATCCCTTTAGAGTCCTGAGCCTTTGCAGAGGGAAAGCAGCCTGTATTTATTGAAAAGCCATCATTATGTTCCTGGTACTTAAACACCCCCACCACCCCCACCACACACACACACACACACACACACACACACACACACACACACACCAAAAGCCTTCAAGGTGAATAAGATCTTTCCTCTTTTCTCAGATGAGAAACTTCATGATTCACTATGTGATATACTCCAAGTGCTTTGAAGAGTCCTGGGTACCAGGATGGCAGGCCCCCTTCACAGCCTGATTTTGGCCATTGTAAAAATTCTGTTGCTGATGTTGGCGTGGTAGAGTTGAAGTCTTTGATTACTCAGACTGTGCAGACTCTGTTCATCAGAGTTCAGGCAAGGCTTGTGTGGGGCCCACAGGGTAGACATTTCCACCTCTCCTGGCCCCTGCCGGCGAACACAGAACCGTGTCTGGAAGCGTGTCATAATAGACTCGACCTGGGCTGTGCTTTATTTTATTGTTGTTTTCTCTTTCTGCTTTCCTGATTTATGGACTCTGACAACAGCAGCAGAAACTTTCCTTTTTCTTACTGTCTTGAACTGTCTCATTTTCCTCCAAATTCGTCCCCTCAGGTTCCTCCCGACCCCCCACTGCAGGCTGGATGTGCACAGGCATTCTCTGTAGATTCATGAGATGGTTAGATACTAAGTGGCAAACGGCTGCATAGTATTTTAAGGGGACAATATCATGTGACAAAATATTTGGACGATCGTTCTATTGATTTGAAATGGAGTACTGAATCTTTTCTCCTTTGTACACCAATTGGGGTCACTCAGACCCAAGCCTTTAAAAACAACTCACAGACATACCTTATTTATCTGTTGTGGAACTCAACTACAGCAGACCTCAAGATAAGGGACATGTGCGCCAGTGAATTGTGCCATAAGATTCTGTAATTGAGGTGATTTTAGTGGGAGCACCTTATAGCCCACACCCTTCTTTTATCTACTAGTTGATTTGATGTCTGTCATAAAACAGTAGAATGGGCACATCAGGAATGAACCCCATTTCAGGGAAGGGTAAACAGAGTCTCTGGGAATCTCACGTCCTAACCAGGCTGGGTGGTGGCTCAGAGTTGAATATGAGCATTTTTATCTCTCAGGTTGTGCAAATTGCTTTTTGGGTCCAAAGCAAGAGGTTATTTTGCTTACATCTAAAAGAGCAAGCAGGAGGCTAAAACCTTGATAAAGGACAACCAACCAAACACCTTGGCTTACCAATAGATTTAGCTCAAGTGTCAGTGTTCTATGGTTTTCTCTGTGTAGATCGATCTCTGAAAGAATCCAAGCAGAAAGGCCATTCATCCCAGCTTCTGTGAGACAGACAGCATCTTAATGTGCTGTTTAGGCCCCCTCACACTCCTGTGGACAGTGTGTTCAGCTGTGGTGACACTGTGAATTCCAAATGGTAATTAACACTCTCCAATTCTTAAGTATTAGAACCCCACTAGGAACATCCAGTAAGTGAATTTTGATGTTAAAATAAATAGACTCAATGGGAAATAGTTGTTTAATTTCCAAGTAGGCTGAGAGCCTTCCTAGATAAGTATGAGATTATATTAATCATTTTTGCTAAATCTGCCAAAGAAAGAAATTGCCAGGAGCTAAAAACATTAAAACAAAAAAATTGGAACAGAACATCTCCAGGCGGTCAGTGAGTAAGCCTGGAGCTTTGCTGCCCTTTGCCCTTTACAAGCTTGCTAAGGGACTTTCCACCCAACCCAGTCACTTCTGTACCCTGTATTGCATTAACCTGATGTCACAACCATTTGCAAAGCTCATAGTAAGACTCAGACAGCCTCTGGTGGTCAGTAAGGAATCCTTTTTGAATGAAGATGACTTTATAAATCTTATCAGACCAGTGCAAAACTCTCCATAGACTATATGCCTCATCTTCTTCAACTCTCTGCCAGAAACTACTACTAGTGTCGACACTACATTGCTGGGAGAATGTGAGTTATAAGCTTTGGAAAGCAACAACTACCTACCAGGGGGAGATTTATTCACTCCATCAAGCACAAGAAAAATTCAATTTTGAAGCTGTCAGCATGGGCCAGTAATGATGTTTAAATGAATTCCATTATGGGCAAATCTAAAATGTGAACAATATTTTTTTTATTGATTTTTCAGTGAGTTTTGGTGGAGGCAGCTTCAGCCTGCATCACCAGCCTTCTGTAAATTTTGTGCTTTCCCTCTGGGTAAAGTGACCCTGGTTTGATTGGCAGTTGTCTTCTGGTAAGCATTTCATGCAGGAGATGTTTCTTATCAGTCATGGCCATATTGCAGGCCATGTAAATCTCTAGTGCTGTGTGTGGACCGTGTTGTATGATTGATGGAGGCAAGCACTCATGTACATTGTAAGCTAGCTCCTCCAGACTCCACCAGGGGAAAAGACACTTGAAGCGTTAAACTGCCCACCATGGGCTGTTCACAGCGGTTTTAATAAGCAAGACTTCTCTTTTGCATCTCATTAAATACAAGGATGTCTCATCCTTAGAAGACTTTCTCGGTGATATCAGATGAACACTGTTGGCGGCATTGGCTCCAGGGTTCATCTTTACATTTTCCCCCAACTCTGAGGCTTCCCTACAATCATCTTCTAATTTCTTGGTTGAGATCTGCTGTTAATTCAAGTAACCCCAGCAAGCAAATTGGAAAGTCCTTTACAATTTGAGGATTGTGTTGCTGTGCTAATCTTTGAGATCAGTGGCATGTGTTACCTAGCTGCTAAGTTCCTTGCAGACATATCCCACTTGCCTAGGCAGAACTGATCATTTTTTCTGTCCTAAAAGTTCAGCAGCTTCATGAGATGAACTATTGGTGTGATGCATTTCCTAAACTGTCCAGCATTCAAGAAACAAAAAATTCACTTTTTATGTTTGAAAAAGAGGCATTCCTAAGCCCCATGAGATTTTATTTATCACTGTAACATACAGACCAGAACTGTGGCATCTAGAGGTTATAAATGTTTACCCCCAATTCTACCACCACAAACTTAGCCATAAGTGCTCACTAGTCTTGTCCATAAGATGTCTATGGTACCTAAAACAGGGCCCCCACACAATGGGATTTTTGTAATGTGTGGAAAGCAATGGATATATGAATTACAATTTGGTTGCAATTTCCTCTATTCCCTTTTCTTCATGTCTGCCTTTATGGATTATGTTCATAAAGTTTATGTTGTCTTGTGTACATTGCTTTTTCTGTGTGGTGCTTGCTCTTATATAAGACACGCTCTTTGGGTCACAGAGTCCCCTAACCATTATCTATAATGGATGACTAGACGCAGGAGCACTTTCTAACATGAAAGCTGAAAAGTGTCACTCACACATATTGCTTTCTGAAGGTGCTAGCCCCTAGACTGGATGGTAATGCACAAGGTGGGAAATGAATAAGAGCCACAGCTTGAAGGTCATTTCCTAGTCTGGAACATAAGCCCTAAGTATTGGCTGCTTTACAACAGCATCAGGCTTTCATAAAATATGACTGACTAAATCAAATCTTGCCCAGGAATCATTCCTTCTACTGTGTGCCACACTCATCAATAGCTAACACTATCCAAATTTATAATGCAAAATCATAAAGCAATGGAACTTTGCTTAGATATTGTCACCAGTATCAAATTTCCATTCTATTAGTGAATAAATGAAGAGTCTATGTTCTACAAACCATAGTCCTTGATGTCATGGGACCCCGTTATCGAAGACTAACAGCCCATGAGACTTTGGGTACTAAGGATGAAAACATGCTCCTGGCCTAGTGATGTTCAGAGGTAGTGAGTGAGAAGGGTAAGTGGCCATCATATTGGCAGACAACCAACAGGAAATGAGGTAAATGCTGCAGGCTAGGCCTGGAGAAGGATGCTGTTGGCACCCATAAAAGCAAAGGTAACTCTGAGGAATGGGGTGGTGTTTGAGGTCAAGAAATTAAGACGTGTAGACTAACAACTTTGATCAAGGCAGAAAAGGGTAAATGTCCTGAGAGAGATGACAGAGGAAAAGTTGGGGTTCATTCACATAGAAGAAAAATATTTTTTTTTATGCTAAGAGGTGTTAAGACAGAGACCCAGCAAGCAGAGGCATTCAGCCACAGCTTGATAGGAGAAGAGCCGGGTGTGAGAAACAGTGGAAGTGTTCTGTTACGTTGGGTTGTATCTGCAACCTGTGTCTGTGGTCAGCATTGCAGGATCCTGAGCTTGCCCTGCCTGTAGCGGGTGAGTTTGCTCTTTTGTTGGTTTTGACCTTTGAAGTCTCACAGGCAGCGTTTGCACATGGCCAGCATATAGAGCTCCATTGAGAATAATCTGGAAATACGTAGCCATGCTGGCCCATGTCAGCTGTGCTCTCTTCCTTCTGGAGTGGGACCAGATGGCCTGGTGTTAGCTCTCTGACTGCCCACAGGGTCCCTTTTCTGTAGCAGCATGACTCTCTGCCCTTGATTCATATGGCCTAGTGCGCCTTGGGGTCAAGGGCACACACGGAAGTTCCTGCCCACTGAGGGAATTAACTGCCTGACTCCAATAGGACAGGTGGCTCTTTCTGATTCCAGAGGGACCATAGAACTCAGGACTAGGTGGCCTTGTCTCTCTCTTCCTAGGAGGAAGAGCTGAACACCAGAGGAGGAAGAGGAGATGCCTATGAAGGTGGGACAATGTGGCCCCAAGGACATGGAGGCAATTGACCACAGTAGGCAGTGCTCAGGGTCAAGGTCCACTTCAAATACTCAGTGTGGGGCATGGAGGCCACTGGGGGCAGAGCAGGCAATGTGCCAAGGGAGCAGGAATTTCATGTCATTCTAGTGTCCTGAAGGTACCGAAGAGACACTGGCCAAGGGAGCAGATCATTTGGGTTCTAGTCTTTTGTTTTCTGATTAGAGAAGCTAGAAATAACGATTTTTCCCCCAGAATTTGTAGCCAAAACAATATCTCACCTTTCCTATGTGCCAGGCTCTGCTGTGAAGGATTTTATCCCTAGCAATTCTTCTATTGCATTTATTCTTTGAAGCAGCTTTAAGAGGTAAGGACTGCAATAATTCTCATCTTAGGGGCCGTCTGTGAAACAAGTCTAGAAGATGGATGTGTCTTAGGGAATATCCTAGGGCTTTGGGAAAATCAGATGTGTTCACGTCCGTGAATCCACTTTAGGACCTGTAAACTGCTCTACATACCCAAGGGATCTGCCACTCCATCAGTTCCCCTGCGGTTTCTTTCTCTACTTGTGCTGAGTATCTTAAGGTAGGATCAGATGAAGGGAGGTTGATGGAGGAAACCAAGATCCTCCCTTAAAGCTCCTAGGGGGAGGTGAAACAGTGAGACAATATTTGCAAAATAAGATGCTAGGGAAGTGCCAAGAGGCTGACCGACATAAGCCTTACACTGGGGTTTAGAACCTGTTTCTGGACTGGGAGTTGGGAAAGGAGTCAGCTGTGGGCCTCTGGAGAAGACAGCTTGCAGCTGAGTTCTGAGAGGTCAGCAGCTCTATGCTGTCCCACCTCCTTCCTAGTGACTTGTTGCTGTACCATTCATTTCTCCTTTATTTTGTGCACTGATTTCTTACTATGTTTCTTGGCACTTAGGTTAATCTGAGTAGCTGTGTTGGACGCTCTCAATGAAAGCAGCTCTGCCTGTGCTGTTTGGTCATTCCAAGCAGGTTTACAGCCATGCACTCTCCCAAGGGCACCGTTATCTGTTTATGAACAACAGGCCACCAGAGCACTGAACCATGCGATTGCCATTCCATTCGGATCTCTCAAATCATTTTTCATCTCTGCTAATCAGAAGATAATGGCAGTCCTTCTCCACCTTCTGCCTGCCAATCCATTTTAGTTCTCTGTGGTCTCACGCTGGGCTGGACTGTTTGAAATCTAGTAGACAACACCAGAGAAGAGCTGTGATTTTCAGATTTGCCCGTGGGTAATGCACATGATAAAGGCTGAGCACTAGGGGTTTGGTTGGTTGAGATGTAATGGTTTTTCACATCAGTATGTGCAACTAAAGCAAGCACAGTGTCCAGAAGCAATGTGTACCTCCAGTGCCCAGACCCAAGATTCAACACAATGCCTAGGGTTTCCAAACAAGAAAAGAGGTGGGTGAGGAAGAAAGCCATGGCATGGCACATGAACCCTTACCACTGCTGTGCTGCTCCTGAGGAAGTTTAGACAGTCAGTGGGAAATGCTGCCACTTCCCAAGAATCCTTGAAAGGCTTACTTCTTCCTTCATAGACCTGGCTGTGCCTGGTCCTCCGTCAGGTGGGCTCACTGCCGAGTCTGTCACCACTCACAGGATGTATTCTCCTAAGACACTGTCATACTTCCAAGCTCATGAAGTTGATGAATAAAACTGGGCATTGCCAGGGAAAGGCTGTGTCCACCAAGACTGACCTACACAATTCTACGCAACAGAGCTGCCGTGTTGTAGAAGACCACCCTGGAAACTTCCCAAGGCGGAAGCTTGCTTGCTAAGGATGGGTTCTTACAAAGAAGAATCCCACAAATCAGATGCTAGTTGTATCAGGTACTCTATCTACCATCCCTGACTCTAGACTCTGATGGCTTCCCTCTCCAAGATAAGGCTGGCATGGGCGTTAACAATTTTCCTGTCTGTGATACTCTTTATTGCTATCTGTCTCCAGCCTAGAACCTGAGTTGTTTTGTTTTCATTTACCTTTAGTTTTGATATGGTGCTAGGGCTAAATATAGGACCTCGAACATGTAACAAGTAGTCTACCAGCGGCTGTACTCTCAGCTCTCTACTTCAGATCTTCATGTAGCTTGATTATTGTGCCAGCTACCCACACTGACTGAAGCATCAGGTTCTCAAATCATCAAACTCTAGTGATTTTACCAGCTCCATGTTTACTGACTCAACAGCTCTGCTTTCCAAGCTTCAAAGTTTAGTCCCTTGGCTTTTTTTTTTTTTTTTTTTTTTTTTTGGCTGCCTTACCTACAAGGTGTAGTTAATGGATATTCTGGGCATAGAATTTAGTGCTGAGAAGGGGTGCAGGGGTTCAGGCTTTGACTCCAAATTTCTTGACTGATGTAGCTACAGATTTATCAAGTGACTTCATGACCTTTAGGAAACTAGTGTCTTTACATAATGATGAATTTGCCTCAGCAGCAGAGAAATGAGGAATGATGTCTGCAGCTTTTTTTTTTTTTTTTTTTTTTTCCAGCAACAGGGTAAGATCATATGGTATCCATAAACTGTGCTAATCAGAGAATGTCTGGCTTGGCCTTTTCTGTGGTTTTGCTTCTCTTGTTACAATCTGAGCAATTGTTTTGTACTTTTGCAAACTGTTCACACAACTCTGTTGCATAAAGGGAACTCGGAGCTCAACAATGTCAACATGCCTGTTGGCAATACATTACTATATATTAAAGGAAAATAGCTGTAACTTTCTTGGAACACATAAGAAAGGAAATATGGTTTTTCTGTGAAGGTCATTGAACTCAGCAATTTTTTGCAGTCTATAGAAGTGGAGTTTTCTGACTACTAGCTTTGTTGAGTGTGAGGGGGACATGATAAAGATGAACAGGTAAAATAGGAGTAAGAAGGACTTCACACACTTGGAGAGGGCATCGCGTGCGTGGAGAGGACTTTGTGCATATGAGAGAGACTTCATATGGCTGCAGACTCTGCGTCTACCTTCCAGTTATTATGGGAGTGCTGGGAGAGCTGGAAGAGTATCAGAGAGTCCCCAACTGAACAGGCAATCTCCAGGGAGGGTCTGTACAACACCGTACTTCCCATCATTGAGAATGGGAGGCTCTTTGCTTTATGGGGCTTAGAAATGAGTTACTCTTTTGTGATCAGAAGTACAGTGATCTACAGACTGAGCATTTCATTAGAAAGAGGGAACAGCTCATGCTCAGACAGACTGCAACTTACCCAATAGTGTTGTTCTTTAACACCCAAGCCAGAGCAGAGTCCTGGCTGGGCCTCTTCCAGACCCTTCTCCTCAGTCCCATGCATGACACATCACTGTCTGTTGAACCTTACACTCTGAATGTGCCATTGTCCTCTTCTCTCTTCAAAATCAGCTCTCCGAGAAAAGACCCAACAGCTGAAAATGTGGAACTCTCCAGATGTGTTCCAGTATTCCCAACAGACCTGTCAGGGTGTTTTATTTGGGGAATGGTTTATATGACTAGAAAAAGGAGCAGAGCAAGAAGATGGCTGCATATATGACAACATAGAGCTCTCTCTCTCTCTCTCTCTCCTTCTTAAAATATTTATTTATTTATTTTATGTATATGAGTGCTCTATCTGCATGTATGACTTTATGCCAGAACAGGGCATCAGATCCTACTAGAGATGGTTGTGAGCCACCATGTAGTTTCTGGGAATTGAACTCAGGACCTCTGGAAGAGCAGCCAGTTCAGGGCTCAGCCACGGCTGAGCCATCTCTCCAGTCCCTAGAGGCCAATTCTCTATCAAGCGATGACACTAGGGACCACACTCCTGTTCTAAGCAGGAGGCATATACCCAGTGGTCCAGCAGGATGGGTCTCACACACACAAAGGAAGGCTAAGCATCAGCACAGAGGACTTAGAGTCAATGCTGGCACTTATGGTCAGTGGCTGGCTGAACATCTCTGTGGTTAAGCTGGTTTCTCATCTTAGCCATTAGGTCTTCTCAGAAATCTCTGTATCATCAGGCTAGGCCACAGGCAACTGTGGGAAATTTTCTCTTATGTTCATCTCTTCTTTATTATAAATCAAGGGTATCGACATTAGCTGCCACTATATTCTAAGACCCAGGAGCCAGGTGAGCACTCAGCAAATATAGCTTCCATCAGGAGCAGCTACACTGGAGTACCTCTGTTACATGTCTTCCTTGGCCAGATCAAAACAAGAACAGGGCACCTCCCCTGCTAAAAGCTTTTTTATGGGGGAGTCTTCTGAACGATGAGGTAGTCATTAAAATCTTTCATGCCATACTCCCTCAGAGAAGGCTCAAAGCTGTGAAAAACCTTTCAGATAATAGGAGAATTATTGGGGTGACAGGAGGGTATTAATATGGTTATTTTAAGAAAATTCACCTGACTGACTCAATGCATCCATATGCCAAAGCTGTGATAACAAAACACCACAAACTCTGTGGATAAGACAAAAGATATCCAAGGTCCCATAGTCTGGGAGGCTGGTGATTGTTACAGAGGTGTGGGCAGGGCTGTCACTGCCTGAGGCTGTGACAGAGGATTCTGCCCACACCTCCCTCTTGGCCTCTGGTGGCCTTCTGGGCATGTTTGATACCACCATGCTCTGTCATCATCCTCAGATAATATTTGTTGATTCTGTGTTCACATTATGCTTTCTGTAATGACACTGCTCATATTGGGTTAGGTCCCTCCATAATTGACTTCATTTTAACTTGGTTAGCTAGATTCTATCTCCAAATAAGGTCACATTTTGAGGTACTGGGGGATTAGGATTTCTACAAATGAGTTTTGAGGGGACATAATTCATCCCATAACACTGGAGAGTAAAAGTCAGGAAATAAGTAAGTAGATTACCCTCCATCTGCAGACACAAGGCTGAGCACATCCCCCTCTTAATTCTGGTGAACTGGGCAACCATAGTCATAGTCTAATTCTACTTTAAGTACATTGTAACTTTGTGATCTCTTTGACTTTTCAAGGCTTCTGTTTTCTCAAGAATAAAATAAGAATCTTAAAAGCTTCTTTGGAAGTTCATTTAGTGCATCCCCAGAATGACATGTGTTAGGGTAGCGCTTGGCACATTGCCAGTTATCTGAGGAATGGTTGGTCTCCTTCCTGTAGCAATGTTAGGTGAAGTTTGAAACCAGGAAAAGGTGGCAGGTGGCAGGTGGTGGGCAGTTGACAGTGGGTGCTAGGCTGGGTAAAGCAGTTATATCAATTTGTCTAGTGCGATTGTTTTTGTGAAGAGCTATTTGAGTTTGAAGCTTGGAAATGGAAAGCAAGCAGTCAAAAAGCCTTTTAAATTGACAGGAGACAAGCTCTCTGGTAATCCATCAACTCAAATCGCCTACCCCAGATCACATCCTGCTATTTTTTTCCAATGATTTCACCAATAATGACTTCTTTTAACTTTCGATGTGGCTTTTTAAAATGGAGATGATTTATAGATAAAAAAATCCTCTACTTGTGACCTTGAAAGCCACAAGAGATTTGATTTATTATTTTAATGTGTTGCCCTTTTGCAATACATGTTTGGAATGTATAATGGGAAAAGGCTTGTCTCAACAGCTCTGGCGTAGGGAGGTGGAAGGCAAAGGCAGTATCAGGAGACTCACTCTCTTTGATTTTCAGCTAAAGAACAGAGAAGCAGTCACCCCAGGGACAGAGCCTCAAGCAGGCCCTGGCTGTCCCACTCCATCTTATGCTCAAGTCATTCCTAGGTCTCTGTCCCCATCTGTTAAAAAGATTTGACCAAGAGTTGCTTTTGCATTTCCTAACAAAATCCACCATGCCCTACCAGCCTGCTGCCTCCCTTTTTCTTCTCTACAAGACTCCCATTCCAGGATCTGAGTCCAGTGACCATGAGCTACAGAGGAAGCAGGGCTCTGATCCAGCTAAAAGTTGGCTCACAGAGATGGAAGGACGGGGGGATCCGTGCTTTGTCAGCTTGGCATAGGCAGAGTCATCAGGGAAGAGGGTGCCTCAGTTGAGCAGTTTCCGCTATCACCTTGACCTGTAGACAAGTCTGTGGGGGCATTTCCTTGATGGATAATTGACGTGGGAAGGCTCTGTGGCAGCGCCAGTCCTGGACAGATAATCCTAGGTTGTGTAAGAAAATGAACTGAGCAAGCCATGACATCCCTCTGTGCCCTTGGCGTCAGTTCCTGCCTTTGGGTTTCTGCCTTGAGTTCCTTCCCTGACTTCTCTTCACAGCGGACTACAGTCTGTAAAATGAAACAAACCGTTCCCTCATTAATATGCCTTCCAGTCACGGTTCTCATCACAGCAACAGACTAGCACAAACTCTGACGGCGTGGTCTTCGTTTCCATCTAGAATGAGTAATAGTGATAGCACTACACAGAGTTGAAGAAATCATCCTATCAGTGCGAACTGCTCTGTGCCATGCTTCTCTAACTAACAGAATGGCTTAGGGTGGGTTAAGCTAAACTAGGCCAGTTGCCTAGCTTGTTAGCTTCAGTAATAGTGGAAACAAACATACCTAAATGGAGGTTGCTAGGGCTAGTAAACGAAAGAGTGCAGCAGAGGATTCACAGAGGTCTGGAACTCGGGGAAGGCTGGAACAGTCACCTTGGTAGCATCCTAGCAGAAGTGTTTCCCATGAGAAAGCTGAAGCAGAACACAGATTCTAGCCTGTTCAAAATCTGGTGGATGGCGGCCTCCTTCCCACAAGATAAGTACATGCTCAAATACACAAACAATCTGGGGGCTTAAGACAGTCCTAGGCATATGGGAGGCTGGAATAGGAGAATCCTGTGTTTGAAGACAGCCTCAATCATGTGATGAGACTCTGTCTCAAAACCACAACACACCACAATGAAAGAAATCCAATAATGCCAGCAACAAACCCGCTTTTAAAACCCACACATGGTCTTTGGAAGCCTATGGATCCTAATCAAGCATGAGAGACTATCCCTATAAGATTCTGCTCTCCCTGTGATTCAGTGAAATTTTCCACTTACCTAACAACCACGGAGCTGTATAGATGTTTCCCAAGTGGGCTGAACCACTGTACTCTAACAGCAAGGAAAGACTCCAACAGCAGCTTGAAATAGAATAAGAATAGGAACTTACATGAAAGAAATGAATTATCCATAAATTCTACATTAATTCAGAATCTAGTGAGGCACTAATGGGAAAAAAATGTGGTTCCTCATTATGATTCCATGAAACAAGAAAAGGCCAAATGTAAGATGCTAACAACCTTAAAAGCTGAGAAGGAGGATTCGACTGCTGGCCCTTGGCCAAGCTGCCCATGACCCTGAAGGCACCCTTTGCACAGCAGTCCCTTTGCAAATAGAAGTTATGGGTTGTGTTATTCCCCAACATGCCCTTTGTGGAGTTAAAAAAAAAACCTCTGGTTGTCTAGTTGGCTCATTAGTTTATTTTCAAGAGCCTTTAAAAACACTCAGCTCTGAAGCTTAACAATTCAGTGTGAGCTAGCACAAAGCCCCCTTGGACGTGGCTTGTGCTGCCACAGATGTTCATGGAGACACAGTACCTGCAGGGCTCCATTGAGCGGTTTGTAGGGATATGAAAACAAGGCTTTAGGTTTGGTTTTAATGCCGACTGCCATTCCTGGTTTACATTTCTCCTGTTGGATGATCTTTCTGGCTTTCCTTCCCCTCTAGTTATGTTATTTACAACTCCCAGGAAGATGGTGGAGGGTGTCTGGCAGGGAACTTTATTCCTGCATTAACAAGGAGTCTGATGCCAAGAAAACGTAGCTGTCTTTGCACCACGGTGAGAAGAGGGTTAAGTGCCCTGATGCAAATGTAACCTCCTTGCACTCGCTATTCGTCAGTGCTTTATACTTTCTTAGTTTAATCTTGAAAGACCTTAGGTGCACAACTGGCCCAAACATAAAGGGGATTCAGCGATGGAGATCCCTTTAAATTGGCCAACAGAAAGGATCAGTAAGAGTCATTCTATATATGTCTGTGCACATCATAGGCAAATGTTATCTCTCTAGTTTTATTTTTATCTTTGATTTTCAGTCACTAAGTTGCCCAGGCTAGCCTCAAAGTGACTTTGTAGCCCAAACAGGCTTTGAACTTGTAATGCTTCTGTCTCAGCTTCCTGAGAACCCAGGCCTACAGACCTGTGCCATTTGGTCTGGCAGAAGAGTTTCAGGAGACAGGTTTGGTAGTTCTTTTGAGTCTCTGATAGTGAGTGGAAGAAAAGAAATCAAGCAATTATTTCCTTTGTCAGCACTCAGAGAGTTTGTAGATGATCTGAGACCATCAAGATCTGTGGCTGAGCATAGCTGCAGCTTGTGTTCTGCTGCCATTTTGGTAACACAACTCATTCTTCCATAGATAAAATACTTACTGTCTGTCTTGCTATCCACCATTCTCCACCATAGGGTAGAAGTCTTAGAAAACACAGTAATGATTTTAATATATACAGATGTGTAACTGCACATACATGTTTATGGGCATACATGACATTCATTTTCCTTGCAGAGTCAATGGTTTCTGTTTTAGCACCTGTCACTGTATCTTGTTGGTTCTCAGGGAATACCATTATGAAGCACTACAAACTTGCTCTCTCACAGTTTTGAAATTTAAAAGCTTGAAGTCAGGGCTCAGCAGGCTTTTGTCCTCTCTGGAGGCAGAGAGAGAGAGAGAGAGAGAGAGAGAGAGAGAGAGAGAGAGAGAGAAGGGGGCAGTGTTTTGGGATATTTGTTTAACTGTGCAAAGATGTGTTGCTTTTGTTTAATTATGTGTTGCTGTTTCACTTTGCCTGCCTAAAGCACCTGATTGGTCTAATAAAAAGCTGAACTGTCAATAGAGAGGTAGGAGGTATAGCACAGAGAGTAAGTAGGAGGAGGAATTTAGAAAAGGAGAAGCCAGGGGACAGACAGACAGACACAGAGGAAGCAGGAAAGTCGGACATACAGAATGAAAGAAAGAAAAGGCCCAGAGGCAAAATATAGATGAACAGAAACAAGTGAATTAAGTTAAAAGAGCTAGTGGGACAAGCCTAAGCTAAAGCCAAAGCATTCATAATTAATAATAAGTCCCTATGTCTTTATTTGGGAGCTGGTTGATGGCCCAAAGAAAATTTCAAGTACAGGGCAAAAAGAGAGAGACACACAGAGAGATCTTTTATTAGTAAACACTGAGGATGAGATACTCACTTCAAAGAAGGTGACATTTGGTTTAAGAAACAAAAGTGAGGGTGAATGAGTGCTCTGCCACATGGATTCTGCATGTAGCACAAGTAGAAAGAACTGGGTCTGGATTCATCTCTTAGGTATAAAGTGCTCTAAGCCTCTGGAACAATGGTGGGATTGCAAGTCTGTGTATTGCCTGATACACAGAGACTCAGGGTTGTTTTTGTATCAAGTGTGTGGACTTAGGTTTCTTTGGATGTCGTAGAACGTTTTTTGGTTAACATTGGTCAAGTCAATGCATTTCAGACAGTGTACTCCCTTGAGCTATGAACCTTCCAAGTGGGCACTTCACTTTGAGTAACAGAGACTTCACGGAAGTGGATTGTGATAGTGAGGATTGCAGATGGCTAGGGTGTGTTTGGGTGCACGCAAGGACGGAGATGCAGATGGTGGAAGCTGGATCAGGAACACCTCATAGTCACCGGTAGTGCTTTTCCTGACCAAAGATAAAATGGAAAGTATCAGTCCAGCTAAATCATCTCCAGTGGCTCATATGTTTAGACCAACAGATTTTTTTAAAACTATATTTTTAATTTTTTTAATGTTAAATATAATCATATCGTTTTCCCTTTCTCCTCTATTCAGTTCAACCCTTTCCATGTATCCAACTCACCCCCTCTAACTCATACCTTTTTTCTTTAACTGTTTCATATGTGTATAAATGAATAAACATGTACGCATAACCTGCTGAGCTTGTTTGGTGTTGCTCATATCTATGTGATCTCAGGGCTGAGCAATTGAAATTAGATAACATGAAGTTTTTGTTCATTGATTGCCTTCAATGAAGCAGAAAAGGAAAGCTAATCATTTTAAATTAAAATTATGGCTTTAACTATTTAAAAGCTAAAAACAGTGTAGAAGTTTCTGGGTCAAAAAAAAATAGCTACTTACAATAAGCAAAAATTCAGTGCTTTTTAAAAGAACTGGTCCCTGGAAGACTTATCAGTAATTTAGCTCATTACTTTTAAACTTTAACTGATTTAAAGCATCTGGAGATCTGAAGCATCCTCACCAAGGACACATAATTTTATCTCATTTTATGTCAACTTGACACAAGCTAGAGTCATCTTTAAAGAAAGAACAATTGATAAAATGCCCCCATCAGACTGGCCTGTAGG
This sequence comes from Onychomys torridus, assembly GCF_903995425.1. Classification (NCBI taxonomy): domain Eukaryota; kingdom Metazoa; phylum Chordata; class Mammalia; order Rodentia; family Cricetidae; genus Onychomys; species Onychomys torridus. The sequence continues at coordinate 4,678,480 of NC_050454.1, read as the reverse complement.
GAAGTCTGTGGTGAATTTTCCTGACTGATAATTGATGTAGGAAGGCCCAGATCACTGTGGGTGGGATCACGCTGGGCACAGGCGGTTCTGGGTGCTATAAGTAGGCAGACTGAGCAGGCTAGGTGAAGCAAACCAGTAAGCAGCGCTGCTCTATGGTCTCTGCATCAGTTCCTGCCTCCAGGTTCCCGCCGTGTGTTTTTGTCCTGTCTTCTCTCTGATGAGCCTATCAGCTGTGGGCTGAAGTACGTCCTGCCGTTCCTCAGTGGCTTCTGGTCATGGTGTTTTATCCCAGCAATAGAAAACCTGACTATGACAAGGAAGGCTCACTTTGTGCAAACCACTTTTGGATGCTTCACCAAACATCTCCTGTCCCTTCCTTAAGGCATGTCAAAGGTGCCTAATGGAATCTGACACATTCTCACTATGTCTGAAACATCAAAATGGCACCTTCTGATGTTTGCCTCATCTAAGGACACTTTAATACCGTATGCTTTTCCCCGTCATCTGGAATTGATATCAGGACAGGCCAGGCCATGACTATACTCAGAGTTTAAAATGTGAACATCCACTCTTTAAATGTGTGGTGCGATATGAGAGATCCTGTGGAGTGATAAAGAATACATGGGCAGCAGTCAAAAACCTCTGTGCTAGGGCCAATGGGAATAGCTCAGTGGATAAAAGTGCTTGCTTTCGAGCTGATGATTGGACTTCAGTCTCATAACTCATATCATGGAAAGAGTAAATTGACTCTTCTATCTTCTGATTCCACACAATATCCATGCCATGTGTGCCCCCTCCCCCTCAATAAATAAATAGGGAAAAATTAAAACCCTATTCCCTGGTCTCCACTTTGCCAACTTTTACAAATCAACAGAACTTAATAGATACTTATTTGTCACTTTCTATGTGACCTGCCTCGTGACAGAAGGAAAGTGAACTGAGACATGGGCTCCATCAAAGTAAGCTCTCATAAAGTAACTACAATGTGAGGTTCACAGACGCTTGTACCACCAATGAAAACTAGAATCAAAGAGAATGTGATTGTGTAGGTATGCAGAGGCCAAGGAAAGCTAAAATTGTGGTGGCTGGTCTGAAAGCAGAGTTTGTGGTAGGCAGGTGGGATAGGCAGAATGAACCACATGGTTGAGCTTATGTGACTGACGTAAGCACATTGTGCTAGAGAACTGAGAAACCTGCTAACTTGGGGACGCAGAAGCAAAGGAGGGCAGCACGATGGGTGGAGGAGGCTGAGTTAGGAAGGACTGAGTTCAGACCAGAATCTACAAAAATCTAAGCTATCTGTTGGAGTTGATTTAGGAGGAAGTGGGAGGAGAAGGAAGGAAATAAGGAAGGGAGACAAACAGGGATGGATGAGGGAGGGAAATGCTTGCTCTGGAGCAGGCCTGTGGCCCTACTGACCCCCTCTGCTTGGACAGAGCAAACGGAGCAAGGCCCTTGACAGAGTGTGTCCTGTTGTGCAAACAGCTTGATTCAAAGCACAGTGGTCAGAGTGGTCTAGAATTTCTGCCCAAGTCACTGCAGTAGACATAAAAGACAGGAAAAAAACCACACTTGCAAGTGTATTAATCCAGCCAATCTCTCTACTGGGATGTCCCTGTACAATGGTAGTGTATGTTATTACTGACATTGATCTGAGGCTTTGGGGTTCGTATGGTCTTAGAAAGACACTGCTTTTTAGTAGACATTTGTGTTCTCCCATTTCCTAGCTCAGTGGCCAAGGAGAAGATAGGGTTAGAGAAGGAAGCCAATGGGGGTATAATAGTACCAAAGACACTACAAACTGGTACAGAGTTGTCTATTTTAACATTCTTTCTTCATCTGAATCTTGAAAATGACTGTTCTGGGACAAGACACTGACCTCAGTCTTATGATTCAACTATTAAAGTGTCCTTGAGAGGACTACTTTCTTTCTCTTAGTTTATATTTTATTTTTAAAATAAAAGATATGAAACTGATATTTTAAATCTTCCCTGTTTGCTCTTTGTATGATTTTTAAATAGTATCTGGCTAAAACTATCATCCAGATTTTTATCTACATTTTACAAGATATTTGAATAGGAGGAAATTTTTCTCGGTTAAATATAGCATTAATACATGCCAACATTTTTAAAATATTCAAAAAGTGAAAAAGAACAAAACTAAAAAGTAAACTCCTCGCTGCTGCCTCCCTCACCTGTGACAGCCGGTGCCGTTACTCTTTGGTTGTTTGGGTAGTTGGTGTCACACCTTTATGTAACACACTAGAGTTCTCCTTCTTCCTATTGACTCTAGAACAGGCGCTATTGGTTGTTTGGTCTGAGGGCTTATGTGTTTGCTCACATCCCCAGCCACTTTTCCTTTCTCCTCGACTTCTCAATTTTTGTTAGCTTATTATTTTTGAATCGCATCCTGTTGTCTTCATGCATTTAATTCACATGATTAAACTCCATATCATAAATTAGTAACTTTAGACAGATGCAGACTCCACTCTAAAGAAAATGACAATGGTACAGCCTGTTTTCAATCACGAAAAGTTTTCTTTCCTCTGTAATGATTTTATCCTAGGCATATTACATTCAATATTCTCTGTCATGACCGAAAAGACTTCTTCCGTGATTATGTAATAGGTGGGCTATTTTTAAAATGAACAATCAGAATTAGTGATGTAATGAGTGTATAAATATTCAGTGCTGAACCAGGAAATGTGGAATTATTAATACCACTGGAAACAGAAGACACAAAGGTTTCACTCAGAGGGGAATCTTCAGGTATCCTGTCTAATGGCTCTCTTACTCAGGTTCCACTTTACTTTCTCATCTCTGTTGCTTCTGCTGCATCTGTCCCCTGTACCTTTCTCCTTCAATTTCCTTCCTGTCTTGGTAAAGGACCACATCTCCAGCAATGTTTTTTTTTTTTTTTTTTTTTTTGTGTGTGTGTGTGTGTGTGTGTGTGTGTGTGTGTGTGTGTGTGTTTGAGACAGGGTTTCTCTGTGTAGCTTTGAGCCTTTCCTGGAACTCACTTGCTAGACCAGGCTGGCCTTGAACTCACAGAGATCCACCTGGCTCTGCCTCCCGAGTGCTGGGATTAAAGGCATGCACCACCACTGCCTGGCTGGCTTGCTCCTTTGTAAAGATACTTTCTCTCTGACATCCTGATGCTCCCTTTGTGATAAAAGTTTTCCAACTCACCCCATCGTGTGTCTGGTTGCTTCTTTCCAGTGGTCCTTCTTGATACTAAGCACCTCTATTGCAATCCAGGTGATGGCAGTGAGAGGTGATGAGGTCCACAAGACTGAACAAGGGATTTGCAGGTAATGACATGAACTCAAATCTTGATTTTTACCATATCTTATTTCCCGGCTGTGAAACCTCATAGGATAGCTTGTCTTCACTTAGACTCATTTTATTTTATTTTTTTTAATTTTCTATTTGGACAAAATGGTAACAATTTCAGTCCTGCTCGTGTTGCCATGGACCATCTGTTGTTTTATTGGGAACAACTGAGAGAGAAATTCCTTTACAGATCAAGGGGCAGACATTAGGACTAGTACTATTTTGAGGAATGGAAATTATATGGTGTTAGAAAAACATTGGAATCTTCCTTCCCCTATGCATTTAATTATTTATCATTTTGTCTGTATTTGTAGACCATTGTGGTATGGCCATCCCTCAGGCAACCTTTCGTTCGGGACAGGCTTCCTGGTTACAACAGCTGGTGCTTTGATGCACAACAGACACGTGTGGGAGCATTGCTGTCTCAGTAATTCTCAGGGAAGGCACTAGGTACACTCTGTGATGGGGAGACAGGGCCGAGCAATAAATAACCCATCCCTTTATGCTCTTTGGAAGAGCTCTTTACTATCTGGGCATAGAAATGATACACACCACAGGCATTGGATTCCAGAAGCCTGCCCATAGACCAGGGACAGATCTCGATCCCCCTGCCTGGGTGCCCCCAAACAGTTCAAGCCAGACAACCATCTTTCATATCCAGAGGGCCTAGTCCAGTCCCATGGGGGCTCCACAGCCACTGTGGGGTGACACCTTGCACAGCCTGGTGCAGTAGGAAGGGGCTTGGACCTACCTAGGCTCAGTGTGCCGGGCTCTGCCGACTCCTCATGGGAGACCTTGATTTGGGGGATGTGGGGATGTGGGGTGGCTTGGGAGGGAGGGCTGGGGGTGGGAGAAGGGAGGAGGGGGAATCTGTGGATAGTATGTGGAGTGAGTAGAAAATTTCTTAATAAAGAGAAATGAAAAAAAAAGAAAATGAAACTGATCTGAGGGAGAGAAGGGATGGTGAGGGGAGCTGGGAGGAGTGGAGGGAGGGAAACTGTAGAAAAGAAATTTAATTAAAACAAGAGACGAAAAAGAAACGATACACACACTGATTCACTTTGAACCTGTAAATTTCTATCAGTACAAATAATAAACCAAATACTGTGTGGACCATGTGCCTAAATGCTTCCAGGAATTTGATTCTTGTTGATTCAGTACATACATAGAGTAAAAACAAAATTTAGCTTTCAAATGTATACATCTAAGAAACAGTATGCCATAATAGAAGCTGGGGAGGGTGAGGATGAGGTCTCAAAGCATCAGGGTTAGGAAGAATTTTTTCAATCCCACTCTGATCACTGTTCTCCAAATATAGAAGCTGAGAAGCTGGCTTCAGAAGGAATTCACACAAGGCTATTGAAATGAGAGGAAAGGATTCAAGCATTCCTAAACTCGGTCCACAATTATGTTAGAAGGGTCTATTCTCCTAACAGTCTTTCAAACTTCTATTGGAGAACAGAAATTGTCCCTCAGTTCTGCTTCACATTTAATGGACACTGGATAAACAGAGGCAAACAAACCACTTTTAAAATAGTCAGTTCTGGGGTAGGAGGTGTGGCTTAGTGTTACATAAGCTTACTACAGGCAAAGTTCTGGGGTAAATTCCAGCATTACAGTAACTAAACTAAAAGAATGACAATTTCTTGACACAATTCAAAGAATTTTTGATGAACTTAGGTTTAGTGGATCTTGTCTCGTTTTTTCTTTGGTATATGGAGTCTTTTTGAATGAGCTTATATAACACTCGTGGGGTAGAGGGGTTCAAAATGCCTGAAGAAGTCCTTCATTCCTTGGTTAGGTTTATTACAAGGTATTTTATTTCTTTGCAGCTATCAGAGAAAGCCATAACTAGTCAAAATGCAGAGAACAGCTAACAGCCCTGTCCTCACTGACACATCTACAGTACAACTCTTGTACCCAACACTCAGGGAACATCATGAAAGATGAAAGGTTGCAAGAGCCAGGGGACCAGGAAGTCTGCTGTGAGATTGTGCTTTCTACCTATGATGGAAACGCTATGCTCAAGAAATCCCAACAAGAAGACCTGGACAGTCCAAGCACAGTTGACGTCCCAAAGTGGACAGAAGAGAGTTCATGGGGCTTCAACCCCCAGATGAAGAGCCGCATACATTTCATGACCATTGAGGAGGATAATTAGTCTTCCCTAGGACAAAGCCTCCCATTTGGTAATCCAACACCAAGTGTTAATCCTAGAAACAGGCCACGCTCAATAGACTCAGCAAGTCTCATTTATACACTCGTTCATTTACATGTGGATGTAACTGTGATGGTGAAAAGAAGAGGAGCCATGAATTTGGAAGGAGCAGAGTAGAAGAGATGGGGAAAGAGAGAGAGAGAGGAGAGGATGTAGCTATAATTTAGTTAAATAATAAAATGCCCAAAGAGATAAGTTATGTTTTGTCTTGGTGGAGTACCTCCACCACAGTGCATTAAACCCTAGGGGACTGTTCAGGGCGAAGTACCACTCAGAGCAATGAGGAATACTTAAGAAGGGAGAGGCCCAAGGTCAAAGTATGAGCAAAACCACAGAGAAAGTAGATATGTGAACTCATTAAAAAGACAGTTCCTAGATGACCACTGCTATGATTTGGATAGAATTTGAATGTTTCTCTAGAAGAGATTCCTGTATTGGAAGTTTGAACGCTGGTGTGGTGATGATGATGGTGGTTGGTGATGGAACTCTTAAGAGGCAGGGCCCAGGGGGAAGCTATCAGAACCTTAGAAGAGCTATTTAAGTAAGGGATTAAGAGTAATTCATGTGGGACCCTTTAGCTTTCTTGGGGGGGTTATGAAGACTGGGGTCTCAGAATTGCCCTTGACTGATTATTGATGATCTGATCACTTACTGATCCACACAGTCTTATCTTTGCCTCTGCATGAGGTGATACCACCCAGCAGGCCCTCACCAGAGCCTGTCCCAGGCAGTTTAGACATTTATTCTTCAAAGCTTAATCAAATAAATCTCTTTTCTGCATGAAGTTTTCCTGCCCCACCTATTCATTTTATCAGACAAACAGAAGACGTACCACCTGACCCATGAAGCGGACATATTAGACTTGTATCATGTTCCCTTAAGGGACTGTCCAGACAATAGTTTCAAGCGATAGAGAACTAAGCGGTGGCTGATAATCAAAATGATGTTCTACCAGTCAGTCTTTCTGAAGATGACACCAAGCACCTTTAGACATTGTGTGGGTCTGTTCTGGGATGCAGTATGACTTCCTCAACATGGCGGCTGTGATGGGAATTGGATTAAAGCCATCAGAAGACTGTCTACGACAGATACACTAATAATTTTCAGTGTAAGCATTCAATCCCTTTGCAACCATAAATAACACCCCCCCTCTCCCTGCATGCACACACACACACACACACACACACTTTAACTAAATGCATTGGGTCTTTAATATATGCTTAATTTGTTCAAGTCTTTGTATACAGTGTTACCTCTAATCATTACCATCCCATTAAACAGATAATATATGAGTAGTATAGGTTAAATAATACGTTCACAACATTATAGCCAGGGAGCTGGGGTCTTGGACTTCAGTCCAGATGAGCCTGGCACTAAGATCTTAAAAAACTCTGTTCTCCTGCCTCTTTTCTTTATAAAGATTAATATAGTCAAAATGCCAAAATAACCCGGTTGGCACCCAAAATAACTCAGTGAGAGTTGGAGGGTGTTGAAGGTAAACTAAAATAATATTATGATTTCCCTGTCACAGAGAACTGACAGCTGTGCTCCATTTTGCCTGAGGAAGTAAAATTTCCTTATTAATGCGAGCGAAGTAGACATTCGCAGCCCCGCAGGGGAAAAGCTTCCCAGTTTGAGACGTTCTCTGTCAGTTTGAGATGGAGGGAGCTTCCTAACGTCAACTCCGATTGTGGCGGGTCTTTGACAGTTTTCTCTAGGAGCCATGGTCCAGGGCCATAGGATGAGGAGTACCTATTCCTTTCCAACTCAGAAGAATGGATTTAACTTCATAGCCCTTCGGGAGTCTGAGTAATTAGAAGTGAATGTGTGAGCGTGTGTTGTTTCCAAGGAAGTTTTTCTGGCTGTGACTTCTGAGCCTCCACGGTGCTTAAGCATTTCCTTGAGGAGTAGCCACTTCAAGTCTGACTAGACTTTAAAAGATGGAACCAGAAAATAGAGACATCCTCCCGAGACTCCTTGAGACAATAAAGAAGGAAAACACACAGCTTTCCTGGGCTGGGAGGGGCATTTGAGAGGCTCTTCTCTGTCTGGTGTTTACAGCCACCTTGAAATGAGATTTCCAACTTTGGATTTTCAAACACTTGGTGATCTGGGCTTTGAGATTCCTTTCACTCTCTTTGCTTTTCTACTGAGGGTACTTCTATGAGACTAATTCTCTAGGCTTCACATTCCACGATGCCCCAGGAACACTGTGAAATTAGACTCTACTGAGAATGTTTCCAGAAGTTTCTAAAATGAAGTTTCTGAAGTCTACTTGAGACTACATCCCATAAATGTAAGGGCTTGATCAAAAACAGGTCCCCGTCCCAAGAACAAAGGGCCTGAGGAAGTCGTCAATAGTAAATAAAAGAAGCCAGGGAGTTAGGGAAGCAGAAAATTGGGTTTAAGATCATGACCTCTGGAATCTCAAGAATTCTAATCCTTGGCTAAGAAAGTGGGAACAGACTTCGGAGTGGCAGCCTGGGAGAGAGAGCAGTTGCTCCTTGAGCTCTCTTTTTCACTCTGGACTACCAGGAAGTTACTTGTAACCTCACATTATTAAAAACCTGACAATTGCCTTGGGAAACAATTGTTTAATTTCTTTGTTGAGGATGCTACATACAGTGCAGGACTCATGCAAGATGTGCAGCCCCTGAGGAAAGAACAAGAAAAGTGTCGAATGGACAGAATCCGGTCCCACATTCCCAATGCTTCACCTCAAGACCTGGGAGCTGAGAGCCCGGCTTCAAGGCAGCACGATTCCTTCTATGGGCAAGTTGCTTGCATGGGGGAACTGGAGAGATGCACAAGAGGGATTTACAGATGTTGATATAACCCCATTCTCGCGATACAGGGGCGAACTTCACGCCTGAGATCTCTACCAGGTACACAGAGTCAGCATGCCTTGTTCACACTCATGGAGAAGTACAGTGGGCCACTAAGGATACCAGAGGTCTGCAAAGTCTTCAGAAGTGGGTTAGCAAGATGGCAAAAAAAAAAAAAAAAGTAAAACTAACTTGTAGGATAAGAGAAGAACACAGGAACATATGAACATTTTAATAATTAATTTGTAATTAACATCCTTGAGTATGATGGCCCAGACTATAATCCTAGAAGTTTGGAGATTGAGGTAGAAGAATTGTAACTTTGACACCAGCTGGGACCAAAAACTGAGCCTCTCCCTCTGCTTTTTTTAGGAATGGAAAACGTAAGACAGAACACAGCACTCTCAGGAATAGAATCACTCTTTTGAAATTAAAAATGTTTATGTCCAGGGCCCAGGGGACAGTTTATTAGGTGAAAGGCACTTGCTGCCAAATCTGATAACTTGCCTTCATTTTCCGGGACCCTCATGATGGAAGGAGACAACCGACTCCTACAAGTTATCCTCCGACCTCCACATGTACATAAACCTGCATGCAGAAACACCACACACAAACAAATAAGTATAATATTTTTATTTTTGATTATAATTTTCTTTATTATTAGGAGTTTCTTACATGAAAACAATGAAATATGTTTATATCTACCTCTCATTTCTCTTCTCCAAATTTCCTCATATGTCTCCCAATAATTCCCCTTCCTAACTTCCTACAGTTTATTCTTTCTTTCTTCCTCCTCCTTCTCCTTTCCACTTCCTCTTTCTCTCCCTCCTCCTCCTCCTCTTCTTCATCATCTTCTTCTTCTTGAGAATCCATTAAGTCTAGTTACTGCTGTCTATATGTGCACAGGTATGGGGCCATCATCCACTGGTGCATGGGAAACCTCCCAGTGGGAACATCCTCAAACCAACGAACCAACCCAAACAACCATGACTCTTCCTTCTCTAGCAGCTATGAACTGCCAATAGCTCCTCAGGAAGAAATGGAGCCTGGAGAGCATCTCCTGTATCTACACCAGAACGTTGATTGGCTTGGTTTTGTGCAGATAAACATGGCTGCTCTGAGTTCATAAGTTAGCTAACGGTATCATGTCTAGAAGACTTCATACACTCCTCCCCATCCTTCTGCTCTCAGATTCTTCCTGCATCCTCATTCAAGATGTTTTTGTGTGTGGGCGGGGGGAGGTGCCCACAAGAGAGAAGAGAGAGAGAGAGAGAGAGAGAGAGAGAAGAGAGAAGAGAGAGAGAGGAGAGAGAGAGAGCTGTCCTATTTCAGGATGAGCTCTCTCTATCTCTCTTTTTCTTTTCTTTCTCTTTTTTTTTTTCAAGAAAGGGTTTCTCTGTGTAGTTTTTGCCCCTTTCCTGGAACTCGCTCTGTAGACCAGGCTAGCCTTGAACTCACAGAGATCTGCCTGGCTCTGCCTCCCATGTGCTGGGATTAAAGGCGTTTGCCACTGCCCCCTAGTGCTCTCCATCTCTTATTCTCAACATTCTGGTCAGTTATGTGTTCCTGTATTGACTACTTTCCATTGCAGAAAAGAAGTTTCTCAGACAAAGGTTGAGAGCAGCTGGGGTCTACAGGCAAAAACATAAGTATTTAGAAGGAAACTTGATAACATGGCTGTCTGGGAAAAATTACATTAGCAAATTCTGCTCAATAGCTTATAACCCACCCATCTGGGGGCGTTTGACCAAGATTACAATATCGGGTATGAAATTTCCTGTGGATCAGGCCTTAAATCCAATCAGAAAACATCTATCTCATGAAAGGTGTAATCTATTCCACCAGTAGGTATTTCTTGCATGGCTGGTAGTCTTTTCTCCCTAGCAACCCAAATAGCGTTCTCACTCTCTGAAAACTAGCAACAAGCATGAAGTTTCCCAGTTGGTTTCTTTATGTACAACAGCCAAAGTCTGGTGTGTTGAGCAAAGGGGTCTTTGATGATAGCATGTGTTGTTTTGGAGACCTCAGGATTTCCCTGATCAATGATGGATAGCATTTTTCATTTAATAATTCATGCCTTCTAGGAGTAACATTGTCTACCCATGCAGGGTAATTCTGCTTGAACTCTTTCCATAGGCCTTTATATAACATCCTGGTCTGGGTTAACCCATCATCTACCCATCTTTTACCATGCCCAATCCCCACTCACTCCTTTAACTTTGTCATTTCCCTCTCTTCTTTCACACCACATGCATTCTAGAATCTCTCCAGTCATGTGTTTTGATCAGTTTGTGAGGTAGTTTGTATCTGTAATAAAATGACATAAAAGAATCAGAAGAGACAGAGAAACCCTGTCTCAAAAACAAACAAACAAACAAACAAAAGAATCAGAAGAAGAAAAGTAAATAACTTGTCATAGGGTGATAAGAGGGCATAGATATCAAAGCTGGGTGATACATTTGGAAGTCACAGAACAGGGAGAGAAGAACAGGTTCCTGCATGGGTAGTCTAGGTACTGGGGGTCCTAACAGTGAACAGAGTAGAATGGAGGACAGAAGATAGGGAGGAACAGGATTCAAGACCTGAAAGCTGTGAGCTTTCATATCGACAGATTCTGTTGCCTGCTCAGCTCAGTGATTTAAAAGGGACTCTGTCACTGGAGGTCTCCCTCTCGACCTGATGACCTGATATTTCCAAGTTCTTGGCATCTTGAAAAACAACAACAACAACAAAACTGAAGAAGCACATACAAACAGCAGAGAGGCAAATGATTTTATTCAGAAGCAAAGTCATGTTACAGGCCAGATATAAAAGACCGAGTGAGATTTCCTAAATAACCCCTGGTTACTGCCTGTGGCTTCCTTTTGTTGGTCCAGGAAGAGAAATTGGTTATAATGGTGGAGTGTGGGTAGTTTAGTTGTGGTTGATAGGTTTGGATTGTACAAGCCTTTATTCACTAAGCATGTTCTTTCTTACTCTTTGACAAAGAGTAAGGCAAGTTATATAAGAGGGTTTGGGGGGAGATAGAAGAAAGGGGAAGCGATATGATTATGTTATAATCTAAAAAAGTAAAAAAGACTATTTAAAATAAATTGTAAATGATTGGTAAATGCTGAAGAGACAGAACAGGTTCCAAGTGAAGAAAACTGTTCTACACTACAACAGGACATCAGAATGACACCAGACACTTCAAGGGATAATTTTTCAGTTTTTAAAAAAACCGTGAAGAAAAATGATTTTCATCCTTGGTTTTATTTCTGAACTAGTGTACAGCTAAGCCCACCAACCCTTCACTCTGCCCTTCTGTGGCTCAGATTCCAGTGTCCCTTCCAATCACAGTGCACTGGGTAGACTGCACAAGGTCACAAAGTCAACAGTGGGCCAGTCTTCTTTGTCCCACCACTCTGCTCCCTCCTGCAGGCCCTTCTAGTCCACATCAGCCCATCATGTCACAGCTGCCCTCCTCACCACCTGAACTCCAGAATGTAAGGAGCACAAAGGGAGCTTTGTTTTCAGAATACAGAAGTTACACACATTAATTCACCTACAGCCTTTGGCCATGGCCTAGTCTTATGGTCACTGCAAGCTGCAGAGCAGACTGGGAAATCTTAGACTCTGGTGGGGGAGAACATTCCTAGCAGGGCTTTCTCACTAACAGAAAGGAAATGGGTGTGTTGGCTATTTAGTAGTCTCTATCAGGTACTCCAACAACCAGGCAAAGATGGGGCCTCTGGACAAGTAAGGATTCAGAAAATTTGGTTGTCGTGGGCCATTAAGGGAGTTTGGCTCCAGGTGAATGCTTCACCAAGCAATGGGCAAATTGAAAAGTTAGAGGCCAATGGGGCACAGGATGCAGGAAGCGTGACAGCAAAGTGTGTACGTGTGGTCTCACAATGAAGAGAGGAAAGCAAGCCAGGCTGGAGAGGGCAATCAGGCACACTTTGAAAGGGAGTGGTTCCAGGAGGTTTAAGTTTACAAGAAACTGCATAGACTAAAGCTGTGAGATTGTTTGAATATTTGGGGAGAAATGATGGGAAATGCATTTTTTAAACCAACAAAAGGAAAATTGGGCATCTTTTTGACTTCAGAAGAAAGAAAGTGTTGTCAAGGGAAGATAGTCATAATCACACAATCTTGGCTCACTCAAATATTTACAGTCATAATAATGCAAACTTTAACTATTGACTCAACCAAAGTCTTACTATGATGATCACGGGAGAATAAAAAGAGAGAAAACAGACCCCGGGGACAGGTAAGTTCTCTTTTCTTATAATAGTCAACAGAAAATGTCTACAATTGATCAAGTACATCATTTACATTATTCAGAGACAGATTTGAAAATACTAAGTAGGTAACCAGAGAGCTAAGTGTGATTGGCAGGTTGGACTAGGGTGCTGGGGGATATCTTTCTGTATGCTGTGAATATATGTTGTTCCCATTGGTTAACAAATAAGCTGCTTTGGCATATGGCAGGGCAGCTTAGAGGCAGGTGGGAAATCTAAGGAGAGAGACAGCAAAGAGAAAGGTAGAGTGTGGAGAGACACCAGCCTGCTGCCCCAAGGAGCAACATGCCAGCAGATCAGTAAAGACATGGAACACATGGGAAAACATAGATTAATGGAAAGGGGTCAATTTAAGATGATGGAACTAGCTAGTAAGAAGCTTGAGCCATCCAGTTCATAATTAATATCTGTGTGTTTACTTGAGTCTGATCAGCTGTGGGACCGGGCAGGCCACAGGAAAACTTCTGACAGCAATGGGGGGTGGGTGGTTACAGAAGAAGTAGAAGAGGAAATGTCTATGTGTCTTTCTAGCAATAGATGACTTAATTTAGATGTATACAAATGCATACATTAATTTCAGAAATTAAGAATAATTGTTTATGTAATCACACTTAAAGGAAATTAAAAGGTCTTTGAATTAAAATAAATATATATTCTAGATATTCTATATAAAATGTGTTTACACACTATGTATATTATACATATATAATATACACATTATGTGCATTCACATATATATATATATGCACACACATATGTTTATGCATGTGTATATGTGTGTGCATATTACATAATATACATATTATATACACATATTGTATATAATATGCACATATATAGCTATATAGTTCAAAACTTGAACAAATTAAGGTATTTTTTTCTAATTAGCTCTCTGGGAGTCAGTTACTATTTTAAAAAAATGTTTTTCCAGTGACCAGAAACTCACGCCTTGTGTGGAGCCCATTTGAAATCTCAGAGCTGTTTCTAATGTGGAGCCAGTATTTCCCTCTGCAATGTACACCTGTGAGCTAACTCTGTCTCATGTCCCCTGGGAGGTGCTCAGGTGCTTGGGCCACACCAAGCCCAGCAGCCAGCCAGATGATGGCAGATAACTCTTCCCCTGAAGGTAATCTCTCCCTGTGGTTTCACCTGCCTGCTCTCCACCCCCTACCTAGGGTAGTCCTTCTTCCCTAGAATGACCTAAAGGCAGGCCTGACTCTGAGAGTCACACTGGCTGGATGCCATCCCCACTCTGTGTGTCTGCACTTATTATTCAGAAATATGAGGTTCTCAGAAGTTTGGTTCCTAGAAAGGATCTCAGCATGAGAGAATGAACTGAAATGCTCTGGTCTTTCAGAGAGGGACCAGTTCAGCACAGCAGTTCCACCAGAGGTAAATCTATCACCCCAATGCAGCAGGCACACTCAGTCTTTACAGTAGGTCCTAACAACACCCAAGGGAAAACTCAGACTATGCCCCTAGTGGTGGTCCATACTCTCTGTGGGGCCATATTAGCCTTAGTGGGGATATTGCATAACAGTTTCCTCTGAGATTGAAACATTCCATCCTCCAGGGAAGCTCCTTGAGCAGGAAGGTGGACAACTCAAAACAACTTCAGGAAGTCCCTGAAACTGACCAGATTCCCTAGGCCCCTCCCTCTATGGCACAATAATAAGAAAAGATGAGCGTCCCTCTTACAGAGAAGAAAGTTGAGACGCAAAGCAGAATCTCAGCTGAGCTGAGCTGCAAAAAAGACTGCGGCCAGACCAGCTGCCTGGAAGAAGCAGAAACCTGCTGAGCTGCATGGAAGAGATTTCGACTGAGTCACTTGGAAAGGACACTCTCCACCCTGTTGAGGTGCCTGAAGGCTGTGAACTGTATTTCAGGTTCTCAGCTTCATGAGGTGTCACCCATACTGGGGTGGGCTTCGGTGACACTGCTGTCTTTGAGTCATTTCTGCTCCTGTAAGTAACCCCTCACCTATATTCCTGTAAGTGATCCCAATAAAACTTGTGGTCACTAAGCTGGACTTTGGTGACCTTGGACTGTCATGGGCTCCCTAAATAGGGTGAGTAGACATGTGTGTTTTGTCTCCCCAGGGAAAGTTTTGTCACATGACGTGAGGATCTCTCCTACAGCCTTAGAAGAAGACAGAAGGGATTAACTTGTTAGAATTGCCCATTCAGTATGCATGCTGATGCCCAGAATGTTCACATTCTGAAAGTATTTCAGTAAAAGAAGCCAGGCATCTCTTATTATCTCTAATGGAGGTGGGGGTGGGGGGCATTAAAATGGAAATGCATTGACAATGCATTTTGGTGGGCAAGGGGGTGGTAGAACAGCAGCTCTCATGGACTGTCAGGGGATCAGGAACTCCACCATGACGCTCCACACTCGGAGGATTGATATCACTTACATGGCCAGAAACCTATTTTTTTTTTTCAGAGACCACCACAGGCTAAGATTGTCTCACCCTCAGAATGCCACCCCAAAGACCTCCATGTTCATGGAGATTTGCTTCTCCAAGACAATAAAACTAGAGGCATTGAGTGATTAGATGATGATTAATCCTATTAGATGCTGTCTCATCTCACAGAGAGCAGTCAAGACCCCTTCCCCTTGTAAGGAAAAGATACTTGGATCCACTGAGGAGAAACGGCCAGCTTCAGGGAAATGATGAATTACCCAAATCTTGCTTTTACTATTGTCAGAATGTATTTCTGAGGAAACAGCAAAAGTACTGGAGGCTACATTATTTGGAGAGGGGAGAATACAACATGAAAGTTGCTGATAACATTTTATTACTTAATTCCGAGCTTGCCATAATTTTGAAGATACTATGTCATGGAAGAACTTTTAAAAACACACCCTTTTCTCCCCGTGTGAGAACAGAGGCCCCTCTGCTGTCTTTGTGTGGGAATATGGCCAGTTTCAAGTCACCTATTACATGATTGTGAACCCTGCCCCTTTCTACCTCTAGCTTGCATCCCTAAGCTTGGAAACCCTCTTCTCTAACTACTGAATGTACCATGCAAGTGTTTGCTTTAAGTCTCTCTAGAGTCAAACAGCAAAATATCAGTGAACCAATCCTGTTCTTTGGATATTTTTCACTTACCTGTAGCCTAGATAATAATATTACTTGCTAGGATAGAAACACTAGAAGTAGATTACAAATCGATACACTATACAGACACAACAAAAAGGTAGCAGGGCCAGTGGGCAAGGCCATCAGTACAGGAGAGGCGCTGTCTTTAACACAGGGCTCCCAACACTTCTTGAATACTCTGAGTCTTGCTAGGATGTAGAAAAGCAAATGAGGCAGTGTTGCCTGAGAGGAAGTGACACCCACCATTTCCTTAACATTTCTCTGACTACAGCTCATTAAAATGGTCATAATGAGTCGTGAGCTTGAGGGATGACTGGGAAGGAGTTGGGACATGTGGTCTTTGGTTAGGCAACAAATTTCTTACCATAATCCCTTACCAAAGAAGATGGTGATGAGACTGGGAGACAGATAGCTATATTTCTCAAATGGGCACTTTCTCAATAGCTCTGAACTCCAGTCAAAGTAAAATATAATACTCTCCACTGATGTCATTTTACTTAGGAGGGTTTCTTTTCAAAATTCTAATTTATCTTACTTTATAAGAAAAAATGTATTATCTTAGTTTTATTTTCTGCTTGTGAATATAAAACATAAAATATAAAATATTCTGATGAAAGCAACTTAAGGGAGAAAGGGTTTATTTGAGATAATAGTCCCAGGTTTCAGGTCATCATAATGGGGATGGTATCAGGAGCATGTTGCTGCTGCTACATGATGTCTGTAATCAGAAAGAGCATCTGCATGTACGTGCTCAGCTTTCTTTCTCTCTATACATAGCCCAGGGCCTGCCCACTATTAAGATGGCTCTTTCTGGGGGCTGGAGAGTTGGCTCAAAGGTTAAGAACACTAGCTGTTCTTCCAGAGGTCAATTCCCAGCACCCACATGGTGGCTCACAACCATCTATAATGAGATATGATGCCCTCTACATGTAGGCAGATCACTGAATACATAATGAATAAACAAATCTTTTTAAAAAATAGGTCTTCCTACAGCAATTAATAAAATCAGGACAGTCCCCCACAGGCATGACCATTACCCAAGTAACTTTGAATTGTCAAGACAACAATGGACACCGATCATCTCATTTACCATTCCGCAGATAGAATCAATTTTGATTTGGCCCTTCTCTCTATAAACAATTACTATCCACCCATTTGAAAAATCACTAACTTTATAAAAGAGGAGTCAGTTATTGTCACTTGCAGTTAAGCTTTCTGCTAGATGTTCAGGTGACTCACTGAAGATAGACAAGCCGTCTGCTGGCTTGATCTCATGAGCCTAATGAACTCAGGTGGAAAACAGGAATAAACAAAATTTAATGTGACTAAATGATTTGTAATGACTTATTGCCATACCCATAGGTCAGATTATCTCCCAGCCCAAATAAGAGAAGATTCCAAATAACACAGAGACCCTCAACTGGCCAGCATGCAGAGAACAAAGGATTGTACAGAGAAAGTCACAAACTGGACATTCATAGCTCACCCCAAGGCTCCAGGATCTCTGCAGAAGAGGGAGCAGAAAGATCGTAAGAGTCAGGGACGGTGAACAGTCTCTAGGACACAGTGTTTCTCGGACACAACAGGGCAGACCACTATACATATGAGCTCACAGCAATTGTGACAGGATACACAAGGCCTTTGAAAGCTCCAGTCCTGTGGCATTGCAGTGGGACGTGGGCATGGATATGTAATATCACCCCTAGCTATGGAGTTATTAGTGTTGGATGGTTGCTGGGGTGGGGAAAGTAAAGGTGTTTTCCTTTGTTTTTGTTTATGATACAACCCCTGGTAGGCTAGCCAGACAGGAGACCACGCCCCAAGCCTATGAGTAACTGGGCAGGACAAACTGCATTCAATAGGGAAAGGAAAAAAAAAAGTAGTGATCTCAAAATTTGATGGGAAAAGATGGGAGGGTTGGGTGTATGGGAAGAGGAAGAATCGAGGGAGTGAATGTGTTCAAAACACAAGAATTAATAGCATTTGATTGAAAAGGTCAGGTAGTGAGCAGGAAGCACTAAAAATAAAACAGTGCTGATAAGGACAGTGGCTGGAGCTATTCAGATCTTGAGGCTAGGGATGTCTTCTTGGAGGATGGCACATTTGCACTTGGACACCAGTGACAAGAATGAGTTGAGCATTGTGAGATTGTGGCTCAGGACTTCCCAGGCTGCAAATGATCATGGGCTTGACTGTGAGACAGACCAGTGGTCAGAGAGCTGTGGTGCTAAGGAGGCAGTGGGGAGCAACTGTGGTTGAAGCAGGAGAGTCACCCTCCCTTCACTTGGCTGCTATTGTCAGAACCGACCAAAGGGGCAGCAGAGGCAAGAGGAGCAATCAGGAGATGGTTATGGTGGTCCCAAGCAGGATGACAGCAAGCCTGGAACCACAAGCAGCTGAGGAATGGACCACGGGGCTGATGAATAGTGTGGAGGTTCTGTGGCCTGGACTTGCTGAAAGGTTTGTTTCAGATGAAACATGAGGAGCCCAAACTGCCTCCAACTTGTGATTCTCTGATGTTCAGTAGCTGGTCTAGTCTTTGAGAGCTCTAAAGAAAGCTTTCATAGGGTCTAGGCAGAGGGTCAGGAAATGTCTCTGTTTCTTTTACTTCCTGCTTTATTTGCCAGAACGTATCTCTGTCATTGTTTAACTTTTGCAAGAAAATGAAAACAGCCCTCGCCATTTACTCAGAAAAGCTGGCACAGGGTGAGAAATGTGGTACCAGTCTCTGTACCCGAGTCCCAGCAGGGGCACGAGATGTCCTTCTGGCTGAGAGAGCTGTCTGGAGCATTTGAATTTAATCAGACCATAACATATTTCTTTGCCCTTTTACAATGATGATGAGTAACTGGCTCCCAAGTGGGTGAGTTGTATTTTAGAGGGAGGGCAAATAAAATCACTCTTGGCTTGGGGCACTTAATATTTAATTGAGTCATAGCTACACAGACCATAACTGAATATGTATGAAGAGAATAACACAGAGAAGTTTTTCTATCAAAGGAGTTTTTCTCTACTTTCCTTTTGCTTCGTCATTCAGTGAGAAACGGTCCTCTGTTGATTCTGGTTTTTGTTTTTGTTTTTCCCATTTGGCATAGGCTGCAGATGGGAGGCCCAAAGTGTGTGTGCTGGGGGATGAGGAGGGGTGGCGAAGTCCCTGTCTGTATGTCTGTATGCTCCATAGGGGAGCAGATCCTTAAGTGCTGCAGCTAGCAGAGAATTGAGAATTTGGGGACATCACAGACGCATGACAGCCACAAGTCAGCCCCTAGATCAGAAAGTCTGGAGTCTGCATACACCTTGCTCAGACCGCGAGCAAATGGTAGTGGTTTCGTGCAAACTCTTTACTACTAAAGAGGTGTTACAGCCTTGTCCTTAGACAGTAAATCCTCTCACTTGGAGGTGGGAAAAGATGTAGAAAAAGAAGTCTGGAGGTAGCTGAAGGATGGTCTTCTATGAGAGTTCACCACTGGCATCTGTGCCTTTTCTGTTAACACTGATCTAAGGCTTACTGCCTAGAAGGGGATTCAGTAGCTACCAAAGCTGCTATTGAAACTGTGAGCGTGATAATGGCGGCTCAACATTAAACCAAATCATGTGGCCTTTTTTTTTTTTTTTTTTTTTTTTTTTGAGCACACAGGGAGTAAATGACCAACTACGGCAGCATTTCTGTTAAAAGGAGACCTTGCTCTCTATTGAACTTCGGCTCAGTAACTATTTCCATAAATAAATGTATAGTGCAGCTAATGTTTATTTTCCCAGTTTTAGTGTTTTGTGTTATCTTTATTTTGAACATATTTTTAGAGTCTATAGCAGGTAACTCTAGGAGTCTTTGGGGATGTTTCTTTTGTCTTCACAGTGCTGGGATAGAACTCCATGCCTGGTACGTGCGGGGCAAACACTCTACCATTGAGCTGATTCACTAGCACTCCCAGGGGCTTGTGGTGAGTAATACAAACACTCCTCTGGATGTCTTTAAGGGTACCTCCATAGGACATCAGTTAAAGGGGACCTGCCTTAAATATGGGTGACACCACCCCGTCGGCTGGATGGAACAAAAGAGGAAGAAAGACAGGGCCATCCTAGAGCAGACATGCCCCCTTATGTAGGCTTCCTGGGCCTGGTGAGGTGGGGTGTTTGGTTCAGCCGATCCTCCCTCCCTTGCTGCGCTGAGACTGGACCTGTGAGCCCAAATCAATCCGTCCTCACTCAAGCTGCTTCTCTCTAGTATTTGAGCACAGTATCGCAAAACTAACTAAAATAGGAATCTCTGGTCTGAGGAATCTATCCTACAGAATCTTTCTTTTTCTCTCAGTATCATGAATTTCCTGACATTTCCCCTCATTTTAGGCTTGGTATTTAGTCAGTAATTAGCCAAAATTTTGCACTGGCTTTCTGGAAATTGCCATGAATGTTGAGTCACTAACTGAATATATATATATATAATTTTAGAGTGGTTTTGGATTCACAGAGAAGTTCCGAAGCTAAGAAAGACTGGGTTTCTGGATGCTTAGATTTCCCTGTTGCTAGCATTGCACATTCATCACAACTAATGAAACAGTGTCATTACTAACCCAAGTCCATCTTTTGTTAACATTTTCTTAGTATTTACAGAGTGTCCCTTTCTATCCAAGGACCACATTCAGAAAATCATGTTACAGTTAGTTTACTGTGATGTTGCTTGAGTGTGAAATGTCCTCCTAGGCTGATATGTTTGCACACTCACACACTCGGACTCTAGCTGGTGGTGCTGATAGGAAGGTTATGAGCCCTTAGGGCAGAGGCTGGTCATTGGGCATGGGCCTTTGGAGTGATATATTGATTCTGCTTCTAGCCTGAGAGCTTGGCTTCTTGTCTTTCCTGGCAATGCTACCAACCCGCTCACACTCTGCCGTTGTGCCAATCCCATAATGACAGGCTGAGCCTCTTAAACCATGAATTAAAATAAACCTCTCCATGTTCCTGTGGCAGGCCACAGCCAGTAACACATCTTGTCTCGGTAAACTCCTCAAGACAATCACAGTTTCTGTGTTTATGAGAACCTTGACTCTGTATCTCCCACACATTTAAAAGTGTGTCCTCAAAAGATATAAATAGAAAAAAAAATTTCAAGAAGAAAATGGTAAATCAGGGTGTGTGTCTTGAACCCTTCCTTCAGATTTGAAAAATTAAGTAAGCAAAAGCTTGGTAAGGCTATACAGTATAAATCTCATGATGATCAAACCCAAGATCTATATAATTCAACTATTAGAACTCCCACCCTTTCAAGGTTACATAAAATATTTACAAAGATTGACTATCTGCTCACAAGCCAGGTTTCAAGAAATATAATAATCATGGCACATAAATTAGGAATTAATTACCAAAGATAATTAAAAACCCACACAAATTTAAAAATAAAAGAGTACACATAAATAATTCAGTGGATCAAATGAGACAAGGAAGTGAACTTAGGAAATATTCAGCACAGACTGGATATGTCACAACCTTTGGGATGTAGCTAAAACATAACTTAAGAGGGAAAGTTTGACTCTTAAATGTGTATCAAAAAAGAAAAAAGTCTGGTTTTAAATTCAGTGCACAAAGATTATTCATCTTTAAAAAAAATTATTTAGCTTTAGTTTATGTACATCGGTGTGAAGGTGTCAGATCCCCTGGAACTGGAGCTACAGAAAGTTATGAGCTTTCACGTGGGTGTTGGGAATTGAACCCCAGTCCTCTGAAAGAGCAGCTACTGCTCTTAACCTGAACCATCTCTCTAGTAACAAAGGTTACGGTTAGCATTCAGACCCACTTCTTGGAATCCTGGCCAAAAAGCAGATAATATCCCAGCCTGCCCAGCATCCAAAGTTCCTGTTCCCCGTTCCCTTTAAGAAAAGACTCCTCCCTCTTTGCTCGCTCTCTCTCTCTCTCTCTCTCTCTCTCTCTCTCTCTCTCTCTCTCTCTCTCCCCTCACTCTTACCCCCAGCAAATAAAACTCTCTACTGAGCTCCTGAGTGCTCTCTGCATGGCACCTTGGTTCCACACGCCAAGGCCTCTCACTCATGGTATCAGAACAACTACTCTTTGAGAAAAGACTGGGGATGCAGCACATTGATGGGGCAGTGGCATGCACAAGATCCAGGGTTCAACTTCCAGCTTTGCAGTAAATAGATAGATAGATAGATAGATAGATAGATAGATAGATAGATAGATAAACAGATCAGAGAAAAAAGAAAATAAAACCCGAGGAGGAGGGACCTTCTTTCAGCTCTGTAACCATGAGGTTATGCAGAAGAGTATTACCACGGAAAGGTGACCTGAGTATATATGTCTAAGCAAAACTTAAGTTAAAGTAATAACATGAAGCCATGCCCATAATGATCTTCAGTGAGATCTCGCTTTTTCTCACGAGGTGTCCCTTTTTTCTGTACTACTCCACATCAACTATTGATGTTGACATCTTGCTAACGATGTCAAATAGCTAAGTGTTTATTCTTCCAGCAATAATATAAAATAATAATAATAATGACAATATTCTGCTTAGCTACAATACTATTGCCACTTCAAAGAAATGAATGCAAATTCCAGAAGACCACCAGACAGCCCAGCCTCTGTGGCTGTTCTCAAGTGTTCTTCCATAGCTCCTTACTTCCGCTGTAAGATCTGAGTGTAGGCTCAGTTGATATGTTTCTCTTTGTTTTTGTTTTTTTAAAAGTCTAATGTCTACATCCAAAACAGTTCTCTTCCATTTAAAATCCAAGAGGAGTTTTAAAACACTCTTGTGGTTGTCCTGGAGAACACACTCAAGTCAGCGATGGACTCACACATGCTAGGCCAGTGCACTATGGTGGGCTACACTCCTATCACAGATTACTTCATCTGCCACCATTGAGCTGGTTCTTCTGTTCTTAGAGCTTCTGCACACGGGAAGTTAGAGCTACAAGGCCTGGTTACTACATTCAGCTTAAAACCCTTCAGGCTGGAAGCAATCACAGGTAATTTCCCAATTTGGAGCTGTGGTTCATGGAGCCACTAGTACAGACTATACCACTGCTGTTGGTGACCATCAGCTTTTCCAGCACAATAATAAAATTTCCCCCTTGAATTGGTGACTTATTTGGTGATGTTTTTGTTCTATGAGAATATTCCGTTCCCCCAGTTCCCTACAACCATTTGCCGAGTTGTTTTAGCTTCCTCTCATGATCTTTGCTTGAATCAGTTATATTTAGGTTTAAGAATGAATGGTGATTTCAGTGATTTCTCCATTAGCTTTGGAACTGTGAATAAGCTTCAAGCTTCACGGGCCTTTTTGGTGTGCACTGTGGAGTTACTGAGCAGGGAAGGGTGAAGAACAAAAGATGAAAGGCCTGTTATGGAATTTAAACCAAGATCCCAAAGTTCCAATGGTACTTTCTCACCTCGAGGCTCCTTGTAGCGACACCTGCTCTAGTTGGACATTCCTCCTAATTGAGACAATTTATAGAGACCATGATGGGCTTCTAACATCCAGCTATAAAGATTTCCTATGAGCAAGGGTATGGATCTACAATATAAAGTATTTGTTAAATGCATGCATGTACAGATGTACTATGAAGCCCTTGGAGGATAGCAGAAGTTTACTTAATGAAAAAAATTTCTGCAATGTAAGTTAGTAAAATACAAGTCAGACACAGACCCATTCCTTTCCTGCAAGCTCCAGGTGCTTATGTAGATATGAACTTTGGAAGGTTAGGGTCATCAGATTCCTGTCATATCAAGATTAAGGCTTTATTTCAGCAGTTTTACAAAGAGACATTTTGTGAAAAACAAGTATCTAGTGCACTTTCTTCTCAATATCAAATACCTACACAGGTGTGACCCCACTTCCTGTCACCCCCAGCCTCCCGTCCCTTGGCTTCTAGCTTTCCCAAATCAGCCTCACTGAAAGGAATAAGAGAGAGGTAGGTTCCCGCAGAACACCGGGAAAGCGTGCAAGGTAGACTTCCCAGTTCCCAGGCCCTCACCCCAGTCTGCCCAGGAGACCTTTGCTTCTTCATGCCTGCTTGTGCACACAGCTTTGCACCCACCCACAGGCAACCTTTAGCCTGCACTCTTCTGCCTCCAGGGGCAATTCTTAGACTCCCCGAGTCTCCCTCAATTCCTTTCTCAGTCTTTCTCAGCAGCATTAAGTCTTAAAACTATCCCAAGAAAGGAGAAGGTAATGAAAAGCCTTCAATTTTCTCAGAGTTATTCTTTAATTACCAAAGGTGGTTGTAGACAACAAATATTTTTCTAACAAATTTTTCAGCATTAAATAAATGTTCTGTTTTTTCCTATGTGTTTCTTGCATAATAGACATGGAGAGAAAATGGGTACCCTGTCATTGTCTTACATTGGGGGAATGTTCTAGTACACTCTGAGGTACAGATGAGACTGAACAGGGTAGTACAAGGTAGGGGCCCCACAGCTAAAAGACCAAGACACTTGTCACGGGGTAGAGATTGGGGGTGATTGAAGCAGGGGAGCTGCTCCTGAACTGGGGAAGATATGGGGGATTAGAGCTCTAGATAGGATTTTTTTTTTCTTAAATTCAGATTTAAGCAAAAGCATAATGCATTGTCTCATCCACGAAGGAAACTGGTTTCTCCTTTTATGTTTCTTTATTCCTCTCCCTTATTTCACTTCTTAATTCAGCAGACTCTTCCTGTAAAATGTAAACATGCCTGTAAATCAAGTTAGAGAAGTAACACTTCCCTACCAGCATTTCCAGCAAAATAAGTTGGCATGGGGCAGGCACCTGCCCACAGGTAGGGATATATGCATAGTTGACTTGTGTCTGGCAGGGGGTTTCTCCCAAAACCAGACTGCAGGAGAAGGGCTGGACATCTGAGGAAGTCTGGAACTACTTGACAAACACTCCCCATGACAAAGGCTTGAGCCACTACATACAACGACAAAACTCCGTCGACAGCTCATCGTTTCTCTCCTCAGAGGTTTCAAGTGCTTCTCAGAGAAGGAAAACTATGAATGTGCTGCTGGACAGAAACTGACCTCAAGTCAGCAAGAATACTATCTGACCCTCCACCGTGAGAATGTGTAAGGAGAGTACTGATGAGGTGACATGTGAATTTTATGACCAGAATGGGGACTCTTATATGTAAAGGTTTTCATTCCTGAATAGCCCCACATGAGTTATTCCAGAAACAGATCTCTCAGGCTCCAGTCATCTGAAAAGCTCTCCCAAATACCAGTTTCCTAAAAGCTGTTGTGGCTGCTTCCACCAGCCACTGCCTTTCTTTGCTTTGATGAAATTTTAACACAGCAAGTAAGCAAGCTAGACCACCGGGTAAGATTTTTTTCCAGCTGCATTTTATATGCTTATTTTTATATAATTATTTATTTGTATGTGTGTGCGTGTATGTCTGTGTACCCCATGTGCACCTGGTGCCCACAGAGGTCAAAAGAGGACATCAGATTCCCTGGACCTGGAGCTACAGATGGTTGTAAGCAACCATGGGGATGCTGGGAACTGGATGAGTGTCCTCTGCAGGGCAGCCCTCCAGGTATTTTAACTGAAAGTTGGTTTTCCAGCACACTTGTTTGTTTTGTAATTCATAATTATTATTTCTAAAAGCTTTTGTTGTTTTCCATTCTGCTTACACACCTCCTTGTTCAGGACCTACGACCACTGGATAAGGAAGAAAGGAGTGACAGAATTACACTGAACAGCTGACAGCCTACAGCACACCACTCCACATACACTCGTTCTGTAACTGAGGCGGCTCCCATACCCGACTTGCAGTTTCATGTCTGTGGAACAGAGGGTTTTCACAACATGCGACATATCCGCATGGATCGGGAGTAAAAACTACGCCATGTTGACCACAGTCTCTAGCATGGGTGATGCTCAGCGCCTGTTACTTCTTCTCATCATGGTCTTTCCTAACTTCTTCAAAGCTAGTAGCGCTTTCTCCTACACTGGGATTCTCAGTGTCGAGACAGCATCCAACGACTATAAAACAAAACATGTGCAAAACAGCTTGAAATCTGATTTTGGTTCCTCCTCTAACGAATAGCTACAGACTGGAGTCTACTCACAAGTCCTATTCCTTCTCAGAGCAACCACTGAATGAAGGGCAGCCAAGAAAACTAGAGGAGGTGAAATTGCCATCTCCTTTGAGAGGCACCCTCAGAACATGGCTTGGCAAACTATAACCCATGCTCTAAATTCAATCTACCACCTGATTTTTGTGTAGTCTGTAAGGTAAGGACTTTTGTCTTATATTTTTATGTAAGTGAAAATTTAAGTATCTTTTCTTTCTCTCTCTTAAAATGTTTATTTTATGTGTGTTGGTTTTTTCTCAGCATGTATGACTGTGTAGTGTAGGGTCTGAGGAAACACTGAAGGAAGACCCCGGAGCAAAAAGCGTTTTCTATACCAGCATACATGTGGGGCTGGCTGTTCACCTGTACAAAATGGCAATGACCCTGAGAGGAATGTGCAGGCTCCTTTTAAGCACAGTTAAGGTGAGTTTCAGGGACAGTTAGGTCATCTCAGATATGATTGGTTAAACAAACAGCAGTTTATGTACATGTTAATTTGGTTGAGGTTTAGTCTTATATTTAGACGTAGTTGTACAAGCTTGGGCAAGTCTGGACGTGACTCAGAAGGGGCTGCTGGGTCTATCCTTGAGACACTGTGAGACTGACTTAGATCCTCTGTGTTCCTTCTCTCTTTCAGCCCAGAATGTAAGGACATTGTGGATAAGTGGTCCTTTTTAGAAGAGACACCTGTTTTGCCCTTTTCAGAGAGCTGCAACTTAAATTCAGTTGTAAAAAGTGAGAGAGTTTAACCCCTTCAGTACCACATATGTCCCTGGTACACACAGAGGCCTGAAGAGAGCATCAGATCCCCTAGAACTGGAGTTCAAGTTACCACATGGGTGCTGGGAATGGAACTCAGGTCCTCTGGAAGAGCAGCCAGTGCTCTTAACCACTGAGCCATCCCCCAGCCCTTCCCCCTTTCTCTTTCTCATCTTGGGAAACCCCTTCTCCCAGTGAAGACCCGCCTTGCCTGCCTACATTGCCACTGTATATCTTGGTAGGCATCATGGCTTGGCCTGAGAAATGGAGGCTCTCAGAAGCACCTGGGGGAACTTAATTAAACCCCTCCTCAGACACATTGAAGCTGGGAAAGGGCTGGACAGCACACTTTGGTTTATGCGCCACACGCGATTTGGATTCCAGGCTAGGAGCCACTGTGGTGGAGGGCTCAGTAAACAGCAACCTGTGGTAAAGGAATTGAGGCATCTCCCACGGTATTCTCCTCTGTGCTTTCTGAAGCTGTCTGAGGAAGTCGGGATTCTGCATCAGGCTGTGGCATGCTGTCTTCATCCCTGATTCAATCACTCCCATTCCCAGAGGTCTGAATGTCTCTCTCTCACCATCCCTGGCTGGTGGGGTCATAACTTCCTTGCTATCTTACCCACCGTGGCCTCTGCCTTTACTCCCCATTTACTTTTCCTAATCTCGTCCGTTCTTACAGAGGAAGAGAGGAAAACTGCTTCTTATTGTTGCTTAACTTACCAGCAGCACCAGCTTCCTGCCAATAACACCACCACTTTCGAGTCTTCGCAGTTTTTTTTATTACTGTTTAAATTAGTTTTACCTCATGCTTCATACCAGGAAATAAATCTCTAGAGTCCCC
Source organism: Onychomys torridus (assembly GCF_903995425.1). Lineage (NCBI taxonomy): Eukaryota > Metazoa > Chordata > Mammalia > Rodentia > Cricetidae > Onychomys > Onychomys torridus. The sequence continues at coordinate 4,651,051 of NC_050454.1, read as the reverse complement.
TTGCCTACTATCTAAATTGCTGTCTCTGCTAGTAGGTTATTTGCAGCAATTTTGAGCTGATTAAAAAATAAGGAAATGTACCTTCCATATTTATGGGAAAGGAAACTGGGGCCCACAGAGAGAAGCAGGCTGCCGTGGGTCACAAAGACAGTTCAGTGCAGGGCTGGACTGCAGATACATCACGTCCAGCTCCGTTTTCCTTCCTACTGTGCTGTGTAGCAATCCTCTGAGATAAAATATTTCATTGAAGAAGGAGGTTTGTTAAGAATCCGGATGTCCTAGAGGGAGGTGAAACATCCTAGTGAGAAGCTCCCTAGGACTTGGACAGTTCTAACTTGGGGGTCATTAAAACAGAGGAAGTAAACAACCCAGAAGCTTCAGGAAAGCCCTGAAGCTAACTAAATGCACTGGGTCCCTTCCTTCCAAAGCTTATATGAGCCGCATGGGATGCTGAGAAACACTATCTGCCTGCAAGTTGTTCAGTAACCTCCAGATGCCAGCATTTCTGAGGCATCCTCCATGCTGGGGTGGGACTTTGGTGATACAGCTGTCTTTGAGTCATTGCTGCTCCCTGAGTAACCACTTGCCCTTTTCCTGTAAGCAATCACAATGAACACATGGGTTCACCAAGCTGGACTTTGTTGATGTCCTTCCTCTGGCCTGTCATCAATTATTCATATCTACTCAGAAATAGCGTCACACACCATGCTGCCATATGGCTGGCCCCTGGCTTTGTGACAACCGTTTGTCTCTCTGTCTGGCCCGAGCACTTTCCCCCAAACGGCTCCTTGCCATACTCTAATGATTAGAATACACAAAGGAAAACGGAGTGTTGGTGGTGGTAATCACAAGGAAATACTGGAGAGACTGACTGACAACTTTGTGTTGGTGACAATCAGGAGATCCAGCTGTGAATGCTCCAGCCTCCATATCTACAGTCAAAGAAACAGGAAATGGCAGACACCCCACCGCACAGCACAGAGAGCAGCTCTGTCAGTGACTGGGTCCTAAATAACTGCCTCCAGCGGCCTCAGATCTGCACTGTCCAATCAGTGGAGTCTGTAACTACAATTTACATGTGTGGGTAGCTGCTGAGGCACTGTATCCAAGGCTTTCGCATCGGGGAGTATACATATTGAACATTTCCATCATGTCTGAAAATTCTTTCGAACAGAGCAGTTCTGGGTGCTTTGTGGGATCAATGTCTCCAGTGGAGAAAGATTATGAAGAATTCACACTGTCCCCTCGGGCTCAGCCGTTCAGCATCCGTGGCTCCCTTCCTGCCATTCCCATATGGGACCTGTCATCCCTCGAGACTGGAAGCGCCTTGACTGTCATGTCTGCCTTTGGTTAATTTTATGTTCCCACAGAATTGAGCGCAGGACCTGATGCATGAAAGACTTCAATAAATGACTTCAGTGAATGTATACATTACACCAAATAAAACTGTGATTTAATTTAATGTTCTTTATTTTATACTAGTTTTAAAACAGCTGTACTCAATACAGTGGTTAAAAAAATAATGTTGGTTAAAAAAAAGAACAAATGTTGAAATTGGCTGCATATCAAGTGAGGATCAGATTAATTTCCTCTCCTCTAGAGGGAAGACTGATTCTTTGGAGCAGATATGGCAGGCGGCAGGCAGAGAGGATAGAAGGGTGGAGCCCAGTGTCCCAGCAAGTATGGGTTCACAGGTGTGAGTGCATCTACTGGGAATTACCTTGGCTTTCTCCACAGGACTCTGGGGTGGCATTTGAACTCATAATTCTAAGCTAAAAGACGGCATGGAGTGGTGTGTCGGAGACCAGGTTTTGGAGCCAGCCCCAACGCTGAGGAATTATTTTTGTGAAGATTTGTCTCTTCATGAGAACCTGGGCTGTAATCCCAACCTGGGTCCTACCCAGCACACAGGCAGGATAAAAGTGAAGCTCAAAGACGAGGAAACTCCAGGAAAACTGGGGAGCCTGAACAAGGTATGTACGTCACTATGAAGGCCAGTGGTCCTGATGCTTAGAAACGACACATTTTATTAGATGTTTGGATGAATAGAATGATTTTGCACATACACGCTCCAGTTTTCCTAGTCATTTCTCCATTGGTAACAACTAGATTGTAAGTAGCTATACTTGCCAAGAACTCCTGAAAATATTTCTGGCCTTGCAGCTAGTATCTACTATGTAACAAAGTACTTAGTTGAGACTGGACCAGCCTTATATTTGTTGAATTAATGCTATAGACATGAGTATTTCAGATAAGGCAATAAAAATAGGTTTCTGTTTTTGTCTGTTTTTTTTAAATGTGTTTTTTCCCTTTTAGAATCCCTTCAAAATATTATTCCAGTTTTCCTGTGGTATCATAACACATCAAACAAAGTAAGAAACTATTCAAAAGTAATGAGAGGGTGGGCCAGAGAGGAAGAGGAGGGAAAAGAACCAATCCAAACTCAGCCTATCTATGAGAGGCAGGCAATGTGCTTGATCTCACGCCACCCACATAACAACTTTTAAGGGAAGTACCCAAAGTCACATAGCTGGCCAGTGGGACTGCGCTATCTGTCTGACCTTTGCATTTTGACCTCTAAACTGACTAGACGCTGATGGAGGGTTTGGATCTATATTCTTGGCTGCAAGCCCTCAGCTCCCCCTGGCACACTCTGAATGTCTACATGTCTTTGAGCATATTGGAAACTCCTTGCATTGAGCAGCTCTCTGCTGGTCATGCTAGAAATGTGATGTGCCCAGTGAAGCTACAGATCCCTTTTACCCTTTAGAAAAATTCTAGGCAGTTTGGGAAGGTTTTCTGGGCCAAGATAATCATGTTTAAATATCTTGATCTTGTTTGCGATTACAGTAACTCTGTTCATTATTCTATGTCGTTATGGCAGCAGAGAAAGGGGGGTGTGCCCAAAGCATGCGGCTGACCTTTGCATTACTTCGTTAACCTTACACAACCTCGATCCGGTGTCATTGTCTGTATTTGTAAATGGATGACTGTATGGCCTGAGGAAAATAAACTGACAATGGTTGCATATTACGTGAGGGGGAAGAAGCTGGTGAGGGATTGAGGGATACAACATCTGCAAGAATATTGCCCTACAGTCATTGCTCAAGGCATGGAAACTTATTGGACTTCATCTTCATCTATGAATCAGTGTTGATAATTTTTTTTTCTTCCCAAGGATTAGGTTAGGGAGCACGTTTGAAAACATTTTGTAAGTTATAAAGTTCCATTGAATTCTTAGTACTTAGGAAGAGTCTGTTTGTGATGGGTGATGGACCTGAGATGGGACAGGGTGACAGTCATGGGGCTAAGGCATAATACAGTGATTTGTTTGGTCTTAATCAGCCAGAGATAGAAGATTCATTTCTCTGCCTGTGATTTAGCACATAGGAACCAGGAACAGGAGCTATGGCTGTCCCCTGTGGGAAGCCTACCCTGGAGCCAGCAGCTTGCTTCTGGCCAACATTCCCACCCGCCCACAGCATGGGCTCCTTCCCAGCTCACAACCCAGCAGCCATTCTGACAGGAGTTTACCTGTCTCTTTCTCCTTGAGAGTAAAATGTGCTGTTATCCAACTGTTTTCCCCACCATTCTCCTCTGCAGTGAACGCCTCCCTCACCTGAAGTCCATGTCATTTCAGAGAAGCCTTGTGAACATTAACATCATCCTGCATCTGTGGGAGTGCATACATTCAGGGTCAGTCCCTCTCACCAGAGGGGTAGCTCACAGCATCTGTACTCCATGTCTGCCCTCTCCAAGTGCCTGGGACATGGAAAAGACATGTGTCCTGAGTACAAGACTGACGCCTTGTGTGTGAGACAGGCAGCAAGACCTAGTGTTAAGAACTTAAGATGACGCAAAGCTTCCGTTCAATTTTAGCTGCATTTACTAATGTGTGGGAGTAAACCAGACACAGCCTACAGCCAGAGGAGCCTTGGGACTGTAGAACAGGGATCATGACACTCGCCTGCCTCGCTGCAAGAAATATTGGAAGCTAAATGGAGTGAAGAAAAGCTCAATGTTAGCTTCCGGTACCAGCGTGGCTGAGCTGTAGCACATGGATATTTAATCAAATACTGAATGAACCTTGGGGTGTCACTGGGGAAGTACTTTGTAAATGTTGTTAACATCTCCAGTTGGTTAACTTTACATAAAAGGAGATTGCTTTGTATGATATCTATGGGCCACAGTTGAAAGCTTTGGGATGAAGACACTGAGTTTTCTCAGAAAAGACACTTGTCTTCCTGGTGAGCTTTTGCCTGAGCCTGGGGCCTACAGACCCGCTTTACAGCTTACTCTCAACACCATCCAGTCAGTCAATCGTGAGCATGGTTGCTAGAATTCCTTCCCTGGGGAAGATGTAAAGCAACTTCTACCCCTCTTCCTGAGGTGTCAAAGACAAACCAAACAAAGTGCACTCTGGGAAACCAAGGAATTTTTCGGGCTTTCTTACAGAGCTTAGGTGAGAAGTTACTGGGATGTGGACACCCCTTCCTCCACTTGCAGCTCCTGGAAGGCCTTACCCAGCAGGGACGTGGACTCCCCCAGTAGCCTGCTGGTGAGCCCTCCTACCCTCCACCTGCCTCTACACACTCTAGCCCCTCTCCCAGGCCAAGGGGAGACTTGATAGGTAGTAGAGAGCAACCGTATACTCGGGAGAGAAACTTGGGGTCTACTCCTGCCAGATGTAAACCATTGATAAGCCAGCTGGAATGATCTTTTGCAAGAGGGTGCAGCTCAACTCGCCAAGGTGGCAGATGTTTGGCACTCGTGGCAAGAATAAATAAATCTAGGTATATGCTATGTATAATTTCAAGGAGCATACATACATAACATATTGAATACATGCCTGCATATACATAAATGGTTTCTAGAGAACACTGAGGGGGATTGGAGAGTGTCGGTCATTACAGAAGGACAGAAAATGAAGGGCAGATGTGAATGAGGGAGCCAGCTACCTCACTGTTTAAACCATGGGAGAGAAAGGGGCGGATACTCAACACAGCTGTCTCCATCTTCCTTGGAAACTGCAGAGAGCTGGAATGCTTTCCACCTCCCCAGGTCCTGGCTGGGATTAGGCTGGCACACATCTCACAGGGCTGACCATTTAGGGCACAGATTTTAACAGACTGGTCCTAAAGGGGGGGGCGGGGAGTACAGTAGGGGCAGCCACAACCGACAGCATCCCGCACCATAGCCTTGGAGCTGTCTGTGTGAGTGTTCTGGCAACCTAATTAGTACAGGTTCCCTCTGAGGCCGGGGACTTTCTTTGATTAATGCCTTCATTAAAAGGTCTCCCCTAATCAATCAGTATATGCTGGCCGGAAGAAGGTTCTCAGGCTTAACTACAGGTCCGGTGCTTGAGAATGAGGAGTCTGCAGTTGAGGGGTGGGTGAGTGGGTCTTCTTGCAGACACTGCTTGCCCTTCAGCCGTCCCTGGCATTATCCTGAGCCCCCCACTCCCACACCACAGACATTTTATGACAGAATAAAGATTAAACCCCATGTGGCACATTTTTTTTTTCTCAGAGAGAAAGGTTCTCAGTCACCTCAATAATTAGCTCATTTGGGACAGGAGATGCTATCTCTGGCACTCCTTCACTGCTGTGACAGCTACATTAATTATTCTCTACCTCTGTGCATCAGCATGAGCTTTGAAACCTGTTTCACATCGTTCTTTGTCCTGTGCCCACTATGTGCCAGTCCTTGGGTTTGTCCTATGCCCACTATGTGCCAGTTCTTGGGCTTGATCCTGGAATGAAAGGTGATGGTCATGACATTAGGGATGTATTTATCCGCCTCAAAAATGGACCTTTTTAAACATTATGCTGGAGAAAGGGTGCCGAAGGGAGGGGATGAGGAGAGCACTAGGCTTATGATCAAAGCTCACTGTAACCTTCCCTGGTGGCTGCCAATGTCAGAAGGGCAGAGTCCAGTGCCCGATGGCAGAGGCTATCTTCTAGGCCACCTGGCAGGTGTCATGGCCAAGTGAAGACTGCTGGGCCAGAGGGGTAGTGGTGTGTACTATGAAGGTGTCAACATTTACGGCAGGGTCTACAGAAGCAAGGTAAGTCACCTGACCTTTCTCTGAAAGAGGATGAACACCAACTCTTCCCAGGGTCCCTGCCACTTCTGAGCCCCAGTGGCAACTTTTGTTGCACTTTGTGAGCTATAATGCACAAGATGGAGCTAGGACAGGCTGCCATGGTCCACCTCAAGGTGTTGACTGGGACCCCTCCACCTTATGACAGGAAAAAAAAAAAGCAGATTGTGGTCCCTGCCACCCTCAAGTTAGTGCAGCCAACGCCTACCAGAAAGTTTGCATACCCGTGTCATCTGGCTCATGAGGTCAGCTGGAGTACCCGGCAGTGACCGACACTCTGGAGGAGAAGCCAAAGGAGAAAGCTAGGATCTGCTCCCTGAAGAAGCTGCTCATGAGGCTATGGAAACAGGCAGAAAAGAACATGGAGGGGAAAAATACCAGCAACTTCACAGAGGTCCTCAAGACCAGTGGGACCCTGCTGTGAGCCCAATAAAGATTGTGCCTCAAAAAAAAAATGATGAAAATGAAATCATTATACACTAATAAAATAAAGCAAGTGAAGTCCTTTGCTTTCCTCTGAAGTTGTGGCAAGAAGGCCTTCACCACACATGGGATGCTAGCTGGCATCATGGTGTTCAATTTCCCAGCTCCCTGGATGATCCTGGCCATCAGACTACTGTGTTAGTGAGATCAAGAGATTCCACCTCTGAGTGAGGCCAGGGTTGCTTGTCTTGGAGTCTGGTTACTTTTCTTGGCAGGCTGGTCTCCTATACCATCTACAGTCCTACAAGCAACCAGGTATTGTTCTTAGGGGCTGAATGGTACTCCGCAGCTGGCACCTGCCATGTTCTCTTCATCCACTCATCTGATGGTGTTGGCTTACCTGTCCAGACTCCCTGACTTGGCTGTTGTGAATGGGTAGAATAGAGTTTGTCTTGAAAATGTTAAATAGGACTGGAGAGATGGCTCAGTGGTTAAGAGCACTGGCTGCTCTTCTAGAGGTCCCGAGTTCAATTCCCAGCAACCACATGGTGGCTCACAACCATCTGTAGTGAGATCTGGTGCCCTCTTCTGCCCTGCAGGCATTCATACAGGCAGAACACTGTATACATAATAAATAAATAAATCTTAAAATGTTAAATAAACAATCCAAAGCATTCTTCTGGGAAGAGGCACTGTGGTATCTTTGGGAGGGACTATCCAAATGCCAGAGGAGTTAAGGAAGGTTCGATCTGGGTGGTTTAATACTGCCAGCTTCTTTCTAGGTATAGGCAGAAGCCTAGACAGTCTATGACAGCGACAGAGCAGAGCTGTGGAAGCAGCTCCTTCCCCTCTCTCCAAAAGGAACCACAGGAGCAGCTCCTGTTATACTCCATCCAGGAGGAAGGCAATCCCCCTCCCTTCCTTGAGAGCCAGTGCTGGGGCAAAATTCCCCATGGAATCCAATTCTGAACAAAGCAACACAGCTGGTACCTGATAAGTAGTGAATTCTATTTACCAGAGACCCTTTACAGCAACCGCATGAGACAGACAACGCTGTCATCACCACTGTAGAGACAGGAAAAAGAAGCACCGAGAGCCGTGATTCACCCAGGCCCTGTGAACCTTCAGAAGGAAGATGAGAACCCAGACAGCTTGACTCCACAACCCAGGATAACAACCACTGTTCCACACTGCTTCTTAACAACCCACCACTGTGCTCTAAAGCTCTTGGCCACCAGTACCTCCTCAAGAAGCTCAATGTGACACACTAATATATTGCTATTTAACCATAACCTTCGAGAGCTCATATTAATATAAATATCACAGTATAGAACATTCCTATTTTTAGAAGTCCTGCTGTCTTTAAAACTTTAAACACTTGTTGGGTGTGGTGGCATACCAAACACATAGGAGGTAGAGTGATAGCTGTGTATTTGAGACTAGCCTGGTCTACATAGTGAGTTCTAGTACAGCCAGGCCTACATAGAGAGACCCTGTCTCAGAAAACAAACAAACAAGCAAACAAACAAACAACAAAAAACCCAAAAACTTTAAAAGTTCAATATCATTGAAACACCAAGTCTCTTTCAAAGTACAAAACCTCTCCAAAGTATCTCCTCTAAACTAGCCAGGGTCTCTCTTAAATTTTAAAATCTCTGTAAAATTAGAAAAAAATCTCTCATCTGTGGGTTCCTGAAGAGGGACCAGGGAATGTAACTGCTTTTTTTAAGCCAAGAGGGAAGAACGAGGGCACAGTCAGAATCAACCAAGTCAACACCTGTGGGAGGCCAGCTCCCACCGTTTCAAGGGTTCTTATGAGGAGGAAAGAGGGCTAAAAAAAATATTAGCTAGAAAAATAGCAAAGAGGAGAAAGACAGAAACACAGGATAGCTTTGGGAGGACCTGGGTCAATAACCAAGTTTATTCAAAAGGGCTTTTTTATAACAGTGCTAAGAGGCGAGGCAAAAGGCCTACCCCTTGTTAAATCAAAGCACCTCACAGCCAAAAGTAGACCCTTCCAAACACCTGGTAACCATGCCCATGGTCAAATCATCCCCTTATGCAGCACTGCTGGGTAAAGCAAGCTCAGATTCTCAGACCCTGAGTAAGTTCTCACTAGGAAACCTCTGTGGGTCTCCACAAACACCAAAACTCAAGAGTGCTTGCTATCTAAGACTCACTCATGATCCTTTGGGCTACAAAGGAGCTTAGTAAGTTCCACATCTCTGTTTCAGCCATCCACAGCACATATAGCTTGTCTTGTTGGCTCAGGCTGCCTCCATCTCCCACCTCCTGCTGTTCTTGGTGGTCACCCCCTATTACTAGTATCTCCAAAACGCTGAGGTCTCCACTGTAACTGGGCTGCACCCTCCACCAATGGCCTGTTCCGACTTCTCTTTAAGGATTCTAACACTGCTACATGATGCCAAACCTCAAACCCTCTCCATGACCCCTTCAAGGAGTTTCCTCTGTAACTGAAAGTGCACTGTCACCAATGTTCTTCCCTGGCCTTTCCCAATGCGACACTTCAGCTGTTCTCTATGACCCCTGAATGCTTTCAAAACCAGTAATACCTGGGGAACTTTTACACAATACCAAGTTTGGCTACCAGAATCAAATATAGCCTGGGGGCCCCTTGGGACCATAGCTTCTGTGTGGTGGACCTGAGGAAACACTTCCCAGAATATTTTGCTTCAGTGATGCTAGTCTTTTTTTAGTCACAGCAGATTCTTCATCTGACCAATATGGATTGTCCCAGCAGAGCCTTTGGTCTGCCCACACCAACCATTAATCAAAAATATACCTTTGTAGACTTGCATACAAGCAGTGTAGATGGAGGAATTTTCTTAATTGAAGTTCCTCTTCCCAGATAACTCTAGCCTGTGTCAAGTCAACAAAATAAAATAAAACTAAGACAATTAACCCATCGTCAATTATGGGTGAAATTATTAAGGCCACTCCACGTAGTTAAAAGGGAGGTTTATTTTGTGGGGTAACTTACAAATGAAGGGGTAGGTTGCAGGGTCTGGCAAAGGTATAGTGCAGTCTGGCGGTGTTCTCTGGAGAACTCTGCTCGGTCTACCTCCTGCGTCCAGGGTCCCTGAACCAAGAGAGTGACCTCCTCTTGATCCTAGGTCTTCTGCTCCCTCCTCTGTCCCGCCTTGTGGGCGTGATCATTACTGAAGCCTCAATGGGGGTTGGAACTTCCAGGCCAATGGTGGGATGGCTATCCACTACAGTCAATGTGACAGACAAACACATCACTGTTAAACATAACTTCTCCTTCCTTGTTTATCTTCCAGATCTCCTATTAGTATCAATATCTCAATATAAAACACAACCCAACTTTTAAAAGTCCCACAGTTTTTAGAAGTCCAATCACTTCAAAAATTAAATCTCTTTAAAGAATTTAAATTTCTTTCAAAGTTCAAAGCCTTTCTAAAATATCCAATTTCTCTCTAAATATCCAATGTCTCTCAACTGTGGGTGCCTTTAAAGTAAAAAAAGAAGTTATGCCAAGAGAGAAGAATGGGGGCATGATGACATTCAAGCCAATTCAATACCAAATACAATAGTGTAAAAAGCTCAGTATCAGACATCTGGGACTCACTTATGATCTTCTGGGCTCCAAAGGGCATGTACAGCTCCACCTCTTGGGTTCTGACATTCACAGCACACATAGCTCATCTCACAGGCTCAGGCCAGCTCCACTCCACAGCTGCTGCTGTCCGAGGTAGTCACCCCACAGTAATGGAATCTCCAGTGTATTGTGGTCTCTATTTCACCTGAGCTGAACATTCACCAAGAGCCTCTCTTGGGCTCATTTCAAGGATTCTAACTCTGCCATATAATGTCAAACCTCAACTTCTTTCCATGACGCCTTCAATTCTGGTTCTTCTACAACAACTGAGGCTGTACCTTCACCAATGGCCTCTCCTGACCTCTCACAGTGCCAGTCCTCAGCAGCTCTCTATGACCCCTTCATGCTTTCAAAACCAGTACCGCCTGCTTCCTCTCTTAGTATAATACCAAGTTTGCCTACCAGCACCAGGTACAGTCTTGGCCCCCTCTGGACCACAGTTTCTGTGTGCTGACCCTGAGGAACACTTACAAGAAGATTTGCCTCAGTGATACAGGTCACAGTTGTAACAGATAGCTGTGATACTGAGGGAGCCTGGAGGCCAGCATGTATGTGCTTTGGTGTGCTAACAGGCACCACAGATAGTCATTTGTCCCTTTTGCCAGTGGTAAGGGAAATGGCTCCTTTGGTAGGGGGAACTGGCTTCAAAGTTCCCTGGGAATTCTAGCTTTTATCTAAATGCCAGAATGTGGGGAACTGGAGTTTCCTTTGGACCTGAAGGTATCACTCTTTGAGTTGGGTTTCCCCAAGATAATGTGAAAACCTCTGAGTCATGTTTCAAAACTCAATTGGTGGGATAAAAAATGAGAGGAAGGAGAGAGGGAAAAGAGATGGAGAGAGAGAAGGAGGAGAGAGAATGAAGAGGGAAGGAGAGGAGGAAAGAATGGAAGGAGGGAGAGGAGAGAAGGAAGGGGGAGGAAAAGGGGGAAAGAAATGAGAAAGGGAGAGAGATAATGAAGAGACACTAGGAAGATAAAAAGAACAACAAGAGAGGAAGGTAGAGAGGAAAGGAGGGAGGGAAGAATGGAGAGATAAAATGGAGGAGGGAGAGACAGGAATGAAAGGAGAAGAGAGAAATAAAGCATCACACCTCTTACTAAGTCCTAAAATAAAGCAAGACAACCAAGAAAATACAAAAGTTGACACAAACCAGTCCCTGGGATTCTTTTACAAAACCTGGGAAGAGGGCCTTCTAAAAGATTTCCTCTGTTGTATGGGCTGTTTATAAATGGAGAGAATCCTGCCCCCATCTCTCTCAGTCTCGGAAAAATCCAGAGCTAGCAATGGACTTTAAGCATAGCATAGTCAACTAGGTGGAGAATCAAAGACCACAGAGACAGTGTTAGGAGTTGACCGTGGCAGATGGTGACGTTCGAAGAGGTGTTGTAGGCGGGCAAGAAAATGTTTGTTGAAACATTACTCACTGAGAAATTGCTGAGTGGTTGTACTGGTTTTCATTTAACTATTCATTGAGAGCATGTGTTCATAATAATTAATAATGGAGTAGTCATTATATGTGCACAAGAAAGCAGGCTCAAAAAGTTGAAAACATTGAGAAAAATATTCATTACACATAACTTTAAAACTCTACATTTTCAGTGTCTTATGGAAGAGGATTTTGAAGAGTATTAAGTTAACTGAGTAGTTAGATAATATTTGTCATGTGCCCAGAGATTAACCATCTCCTTTATTAAAAATCACATGGCAGCAAAAACAGAGATGTATATAGAAGTTTGTGTGGAAGGTTGTTTATCCCATGGCTACTTCTGAGCAAAGGTTTTGAAAGAACATAAGTACTCCTTGACAAAACCACAATTAAATAAACAGAATATTTTTAGAAGTTTTATTAGTAAGTACAACTCATAACTTTAGAGCATTTAATAATGAAGCAGAATGTTCATTTTGTTACAAAAGTAAAACAAAACAATTTGTACTTGGAAAATTATCTTGATTTTGTAATATAATATTATAACCAATATATGTTTTATAAGTCTGTGCAAAACAAAAGGCTTTCAGAGGGTGTGATTATGGATAATTATGACACTCATATATTCTTTGGTATTTTCCAAATGTTCTTCAGTGAAGTTCAGCACTTCCTCAGAAGGAACAAAACTCCCACCTCCTCTTCCAAGAGTTCACTTCACCTTTTTGCCGTTTTCTACCTAGGCAAACTTAGTATTTCCCATTTAACAATGAGTTTTAATTTCACATATGCATCTACGTATTAACTCATCAAATACTTACTGAGTACTTGGGACAGGGTAAAGATGGACTTGTATATAATAGATGAACATAATGAAAGCTATATACAGCTTTATATACACTTTATATACACTGTAGCCAACATCATGCTTAATTGGATCAAAAGCTTATAACCCTCCAACTAAAATCAGGAATAAAACCAAGGTGTCCACTTTTTCCACTTCTGTTCAATATAGTGCTCAAAATTTTAGATAGGATATGTCCCAGATACTGTTTTAGATCCTGTTCCTTAGGAAGTAAATGAACTAAATCTTTGATTATTTGAATTTGTGGCCCAGGCTGCAGTTTGTCCTGGTTGAGTATACACTTGAAAAGAACAGCTATTTTGCTTTTGTTTCTTTTTAAAAGACACATTTTAATTAAATTAGAATTCTGTCACTTTCCCACCACCAGCCCCTCCCAAGTACCCTCCTTCAACCCCTCTTATGGTCCCCACTCTCAAACTGATAACCTCTTTTTCTTTGATTTTTGTTATATGTGTTTTCAAGGATGCACAAATACATAAATACAACCTGCATTTTAAGAGTGTTTTATAACTAAATGTTTAATTGTTGTATTATGTATGTGTGTGCACATGCATGCTCTGATTCTAAAACCAGATAAGGACACACACAAAAATAAAATTACAGATAAATCTCCCTGATGAACATATGAGAAAATTCTCAATAAAGTATTTAGAAACCAAATTAAAAAAAAATCACATAAAGTAAGATCATTTATCATCAAGTTGGCTTGGTTTCACAGATGCCAGGGGTGGCTCAGCACACATAAAATCAATAAATGTAATACAGCATATTAGTAGACTAACAGACAAAAATCACATGATCATGTCATTAGACACAGAAAAGGTCTTTGTCATAAATCCATCATCCTTTTATGATAAAAGTCATGGACAAGGCAAGGATGACAGTAGTATAAATCATCAAGATGATGAAAGCTATACAAGTTGTATTAGACTATAGCCAACATCATGCTTAAAGAAGGAAAATCCCAGAGCATTCCAATTACGATCAGGAATAAGAAAATGGTGTCCACTTTCCCCACTTCTATTCAATATAGTACTCAAGGTCTTAGCTCGAGCAATAAGAGAAAGGATACAAGTAGGCAAAGAACAAGCCAAACTATTTTTATTTTCCGATAATATGATTCTCTATATGAGAGACCCTAAAAGACCAATTAAAAATAGTCTCTAGAGCTGATAAACACTTTCAGGAAAGCAACAAGCTACAAAATTATTGTATTAAAATCAGTAGCCTTCCTACATAGCAGCTACAGACAAACACAATGAAAAAGAAATCAAGGGATTAATCCCAGTCACAATAGCTACAATACAATAAAATACTGAAGAATAAACCTAACTAGTGAAGCAAAAGACCTCTACAATCAAAACTTTGAGACACTGAAGAAGTTGAGGAAGACACTGGAAAATGGAAAGACCACCCATGATCATAAATTACAATAATTAATATTGTGAAAATGTCCATCCTACTGAAAGCCATCTACTGATTCAGTAAAAATACTAACAGAAGATTTTGGGGCCATTTTTCAAAGACAAAGAAAAAACAATCTTAAAATTTATATAGAAGCACACACACACATACACACACACACACACACACACACACACACACACACACACACACACGTATAGTCAAAACAACACTCAACAAAAAGAAAACTGTGGGAGGTATACACACCCATAATTTCAAGTTATACTGCAAAGCCCCAGCAATAAAAACAGCATAGTTCTGGCACTAACATGGAAAGTATAGGTCAGTGGAGGAGCCAGATGTAAATCCACAGTTTAGTCAGGGACTTCGTGTTGACTAGCTTTTAAAACTAGAACATGCTAGTTGGACTGCTAGGAAGAAAAAGCGTCAGTGGTCTTCCCAGGTGTGAACCCTGTGAGCCAAGCATACAGCACCTGGGCAAGGTGTCACAGTTGTTTGAGGGACAACTAGTAATCCTCTGGCTATATCTGAAGCCTGGGAGGGAATCCATGACTGGAACTGTAAGCCCGGTTCACAGCTCATAACTGGAGAAGTCACAGGCACCAAACTGCCATCAAACTGCCTTCTAGCCTTCTGTCTTAGAAACAGAACCTATTCTTAGCTTAAATCAGAGAAGCCTCTCTCTGTAGTGACGGGTGGTGGATGCAAAAACTCATGGCTGCCAAAGACGCTGAAGTTAAATGACAGTTGGGGGTTCAGCCCTAACCAAGACATTTCTACCACACCATCTACGGCTAAGGAAACTGCCAAGGGGGGTGGGAGAGGGAGTGTGCAGGAGCTGGAAGATAAACAGAGCAAGGGGCTGTGAAAAACCTCTTCTAGACTCCAAATCAGGATTACAGTCATGAACCCACCACCGAAGTGGCCTACTACAGGGCACATGCTTCCTGTGGAGCAGGTCTTCCGGTTTTGAGTCTAATTCATTTTCTTTCCTAAACCTGTTTGAATTTCTACTTTATTCCTCTTGGGAATTTTCATTTAGATAGACTTCTCTTTCCTCTTGAAGTTGTAATGGCTTTCTTGCGGTGAAGTCTGTCTGTGTTGTCTCTGACGAGAAGTCTGCTGTCATTCAAGCGTATCTGCGACACGGCTTTCTTCCCGGGCTGGTTTTGGCCTTACTTTTTTGTTTTCAGTTTTTAGTAACTTTATTATCATATATGTGGGCATGCAGTTATTTGAATTTATCCTATTGAGGCTCAATGTGTCTTTTATATCTTGCTGAATTTACAAATCTTTTGTGCTTAAAAGCTT
Source organism: Onychomys torridus (assembly GCF_903995425.1). NCBI lineage: Eukaryota > Metazoa > Chordata > Mammalia > Rodentia > Cricetidae > Onychomys > Onychomys torridus. Next base: position 4,635,861 of record NC_050454.1, on the reverse strand, counting down.
TACCATCATTGTTTCTTCAAATTTATCCACGTCAAGCTTTAACTCCTCTTACAGGGTAACTTCAGTGATCGTACCTTTGGGGATGATCACAGACAATGCCTTGGCTCTGTTATTTATTTCACTGTTTATCCCTGTGTGCTGTTCATTTGTTTTGAGACGGGATCTCACGTAGCCCCGGCGGGTCTGAAACTCACTATGACACGTACCCGCTGACCCTCCTGCTACCATCCCCTAAGTGCTATGGTTTCAGACCTGGACCCCTGCTCTCAATACCTGCTGTTGTAGTAGATGGTCTTATTAATATATCATTTAAGTTCAGTGACATTTCTCACTTTACTATTGAGAACATCCCATGTAGTTTTTAACTATGCTTTTTCTGCATCTTCGTTTTCGTATTTCCCTTTGGGCCTGTTTCATGTGTCCTGTTTCTCTTCAGTTACTCTCTGTTTACCATTCATCTAGGCACGCTCACCCTCCGTTCCAGAGCCTGACTTAAATGGTATCTTCAGTATCTGATAGTTCTGACATTGTCTTCTGATGTTAGTGTGTGTTGAATGTTCTGTCTCTGTCAAGTTGAAATCTTCCTAATATTCCCTTTTTTAAAAAATAATTTCCAGGATATATTCTGGACACTTTGAATACTGTGCTGTGAGGCACTTGGTCTTAAGTTTTATAAAAATTATTGAAGCTGGTTGAATCTAAGTAGACAAATGATTGAGTTGGATTTGTTCAGGTCATACATTCTAGGGGAATTTCTGAGACTCGTGGTTCAAACATCAGTTCCGTTTTTTAAAGCCACTTCGGTGCTGTTCGGAGTAGTCTAGCTTGGATGCCACAGGGAATCAATGCAACCTAGTCAGTGTTCTGCTCCATTCGCCGCTTCTCAATATCTTGTCTACAGTTTAACTTCAGATACAGGCACAGAAAGTCAACAATGAGCCAAGCACTTGACACGAGCCTTGGGATAGCTCCCCCATCTCTCTCAGCCTCCCTCGTACTTCTGGGAGGATCGCCTTTCTTGGCTTCTAGCAAGCCATGTGGTTTTGCATTGCCTATATGCTGCTTACGTGCTTTTTTCCAAGGTCAAGTGGCTGGGGGGGGGGGTGAGAAAGGGAAAGAGGAGCAATGTGAATCCCCCACCCCACCCCGTTCTCATTTCTGTGTGAGACACCTGTTCTTCCGCTATTGCCACGGCTTCCGCCACGGCTCTTCGGTTACTGCTTTGGAAGCATCCACGGGTTTTCCTAAGGACTGATGAATGAGAAGATAGGAAACGTAAGAAACTGCAGGCGCAGCAGCAGCAAACCCAAGGGACTTTTCGGCACTGCTCTTCCCTTGGGACAGTTTTCTGTGTCTTTGACTAGAGGGGCCTCCTCGCCAATCGTACTTCCTCACCGGATGCGTCCTTCTGGGTTTTGAAGCTCGAAAAGAACTGTGAGCGCAGGTCCCACAGTTCCTGAAACTTCACATCAGCATTTGACTGTCAGAGTCCTCAGACCGCTGCAGCATGAGGCATGCCTACTGCTTAGTATGCTTAGTATTCTCCACGGGAGAGACAGGAAGCAGTGAATTTGGGGCATCTTATGAAGAACCTGGGCTCTCACCTCCTAAAGTTACATTATCTTGTGTATAAACATCTCTATTTTAATGTAAAAGTAGAGATGTGAACATTTGTGGATGGATGTTCACATCTGTTCAACTTTAGCATCTTAGCCTGAAGTCTGGGGAAAGATCTGCCCTTAAAAAGTTTGAATTAAATTTCTTTCCAACTTAGCAGACCTTTTCCTTAATGGATGAAGGTTGATAGTGTTTTTTAATGTTATAGTTTTAGGGAACGGTTTGGTGCATCATAATGTTCTTGCTAAAACCAACTGTGACCTAAATGCCCAAGCGTACCATCTCAGACACCTCCCTTTCTCAGGAATAATTTAGTCAGAGGACACAGTTCCCCCACTCACTGTTGCCTAGACTCATTAGGAAGGCAAAAGGGCTGTCAATTTACCCATATTATTAGTCTTGGTCTTATGGGGAAATCAAATATAGTTTTCAATGCAAAGAGGTCCAAATACTTACATAGATGAATATTTTAAAAAGCTTCCTTGCATCCCTAAAAATGAAGAGAAGTATCTGTAAGTGTGAGTCATGTGTTAATTCATCCATTAGAGGAAGTTAGGAAGGAGCCAAACTAATAAAATCAAAACAATATGGTCATTAAAAGGAGCAGTGAAAAGTAGCGTGTTAAGTGGGAGTCTTGTAAGGATAGAGCTAGAGTGAAGCCACCCACTCCCAGGCTCTTGGCTGTCATCTGGAGAACATTAGGGAGACTGCAATAAGAATAATGGTAGATCTCAGCTCTGTCCTCCTCTTTAGTTCCCTGTCCTCTACCTGAAGAAAGTATACAAACAAACATCAGACCCAACTCATGTTCCAAGATAACCAAGATGTTACAGCTGTTTACTAGTCTGACAGCCAGACTTCAGGAAACCAATTATTTAAATGATTAAGTAGCCAAATGAGGAAGGAAGATTTAAGAGTTCTTTTTGTTTTGTTTTGTTTTGTTTTATTTTTGCTGCCTCTGGCTGTGGCTGGTGATGTGAAAGTGTAAAGGCTTTAAAAAAATGAAAAAGACGATTATTACTACAGCTGCCCAGCAAGACGCAGGCATAAACTGAATGCTGGACCTCAGGATGTCTCATTTCCAGAAGTACCGAAAAGCCTGGAGACTTTCCTACTGTGGCTAACAGAGATTGCCCTGGAGACAGGGCAGCCATTTCTCCCTGAAAACAAAACAAAACACAGCCCGAGGATTCTTCCTTGGGGCTTTTGAGCCAAAAGGAGCTTTGCAAATATATCTAGGCTGGCTTTGTACTCGCTAAATCCTTACAGTCACAGGGAGATTAGTAAATGTCAAAATAATGTGAGGTAACTATCCACTGAGACTACATAAAATATAAGAAGAAAAGGGTTTTTTAAACATCCTTCCAAACATTCTCACCTTAATGTACAGCTATTTGGTGAGTTTTCTCCTGCTTTGGGTAATTTTCTTGATGTCTAGTTATTGAGATGCTTCAGCCCTAAAAAGAGACAATTCCAAAATCATTAGTATTTATTACTATTTTTCCAAGTGTCTTGATTTTTGTCTATTCTTTTAAAAATGGACTAGTTTGTTGAGAATTCCGCCCAGCTCCATTTCTCTTCCTGTTCCACTCAGCCTTGTGCCCCTCCCCCAAGCTCATAAGGCCAATTTGTGCCACTCCAATATTCCTGGAAGTACGATCTCCTGTTGGAAGGTGGTAGAATTATCAGCGGATATACTTTTAGAGAAAACTCACCCTTCTTCTCTCCCAGTAGCTAAGAATTGCCAGGAGCTCCTCAGCTAGGGATGGAACTTCATGCCCACCTCCTTTCTCTGTAGACGCTGGGGTTTGGTTGGGTTTAGGTTCACACAGGTCTTGTGCATGGTGTGGCTGTGAGTTCATACATGTGGCTGCCCTGCTGTAACCAGAAGATACTGTTTGCTTGTAGTCATCCGCTGCTTTTTCCACCTCTTCTTCCACGGAGACTCCTTCTCCTTGCGAGGAGAAGGTGAGGTGTATAAGTTCCATTCAATGCTGAGTATTCTGAAGTCTCTTATTCTCTGCACTTTGGCCAGCTGTGGGCTTTATGTTGATCTTCATGTGTTGCAAATAGAAGAATCTGATGGAGGTTGAAAGGTGCATTAATCTGTGGATATAATCATAGGTTCTTAGGAGTTGGTTTAGTATTTTCTCTCTTTATCAGAGTGATAGGACTAGGTTCTCTCCCAAGGTCTATGACCTGTCTAGCCATAGGTTCTTCCACTGATAATGATGCCAAGGATGGGTTTCATCTTGTGGAGTGGGCCTTAAATCCAGTAAGAAAGTGATTGGTTTCTCCCATGACCTCCATGCCACTATTGCATCAGTAGGCACACCTTGCCAAGCAGACTGTTATTATAGCTCACACAGTTCATGGCTGGAAAAGACTGATTACTTTTTTCTTGTAGTGTTGTGCATGCTATCTTTCTGGCAAAATGAAAGTTAGACAGTAGGGATGGTGTTTCTAGGTCAGCATCTGTTTGATTTCTCCATGTTTTGTGGCTCAGGTATGGGTGTCTTCAGTGATGGAGTCTCATTGTCAAGTTCTACAAGACAACCAAGAACACTGGTAATATCTTGTAATGTTTGGGGTCTTTAGGACCTCACTGGCCAACAACTCCAAAAGAAAGTAACCCATTTCTGGCAGTAGATTTGTATTTCTTAACTTGTGTTTTCTATTGGGGCACTGTTGCTCTACTATAGAATAACTCAATGTCCTTATTAGTTTTTTCTCAACTTGACACAAAGTAGAGTTATCTGGAAAGAAGGAAGTGCTATTGAGACTTCCTGTAGGCAAGTCTGTAGTGATTAATGATTGATGTGTGGGTCCTGCTGACTGTGGGTAGTGCCCTTCCTGGGCAAGTAAGTTCTGGATGGTATAAGAAAGCAGGTTGAGCAAACCATGAGGAGCAAGCCAGGAAACAGCCCTCTTGTGCCTCTGTATCAGTTCCTGCCTCCAGGTTCCTGCCTTGAGCTTCTGCTCTGACTTCCCTGCATGACAGATCACAAGCTCTAAGACAGAATAAACCTTTTCCTCCCTAAGCTGCTTTGGGCCATGATGTTTTATCACAGCAGTAGAAATCCTAGCTAAGACATTCCACTTTTACTGTTTTTATGTATGTGTATAAATATGTTTTAAGAAGCTCTACAGTAGTAGCTATTTGGCTTTAAACAGATTCATAGAATTCCTGAAAAAGTACTGTGTGTGTTCCTGAATGTGCACATATGTGTGTACACATGTACATATGTATTATGTGAATGTCTGTTGCATGTGTGTGCATGTGTAGATGTGGGCATGCATGTATGTGTGCATGTGTTATGTGCAAATACTATGTATATGCTTGCTTGTGTGTGTTCATGTGTGGATGTGTATACATGCATATGGAGTTTCTGTGTACATGCAAGTAAGCATATGTGCATGTATGCTCATGCAAATATGTGTATTTACATGTATGTGCATTTGGGTACACATTTGTTTCAGTGTACAAATAAATGTATTTGTGATTATTGTTCATGTATATGTGAGCACATGTATGATAGCTTGTGCATATGTGGCCATGTTGTTTTGTGTGTTTGTGTATAGTTAAATGAGCGAATACATTAGTGCACTTGTGTAAACTGTGTGTGTTTATAAATGCATATGTTTGTGTGCATCTGCCATCTGTGTTCACCTATGTACTTGTACATGCATGCATTTGAGTATGCATTTGAGCTCTAAGCACATACATACACACATATGTAAAATAATTAGTGGTATATTTGCATATACACATATGTGTGCATATTTGTGGTCCAAGTCATTATGAGTGTGTGTACATTCTTGTTTGTGTGCATTTTAGAATTGTATAAGTATATATCTACACCCTGCAGGTAAATCTTGGACCTGGAGTTGTTTCTTTTCAGCATAGAAGAAAATATTGTGGTTACCTGTCTCTTAAAGGGTGACGTCTTCACCCAGGTGAAAGCAGGATTAGAATTCGTTGACTTCCTCTGCAAAGGAATTCGCCATTTTATGGGAAACACTGAGGCAACAAAGTGATGCAACCTCCTTTATTATAGGAATTCTGTCTGTTTATAAATGCCTTGGCATTGCCAATAGGATTAACACTGTAGAAACTAATCCCAGGCTTTCAGATTTATTCAGAATTCTGATTTCAGAATTATTTTTTACCCTTGTCTTATTGGGCTAGAAATATAAAGCATGGCTATGTGAAGGATGGTAAAATGAATAAATAGTGTGGTATCTACATGTTTGAGTTCTAAAAGCCTGTTCACACTACATGGACAGACATCATGAGCAATGACAGAATAGCACATGCAAGATATTCTGTTTGTGTTTATTATAGATTATAGCCATGATTACCCCCCTTTCTTTCAATGTAAAAAATAAAACTAAGGTGCTGAATTCAGACTTACCATATAATCAGTATATTAGGTGCTCCTGATGAGCAGCAACAGTGATTATTCAACTGTCATTACAAGAACAATGTGTGCTGCTGAAGCAAAGCACCAGCAATGGTGACAGTGATGTCACCTTTACAAAATGACAAGGAAGGCATTGTGGTGGGGTATTTGTACACTGTGTGAAGATGTATTCCTGTGGTTGGCATAATGAAAGGCTGAATGGCCAATAGCTAGGCAGGAGATATAGGTGTGACTTCCAGGGGAAGTAGGAAAAAGAATTGAGGTTCGAGAGATGCTAGACGACATGGAAGAAGCAGTGTGGGTGGCATGTGACAGAGCACAGACGAATGGAAATGGGTTAATTTAAGTTATAAGAACTAGTTAAAAACAAGCCTAAGCTAACACCAAGCTTTCATAATTAATAAGTCTCCATGTCATTATTTGGGAGCTGGTTGGCAGGACAGAGAAAGCCTCATTAAAAGGCATCTTCAAGAAAAACAAGACAGTCAGAAAATGGTAAATCTAGCTGCTGCAACAACATTCAATCCCAGTGTCTTCATAAAATGAACTTGGGTTTCATTCATAAGAAATCTTAGGCAGATGTCTCAGTGGGGTGTTCCCAAAGGCTGTCCCAAAGAGCAGCTTCTTAGAGTCCTCAACTTCTGACACACAAACCTGCAAGAGACGATTGGTCAGAGCAGAGACAGGCAACCATCCTATTCAGTGAGATCATCAACAGAGCTGTGGGGGGAGGAGAAATTAATTCTGGCTGGGTGGGTCCTGCAAAACATTACTAAAGAGTGGACTCTAAGCCCAAGTTTCTGGGAGCAGAATGTCTGGAAGGTTACCCAATTTAAAAAAATACAAAAGAGAACTCTAAGGAGAGAGAGGTGCATTAGCCCAAACAGAGTTGTGGAAAAGTGTGAGTCTCGTAGAGGATGGCGGGTAGGAGACAGATAATCTGAGGCCCCAGAAAAGTAAGGCTGAATTGGAAGCTCGCACAGCAATGTTGGGAGGAAGATGAGGCTGGATAAAAGAGGGCACAAGGAGTCTTCATTTTAGAAGAAAAGATCAAGCAGGCGTGTAGACAACCAGAAGGAAACAAAATGGAAAAGGTTCTGTATTGGGCTTGGAGCGAAGTGAGGACAAGGTACACTCGTGCAGAAACAGGCAGTGGGCAGGCTCAGCCCGCCAGTTTTCTGTGCCCCGCAGCCACTGACTGAGGCTGTTGATCAAAGAGCCCCATTTCTTCCCATTCCTCCCTCCTCTGTTCTGATCCTTCCTAAGAAACAAAGGACTTCATTTCTCTCCTTTCAAAGCTGCCAAGTTGTTGGTTAAAGGTTACCTCTTCTGTAAGGATTAACAACTGTGGCAGAACAGAAGGACTTGACAACCCATTCCACAGAGGTTTACTCAGTCCTGTTCATTACTCCTCTCCTCACAATAGCCAGGCAATGAAGACAGCCTAGAACTGGGAAACGGGAAAACTGAAAAACACATAATTTTTTAAAAAAATAGGATATTCTTTCATGTTTTCATGAATAAATCCAACTGTTTTAGAGATCTCCTTGATGTCAATAAATAGTGCTATCATGAACCAGATGGGCCAGTAAATTCAATTAAGTAGATTGCTTTGCCTAGAATGATCAAAAGCATGTCAGCTTCCTTGAATTCTACACAGCCCTGTCCCGTTGGCAGCAATGGCTGTTTCCAAGACTGCAGACATTCTGGTCATTAACTAAGAACTGGTGTCTGTTTTGAACAAGATTAATTTGCACCATGATGTTGAGTCCCTCCATCCCCAAAGTGTCTCTCACACAGGTCTGAGCAGTTACATTGTCAATAAAGAAGCTTCCAAATTACTGCAACACTGGGAAAAGGGACCTGATAGCAAAATCAATTGAGACTTAACAGCTGTAGTATGATGCTTTCCATCAGCTGTCAATTAAACCCAAGACTTAATTGGTACTGTGCTTAAAAATATACATTGCTGATAAGTATTGGCATAAGGAAATAGATTGACACATGTGGGTCCAGGAGTTTTGTCTGGTGGCTTCATTTATTTTGTGTAGTTCCTAGCCCTTTGCTCCCTCCCCCCCCCCCCCCCCCCCGTCCCTGCAGACAAACACTGCTGTCTGTTCTTGAAGAAGCAGCATGTTGTTTTTCAGCCTCTAAACAGAACTGTAAGTCAGGTTTTTCTGAAGAAAGGGCACAGATAATAAGCTCAATATTGGTGTGGAGTCCTTCTGTGGATGGCTTAAATTGACTCTGCATTGCCAAGCTATTTCCTCTGAATCAAATGACTGCAAGGCATCATCACAGCATCCAAGAACCTTGAAGTTTTTGTTTTAATTTATCTACTAATTGTGCCAAGTGCAGGGGTGGGGTGGCATAGGGGATCGAGTGCTGAGACAGTCTCTTCAATAGACATTTATTGAAGGCTGGTGTGAGCCTAGCAGCCCTCAAGATAAATTGGGACAGGAAATGAAGATAAACAGTACCCTAAGTCTACAGGAGAATTGTAAAACCAGCCAGCAAGCTCCCAAACACAGTTCTGATAGGAACTTGGGACGCGGGGGCGGGAAGAGAATAGGGCAGCGGACCTGGGGGTCGGAGGACAGGGCAGCCCCGGTCAGAGACAGGAAACACTGAAAAGCTGGGTCCCGCTGTCTTTTGATCTGGGTGTACTGGCTAAAACGGAAAATGGTTCCTGGGTGGCCACGATCCAGGCACAATCCCATCTAACTTCACAGCACCTCTACAACTGGTCCGCATTGTCCTTGTGGCTAAAAACTAAGACAGCTGAAGCTCATCAAGGGTGGGTAGCTTTGCCAAACTGAGTAAGTGATGGAATTCGTGTTTAAACCTGGTCATACCGGATGCCCAGCTATACTGTTGCGCTGCTTTCAGGTTTCTGGGAGAGGAAGAAAGCACATGGATTGGGCAGTGCTGTCCAGGGAAGATGATTCAGGGAACCATGGTGCTGTGTCTGCCATGCAGGCTGAGCAGACCCATTTCACTCTTTGTTATGATACCTTTGTTTGAAGCAAAAGTTAGATAATCAAGAGACTGGGTGGGAGGCGGGGGGGGGGGGTGTCATTTTTTCCTCCCTGAAAGACTAATGTTTCTATTTAGTTCAAATTTTTTGGGTTTAGATGAGTGAGTAGAATGATAGTTAGTGGACTCTTTTAGTTGAAAATAGGTGACTGGGAAAAAGTTAACTTGTCCACTGATTATAAGAAAAACCATGTGCAGAATTCCAACTCTCTTAAGAATAAACTCCTCATGCTATTATATATATATATGAAAATATTATGTTATACCATATTTGTATATTATACATTATACAGTATATAGTACATACAATTTATATATTATACATTATATAGTATATATAATTTATATTGTATGATATACAATAATTAATATAAATATATTATAATAATAAATATTATACACACACACACACACACACACACACACACACACACTGCCTGACATTAGGTACTATAGTTCCTCATGGTATAGATGAGAAAACTAAGGCAACCATAGTTTAGGCTGCTTCCTCACAGCCTCCCCTGTGTTGTTGGGATTTGCATGCAGGCAGAGCAGAGGGCTGTGTCTGGGATTGAAACTTCTGTAGACAGTGCCCCTCCTCCACCCACCTGACTACAGTGACTGTAGCTACTGGAACCATATTTGGAGACCACTCTCTTCCCTGATTTTCAGAACTCACCAATGCCCCTCAGGTTATCTTAAGAATTTGTAAGGCAGCAGGTCAGGCTTGCCTCCTTTGGGAAGCAGGGACCCTTCTCTTACTTTTTAAATCATTTCTATTGCATTTCTCTGTTTCTTGAGAAACATTTTCTTCTTGTATCCTGCTCATTTATTTGAGGAAGAAGCTCTACCAGAATTATTTCCCCCAAGAAAACAGATCTGTGATGCTCAGAGCTGTGCTTACTTCTGTCCATCTCCAACTTGCCCCTGGGTTTCTGGCAAATGTAGAGAAATGGTTGGGCTGAAGTTCCTTTATCATATTCAGTTGTGTCCTCTCCAGATCTACCTGCTACATGGGTGCCCCTGCATAGTGATGTCCTGGCCACCTTCAGGGTAATTCTTGTTAGGCTGTCATGACAGTTTCCTTCTGAATATCCACTTGTCATGTTCCACCATGCTTTCTATGACACATCATCTGAGCTATTATCCACAGTTGACTCTCTCTTCCCGCTCTTCAGTGCAGCGCAAGACTATTTCAGCTGTAGATAATAAGCTATACCTTGAACAACCAAGGTGTCCTTCAAGAGGAAGCCATTTATCAAGGAATATTTAGTGTTATTTAGCTTATTAATATATATCAGCTGTTTTATGCTGTGAAATTCTTGTGCACCCATATACTGCTAGGCTAAGCCAGTTGGCAAACAGTTTAGCTTCTCAGACCTACTGCTGATCCACTAGGTACTAACACCCTTGAAGGGCCTAGGAGACAGGTAGGCTGTAGATGCATAGCTTTGTTTCTTGTGCAAATGAAGCTCAGAACATCCCTTGCCTTCAGGCCTAGTGGCATCAGAGCTATTGACTCAGGACAATAGAATAGGGCTTTTTGCATAACCAGGGACAGTAAAGAATGGGGGCAGATTTCCTGGCCAGAGCAGAATGAAGTGGCCAGGAGAGAAAGGACAAGGCAGTTTCGGCTGGTAGGAGGCAGAGACATATGGGTGGAAAGAAAAGAGGAAGGCAGGGTTTCTCAGATCCAGGGGTAAGGAGCAAGGAAGGAAAGATGGAGGGTGAAGGAACAAAGATGAGGTCAAAAGCATAGGAGCTTAGTTAGGACAATGAGAAGACAGAAAAGTAGATTCAGAGAGGAACTGAGTGTCAGGATGGAACCAAAGCTATATAGATAGAAGTTTGTTATGGAGAAATAAAGTAATGGACAAAGAGCATGGTGTACAAAGATTCTTTTCCCCACGCTGGATGTAGTGTCTTCCCCAGGACTCTGGGAGGAATCTTCTTAGGGCATGCCTGTAGTTATAGTTTTCCTGCCTGACCCACAGTCAGGACAAATCTCTCTTACCTGCCAGTCCCACAGTTGCTCAGACCCAACCAAGAAAGCACACAGAGACTTATATTGTTTACAAACTGTATGGCTGTGGCAGGCTTCTTGTTATCTACTTCTTCTATCTTAAATTAACCCACTTCTATAAATCTATACTTTGCCAGGTGACTCATGGCTTACCATTACTGTTAGGGTCGACATACAAAACAGAGAGCTTCACTCCGATATCAGGTCACAAATGAAGCTTTATTTTTAGCACGAGCTTGTGGGTCACCAGCGCGAGGAGTAGCTGGTGACCCCGAGTTTAAGGCTCACAGGCCTTTTATGAGGCAGTTCTACCAGGGCAGGGGAGTGGGGTCACCCAGAGTGTAGACATCTAGACACCAGATGTCTCCACGGTCTTTTCTCAGAGTCTGGGTAGGTAAACGAATTCCAAGCTTATCTAGCAAGGGGTTATTTGGCAAGCATTCTTCTTAAGCAATTTATCTTGCAAACACAACCCCAGGGGTTAATTGGCAAGCATCCTGTTAGCACAGCATGGTGGGCTAACTTTTCTGATATGGGGCGTGGGGGCAGAGTGCAGTATTTCCCACTGAATCTGCAATTAGCAGAGCTAGTGGGGGGGGGCCTTGTTTCCCTTACAATGGCCTTTCATTCCTCCCTTTCTCTTGTGCCGGCCTTTAATCCTAAAGGCCACTGCCAGATACTGGCTGGTACCGTTGCCTCAGTACCATCATCTTAATCCCATTTACCTGGGATTGTACAAGAGCCAAGATTTGATTGAGGATACATGGTCCAATCATGAGGATAAGAATTAATATAATAAGTGGTCCTGTGAGGGCTGACAATAATGTAGTTAGCCATGGGGATTGATTATACCATCCATCCCTCAAACCAGCTTTGAGAGCCTTGTAAGTTCTTTTTTTTTTGGCATCTAATCTTTTTTTTTTTTTTAAGTTTTGTCATTGATTCCCTTATTACATCCATATTTTTTCCTATTATATTTATAAGTTTCCTTTTTATCCTGACAGACGGCTGGCGATCTAGGGTTCCTAGGGTCAGTTGTAGGGATATCCCAGTCATCTGACCCTGCTGCTAGCTGGCAGAGGTCCAGGTGCAAGTCAGGCCATCAGCTCCATAGTGGGTGCTGATTAGAGGTAATTTTTTATACAATTTTTCCTTGGCCTGATATAACCTGCCAAGTCTGAGACACTGGTTGATGTGGGCTACTTGCGGTCGCACTGGTGACGAATCTGAAGCTTAAGAGGATGGTCAGTCTGTTCCGAAGTCCAAGAGTCTTCTGGCACTTTGGCTGGCTTGAGGTGGGAGGCATGGATCCAGGCGGCGATCCCATCCACCTTGATCGCCGTTGGAGTGGTCAGCAGGACTTGGTATGGTCCCTTCCACTGGGGTTCCAAAGTCTGATGCTGGTGTCTGCGGACGTATACAAAGTCCCCCATGTGGAACTGATGGGCAGCGCTATCCCCGCCAGGTTGGTATGCAGGGGACAGTTGTTTCCACAGTGTATGCTGGACAGATGCTAAGGCTTGCAGCCTGTCAGACAGAGGGGAAGGTATGATTTCTCTTTGCTGGAGGGTTAGGTTCTTAACTGGGGGTGCACACCCAAGGAGCAGTTCAAAGGGGGTAAGACCCATGAAGGAAGGGGTATTTCTAGCTCTAAAGAGGGCATACGGTAGGAGCATCGTCCAATCTCTAGAGCCAGTCTCTATGGTCAATTTGGTTAAGGTCTCCTTAATTGTTTTCCTGTCCTGAGCTCTGGGGTCTATAGATATAGTGTAATTTTTAATCAACCCCCAGTATTTTTGTCAGTCCCTGACTTACCTGGGCCATGAACGCTGGTCCATTATCTGACCCAATTACCTGAGGCAGTCCAAATCTTGGGAAGATTTCTTCCAGGATTTTCTTAGCAACTATTGCTGCAGTCTCCTTTTTGGTGGGATAGGCTTTTACTCATCCTGTAAAGGTATCTACAAACATTAGCAGGTACTTTAGGCCATACTTAGCTGGCTTTACCTTGGTGAAGTCTGCTTCTCAATGCTGGCCAGGGCAGGTTCCTCGTAGCCTTTTTCCGGGGCCCAGTTTCCCAGGATATGCATTTACCTGCTGGCTGGCCCGGCAAGCAGCTACCATCTTTTTGGTCGTTTGTTTCTTTTTAGATGGGGAGAGGGTCTTATCTTTTGTAGTCAGCTGGGTCAATTTTCTGCTGCCCAGATGGGTTAATTTGTGGATCCTTTCCAGAGTGTCTTTCAGAAGTTCCGGGTGTGGAGCCTCTTTAGGAGCTGAATCCTCCAGAGTCGAGGCATGAAAGGCCAGGCTCCTTGGATCCCGGAGGGCAGCCTCCTTTGCCTCTTGATCGGCCTTCCTGTTTCCCGAGGCCACTGGGGAGTCTCCTTTTTGATGCCCAGGACAATGTACGATGGCCAGCTCTTGGGGTAACATTACAGCCTCTAATAGTGCCTTAATTTTTTTAATTTTTAATTTTTTTTTTTGGCTGAAGTTAACAGTCCCCTCTCCCTGTATACAGCCCCATGCACATGTGTGGTTGCAAATGCATACCGGCTGTCTGTGTAGATGGTAGCCCGTTTACCGGCTGCCATGGTAAGTGCTTGGGTGAGCGCAATCAATTTGGCTTTTTGAGCCGAGGTTCCCTCTGGGAGGCTGCTAGACCAGATGACCTTATTTTTGTCCACTACTGCCACTCCCGCTCTCTGCTGGCCCTCATTTAGGAAACTGCTGCCATCTGTATACCATATCAGGTCAGGGGTGGCCAGCGGTTGGTCCGTTAAATCTGTCCGGACCCCGGTTTCTTCCGCCAGAATGGCACCACAGTCGAGAACTGGCACCCCCTCCTCTCCTTGTTCAGCAATTGGGAGGAGGGTGAAGGGCTTACTCACATCAGGAAGGGCGAGGGCAGGTGTCGACAGGAGTGTCTTCTTTAGCGTCTCGAACGCTGTCTGGTGTTTCTCTTGCCAGACAAAGGGGTTCTTTTCCAGAGCTGGAACTGCTGTGGGTTTTAAGGTGACCATAACGGGTGGCTGTTCTACTGCCAGTCCAGGTCCCCCCCATCTCTGCCCAAGCCTCCGGGAACCTGTAGGTCCATTTTTTATTTTCCAGTCCTGTGGGGACCATAGTCAGTTGGGCCGCGGGGATGGTGGTCCCATACAGCCGATATTTTTTCTGTTGCTGGGAGTTCTTTCCCCAAGTTGACTGTTTTCTGAGTGGTCCGGGGTCTCTCTCTGTTTCCATTTGCTCCTTGGACCAGTGACTTTCGGGTAGACAGAGGGCCTAGTGGATGCTTGATGGCTGAATAGACTGCCCCCGTGTCCACCTCAAAGTCCACTGGGGTCCCCTCCATTTCAAACGTTACCCGGAGTTCAGGGAGGGGGTCCGAACCCTGACTTTCTCAGTCGTCAAGGGCCAAGACCGACCGGCCTCGTCTTTTTTGTTTTTTGTTTTTTGTTTTTAATAATAAACATTTTTTGTTTTCTTGACTAAATCTCTCAAACTCAGTTCCTGCAAATCATCTAATCTCTGTAACTTGCGTCTTATGTCTGCAGCTGACTGTCCTACAAAGGCCATCGCTACCGCCCCCTTCTGTTCTTCAGACTGTGGATCGAAAGGCGTATACCTCCTGTATGCTTCTATGAGCCTTTCAAGGAAGGCAGAGGGGGTTTTGTCAGGCCCTTGGAGAACCTCATCTACCTTAGCCAAATTAGTGGGCCTTCTGGCCGCCGCATAGAGACCCGCCATTAGAGTCTGGCGATAGAGGGACAGATGCTCCCTACCTTCTGGAGTATTCGGATTCCACGTTGGGTGCCTCATCATGAGGGCGTGCCCTTCTCTGGCAGCGATCTGTAAGGCGGTGGGGGGTCTAGGTCAAGAGAAATGAGATCAGCCTGAAACTCTGGCAGGGGTGCAGGTGTCGGGATCAATGGGGGAGGGGAAGATTTAGGCGAATCAGAGGTTTTGGTTAGAAGGAGAGAGGTATGATCAGTAGGTGGTGCAGATGGGCTGACCTGAAATGACCAGACCCATTTAGGTGGGTCCACCATTAAATCTTCTCAGACCCAGATGTAGGCTTGTTGGTCCGGATGCCCATGTGAACCTGGAATGAAGATTTTTTTGTTTGACTGCTCTGATTATTTTAAGATCAAAAGTACCATCTACCAGCCACCCGACTCCGAAGGTGGGCCATTCAGATGAACAGAAAGTCTGCCACTTTCCTTTCTTCACCCGAACCGCCAGGTTCAACGTGCGGTCCGTCACTGCCGACCAATGAGAGAGGGTTAGGGACAAAGGGGTGGAGGCAGACTTGGCGGCCGACTGTCCCATTCCAAACAAGTAGAAACCGACATAGAAGGACACAAAGATAGAGACATAACACACAAACAAGACAAGCCGGCAAAATGGTAGGGAAAATGAAGTCAAAAGATTGTCTATTGGCCCAGGTCGTCTGAAAAATCTCCTAGACAAAAGGGAATCAGACAGGGCCCCTGTCTTAGGGTCCCCACACTCCAGAGCGTCCTCCAGAGCTGCAGCCTGTGGGTTCAGGACACGTCTGTCCCCCACCGTCCAAGGGTCCTCATGGGCTGCTTGAACAGCTGCTTCCCTGCCGACTCACCACAGTCCTTACCAATCTTGGTGGGACCTCCAGATGTTAGGGTCGGCGTACAAAACAGAGAGCTTCACTCCGATATCAGGTCACAAATGAAGCTTTATTTTTAGCACAAGCTTGTGGGTCACCAGCACGAGGAATAGCTGGTGACCCCGAGTTTAAGGCTCACAGGCCTTTTATGAGGCAGTTCTACCAGGGCAGGGGAGTGGGGTCACCCAGAGTGTAGACATCTAGACGTCAGATGTCTCCATGATCTTTTCTCAGAGTCTGGGTAGGTAAACAAATTCCAAGCTTATCTAGCAAGGGGTTATTTGGCAAGCATTCTTCTTAAGCAATTTATCTTGCAAACACAACCCCAGGGGTTAATTGGCAAGCATCCTGTTAGCACAGCATGGTGGGCTAACTTTTCTGATATGGGGCGTGGGGGCAGAGTGCAGTATTTCCCACTGAATCTGCAATTAGCAGAGCTAGTGAGGGGGGGCCTTGTTTCCCTTACAATGGCCTTTCATTACCTTACATCCTTCTTGCCATGGTGGTGGCTGGTGTTGTCTGTCTCCACCCAGCCTTCCACCTCCCAGAATTATCTTCTCTCTTGTTCCACCTATACTTCCTGCCTGGCCACTGGCCAATCAGAAACTATTTTTACACAGAGCCATATCCACAGCACAGGCCCCTTGGAAAATTCTGTTACTTCAGGCTGTCAGTCCAACCTGGGGCCTAGATCTGAGCTGAGGTTTCAGATTTGATGAGGAGAAGATATGGGGGTGTGGGGAGACAATGGGATGGGAGAAGGTAGGAGGCCATAAAAAGAAAGGGAATGAAGGAGCTGAGAGGAGACAGAAGGAAAATGGATGAAGAGAGAGAGAGAGAGGAGATAAGATGTGGAGAGAATGAAGCCTGGTATTGTAAAAGTGAATGAAAACATGGTAGCTTCACTAATCTCCCCCAGCCAGCACCTACAGAGTCCCTGGTTACTCAGCAGAAAGAAATAACTCTGCAGCTTTAGAAATCCTGCAGATAACTCCAATGGTTACAGGAGTGTTCATCCCAGTTTCTAGAGTGCCTCCTAAGTATGATTACTCTCTGTACTGTTTCCTACTTTGCTGTAGCAAATATTTTGATAAATAAAGGAAATGAAAACATCCCAGGGAGTGCCTATGCCTCAACCAGCAGGCAAATTGATGAAATATTGTAATCAGTGAAATAAATATATATATATATATATATATATATATATATATATATATATATATATTATATGTTTGCTGAGTACCTATAGTATAAGACTATATACAGGCATGATGAAATAGTTAGCCTGACCTCGTATGTAAAATCTGCCCCTGGAGAGGGTTACAAGCTATTCCAGGAAAAGGGCATTTACACAAATAATTACAACCACAGGGAAAAAAGTGGGAAAATAATCTTCTTTAAGAAAAGAAATGGCTAGGTACTGCAGGAGTAAGGTAACACTTGGATAAAACTCGACATTCCCTAAAGTTGGACGAGGGTCATAGGCCTATTAACTATATGTATACATAAGTACCAAGGTCAAGTAGTGAGCGAAAGAAGTGCATGCTCAGGAGTAGTGGATAGACTGTTGGAAAATGAATTTAAATTATATCACTTTACTGATAGGAAAGGACAATTTCACTTACCAGAGAACTTGAAGGCAAACCCAGAGAAGGGGGTCTTCTGCATTTACAAACGAAAACTCTACAAGGAAATTAGAGGGCAGTGTTCAGTTTGTTACAACTAATATTTATCTACTGTTTGTGACCAGATCTTGGCTTCCTGTCTCCATCTGATTGTTTCCTACCTCCACTGCTCCTACATTGCTCACCAGTGCAAGACATTTATTAAAGAAGAAAGGAGCCAGGCAGAGGTGCACATGCCTTTGATCCCAGGACTTTAATCCCAGAGCCAGGCAGATCTCTGTGAGTTCAAGGCCAGCCTGGTATATAGAGTGAGATCCAGGACAGGCACCAAAACTACATAGAGAAACCCTGTCTCAAAAAAATATCAAAAAGAAGGAGGAGGAGGAGGAGGAGGAGGAGGAGGAGGAGGAGGAGGAGGAGAAGGAGAAGGAGAAGGAGAAAGGTATTCATTTATTCCCTGCCCAGGAACCTAACCGGTTGTGAAGTGACAATCTTTCAGGGGCTTCGGAGGATTGAGGAAAAGTGTCTTGTTCCATGAATGCTTGCTGAACCATTCTGTCCTATAGACACAGACATAAGTGATGCATGTGAGAGGCTTGTAGCTCAGACACAAGGCCAAGCATCGTTATAAACCAATCACTGAAAGGTGGTGACAAGGTAGGCATGGTTGGTTTCAGCTGAGGCGGCAGGTGGTGGGGGAGGATTCATAAAAGAAATGGCTTTGTCATCCTGTGAGGATGTCTGGCCATGCTCACTCATGTAGCAACAGGCACGGCCCAAGTGCACAAGGCCCAGATGCTGAGACACGTCAGAAGGGGCTTCTTACCGCCTGGTGTGTGTGGGCAGGGGAGGGGGTGCTTCTTGAACACGAGCTCCCCTTGAACATAGATGTCACCAAGTGGTGACAGCTTTCAGTTAGTTTGCTTTAACAAAAGTCTTTATCAATTAGCTGACCTTTCCAAAGAGTTCACTGTGGAGAACTTAAGACATGTGTGTGTGTGTATCATATATATGTATGCATGTACAAGGTATACATATATACATATGTAAGATAAATCTATATGAAAGAGCGCAGAAAAGTGTAGACAGCCTTCACGTCTTTGCTATGCAGCTTCAACAACTCTCATGGTTTCCTTCGCTCCATTCCTATTCCATGTCTCTTCCTCACTCAGTGTTTTAGGTAACTCTCAGACATCAGGTCATTTTCTCCATTTCTCACATTTCAGTGTCTGTCTCTTACAATGACTCCTGGTAAGTCGGTATTTTTCCCCACAGTGTAATTTGCATCAAAACAGTTTAAAATCATTTTAATTGTTATTTTTCATGAACCTAATATTCACCCACATTCCTGCTACCATTCTTTTTTGTTGTCCTTCTATAGTATAACATAGTAGGCGTTTTTCTGTGTGTAAACTAACACGACTATATTTTAAATTGTATTTTATTATACATGTGTATGGGTGTTTTGTCTGTCATGTGCCGTGTGTGCTTTTTACCCACAGAGGCCAGAAGATGGCATTGAATCCCCTAGAACTGGAGTTACAGACAGTTCTGGGTCCCCTGGTGCTAGCAGTTGAATCCAGGTCCTCTGGAAGAGCAGCCAGTGCTCTTAACTGAGCCATCTCTCCAGCTCAACTTTATGTTTTAGTATTGTTCTACAGCTTGGTTTTTCTTCTTGATGACAAATTATTTATATAAATATCCATAACATTACATATGATGATCACATTTTTGTATTATGCAATTTTGTCTGCTAGGTTTCTACACAGTGTTGACTTTGCTTCCTGAATTTCTTACACTTGTTTAGCATTCCTCTTAGAGTGTTGGTCTCACTGGACTCTGCTCACAGACCTTCACTGCTCTGCTTATCCTGCAGCTACAGCTCCGGAAAGTGATTCTCATTTACCAAACAGCCACTGTGTTTTGCTTTTGGTTCATTTAGAATTAATTTTCTTTTTCTTAATGTGTGTGTGTGTGTGTGTGTGTGTGTGTGTGTGTGTGTGTGTGTGTGTGTTGCCTGCATGTATGTCATACATTATGTATATGCCTGGTACCCATGGAAGCCAGGAGAAGTCATTGGATACTCTGGAACTAGAATCACAGACAGTTGTGAACCACTGTGTAGGTGCTGAGAATTGAACCCTGATCCTCTGGAAAAGGAGCCATCTCTCCAGCCTCATAATTGCCCCCCTTTTTACTTTAAACAGTTAACACTTGGCAAAATTATTTCTTGATACTAAAGAGAAATAATTTATAATATCTTACATTTTTACTTTTGTCCTCAAAAAGTAAATTATCTTCCTTTTTGAAAATTTGAGAATGATGGAAATCTGAGGAAGACTGAAAAACTGCTCACGCATTGTGTTTTGAAGAGCTAACCATGGTGATACATATGTGAATATTTATGCTGCTAGTGTTTCTGTGAGCTTCTATTCCAGAGACCACTGAGAAGCAACTATAAAATGGAAATCACATGCTATTTATAGGTTAGTATGGTATCAGCATTTAGCCTTTCTTTATATTTTATTCAGAAAGAAACTATTTGCTACTCTGAATTTGTATGCATTTTTGAAAGCAATTGTATTAAGGCATAATTAACTTGCCCACATAAGGCATAAATTAAGTGAATTCTGGCATGTGTGTTTGCCAGTGAACCTAGCACACCAGGACGTGAAGCATTTCCATCTTCCCAAAATTCCTCATACCCCTACTTTACGTTTTACTATTTTCAAGTAAATACCATGAACTAAAAGAAACTTTAAGTCTAAAAACATAAGAATTTTCATATAATCTTCAACCAGATTGACTATTTCACTCATTAATACTTTTGTTGCATGTCCATTCTCTGTCCTTAAATTCTGTCTCTGCTCTGAAGTATGTGATAGGTATTCTAAAGAAGAGAGACTTTGCAATGATGGAATTCAGGAAATGTAACATTGATGAGATGTACATACCTGATATATAGTACTGACTAAGTCCACTGACTGGACCGTTTACTTTGCAATGTCCTTCTTTCTCCCAAGCTGGAGTTCAATCAAGGAAACATCACTTCAAAATACAACTGATGACAATTGGTTCTGTGGTTGATTTCTACTAACTCGATCTCTTGGTAGTAGTATTTGCCAGATTTATCCACCACATATGTTAAAGTTCCTCCATTGTAATTAGTAAGTAGCCTATGAGTACATATTTCGAGGTGGGGTGTATATCTTTGTCTTTAAAAAATATTGACATTTTCTTCTTTTTTTCTTCATGGGATGTTTATTGAGAGGAGGGGAGAGAAGGGGCAGGGAAAGGAATAGAGACTGGTACCTGGAGAAGAGATTGAAGGAAGAGAAAGAGATGGGAGGTGTACAAGGCCCCCTTTTATAAGGAAACATAGCGAATGCCCAGGGGGCGCTCTTAGTGGATGCAGCTGAGGATGTATCCTGACAGGATCCTAAGGGTAGGCCAGTACAGATGCCTAAATGCCAACACTCTTCCCTTCTTTTTATTATAAAAAGATGAGGCGTTAGAAAGGGGTAGCAGGTGAGGCAGGGATGAGGGTGCCATGTTCTCGAGACTGCTTCCTGCTGGTCTGGGGGACATCAATCATCTTTGGGGGACCAGAGATATCTGGGGTGCTGGCCATGTCCTTAGGTAGCTAGCTGGACAGTTCACTGTCCAGGCTCTGTGGAACCGTCAAGCTGTTTGAGGTGGATGCAAGTCGACTCCCTGGAGCTCACAAAAACAATCGTCAGTGTTGGATAGAGAGACCCAGCAATTTGTTAGGTGGGAAAAAAGAAGGGCTGTCATTGGTGGGCCAGGGGCAGGGTCCCAGCATGTCTCAGACTGAATCTAAATCTTGACACCAAATGTATTTTTAAACCATCAGGGAAGGAGTCACTGTTAGTTATTATGGCGCTCTTATCTGCGAGGAACACGACAAGACCACAGAAGAGTTTTATTAAAGAGGATAGAGGTGACAGGCCTGTGTGAAACACACGTGGGTGAGGAGATAAGGGGGGCTCATGCAAGATGGCACCGGCTTTATAACTTGTGTGGGAACTCCACGCATGCACGTAGATTACATGGCTGCGCACGCTTTACACAACAATGTAAAGCCACAGAGTCCTGGTCCCACGAGATGTCTGACCTGGAGATGGCTATTTTGAACCGGAAATAGTAAGGTGGTCCGCTGGGCAAGCCCAACCGTGTGGACATGGAATTCTCTATCAGTCACACCATACAACAGCGCCCATGTGGGAGGTTTATTGAGGGGGTGGGAGAGAAGGGGCAAAGAAGGGGCATAGAAGAGAGCAGAGACCAGTCCCTGGGAACAAGAGTGAAGGAAGAGAAAGAGAGGTAACTGCTTTTTCAAGTAAGTTTGAGAACGTGTCACCCAGACTCCTAGGAGATTAAGGATAACACTGAAAATCACTGACCTCCATTTAGTAACAGTAGCATGCCAGCTAAGCATTTTCATTCTCACAATCCTATTCATGCTGGAGCAGTACCTACTTCTCAGGAGTGGCTCTGTGCAACATTTTTTGGCCTCCTGAAATTCATTTAGCCCCTGTTGAAGATGAGTTAAAATTTGTGAGTCTGAATGTAGCCATTATGAGACCATTAGTTCTGCTGCTTGTGAGCTGCCTGTTTTTTCTTTATGGTTCTTAGTTGTTCTTTTGCAGAGCTGCCAGCTTAAGTTGTGCTGGGATCAAGAATAAGGGGCCTGGGTGGTTTGTGTTCCTGGAGTTGTGTCCATGCCAATGGATACCCAAGTGCTCCAGAAGAGAATTTGACATCACTGCTGCCATTGTTGCTATTATAACAGTGATGACCACTGCTATTACTGTTCCTGGGGTTGCCATTTCATAACTGGTTACTACAGCTAGCACAGTGGAGACCCTGGCAGCAAAAGTAGCTACCACGGTTAACTATTTTTTTCATTCTATTGGGCATGACAAATTTAAATCAATAGTTATATACGCTCAATTGGCTTCGAAAGTTATAAATATACAAACTCAATTTCCATTTGCTCTCGGGATACCATCTTACAAGGACTCCAATTTGCCATAAGGCTCGTTAAGGAAGGGAATGGCTCAGTTGCCTTTAGCCTACTGGCTATGGGTGGGTTAAGACTTCTGTTGGCCTTTTCTGTGTCGAACACACAGATTGCAAGCCCAGCGCCACTTAGAGATCTTTGGCTACAGTTAACTCTGCAGCTCTCACACAATTGAGCCTATATGATAATGAGTATTCAGAGACAAGTAACTTGCCTGGGGGTGCTCACCAACCTAAGCCAGAACTCCTGTGTGGCCTGGACAGGTGTCTCCATGATGGGTAGAGTGACCTGCTGATGTCCCATGCAACCTAAGTCAGAAGCTCAATTTTTAGTAAAAGGGGGGACCTGTAGGTCTCTGGCCCCCGTTTTGGGTAACTGTTGCCTTGCTTGCCGACCTTGACTTTGATATCCTCCCTATGCTAATTCCCTGTGAGATTCCACCCTCCTGAATGCTTAAGGGAAGCTCCTTGTCTGTGTATCCAGTATATTGGGCGTTAACAGCTTTGATGCAAGATTCTAAAACTTCAGGAGTGGGGTGGGGATTTAGCTCAGTGGTAGTAGAGTGCTTGCCTAGCAAGTGCAAGGCCCAGGGTTCGATCCTAGGCTCAAAAAAAAATCAGAAGTGAACTTCTGCCCTCTGGGGTTCTTCCATTGTGCTGTAAACCTGTATTTAAGACCTCCTCCCTCCTTCAATAAATGGCATTTGGCATAGAAGAAGAAGAAGAAGAAGAAGAAGAAGAAGAAGAAGAAGAAAAAGAAGAAAAAGAAAAAGAAGAAGAGGAAGAAGGAGAAGAAGGAGAAGAAGAAGAAGAAGAAGAAGAAGAAGAAGAAGAAGAAGAAGAAGAAGAAGAAGGGATCAAGATCATGATGGGGAAACCCACAGAGACAGCTGACCAGTGCTAGTTGGAGCTCACTGACTCTGGACTGACAGCTTGGGAACCTGCATGGGACTGAACTAGGCCCGCTGAATGTGGGTGACAGTTGTGTGGCTTAATCTGTTTGTAGGGTCCCTGGCAGCAGGGCCAGGACTTATCCCAGGTGTATGAACTGACTTTTTGGAACTCATTTCTGTGATGGGATACCTTGCTCAGCCTTGATACAATGAGGAGGGGTTAGGCTCTCCTTCAACTTGGTATGCCAGACTTAGTTGACTACCATGGGAGGCCTTACCCACTCTGAGGAGTGGATGGGAGTAGAGTGGGAGGGAGGTGAGGAGGTAGGAAGAAGGGGAGGGAGGTAGATCTGGGGTTGACATGTAAAATGAAAAAAGAAATTAATAAATAAATATATTTAAATTAAAAAAATATTGACACATTGGTAAAATGGATTTATGATAATTTCTGCTCCAATTAATTAGTACCATTTTTCAAATCAGAGACTTTCTAATTCTCTCATTTCTCATGTACTTATAAACTGACAAGCTTCAATAAAAACCTATCCTTACCTCCCCCTCTTTCATGGACTGTGAATTGTTTTTTCATTGAAACTATTGCAATCCTTTCTTGTTTTTTATTTTTCTTTTTGTATTAATCCTGAAGCCATACAAGCCTGGCCAAGAGCAGTCCCTTCAAAATGCTCCTGTGTTGTATTGGTACACAGTGATGAACCAGCCTGCCTCCACCTTAGGACTGAAAGCCATCTTATAGTAAAGACAAACTAGGTTCATTCCTGTTTATGACTAAACCTTTGTTTCTTAAGGATTGGGCTATGCCCCATCTGTGACCTTAACTACAAATGGTTCTATACTTCCTGTTCCAGGAGATGGCAACCATGTCTTTGTTTCACAGAGCTCTTATAACCATCTTGCAACCCTATCTTTGTTTCAGAAGGTTGTTATGACTACCTGTTGTTATGACTACCTTGTCATGACCACCTTGCAATCATATCTTTGTTTCAGGAGGTTGTTATAACTAATTTGTTATGCTTAGGTTCTGCTCCTGTAGTCCCACATATTTTGCCCACCAAATCCTCCATTTGGAAACCCTCTGCCCCTGAGCTATAAAAGCCTTGTCTTCCTCATGTCCAATGCTGATGCCTTGAACATGAATAAAAAAGCTTGTTTTAATTACTTGCTTGCTTTAATTAATTTGGCCATGATGGTTCTGGTCAGTGGTCTTTCTGAGCACTCTTCTGGAAGGACATTGTCCTGATCTCTGGTTCCTTTTGGTAGTAAATATTATTTAGAAACCAAAATCTCCAAGTACCAGGTGATTTTTGTGTCTTTAAGAATACTATTGTGTTATCAGACCAAACACATCAAAAATTCCTTATTGCCATAAAAATATAGTCAGGGTATAGAAATGTCTAGTTTTTTCTCATATATACAGTGTTGCTCTGTGTGTCTTTTAAGTTTTTGAAAAACAAAACTCTATAGAATTATCCACTCTCTTTTTATGGCTTTGCTCTTTATATGTTGAAGGAATCAAGCTGTTTTCACTCTCTAGAGCTTTCTCCTGGATATTGCTGTTCATGCTCCTGTGGCTTAGTTTTAACAAATCCCTTGTCATTTATATTTCTCATGCATTGGCAGGTGACTCTAGACCCATTAGTATGCTTGGTCCTTCTGCTCTCAGCAAGACACCATCAAAGCTAGATCTGTGCTTCACCAGGAGGCACATGTGGGATGTTTGTCTCCTCTCCTTGGTGTCTGATATCTGCAGCTAGTTCATTAGCCATGGCAACATGGCATTCTGTCATCTCCTCTTCATTTGTCAGCTAAAATATTGCCACAAAATAGGGAGTTTCTTGTCCTAAAGTGAAAATTTTCTTCAGACACCCGATGATAACTTAGAAGTGTAAGTTAAATGTTCCAGCCTTTCCCTTTGTCAGTTTTCAAAATAATGAATCGATTCCCTGGCATTCCCTAAGGTAAACAACCCATTCTCCCTCTCAGCAGCGTTTT
The DNA here is from genome assembly GCF_903995425.1 of Onychomys torridus. Classification (NCBI taxonomy): domain Eukaryota; kingdom Metazoa; phylum Chordata; class Mammalia; order Rodentia; family Cricetidae; genus Onychomys; species Onychomys torridus. Next base: position 4,610,551 of record NC_050454.1, on the reverse strand, counting down.
GACATATTCTCACCACTGAAGCCTCTTCCTTATTGATGCCCAAATTGCCTCACTTTTTTGGTCATTGGAGGCTTCTCACTTGGGCCTGTAAGTCTTTGGGGACAACCTTAGCAGGTGTTGACGTCTTCCCTACCATCTGGTGTAGCAACTTCTTCAAAGCTCATTTCTTCAGATGTAAAAATTAAAATCTTGGAACCAGAAATGTCAGTAGAGGTTTGATCATGATTTGTAGGCCTTTTTTTTTTTTAAAGTGGATCTATTTGTTTTCTCAAAAGATAAAATATTTCACAAATCTCTAACAGTACACATCAATTTAACACCATCAATATTTTGCTTAAATTGTCAACTTTACAAGGTTCTCTCAAAAAGCAAACTTCTCAAGGACACCAGGGTCCTTCTATTAGTTTTTCTTTCATCACATGTTCTATAGAAAACACTTTCAGAACAGCAGTATGGCAATGGCGCTGCCAATGTGTTTACTGAGCACAGTTTGAAATATCTGTCACCAATACTTTTGTTTTTAGATTGCATCTATTTTAGAGATACAAAAATCAAATTTATGTGCTATGATTCTTAGAATAGTTTTTTGTTATGCATAATTGTGTCATTAATAAATAACAAGCAAGTTCGTGTCTTTTGTTTTGGGGCACTGGAATTGCTTATTTAAATTAGATTTTATTTTAAAAGCCTATAATGTACTCATACAGTTCTGAAGTCAAAGCCATTTATATTTCTTCCTCAATAATACCTATCCTTATAGTTAGCCTTTTAAAAATATTTGTTGCAAATACATGGAAAAACATGTTATTTCGGGTTCTTGAGAGAAGGCTGGTGGTTATGATGAAACTAGTGACAGCGGTGAGCACAGTGAATTATCCAAATGTCTCTTCCATATAGAGCACGCTAAACAGTATGCTTTCATCCCACACACTGTGTCACTGTGTAACAGCCTTTAGGGAATAAGAGTTATTTCTGTTTCATAAATATTTGGATTGATGTATTATTAGCCAACTCCTAGAACTGGTGAACTTCTAAACAAGACTGATCCTTAATCTCAGTAAACTCGGTTCAGTCCAGCTTCCTGTTACCTCATGCTCTGTGCCCTGTTGTCCCTTCAGCTACCAGTCCTTATTGAAGTGACAATAAGAAAACCATGACTTTAGATTTGGAAAGCCATATTTCAATTCTAAGTTACCATTGTCAGAGATGATGAGGTTTGTGGAGGATTGTTTACTATCTCTCTGGAACAATTTCTTACCTGTACATAGATGGGAACTGTGTAGGTTGATGAGACACTGTGACATGATTGTCCACACAAGACTGCACCAGGCAGCAGCTATGGGACAGAGAACATCCTTCAGCCCTAGGGAGAGAAGATCTCAAGCTCAAATGTAATCAATTACTATTCTTTCTGCTGAAATGACAAGGAGATAACAGTTTCTTGTGTATTCGTTATTGGGCCGAGACAATAGAGACAGACATAGGATGAAGCTCTCAGGACTGAAGGGCACCAGGCCACTGAATTGAAGCCACCACTGTCCAGTCATCCAGTAAAAACCAGTTGTCGGCACAAGTTCTACAGAAAGCTCCCCAGTCATACTTCTGAGTGAATCTACAAGGCAAGACTAGCCCAAGACTAGTTTGTGCTAATGGGATGAAGCTGCCTTTTGTGAAGACCGTGATGGTCCCATGGCAGTTTGAAACACTGTAAGATTAGTGAGCCATTCCCAAGGTAGTGATCAGGACAAACAATTGCGCTGTCTTTACCACAGTACCTGCTTCTTGGTGCTCAGGGGATAAAAGATGAGTTCCACAGCCCATTGCATCCATCAGGCAGTCACAGGGAGAAGCTGTTCAACTGAATCGATTGAATGCATCTGTTCAAACTTTCCTTCATCTTCATAATGCCCTGGGGACAAGTGCACATTCAGAATAGACATAAATTCAGACTGGATGGGCAGCCCAAACCCAATCATGTTCCTCCATCCTCTGGTACTCAGGAAGCACCATTAGATGGCTGTGTGCCTCACAAAAAGTTGACCTAACTGGGAGCCATTGCTGTCTGGCTGAGGATCAAGCCTGTTAAGCTCAGATTCTTGTCTTTGTATTTAAATGCACATTCACACTCTCACTCACACACACACACACACACACACACACACACACACACACACACACACTCACACGTACACGCACACATAAGCTTGAGATACCATCCGTGAATGTCTTTCCAGATGCAGGAGGTGTAACATGAGCTGCAGGGACTGTGGCTCTCTTCCTTTAGTCAATGTCTTATCATCAATCTCTTGTCAGAGTGTTGAGCCAGGAAGAGAAAGAACGTCTTCCTGATAAGCAGCTCCTTGGAAGCATTGCTAGATTCTTCTGGAGTTTGAATAACACTTTGTTTATGTCTTGTAACAGAAAGAGAAAGTTCAATGTCTTTCAAGCCCAGCACATTACATTTTTATGTTTGCTGCACTGTAACAAAATGAGTTGTGTGGGCAGTCACAAGCCAGGTCAGAACTTAGGACCACCGATATCTAGGAACCAGATGCTTGATATAGAAGTTATCTGGCCTTGGTTTTGTCATCTTCTATGTATGATTAACCATCTCCATCCAGGTCTAGTAACTGGCTATATTTTGTGTGTGACTGTTCCTAGAGCCAAGCAACTTCCATCTTAGGAAGTTTAGCTGTTCCTGTTTCCAAAAGAATTGTCGGGGTTGGGGATTTAGCTCAGTGGTAGAGTGCTAAGGCCCTGGGTTTGGTCCTCAGCTCAACAACAACAACAAAAGAATTAAAAAGAATTATCTTCCCAGCTGGGCCTGTTAACTGTTTACATCCCCTCATGGAGAGGTGGGGAAAGTCACAAGACCTTCCCCTAAGAATCCAGCTACTCCCTATCTCCTGTTGTATGCAACTCTGCATTGCAAGTGGCCTCAGGGAGGTGCTAGCATCTATAGAATCGGGAAGACAGTGGGAGAGGGACGCCATCTTTGTGGTTGGAGGAGAGCCCTCATCCTTTCTGGGTAAAGATGATCCTGTGCTGTCTTTTGGAAAGGAGTATATACCCCTATAGATACCCTCATCTATGTTCTGTAGATAGGCCCAATAAACTCAATGATTCCCAGAGTGAGTGAACTCAGTTTGTTGTTAGGACCACAGGAGGAGACATGTTGTTCATGTCTCCCTTGGAAAGAAATTTTAACAAAACTATATAAGAATAAATATTGTTATTAGGTCAACATCATGAAGAGCCAGATATCACCGCTCTGGAAAATGAAGGCCCCTGGCTTAAAGAATCTTCCCCTCTCTTTTTTTTCACTGTGAAGCACATGACTTCATGGGGAGGAGCAGGACTCACGTGGCATCCTTTAAAGAGTCTCCATTTCCTAGCACTTGGGTGTAGACCACCTATTATTGAATCATCTTTTATAATATCACCCCCAAGTTGGAAATATTTGGTATTTCTACCAACTCATGGAGAAATCTTCAAATATATTAGATATTTGAAGAGTTTTATAGTGGAGATGAAATGTCTTCCCAACCCAGGGGGCCTTATGTGTCCCAGGACAGCTTTGAAAGTGCCCAGTGCAAAATTGCACACATATTTAAAATATCATACAATACTATTTTACTTGATTGCACAGTTCCTTGAGTGTGAACTTTGTAGATGACCATATTGTGTCACAAATGTGCAATGGTTGGACACATATGCCAGAGTAAAGAGAACTCTGGACTATCACAACAAGGTTGAAAAGACCCCCATCAGTGCCTTCAGTTGTATACCCACAGGTGGCCCTACCAGATTCTAGTGGGTACTTCCAATTCAGTGCTCATGCAGACAGCCCAAGTTAAACCACACAGCTAGCAAAACCAAACCAAAAGCCATCAGTCTAGGAAAGGGGTGGTAGGGATGGGAGTGGGTGGTGATGGAGTTGGGAGGAAGATAAAAGAGAATGGGGAAGGTAGAGTAATCAGAATGCATTGTATACATGTATGGAATTGTCAAAAATATAAAAGATTAAAAAAATAAAAGAAAAAATAAACAAAGAAACATAAGATTTCCACAAATGTTCAAACCAATATACAAGTAATTTGTGATCTATTTTAGAAAACCAACATGTTTAAAGGAATGTGAAAAATCTAACAACTGATCAAAGTACAAAACCTCACACACAATTTTAAAGTTTCTAGAATGTGAAGTAACATAATAATAAAACCCATAATAAGATAAGAAGCAACTGACACAGACCCAGAAGTTATAGGGATGATAACAACTAAGAAGCCTGGAATAGGTATTATTATGCATAAAAGTAGAAAATTACTCAACACATAAAAAAAAAATATTTAAAACTCTAAAATGCAATTTCTAAGAATGAAAAATGTACTAGATGGGGTTCTTAAGCAGACCATCCATGTTATAAGCACTGAGCTTGGCTTTGGTCCACTGTGATCCTTTTTCAGACTTCTTGTTTATAGAAATAGACCTTTGGGTCCTGAAGTCTGCTTCCAGATACACAGCTAGGAATGTCTGGGCTTTGTAATGTGTTTCCTACCCCCACCTCTGCCCAGCTCCTCTTTCTATGGTCTAGGTCAGAGGTTCTCAACATGTGGGTATTGACCCCTTTGAGGTTACATATTAGATATTTATGTTACAGTTCATAACAGTAGCAAATTTACAGTTAGGAAATAGCAACAAAATAATTTTATGGTTGGGAGTCACCCCATGTGGAACTGTACTAAAGGGTCCCAGCATGGGGAGGGTTTTGAACCTCTGTTGTAGGCGATGGCAAAGCATGTGTCCTGCCTCATCACATTCAACCTGACATTCCATCTCACTCCTGAAGTTCTAGTCAGTTGCCAACTAGTTCAGGCTCCACTTCTTTTCTCTGTGACTAGCTACCCAGGTTGCTATTTTTTGCCTGGGCCTCAGCAATGCCTCCTGGTTCCACACTAACTCATCCTCTGAAGCCAGAGTGGCCTTCCCAAGTCAATTTGGTTAGTCTACTCCCCTGAGTAATGTTTCTGCATTCTCTATAAAGTGAAACTTAAGCCTTTTAAAAGGTGTGTGATCTTAAAAATCTGACCTTTTCTTGCTGCCACAGCCTTCATTTGCAACTTAGTTTCTATGCTGATCTCTACTGTGGTTTGAATGTGAAACATCCTGCACAGACGTGAATTTGGGCATCTGGCCCCTAGCTGGAGGCTTTGTTTTGAGGAAGTTGTTAAACCTTAGGAAGTGGGACCTGCCTGATTAGGTGGGTCACTGGGTATAGTCCTTTGAGGAATATGTCCTTGTGTCTGCCTCACAGTTGACCACCAAGATGGGAACAGCAGCCTCTTGATCCCACTGAGAATGCTCTTCCATGAGGGGCTGAAACCCTCTGAAGTCCCAAGCCAAAAACAATCCTCTACCTTAAGTTACTCATGTCAGGTGTTGGGTCACAGCAACCTGGAACTACTGAAAGCCAGCACATCTTCAATGTCCCGTGTTCTTGTGTGTTTCCAGGACCCTGCAGAGAGCTTGTCATACTACTGTCTGTCTCAAACACAATCATCTTTCACCCATGTCACATGTCCTGCCTATCAGGGAGACTCCTACCTAGATCTCTCATGCATGGATTGGGTTCTTCCATCCTGTTGCTAAGCCTGCAGTGATGTGAATCACAGCATGTAGTTTTCACCTACTTCACTGACTCAATGGGCGTGAGGACAGGAACTGCTCATTGCCTAAAACATTGTCTGGTGCTCAGTTACAGATGCTGGAAGAATCACTGCTATGAATTACTTGCTCTAACATCAAGATTAGCTCTTGTATCACAGTCCCTCACACATGTTAACCACTGGGCACACTTACCACATTATAACAGCAATTTATCACTTCCTATGCCCTCCTCATGTGATAATGCCCTTCTGTAAACATGATCACATTTTCATGTTCTCAACTATCCCCGATGAAGTATGCATTTTGTTATCGTCAATGAAAACAGAGAGAAATTAAGGTAAGAAAACTTAATCAGCTTTTTCATGATCAAATTAATATCAGGAATGATGTCCAATTCTCTTCCCAGCTGAAGAAAATTCATAAGCTCAAAAACAGAAGAAGAATAAAGATGTGGCGTTATTGCTCTTCTCAGCCAGATCTTTATCAACTTTATTAAAGGAAAATTACTTAATGCCCATGTAACATATTTCATCTGTAAAAATGAAAGGGAAGGGGCAAAGAAATCTGGTACTGTGGAAATAGGAAAACATTCATTTCCAACTTACATGTGAATTTTAGTGAAATAGATAGTAACTGTGAGAAGAGGTAAATCATAATTATGCACAAATGTCTTAGCAGCAGAAGGAGGATGGACCAGGAACACTGATATAATACCATGGTACTTTTTGTCAGTATACTGGACTAGAGAATGGGTGGACACAAGGATCTTGTTTCAACTGGTCCATGTCAAACAATTCTGCAGTCAAGTTTGATTGATAGGCACAGAAGTCTGTACAGTTCTGCAGCCAATGCTCTTAGGATATGGCTAAAAAAGATCCCAAAGGGGCTATTTATCACCTAAGGTACTTTCTGACAGTCTTCTCAAAGGGAATCCAGGCTAGACAGATGGAAAATCATGATGGCTCATCCCCAGTGGGCTGTGTGATGGAGCAAAAAGCATTCAGACTTCAGAGGTCTGCTTTTGCCCTTTCCTGCTGCCCACTCTGTGAATGGATAAATTGCTTTTGCAATACAACCAAGTTCTTTACTATTCTATAAATGAGGATTTAGACACATGATGCCTGAATGCCATCTGCAAGCCCACTGTTGTGGTGGGCTTGATCCTTTCACTGTGACAGGCAACCTGCCTCTTGTTCCTCCCTTCCTGAATTCCCATACTCTGTGAGTGGCACCTGTTCTGTGATTCATACTGTATGGTCCATGGGATAGAAAGCACTTGAGTAGCTGATTCCTGGAAATTTTAACACTTGGAGAAATTGTAATTATTTCTGACTACCTCCTCCTATCCCTTGCTGATATTTAACACAATTTCTGGAGCATGTGGTCATCAAGAAACATCTCTAGTCTACATCTTTTTTTTAATAGATTTATTTATTTATTTATTTATTTTGTTATACAGTGTTCTGTTTGCAAGTATCCCTGCAGGCCAGAAGAGGGCACCAGATCTCATTACAGATGGTTGTGAGCCACCATGTGGTTGCTGGGAATTGAACTCAGGACCTCTGGAAGAACAGTCAGTGCTCTTAACCTCTGAGCCATCTCTCCAGCCCAATCTCCTCACATCTTAAATGGATTTAAGCGATGGATACATCTTGGTCTTCAGTCCAGGTTTCTATTCTTTTGCCTTAAATTACTGGTGAAGTTCTAGTTGGGAACACATCTGCGACAGCACTTAACCCGTGTGTGGCACTCGATGCAGGAACTTAGCTTCCAAGTGGCTATGTTTTGAAATCCCCTCCAAAATCATGTGGCAGTTTAATGCCACTGTCATAATACCAGGAGGTGGCAGACTCAAAAGGCAAGTAGGTACTGTCTTCATGAACGGAGTCAAGTTATCTGTGACAGGACTTGTTCTAGCAGAGTTTGGCTTCCTTGGGTCTCCTATTCCTGCTCTCTGGCTGACATGTATGTTCTTCTGTTAGCAGGCTATGAGGCACCAAAAAGATCCCTGCCAGATATTAAAGTTTGATATTGGACCTGCCTTCTCTGGAGCTATGAAAAGTGAATCAAATTATTTTTGTTAAAAAAAAAATTAGACTTGTTTTTTTTTTTGTTTTGAGAGTTTTGCCTGTATGTTTAGTGTATTGTATGTGTTTGCTGTCCATGGAGATCAGAAGAAGGTGTCAGACACTCTGGAACTGGAATGATGGGTGTTTGTGAGTCACTACGCTGATTCTGGGAACCAAATTTGGGTCCTCTGTAAGAGCAACAAATGTGCTTAACCACTGAATCAACTCTCCAACCTCCCATTTCTTTTCTTTATATTGACAATCTGAGGTTTTGTTACAGCAACATAAAATAGACAAAGTCACTGGCTCTAGCTTTAATTTTCCAAAAGCATCTGTGATGCCCAGTTACATGTCAACTTGACACAAGATGGAGTCATCAGAAAGGAGGAAACTTTAACAGAGAAAATGCTTCCATAAAATTCAACTGTAGGCAAGCCTGTAGGGCATTTTCTCAATTAGTGATTGATGGGGGCAGGGGGAGCCCAGCCCATTGTGAGTGGGGCCATGCTGAGGCTGATGGTCTTGGATTCTATAAGAAAGCAGGCTGAGCAAGTCATGAGGAGCAAGCATCACCCTTTTTGGGCCCCTGCACCACTTCCTGCATCCAGACCCCTGCCCTGTTTGAGTTCCTGTCCTGACTTCCTTCAATGATGAACAGTGATGTAGTAGTGTAAGCCAAACAGACCCTTTCCTCCCTAAGCTGCTTTTGGTCATAGTGTTTCATCACAGCAATGGAAACCCTAACTAAGACAGGGTCTAAGGATCAAGTAAATATTACACTCCTCCTATTACCAAACTTGGCCCATGTGTGTGTGTGTGTGTGTGTGTGTGTGTGTGTGTAGTAGTAGTAGTAGTAGTAGTAGTAGTAGTGGTAGTAGTAGTAGTAGTAGCTGACTTTGAGTGATTCTGCACATCTGGGAATATGATTCAAAGTACTTTTTCTGAGTCTACCACATCTCAGTAAAGATGGTTGTCTCTCCAGGGCCTGATGTCTCTTCTGTGTATGATGTTGGTGGGGGAACAGCATCTACTCAGAGTTTGGTTGCCTTGATGGTGCTGCATCATGTGAACCCTTCAATCCGCTCTCCTAGAGACACCAGTTACCCAGAGTCCCCAGTGACACTTCATTTCACCAAGAAATCTCAAACAGCTGAATGTCTGATGATGATGTCATTAGCAGTTTTCTTTCACACTGCAGTTAATTATAACATTCACTAAGAAAAAAAATAAAGGGACTGGTTGTTATAGTGATGTCTGACTTTTCAAGCAGGATGCATAGCTTCAATGGGAACGTCTGCATGTATAGAGACAAATATCAATTTGGTGTGTACACTGTAGGAATAATTGAGACTCCTCTTCAAGAAAAAAAAAAATTTGACATGGACAGGGTTTCCCACACTTGTGTTACTCTGAATCATCTTTTGTACAGACATGCTTTTTTTTCTACTTTGTATTTGCTTTTCTGATAGCTTTACTGGTCAGGTTCTTGACTACTCCTGAGTGACAACCTGTTGATCCTAGATTCTAGTACCCAGGATCTCTAAAGAGCTTCAAGGCTAATGGGGAGGAGGGGTTATACAAACCCTTGGAGCCACTAGGATTTTCTCTGTCACAGGAAAGGTCCGGCTGGACCCCCTGACAAAAACTGTGGAAGTGAAAAACTTTGGGAAAAAGTTCTCACTCTCAGATTCTCTTGGAATCTCTGTTTTGCCAGTGCCAAGTTCTCAGCACATGTGTGATAAGATGAACAACCTCAAGCTTGTTGTCTAGTTTTATTTTGGAATAGAGATGCTCTGCACAAACCCTGGAAGAGCTGGAGGTGATAAAAAAAAAAGAGAGAAAGAGAATATTGTTCAATATCAGGCAGCAAGTATGAGCCAAGGACTATCCCTGGTGATATGACATTGGTTATCTTATCTTCATGCCTAGTAGTCCTAGCTACTCAGAAGTATCAGGCAAAGAAGTGTGGGTCTGTGAGTCTGAGCAGATGCTGTTCCTCACCAACATCATACACAGAAGAGGCATCAGGGTCTATGGAGACAACCATCTTTACTGAGATGTGATAGATTCAGAAAAAGTACTTTGAATCATGTCCCCGGATTTGAAGAATCACTGGAAGTCAGCTACTGCACCACACACACACACACACACACACACACACACACACACACACAGTTTTAAATTTTTCAGTTTTCCATTTCTGACACCAAATAGCAGAAGTATGAAAGAATCAGCTATTATGCCAGAATTTATATAGCCAGTAAGAGGGAAAGATCAGACATTTCCCCTAAATTCTTAGGGGTTTTTTTGTTGTTGTTTTGTTGTTGTTGTTGTTGTTGTTATTGTAGTTTTTGCTTGTTTGCTTGCTTGTTTGTTTGTTTTTGAGACAGGGTTTCTCTGTATAACTTTGGAACCTGTCCTGGATCTTGCTCTGTACACCAGGCTGGCCTTGAACTCACAGAGATCCACCTATCTCTGCCGCCCAAGTGCTGGGATTAAAGGTGCGCCACTGCCACTGCCACCAGCACCACCTGGCTCCCCTAAATTCTTAAGTCTTTCTATTTCCCCATAATCTGTGAGTCTAGACCTGAATCTTGATCTTTTGGCCTCCTCTCCCATATCTCTTCTTTAAAACTTTGAGGATGGGAGCCAGTGAGATGGCTCAGTAGTAAAGGTGTTTGCCTTCAACTCTGATGACCTGAGTTCAGTCCCTAAACACAACATGGTAGGAGAGAACTGAGTCTTGCAATTTGTCCTATAATCTCCAAATGTATGCTGTACCAGAAACATACACACACACACACACACACACACACACACACACACACACACACATAAAAAATATAAAACATAAATCTTTGAGTCCATTACTTGCACAAAGTTATTTTTCACTTAATATCAATCCAGGGAAAGAATAGCGTTATGGGAATTTACCAGACTGGAAAATCAGTTGCTGGACCATGCTAACAGATAGGCAAGCAGATCAGTCTAACTACAAAAATATTCCTCTACTTGTAAGGCACAAAAGAAAAACACTGGACAGAAAGTCTGGTGATAAGACTTTTAATGTTTGGTTTTCCTTATCTGCTCCATGAATTTAGATCAGTAGCTTTCCCTCAAACAATTGTTTACCTTGAGAACTAAGGTGGTGCTAGGCTAGTGAGAGCCTTATGTTGAGCTGGACCGATGCATCACACATGGGAATCCTAACAGGAAATTTGGGGGAGGCTGTATAGTATTGCATTCTTGTTAAATCCTGATAAAAGTGATACAACAGATAACTAACAGGGAACAACTAAAAATCCCCTAGACATTATATACAATTGATCATTGTGTCATTGACACACAAAGTGCAAGCAGACTATATCATCACAAATCTCAATTGTATTTAAAACTGGATGACAGAAACAGAGCAGGGACATTTAGAGAGCCCAAGAGCCCCAAGACATCCTCAGTCGCAGACAGCTACTCCATGGGATGCTCACCCAGCTGTCTAGACAGTGGTGGGACTTAAAAGGTTACTTTTCAGACTCAGGTTTTCAGGTGAATAGAAAATTCTGTGAAGTTCAGACTGGCCCAGAGTGGTGGAGGGCCTAGAAAACATTCACATTATAACTTCTCTGGGGAAAAAAATCCCCAAACTCAGGATACAAACTGTCAAGAACATGAATACCAGGAGAAAGAAGTGAGAAGGAGAATGGGGGAATGCCAGGTCTAAGAATATATGAAACATTCCCTTCCTGATTCCCTATCTCCCCAAAACAAAGGAAGAAGGTGTTCTGGAGATAGAAGCTAGACAAGTACTCCTGACCTCCTTCTTTTATTTAACTATAGCCCCTCAATTTTCAGTTCAGCAGCTATTAGTCTCATGTGACTATAAAGTTTAACTTTCTCAGTTGCTCTAGCCACATTTCAAGTTCCTATAAATCTCATGTGGTTAGTGTCTGCCACATCACACAGTCCTAATATTTCTATCAGCACTGGGATCCTATTGGAGAGAAACAGCCATCTCACGTGTGAGCAGCAATAATAGAAAATCACTGCACTCAAATCTTGTGTACAGCAGCCAGACAAAGAAATTAAGAAGAAAAATAACCTACCTAAGAATGGGTAGTGGTGGTGAAAAACTACTTTTCATAAAGATCGTAAATGTTTTAGGTTTTACAAGCCAAGAACAGAGAGTGAATATTCCAAGCAGATGATAGACAAATTTGGCTATATGTGCCATCTGCTTTCTGTAGCAACTGTTCAATTCTGCTAATGTAGGGCAAAAATAGCCATAGAAAACATGTAAAGAAATAAGTGTGGCAGTGGTCCAATAAGATTTTACTTGGAAAAACAAAACAAAAACCAGATGATAGGCTAGATTTAGCCTCCTGGCTATATTTGGACAGCTCTATGATAAATAGTAAATTTTTCAGAAAGACACATTCACAGATGAAATGAAAGCACTAGCTGTCTTAGTTACTATCCTATTGTGAAGAGATACCATAACCAAGGCAAATTATAAAGAAAAGCATTAAATTGGCAGCTTGTTTATAGTTTCAGAAGTTGAGTACATGACCATCATGGTGGGGAAACATGGCAGCTGGCAGCAGACACCGTGCTGGAGCAGTAGCTGAGAGCTTACATCTGATCCACATGTACAAGGGTGGGGGGCACACTGAGAACAGTGAGGGCTTTGGAAACCTCAAAGCCTACTTCCAGCGACACACCTCCTCCATAAGGTCAGACCTCCTAATCATTCCCAAACAGTTCCACCAACTTTGAACCAAGCATTTAAATATATGAGCCAATGGGGGCCATTGTGGGAGACCAGCTGGGTGACTGGTACCCAGGGTACTCTTGAGTGAGAGATAAGAGATTTAGATAGAAGGATGGAGGGGAGGGAAACAGATGGAAACACAGGAGAGCCTCGGGAGGGCCTGGGTCCTTATCCACCAACCCCTTCTGTCTCTTCTAAAGGGCTATTTATAGGAATGCCAAGGAGTGGAGCAAAAGACCTCCCCCTAGCACAGCCAAGTGCAGACCCTTTCCAATCACCTGGTAACCATGCACGTGGCCAAGCAATCCTCTGATACAGCTCTGCTAGGTAAAGCAAGCTCAGATATCACTAGGAAACCTTTGTGGGTCTCCACAATTGCCCCTTCTTGATATAAAAAAAAGGGCCACCTAGACCCCTCAGACAGACTGTGACTGTCTTAGGTTGTTCTTCTTGATTAAGTTTACATATATACATTCAGGAAGTTATCAAGAAGAAAGTTGCCCATCTTTGGCTACCAGCCTCTGGCAAGAGGGAGTACAGAGCTTAACTCAACTCTGGCCCAGATCCCCACTATGAGCTTGCAAACATCCATAGTGATCTCCATAGCTGCCACACCTCCCAGTATATGAGTAGAGGATGGAACATCCTTATTGGAATGGGTCTAAGGTGATTAGCGCAGTCTTAGCTGTACCAAGCCCTTTTCCTGGATCAAAACTCTCTCCTAACAGATGTTCAATAAGACTTTCAAAATACTGTTTTGATTCCCAGGAGAAAACAGTCATTTCAAATCATTTCAAAGTATCCACTCAAGTAATCAAAAACCCATGTTAATTATAAAGACACTTTTACAAACTAACTCAATTATGGAAGGCTTATCCCTTTCTTGGAGGCCTACCCCTTTCTAAACAGAAACAGAAGGAGTGGAAACTTCTAGGAAGAACACAGAAAAACTCCTGTAATTATGACACCTTCACTTAAGTTTTCCAGGGGACCCTGAGATTATAAAATTATATTTTAAGCTGTCATAAAAGTATTCAAATATATCTGCAAGTAAAAGAGTAATAAAAAACTTCAAGATGCTTCTAATGTGATTGATTTGGTTTATCCTTTAAAAATTAGTGTTATCTGGGTTGGGGATTTTGCTCAGTGGTAGAGCATTTGCCTAGCAAGCGCAAGGCTCTAGGTTTGATCCTCAGCTCAAAAAAAAAAAAAAGAAAGGAAAGAAAAAAAAAAAGAAAAGAAAAGAAAAAAATTAGTGTTATCTAATTTGTCTGGACTATAGAGATATTGATGGAGTAATAAAAAATAATTCTAGTGTGAACTCCATTGTACATATTTTACAAACTTACTTACATTCAAAATTTACTTTTTTATACTCAATAGTTACACTTTTTACATGATTAATTCAAAAAGGAAACTCTATAGAACTATTTTAAAACATATCTAGAAGAGATCTGTTCACAAAACTAACTTATATTCAAAAGCAAACTCTATAGCAAACATCAAGAATCTCTTAACAGAACTAACTTATTTTCTTTCAACAAGATAAAGAGTACACAAATCATAAGTTACCACAGTAAAATTATAAGTGAACTCAACACTGCTTCATTTCTAAGTTTTTAGTTCATGGTCAGCTTTGATGTGAGACTCCTGTGGGTAGCCAGTAAGCTTCATTTGGTGACTAAGGATACAATTTTCCCCCTTCTTAATTTTTTAAAGCTGGTTTTTAAGATTATCATGAGTTCTTTTAATAATGCCAATGTTTCCTTCTTGTATCTTAAGCACAACTCAATCTCCTAAGTTTTTTTCACACCTGAAGCAATTTTCCAGTATAAGAACCATATTCCCATGTTTTCTAAAAGATTTCAAAGTAACTTGTTGACAAACGGTATTAGCATTTTAATTATCTCCTTAGAGGCAAGGTGTTTGCCTGTTCTTAGTTCTCTGGAGGTAAGACTAAACTTTCTGCATTTGGAGCTGAAAATAACAGTATTTGGGGGCAGTATCACCATTTTGAGCTGAAAAACTACATTTCCTATACTGCCTTCCTCTATCATAACACTGTTATGTTACATACTATGTTTCCTGTGATGCTTTTCTGGGTGTGGCAGAAAACTCCCATACACACAGTCTGTTTTCATACTGAAAATAAAGATCAAGCCAGCTTCCTACACACACACACACACACACACACACACACACACACACACACACAGGAAGTTTCTGTTCTCCCTGAGCTTGCTTTAGGATGCCTGACAGGTATACCTCTCTAACCAGAATTTTCACCTGCCACTGTTCCCAGAGCTGGTCACATCTGTCTGCATGCACTTCAGATAGGCATTTTGGTGCCCAAAGCAAAAACCTCTCAGGGCTTGCTTTTTTGTTTTACCAAGTCAGTTAAAAAATAAAAAAAAAATAAAAACACTTAAAACAAGTCTTTTCAGCCTTTTCAGAGAGATTTTGGGGAACTCAATCCCCACCTCCTTCATTGCAGGGAGGATTTCAAAGCCTCCACTGCTTCCTCCATGACAACAGACACTCCCTGCCTCTGTCATGTCTTCACTTTAGGGGGAGTTGTCCTGGCTTCAGCTTTCTGCCTGCACTTTTTCACTAGGCTCTGGCCACAGGCAACTCCGGCTACTGTTTTTCTAATACTGGCTGGAAGAAGAGACAAGACTAGCAAAGAGGATGTGCCATGTTGAAAGAGTTTTTTTTTGTTTTTTCTTGGAGCAATTACAGGTGATTTTCCCATACTGATAGATGTTGTTTCCAGGTGAGTTAAATTTTTGCCCTTACAGAAAGAGAAAAAAAAAATCTGAGAAAGAAAGACCTGGAAAGCTTTCAGATTTTTAGAGAAAGAAATTGCTAAATTTTTCCAAAGACCTCTGTTCTCCTTGGCATCATGGCCAAATGGAAACTAATTTTGATGGTACAGTGTTACAGTGGCATTTGCAGGTGGAGTGGAGAATTTTGTTTCATCCACGTCCCCCTCAGAGAAAATTCTTTCCTCAGCTACTTAGGACTTAGAACTGAGCTGTTCACAGACTAAAAGCTTCCACGGGAATCTTTTTCTGACTGTTTTCTTTCATCTTTGATAGATATTTCTGATTCTTCCCCAGGATTTTGCATTCATGGCCCCATAGTTGGAAATCAAGGACATAGTTCCTCTCTCTTATTGCTTATCTTATCCAAAATTTTTCTTAAACTATATTCCTAACCCATTATTTCTATATTCTATCTTACTCTAAAATTTTTCCTACACTATTTTCCTATAGATAGAAGTTAAGAGAAGGATAAAAAGAAAGAATCCTAGATAGAAAGAGACATGCACTGCAGTCTCACTTTTCAACCTCACCATTCCACGGCCTAACTTGACTCCCGAGAATAAAATACTGTCACCTTTATCAACTCCTTATCAGCGTACCTTACACCCATGATGCCCCGACTACTCCTTTAGACAAGCCCCTGGGTCCCTGTTTTGGGTGCCATCTGTGGGAGCCCAGCTGGGTGACCAGCTCCCACATTTTACCCCAGGGTACTCTTAAGAAGTGAGAGATAAGAGATTAAGATAGAAGGATGGAGGGGAGAAAAATAGACAGAAATACAGGACAGCCTCGGGAGGGCCTGGGTCCTTATCCACCGGTCCCTCCTGTCTCTTCTAAAGGGCTATTTATAGGAATGCCAAGGGGTGGAGCCAAAGACCTCCCCCCAGCACAGCCAAGTGCAGACCCTTTCCAATCACCTGATAACCATGCACGTGGTCAAGCAATCCTCTAATACAGTGCTGCTAGGTAAAGCAAGCTTAGGTCTCACTAGAAAACCTTTGTGGGCCTCCACAGGCAATTCTCATTTTAAAATACCACAGTAACTTAACAATCAAAACCAGCTTTAAGAGTAGAGGAAGAGGAGGAGGAGGAGGAGTTGTCAAGTCTTTATTTTGCAAGTATAATGGGCATGGAGAACAGTCAGGAAAGCTGACTGTCAGTTTCTTATTGCTGTGGTAGAATACTCTGACGAAAAGAGACTTAAGGGAAAAAGTTCATTTTTATATTCATAGTTTATAGTAGAGTACATTAAGGAGGAGTGGTATCAAGGTAGCAGGAACTTGGAGCAGCTGAATATTATATTCACAATCAAGAAACAGATATTAAATATTACATTAATGAATTAATAAATGCATGTTGTTGCTCAGTACACTTTCTTCATTTGCACAAATGGGATGATGTTACACGCAGTTATATGGTTCTCTCACATCAATTAATATGTACCAGGTGATTCTAGACTGTATTAAGTTGGCAATCAGCACTAACCATCATGCTGACTTTACTTCATGCTGTCAAGAAATCCTCAATACATTTCAAGTTTTCAGTGAAACAGAAAAATGAAAACCCATAGAGATAATAAAGGTAAAATACAGCTATCTGAAAAAAATCAAGATATTCAAAATTCTAGTTAACTTAACTTTTGACAAAAGGGGAGTATAAATACAAAATTTAGAAGTGACAGGAAAAACAACCAACAAACCAGAATAAATTAAAAAACCTCTTGATTGAATTTGTACCCTGTCAAATACACTTGAAAACTTTGAAGACTAGTGTTTTAGAAAGTATGACTTAGGAAAATTTACCTCAGCAAAGACAGAAAATCTGGAAAAAAATCAAATACCTCAGGAAAAAAAATGGAACCCAAAAGACACAGGACCAAATGGACCAGCACTCCTTCAAGTTACCTTTGCTTCCCTTGTGTCCTCCAAAGTTCTCCAGAAGAGTGCTTGGCTACTAATCTCTACACACTTGCTTTATCAATCTTCCTTGTGCACTTATTAAGTGGGTGAGGAGTGGGTTGGACACAGGTCACCTTGGTGACTAAGGTGACTGCTGTAAGAAGCTCAGCTGAGGTGGGAGCCTGCAATTGAACTTTGCAGACCTGGGTTTGAATCCTGAATCTTCCAGTGTATACCTTCATGACCTTGAACGAGTTATTTATTGCTTCTCAATGTTATATTCCCTGTCTCTAGAGTGAGTATACTATAAAGATCTACCTTTCATTTAAGGCTGTTCCATTGGCACGATGGGGAACATGTACTCATTACTGTGATCCATTTCCAAACCTCACTGTAATAGGGGAGACGTTGTGTTGTAGGAGAAAAATGCAGGAGAATGGAGAGCACGGGAGAAACAAAATAAAATGCAACAAGATTTTTGGAAGGTACTGTGGTTTGGAATTGACTGTGCCCTAAAATTCCAGATGTTAAGGTCTTGCTGTTAGCCTGTGGTGGTGTTAGAAAGGGATAGAACCTTCAGGAGGTGGAGTCTAGTGGGAGGAAGGGTAGTTATTGGCAGATCCAACTTTAAAGGGCTATTGGGACCATTACCCACACTTCCCCTTATCCTGTCCACCAGGAGGTAAGCAGACCTCCTTTTTCATGCACTGTCATGATGCACAGTGATAGTACCATGGCCTCATACAAGCAGTTCTAAGTAACCAGGAACTGAAATCTTTGAAACATTGAGCCAAATAAACCCTTATACCTCTTAAGTTGATTTATCTTGGTTATTTTGTTACTTGACAGGGAGCTGACAGTTACAAATCTTGAAATGCAGGTGAGTGGGTGCCAAGTTATTAGCAGGCCCAGAACAGCTGAACCTAACCATCATTCTAAACATCTTTAAAAAAACAAAACTTATTTACTTGTAGATCACCTCCAAATATTACAAATTCTCTAGTAACTCAAACTCTGAGGACACAGCATTGTGTAAAAGTCTAGGTATGCCATACGAAGATTCCAGATCTCACCCCTTATGCTTACAGCAAGCTGAGAACACATAGCTTGGCTTGCTGAGGAGGAGAACGGTGGTCTCTGGTTAAGACAAATCAGATGAGCCCTCAGCCAGAGGCTGCCAAAAACAGTTGAGACAGAGAGAGGAATGAAGAAGGAATAGATGATGTCATTAGACTATGGGATAAAGTAAGAGGAGAGGAGCCCAGCCTTCTAGAACAAATCTTGTGGGACAATCAACTTGAAAGATAAATGTATAATACTTATTAAAGTAAGTGCCAAAATAAAAATAAAAACAACAGAACCTAAAAGTGGGAAGGAAGTCTCAAATGGGCATGAGGTCTCAGCCTGTGGGGCTCACTGCTGAACTACAGTCTCCCTCCAATCACATTCTAAGAAGGGAAGATGTTTGGAGAACACAGTCTCTCCCTCCTGACCATTCTGTAGTGACCGGTGTTCAGGAGCAATCACAGACCACCAACTGGACCACAGCCAGGGTCGGAAGAGTGCAAAGGGCAGCCAAAATAACTGTGTGGGTGAGTGTAGATCCTGCCATTTACCAGAGTCACACCTTCAAAAATAAACACGTGAGGGAGGCCTTAACTGGCGAAAGCACCATGCATCCCCTAATATAGCTAGAACAAGATATGCAGGGTCAGCAGATTCATCTGGGTTCCCAGGCACAGCCAGGATCCTCATAAGCCACATAGATGAAGAAGCATTGGAAAGTGCATCCCATGTGAGCCGGGCAATGCCAGACTCAGCTCTGTCCACTGTAACTTCATGAGAGAGCCTGTGAGAGAAACACTAGGTGAAGACAAGACAGTTCAAAGGTCCAGGAAAAGTAATGGGTTTGTTTTAATGTACAAATTTCCAGGGTGGTTTTTAAATGGCAATTATTAATTAATCAGAACAGGAGGTGTCTACTCCAGGTCCTTCATTTTAGCAATAGGAAAATAAAATCTGCAGCAGGGTAGCTTCTCAGAAGTCTGTGCAGAGGGTGGAGTGAAGCAAGGTGGCTTCCTAGAGGTCTCTGCACAGGGAGGCATGAGTCAGAGGACACCGAGTCTCCAGACCTTTGTGTAAGGCCTTGTTTCCTTCTCTCACTTCTCTGCACCTCTTGCTTCACTTCCTCCTCCTTTTTGTTGTAGCTTTTCATTTTGATATTTCCAATCCACAGGGCAGATTCGGGAGGAGTCCAAGAAACCCTCATAGCCTTTTCTGAGATTCATTCACCTTTAATTGCATTTTCCACCTTTGCCAATGTTCTCTTCAAGGGACACTTCCCACGGAATGGATTCTGGCTGAGTGGTTAGTCACCTTCCCACCATCCCAGCAGGGGAGGGAGAAGCAATGGGTACCTGGAAACAGAGTTGTGTGGGAGGCAAAGCTATGGTAAAATGAGGAAGATTAAAAAAGAAGGCCAGATGGCTAAAGACCACAGCAAGTTCTGAATACATAGTGAGCTTGAAGTCCAAAAGACCCATTTTAAATCCTCAGTAACTGACTGACATTGTGAGGGTTTCCTTGATATCTGGTCCTTGATTTTGTCTTTCTTTACAGGTGTGTGTAAATGTTGCCCGACTGAAGAACTTCAATCATCTTTATCTCAGAGAATCACCTAAGGAGTTTAACAAAACCCTCATGGTATGGCCTGCGTTAGTTATGTTTCTGTTGCTGTGGTAAAACACTGTGTTTAGGGCAACTCATCACAGAAAGAGTTCGTTTGGCTTATGGTTGCAGAGGGTTAGAGTCTGTAATGGATAGGACGGCATGGCAGCAGGCAGTGGACATGACAAGAGGAATAGGAAGCTGAAAGCTCACATCTTGAGCCACAAGCATGAAACAGAGAGCAACCTATAAGTGGGTGGACTTTTAAATCCGAAAGCCTGCTCCCAGTGACATGTTTCCCCCAGTAAGGCTGCACCATTCAAACCTCCTCAAACAGCATCATTACCTGAGGACCAAGTGTTCAAATGCCTGAGACTATGGGGGACATTTCTCGTTCGATCTACCATATTCTACTTCTTGGCTTCCAGAGGCTTGTGGTAATATAACCCAAAATGCATTTACTCTAGCTTCCAAAGACTCAGAACTTTTAGAAACTCAAAATTTTCAAAGTCTCTTTTGAGACTCAAGGCAACTTTTTAGTTGTTACCATCCCAAAAGAGAGGAATGAGGGCATAGTGGGGAAATACTGGACAAAGCAAGACAAAATCACAGCAGGACAAACAGCAAATCCTGCACCTGCAAGTCCAGTGTCAAAAGACTTAGAAAGCTCTGTCCCTCTAGGTTTGCTGCCTGCCCACACATCTCTGTCTTGGGCTGGTTTCACTCCCTGTACACAACTCTCCTGGGCAGATGTCTCCTAGGTCTGGTATCTCCAACATCCATGATCTCCACTGAAACCCACACTTCATTTCTACAGCTTCTCAATGACCTCACACAGTGTCTTGAAAGGACCTCCTTGCCATACATCACCTGGTTCAGCAGCTCTCTGAAACTGAGGTGGAAGAATCCATGACCCCCTTATTCTCACATCCTGTATGCCCCTTTTCTTAGTGAGGATTACTATTACTGTGGTAAAACACCATGACCAAAAGCAAGCTGGGGGAGGGGGGAGGATTTATTTAGCTTACATTTCCACATCATAATCCACCACTGAAGGAAGTCAGGACAGGAACTCAAACAGGGCAGGAACCTAGAGGCAGGAGCTGATGCAGAGGCCATGGTAGGGTGTTACTTATTGGCTTGCTCATCCTATTTTCTCATAGAGCCCAGGAACACTAGCCCAGAGATGGCCCCACCCACAATGTGCTGGCCCCCCCCTACATCAATTATTAATTCAGAAACTGTGCTACAGGCTTGCCTACAGCTGAATGTTACGGAGGCATTTTTCTCACTTGAGGCTCCCTCCCCTCTGATGACTCTAGCTTGTGTCAAGTTGACATAAATCTAGCCAACTCACCTCTAAAACCAGCACCACATGAGTGGCACCACCACATTTGGCTGCCATCTTGGCAGAACGTGGCCCCTTGAACACATAAGTGGCAGAGGTTTTATTAAGCTGCTTTCTGGGAGCAGAAAATGCCTTCTGCTCTTCCATAAGCTGGAAGCTTAGATGGGTGAGGTTTTTGCCTTGGTGATGTCCCTCTCTATTTTAGTGTTGAGCAGAAGGACTCTTCTTAACAGTACTTATCCAGTTATCTCCCCACAAGCCTAGGCTGCAACACTGTTTCGTAACTCTTCTTTCTTCTTCTAAATTACAGTTTGTATTTCTTTCTGCCCTGCTTGTTCCTTCCCTTTTCAGACCTGCTTAAGAGTTATTAGTAGTAACCACATCACAAGTTCTATATAATGCTGCCTTGAAATTGCTTCTACCAAATAAACAAATGTACTACTTATTAATTTAGCCTCAGGCAAGTTATTGGGACAAAGACAGGATGCTGCTAGCTCTTTGCCAATGTATCACAGGAACGACCTCCAGCCCAACTGCTGATGTTGTTCCACTCTGAAGTTGCTTGAGCTGGTCCTCCACACTGACCTCAGAAGGACTGTCCTCAAGGCTGCTATCTGAATGGCTCTTTACAGCATTCAACTACTTTTCTAGCTCAAAGGTCTGGTCTTCCACATGCCTCCACAGTACAACATGGTCGCACAGCAACAGAGCCCACTGGAAATTCACTGAAACAGTCCAAGGTGAGGCCCACTGCCGCTGCTGTTATTGTTTAAAGCTCCTAGATAATTTTGAAGTGACTCTGAGATTGAGGACCACTGTCACAGAAAATAATGCCATCACACAGGGTCTGCTTAAACTCTCAACTTCCTCCTTTCTGCCATTGCCCTCCTCTCAGAAGTGAGCCTCATACTTAGGGTGGAGTACTCTCCTCTCTGAGCTGAAGCTATCCACTTCCAGAACTGCTTGATTTTTGCACTGTCCACTTCTGGATTGCCTGGTAATTCACACTGTAAACAGCTTCTTGGATAGACCATGTGCAGTCTCAATCTCTCTGTAAGCAGTCAGGCTTTAACTTTGTGAAGGGACTTTCATTTTACCTGACCTCAGTATCTGCTGGCCTCCCCTCCGACAGTCGGCATACCAAATAACTTCTCCACAATCCTATGTAATTTAGCATTGGCGGAAACCAGCTCCCAAACTGTCACCTTTGAGAAGGAGTGAGAGAGAGATTTTCTTTTCGTTTTTTGGTCTTAACAGGGCAAAAAGAATAATTTTCCAGAAGAGGATAGCTTTTCTTTAATTACCAAATGTCATATGCTCTATTTAATTCCCATTTTACCACAAATATACCTGAAATGAATTGCTTATACATTTTGAAGTTTAAATTCCTTCTCCTCCTTCTATTTCTCTGTTCCTTCTGGCTTTTCTGTCTCACTTCTCATAAGGTATTTATTGAATACATCTCTGTTTGACACTGAGGATAAAGAGACACACTGGAGCTATTCTATCCTCTATAGACTCTCAGTCAATCTAAGAAAAAGAACACTGCAGTACAATTAAGATGTTATAATGGAGCTGCAAAGACTTCCACGGGCTCACTCTGTTAGCTTGCTTCTGTTGTTGTGATCAAACACTGGTCAAAAGTGACTTGGGGAGGAAAGGGTTTATTTGGCTTAGAGATTATAGTCTATCAAGGAAAGCCAAGGCAGGAACTCAAGGGAGGAACTTGGGATCAGAAACTGAGGCAGAGGCTATGGAGGAGTGCTACATACTGTCTTGTTCCTCAGGACTTGCTCAGCCTACTTTCCTATGCAACCCAGGACCTCCCACATCAAACTCAAATCAACAAAATGCCCAGTAGACTTGCATATAGGCTAATCTTACGGAAACATTTTCTCAACTAAGGTTGCCTCTTCCCAGATGAATCCAGCTTGTGTCAAATTGGCAAATCACCACAATATTCACCTCTGCTGAAAGTTCTTACAAGAGGCAGGATGGTGTGAGTGAGTTTGGGAGCATAGTCAAGAGAGTTCTCCAGATGAAGACCCGAGATTAAGCCTTTCAGGTCAGGAAAGCAGCCTTGCAAAAGCCTTAGAACAAGCTACCAGTGTGTTAGGAGATTTGCCAGACAGATCTCCAAATAGAGAACTCTGGGAAGAGGGTGAGTGGGGTTGTTGCCTAGGACTTGGTATTACAGGAACCCCTGGGAGAAAACACTCATCTTAACCCATTTTTGATCCAGAGTCTGACTGGACCCCTTCTCCAGGGTGTTGGTTACTTTAGGCATCATTGTGCCTGATGTAACAGACATAAACCACTTGAAGCAGGATATACTTTATTTGCAGTTTCAGGACATTGAGGTGGGGAGGGCATGTCAGAAAGAGGCTGTTCACATCATGGAGAGTCAGGAAGCAGAAAAGAAGAAATGGGGACACTCAGCTGGCTGCCTTCTCCTTTATCCAGGTCCCCAGCCCTCAGAGTGGTGATGCTCACATTCAGAATGGATCTTTCTGTCTCAGACAGTCCTCACTGGGGACAGTCAGAAGTGTGCCTCCAGATGTGGCTCACCAATGTCCTCGGCAGTTCCAAAGCTAGTCAAGCTGACTGTGACCATTAATCATCACGCGAGGCTTCCGCAGGCTGCTTTCTTGGCATCCACAGGAGCCGTGGATTTGTTTTGGTTTTTGTTTCTACCTACCAGTCACACCACCACCCCTGTGCTTCAGGTGCTGAGTCCCAGACCCCCACCGGAGCCTGGTGACAAAGTCATCTGTCTTGCGGACTTTGTTCTTGCTTGTCCCTTCGCCTGCATTCATCACATAATTGGGTCCCTCCTTCTTGTCATTTTGGTCTCAGTCCAAATTGTCACTATCTCAATGCAGTCTTCCATGGCCACTCCATCTGCAGCTGCCCTCCTGAGTCCAGTCAGCCTCTGAGAGCTCACCGTGGCCAACATTCTCCGTAGTCGTCCTTGTTATGTATGTATATTGATCTTCATTTGCTGGGTCATATCTCATTGCCCATCCACCACCTAATTTCTCCACTGATTCCCTAGACTATATCACTTGTTAAGAAGTCAAAAAATGTGCTGAGTGAAGCATAGGGATGCAAATACTCACGCCTTTTAGCCTGTCTCCTACTATCAAAGTATCTCAGAAACAAGGTTAGAATTGTTGCTGGTGAGCTTGGAAGAAAAATATAAATAAATTGGAAGCCCTATACAGTTCTCTGGTTTGTTGACATTTAATAAAATGCCCCAAGCCTGCAACAAAACAATCTTATTCATCTACTCAAGGGTGCAGGCATCTTACACACACACACACACACACCTAGGTACCTATCCTTCCAAGAATTGCTCTAGGCTCACCTGCCTCCATGCCTTCATTTTCTAGCTTGCCACATCACTTCTGGTAGATTTATCCTTGGTTCTGTCATTTCTATAGTCATGCTGCTCTAACTTACTCTGAAAGACGCCATTTCTTCACAGTCTCGGGGCTCAGGCCCTGTGAATAGTTTGTCTAAATGAAGACAGAGTGAGCACGCTTCACTCATTCATCGTGTGGGTAACATGTGTCAAAACAAGCTGAGGACTAGAATTATGAGAAACCAAAAGCAACTCTAATCCCCAGTAAGTGAGTACTTCATTAGCTGTTTATTTATAAGACATCTTCAGGTTTTTAAGAGTGTTTTTAAATGTATTCAAATTATTTAATGTATTTAAAGAAAGGACAGCCATCCCTGGACTTATACATGTACAGTGACATACGTGCATACACACACAAAATGATTTTCTAATTACCTAATAAAAATACAAGATGGAAATTAATTCAAGAGGCTTCTTTAATGAAGAAGAAAAGCAAAATGGCTTGAGGAATGTGTTATTTTCTCTTGCATCTGAAGAAGGGGGACTTTGTGTCAGCTCAGGGAAGACTTTTTTCTTCAGAGCTTAATACAGTTAGGAGCAAATCCTCTAGCTAAAAGCAGATTCCCCCTTCAGTCACTTAGCCAGCCATAATTACCTGGTGAGATCATGGAAGGTGATGCCAGGTGGTATTTGAACCTGTCATTTTCTTTTACTGTTTGGGGGACTCAGATATTTTCCACTTTAATGTGGCAAATTTGCAATCAGCTTAAATTAGGCATGTTTGGCAGATCAGGACAGCCAGATGTCAGGGACAATTCAACATTTCCTTGAATGTGGGAGACCAAAAGGCAGCAAGACAGAATGAGGAGACGCAGACACAAACGGACTCTGCACATGAAGAAAATGAGCAGAGGAGGGAGGAGTCTTGTCCCTGGGGTATCTAGAGAATTCCACTGGTTGTGTTCCAGCAGAACAGAAGACAATTTTGATTTCCAGTGCCTGCCTGGTGTCCAGGCATTCTACAGGAGGGAAAATCTACATTTCTGAAGACTTGTACTTCTGACACAGGACTCAGAAAATGTGAGCTAGACCTTGTCAAAAAGCTCTCACAGTACTAGATGGTGCTGTACAAGCTGTCAAGGAAGGAGAGCACCATTAGTCCCACCCAGCTAGGATGCCTATAAATCACAACAGTGACAAGGATGGCAGGGTATCTCAAAAAAACGTGATAGTGACACTCAGCCGTCCGATTGCACTTACTTACCAAAAGGGAAATCATGCTGGTACTGTAAACCTAACCAAGAACCAGGGCCAGTGAGAGCATGGATCTTAGAGAAAGTTTTGGTTAGTTTTTTGTCAACTTGACATAGAGTCATTTGGGAAGAGGGACATTTAATTGAGAGAATGTCTTTATAAGATGTGCCTATATTTTCTTAATAATTGACGTGGGTAGGCCCAGCTTACTGGGGATAGTGGCACCCCTGTGAATATGGTCCTAAGCTGCAAAGAAAATATGATAAGCAAGCCCATAAGCAGCTTTTCTCTGTGGTTCTGCTTCAGTTCCTACCTCCAGGTTTCTGCCTTGAGCTCCTGCTCTGACTTCCTTCAGAAATAGACTGTGGCCCAGTAAGCTGAAATAAGCCCTTTCCTCCCCAAGTTGATTTTGGTCATTGTACTGTTTTGTTTTGCATCAATTTGATACAACCTAGAGTTGTCACAGAGGAAGGAACCTGAGGAAATGCCTCCATGAGATCCAGCTGAAAGGCATTTTCTCAATTAGTGACCAGTGGGGGAGGGCCCAGCTCCCTGCGGGTAGTACCATCCCTGTGCTGCTGGTCCTGGGTTCTATAAGAAAGCAGGCTGAGAAAACCATGGGGAGCAAGCACATTTTCAGGGCCTCTGCATCAGCTCCTGCCTCCAGGTTCCTGCCCTGCTTCAGTTCCTGTCCTGACATCCTTTGGTGGTGAACAGCCATGTAGAAATATAAGTCAAATAAACCCTTTCCTTCCCAACTTGCTTTTTGGTCATGGTGTTTCATTACAACAATAGAAACCTTAACTCAGACAGTCACAATGTGTTACCACAGCAGTAGAAACCTAACAAAGAAAGAAATTGGTATCAGGTCATGTGGTATTTCTGTGGCAGATCCAACCTGTGTTTTTGAGATGATTGTAGTGGCATTTGGCTGTTGGGTTGGAAAAGCTACTGAGTGCTCAGACCTCAGTGGGCTGTTCTGTAGGATCTTGGAAGATGAGAAGGTTGAGAGACATGCAGATGGCAGACGGCTGGCTTGTGTAATTTCAGAGGGAAGTAAAGACTCTACCAGGGCTGTTAGAGTGATATTTTAAATTATGAATGTGTGGTTCTGGTCATCTGGGGGTGAAGAACTGGCTCTGATGAGCAAGAGACCAGCACCATTGAAATAAAAGTGCATTACTAAGGTAATTAATGCTGGTTAGTAGGAGCTAAGAAATAAACTGTGATTGAGAAGAGACCAGCATAACTCAGGTAAAATCTTCTGGGAAATGTTTCCTCGGAATAGACCACACAGAAGCTGAAGTCTGGAGGGGTTCAGGGCTCTACTTCATACTGGCAGCTAAACTGAACATTGTGTAAAAGTCTCCCAAATAGTACTAGATTTGAGGGCATAAAGAAATTATGAAAACTCAGCTATGAGAGAATGGGAGAGGCCACTGGCGAAAGTGCTATAAAGGCCCCAGGAGTGGAGAGGTTATAAAGAGAAGTTAAGAACTGGCACCATAGGCAGGGTTTGAGCCCCGAAGAGAACCAGGGGAGGCTATTGGTAAAGGTACAGCTCAATTGCAGTAGAGACTCCAGCATTGTGGAGTGCCAGTACCATAGAGGACCACCAAGGACAGGGCCAGACTTGGCATGGAGCTGGTCTGGTCCTTAGACAAGCTGTGAGCACTGCCAGGGATAGAACTAGAGAAGTGTCCTGGGCCCTTTGGAGCCCAGAAGACAATGGTGGGGGGGCAGTCCTGGATATCAAGTACTGAACTCTTCACACTGTCGAATTTGGGTTTTGCTTTAATCTGATAGTAACTGTGTTCTGGCTTTTCCTTTTGAAATAAGTATATAACTTATTATTATTATTATTATTATTATTATTATTATTATTATTTACAGGAGTCCAAAGTTAAGAGACTTGGAATTTTAAAGAAATTTTGAAATTTTATGGGGACTTTGGATATTTTAGGGAAACTTTGGATATTTTATAAAACTTTCGAACTTTCAAAAAGATTTTTAAGTGTTTGAAAGATACTGAATTTTTAAAGTATTTCAATTTTTAAAGCTGGGACTTTCAAATGTTGGAATGTTTTTATATTGTGACAGTGATATTAACTTGAGATCTTGAGGGACAAACATAAAAGTCTCTATGTGTCAAATTGACAAAGGGTCAATTGCATTGGTTAGTTTTCTGTCAACTTGAAATAAGCCAGAGTCATTTTGGAAAGAGGGAACCTCAATGGAGAAAAAAAAGTCTCCAAAGGATTGGCCTATAGGCAAGTTTATAGTGCATTGTCTTGATTAATGACTGATATAAGTAAACTCAGCTCAGTAGAGATGGTGCCACCCCTGGGTAACAGATTGTAGGTGGCATAACCAGACAAAGCAAGCCATGAAGAGCAAGCCAATAAGCAGTGTTCCTCCATAGCATCTGTTTAAGTTCCTGCCATGAGTTCCTATCATGATTTCAGGAATGTGATGTATAGAATTGAAAGTTGAAGTAACCAGCACCACTTCACCAGACTAGCATGATTCCTAGCTACATTCGAAATACTTATCTTATACCCCCCAGAGAAGTATAGTCTTGACCTTCACCAAAGAAGCTTGCTTCTCTTTGCAGTATATGGGCACCAGGACAGAAAATGTAGGGAACAACTGACCATGAGGTTTCCATACTGGAAGGATATATCTCCAACATAATTCCTATATCTAAGGTTTAGGAAACATTACTGAAGAGGGGGCAAAAAAATAAAAAATAAAAATTAAAAAAAAAAAAGTAAGAACCAGAGAACCAGGAAATCTGCTCTGAGATTATGTCTCTTAGAAAAGACAGAGAATCTGGATCCACAATAGTGCAACAATATGGCTACCTAAACAAGACCCAAAGAATGAGGCATGCTAATGTTGAAGGGGAATCTGAAAGGGCCCACCCCCTGGACAAGGATATAAGGCAACTAATGACTGCTGAGAGGAAAGTTGGTCTTCCCCATGGACAAGCCCCCAATTGGTTGCCCAGTCCCAAATGGTCAGCCCTGAGATCATGTTCATGCAAGAAATACTAAGCCGATTCAGCAGGTTGAATTCATGTACTTATGCATGTATGCACAACAATAATTAAAAATAGACCAATTTAAGAGGGAATAACGGAGAGGAGCATGGTAAGGGTTGGAGAGAGGGAAAGGAGGGGGAAAATGATGTAAAACTGCACTTTATTTAAAAATTTTAAACTTACAAGGGCGGCAAAAGAACTAACTAATGATGTAACAGATCAGACTGCCCTTTGATGTGTGAGTATGGCAACATGGCCGCTGCTTTGTGTCATTGCACTCATATTAATTGGTAGAAAATTTTTTGTCAGGGTTAAATTAACCCTACAAAGACAGGTTTTAGTTAATTCTTTGAATTTTTTTGGCATATTTCTAAGATACCAATTGACGGCCAAACTGTGGTCAACATGAATAAAGTGCTGATCCTGCATACAAGTCTGGAATACATACAGTCCAATCGTGGATGAAAAGTAGAGGAGATAAGGGCCATGGAGGCAACTTACTCCACAGACTCATGGTGATGGTCGTTCACTGTCAATTGACAAAATCTAAAATCATTTAGAAGGGGGACTCTGGGCACACCCGTGGGGGATTATCTCATATTAGTTGATGTGAGAAGACCTATGCAAATGGTAAGCATGACCATTCTTTACATCGGGGATTCTGGGTTGTATAAAATGGGGAAAGGGCTGGAGAGATGCCTCAGTGCTTAAGGGCACTGGCTGCTCTTCCAAAGGTCCTGAGTTCAATTCCTAGCAACCCCATGGTGGCTCACAGCCCTCTGTAATGAGATCTGGCACCCTCTTCTGGCCAGCAGGCATACATGCAGACAGAACACTATATATAGTAAATAAATAAAATAAAATGGGGAAACAAGCTGCACACTGGCAAGCTCGCCTTCACCACTCCATTTCCTGATGGTGGCATCGATGTGATCAGCAGCTTCAAGCTCCTGCTGTCACGGCTTCTCCGATGTAATTGACTGCATCTTGAACTGTAAACTGAAACAAGCCCTTTCTCCTTTAAATCGCTTTTGTCAGAGTGTTCCACAGCAACAGGAAAAGAAATAGAAACCCACTGCAGGGGAGCCCAAGGGAGCTCAATTTTGGATGAGTCTGTGCACACGCTAGCAGGATGTTGCCCCTTTAGGTAGAAGAGTCAATCTTAAGCAAAGGCGTGGAGTTGTGCACCTACCAACTCTGCTGCAGCAACAGGGAGCAAGCCAGTAACAAGACTGGCAGTGGTGCAAGAAGAGGAAGTACCAGGTGATGGAAAGATGCAAGAAGAGAAGACCCTAAGCCTCAGTGGCTTATGGAATACTTGGAATGACCAATTAAAGGAATGATGGATATTCCGTAGGTGTGAGAGGCTTCAGGTACAAAGTATATGTTTGCATTGCTTCAATGTTTATATTTTGAAATTCTATCTTAGGGGGAAAAATAGGTCATGTGCTGTGGATAGCGCTCTATAGTTGGCCAGTAGCCAGGCAGGAAGTATAGGCAGGACAAGCAAAGAAGAGAATTCTAGGAACAGGAAGCTGAGTCAGGAGATACTGCCAGCCTCCGCCATGAGTACTGACATGTAAGATAATGGTACGCCACGAGCCATGTGGCAAGGTATAGATTTATAGAAATGGGTTAATTAAAGGTAGAAGAACTAGATAGCAAGAAGCCTGCCACAGCCATACAGTTTGTAAACAATATAAGTCTCTGTGTGTTTACTTAGTTGGGTCTAAACAGCTGCGGGACTGGTGAGTGAGAAAGATTTCTCCTGACCATGGGCCAGGCAGGACTGGAGAAAACTTCAGCTACAAATGGCACCATTAGGCCAAACAGTTTAAGTAATATAAGAGTCTGTGCGTTTGTTTTATAAGTGGGCTGTGAGACTGCCAGGGCTTGGTGGGAGCTGGAGAGTACAGTTATGAGTATTTGGCTCTCATGAACTGGTAGTACTCTTAAAGAAGAAATGGAGCCGGGCGGTGGTGGCACACGCCTTTAATCCCAGCACTCGGGAGGCAGAACCAGGTGGATCTCTGAGTTCGAGGCCAGCCTGGGCTACTAAGTAAGTTCCAGGAAAGGCACAAAGCTACACAGAGAAACCCTGTCTTGAAAAACCAAAAAGAGAGAGAGGGGGGGGGGGGGAGAAGATTTAAAAAAAAAAAAAGGAAGAAGAAGAAGAAATGGAATGCTTGCTCAGTTTCACTGTGGTCTGTCAGAGAAGACAATGAGAAGGCTGTCTCTAAGCCAGAAAAAAAGTGACACCTCCCAAATTGTCCCCCAGACATCATCTACCTGCCATGGCTTTCCAGATTTTGAGGGGTTGTTAGAAATAGATATTTCTTGCTTAAATGTTCCAGTCTATGGTCTTTATGTTATACTGAACCAAGACTGCTATCAACCAGAAAGAATTGTTTTTCAAAGCTAATTCCAACTGGGAAGTCACAGGGCTTGGACAGAAATAGTGGTGGTCAAGCCCTGTGACTCCTACTGAAGCCTCTATTTTGATTGACCAGTACAGTTAAACGCTGGACACTAGGGGCAGAGATACGGAATCAAGCTTCTCTACCCCAAAAAGTCTGCATATAGTATAATATCTTGTTTTTAGAGCTCCTGTTCACAGAACCAAGAAGTTAATACCAAGTCCTCAAACAGCACTGAGAAAACAGTCTCCAGAGATTGGCCTTTGCTAAAACTGGATAGATAGCTTGATAGTTCGAAAATTGCCGGGAAGAGACTATGAGTTGTCTTTATTAAGTATTTGCTGAAGACACACACACACATGCTGTGGATATCGCTCTGTGTAAATAAAGTTCTGATTGGCCAGTGGCCAGGCAGGAAGTATAGGCGGGACAAGAGAGAAGAGAATTCTGGGAAGTAGAATGATGGGGAGAGACACCGCCAGCCGCCGCCATGAGAAGCAACATGTAAAGACACTGGTAAGCCACAAACCATGTGGCAAAGTATAGACTAACAGAAATGGGTTAATTTAAGATAGAAGAAGTAGATAACAAGAAGCCTGCCACTGCCATACAGTTTCTAAACAATGTAAGTTTCTGTGTGCTTTCTTGGTTGGGTCTGAGCGACTGTGGGACTGGCGGGTAAGAGAGATTTGTCCTGACTGGGCCAGGCAGGAAAACTCTAACTATACACACACACACACACACACACACACACACACACACACACACACACACACACAAAACAAAAAACAACAACAAAAACCCTCCAACCATACAATAAAAGTCAGTTGGGTTAGATATTTGGGTTCTAGGCACATACTTTGTACTTTGTTTTCCTCATTATGAAACTAATGATGAGCTTCAGTCTTTCTACCCCAAATGCAATGACAAATATTCAAGTGTCCTGCCAACCATGAATACTAAAGAGTTGTCATACATGGTCAGTGTTTTGGCAAAATCACAATCCATTGTGAGGTGGCTGTAACAGGAGGTGAAATGAGTTTCCATTCTCTTCCCGCACTGCTCAGAAGCTCAAAACCCAGACACTTGTGACTAGCCTGTACATTTCTAACAAGGTGTACCTCCCAGAACAGTCATTAAGCTCCATGCTGATAGGAACCATTCCTGCTGTCCATGACTATTCAGAAAGCCTAGAATATGTTCTGACCCAAAGCAGATGTCATTAAAAGATGGGCTGAGATGAAATGCTGACTGAGAGTGTCTTTGTTTTCATCTGAGATGCAGGGTTTTACACCAGGCCTTTAGTTGCTCAATTATCAGCCTGTATTTATATTGTTCTGTTTAGCTTGTATTCCCATTTAAAAAGAATGGCCCTCTACTCTGTGCTGAGTACTATGTTAAACACTGGAAGTAGAAAAAAGCAAAAGCACAAACATTCTGCTCTCTCCACCTTGAAACTCCTCCCAGCTGCTGCCTGGAGCCTAGTGAACAACTATCAGTACAGGACTCATTACTGACAAATGACAAAATTAAGCAACAGTTGAGGTCTCAACCCTTAACAAGACAATTACATCACCACCCCACTAAGGTTCAGAGAACATTGCAGAAGAGAATCCACATAAAAATTAAGGGTAGGGAGAAAGTCCACAAAAGCCATCCTCTAGGCCTTTGGAATCATGAACCCACCACAGCTGTGCGTACTGAAAAATCAAGACACCCCCATTTCAAGCAAGCCCCTCACCCCAGCTGGAAATAGGCCCAAGTTTTGAAATTCTCAGAGCTGCTGACATAGGTCCCAGGAACTCAAAAGTACAAAGTCAGGGTGTTTGAAGGACTATCTGGTAGCAACTGATTAACCACAGAATGCCCTGATGTCTAACGTAGTCTATACAGTTTGACAAACAAACGGTCAAAACTGCAAATTAAGATAACACAGAAATTTTGGAAAGCCCCTAAAACTTGAGCCAATCAGAATTATACCTGTACTAGCACCCCCAGATGTTGTAACCTTGTGATTTCTGCCTTTAAACCTGAGCTTGCGGGCTCCAGAGATGGCTCAGAGGTTAAGAGCAATGGCTGCTCTTCCAGAGTTCCTGAGTTCAATTCCCAGCAACCACATGGTGGCTCACAGCCACCTATGATGAGATCTGATGCCCTCTTCTGGCCTGCACGCATACACACAGGCAGAATACTATATATACAATTAGTAATTTTTTAAAAAAAAAAAAACCTGAGCTTGCAGACGGGCAGGCACCTCCTCTAGCCTCTGCTGAGTTAGGGTGCTCAACAATGTCCCTGCTGCACTGCTTGAACTGCTCCAATATATTTTGCTTTTGCATTTCAGTGAGTTTGTGTCTCTGGTGGTCTCTTTGGGGGTCTTTCTTGTGCCTAGGGCACAAAAGTTACCTGACTGGTAAAAAGTCAGTCATGGATGAGGGAAGGCACTTGGAACTCTGCCCCTTGCTGCTAAGCTGTTTGCTATTCACAGATCTGGGAGGGGTAGTCCTTGTCTTCAGTGCTACATATACTGGTCAGCTCACTGGGCTCTAACTGATAGTTTCAAACTGCGATCAGACAAACAGCTGTGATTAAACTCACTGGGCCACCAAACAAAGACAAAAGGAGTAAAGAGGGAGGGGAGGGGATGGTGGGAGTAGAGAAGAGAATGATTAACAGCAATCAGAAGTCAGTATATACTGACTGTTAGGGTCGGCGTCCAAAACAGAGAGCTTCACTCCGATATCGGGTCACAAAAGAAGCTTTATTAGCATGAGCTTGTGGGCCATCAGCACGAGAAGTAGCCGGTGACCCCGAGTCTAAGGCTCGCAGGCCTTTTAAGAGGCGGTTCTATCAGGGCAGGGGAGCAGGGTCATCCAGAATGCAGATGTCTCTGAGGTCTTTCTCAGAGTCTGGGTGGGTAAACAAACTCCAAGCTTATCTAGCAAGGGGTTCTTTTGCAAGCATTCTTCTCA
The DNA here is from genome assembly GCF_903995425.1 of Onychomys torridus. NCBI lineage: Eukaryota > Metazoa > Chordata > Mammalia > Rodentia > Cricetidae > Onychomys > Onychomys torridus. The sequence continues at coordinate 4,576,262 of NC_050454.1, read as the reverse complement.
AACAATTTATCTTACAAGCACAACCACAGGCAGTTATCCTGCAAGCATCCTGTTAGCACAGCATGATGGGCTAACTTTTCTGGTAAGGGGCGTGGGGGCAGAGTGCAGTATTTTCCACTGAATCTACAATTAGCAGAGCTAGTGGGGGGGGGCCTTGTTTCCCTTACAATGGCCTTTCATTCCCCCCTTTTTTGTGTGCTGACCTTTAATCCTAAAGGTCATTCCCTGGTATAGGCTGATATCTTTGTCTTAGGACCATCATTTTAACCCCGTCTACTTGGGAACAGACAAAGCCTGAAATCTGATTTAGGACATATGGTCCAATCATGAGGACAAGAATTAATACAATAAGTGGTCCTGTGAGGGCTGACAATAATGTAGTTAGCCATGGGGATTGATTATACCATCCCTCAAACCAGCTTTGAGAGCCTTGTAAGTTTTTTTTTTTTTCTGGCATCTAATCTTTCTCTAAGTTTTGTCATTGATTTCCTTATTACACCCGTATCTCCTCTCATTATATTTACAAGTTTCCTTTCCATCCTGACAGACGGCTGGTGATCTAGGGATCCTAGGGTCAGTTGTAGGGATATCCCAGTCATCTGACCCTGCTGCTAGCCGGCAGAGGTCCGGGTGCAAGTCAGGCCACCAGCCCCACAGTGGGTGCTGATTAGAGGTAATTTCCCATACAATTTTCCCCTTGGCCTGATATAACCTGCCAAGTCTGAGACATTGGTTGATGTGGGTTACTTGCGGTCGCACTGGTGACGAATCTGAAGCTTAAGAGGATTGTCAGTCCATTCCGCAGTCCAGGAGTCTTCTGGCACTTTGACTGGCTTGAGGTGGGAGGCATGGATCCAGGCGGCGATCCCGTCCACCTTGATCACCGTTGGGGTGGTCAGCAGAACTTGGTATGGTCCCTTCCACCGGGGTTCCAAAGTCTGATGCTGGTGTCTGTGGACGTATACAAAGTCCCCCACGTGGAACTGATGGGCAGCGCTGTCCCCGCCGGGTTGGTATGCAGCGGACAGTTGCTTCTACAGTGTATGCTGGACAGATGCTAAGGCTTGCAGCCTGTCAGACAGAGGGGAAGGCATGATTTCTCCTTGCTGGAGGGTTAGGTTCTTAACTGGGGGTGCACACCCAAGGAGCAGTTTAAAGGGGGTAAGACCCATGAAGGAAGGGCTATTTCTAGCCCTAAAGAGGGCGTAAGGTAGGAGCATCATCCAATCTCTAGAGCCAGTTTCCATGGTCAATTTGGTTAAGGTCTCTTTAATTGTTCTCCTGTCCTGAGCTCTGGGGTCTATAGACATAATGCAACTTCCAATCAATCCCCAGTACCTTTGCAAGTCCCTGACTTACCTGGGCCACAAAAGCTGGTCCATTATCTGACGCTATTACCTGCTGTAACCCGAACCGAGGGAAGATGTCTTCCAAGATTTTCTTGGCAACCACAATCGCCGTTTCTCTCTTGGTAGGGAAGGCCTCTACCCATCCTGTAAAGGTATCTACAAACACTAGCAGGTACTTCAGGCCATACTTAGCTGGCTTTACCTCAGTGAAGTATGCTTCCCAATGCTGGCCAGGGCGGGTTCCTTGTAGCCTTTTACCGGGGGCCAGTCTCCCAGGATATGCATTTACCTGCTGGCAGGTCCAGCAAGCAGCTACCACTTCCTCTGTCATTTGTTTCTTTTCAGATGGGGAGAGGGTCTTATCTTCTGTAGTCAGCTGGATCAATTTTCTGCTGCCCAAATGGGTTAATTTGTGGATCCTTTTTAGAGTGTCTTTCAGAAGTTCTGGGGATGGAACCTCTTCAGGAGCTGGATCCTCCAGAGTCGAGGCGTGAATGGCCAGGCTCCTCAGATCCCGGAGGGCAGCCTCCTTTGTTTCTTGATCGGCCTTCCTGTTTCCTGCTGCAACTGGGGAGTCCCCTTTTTGGTGCCCAGGGCAATGTACGATGGCCAGCTCTCGGGGCAACATTATAGCCTCCAATAGGGCCTCAATCTCTTTTTTATTTTTGAATTTTTTTTTTTTTTAGCTGATGTTAGTAGCCCTCTCTCTCGATATATTGCCCCATGCACATGCACTGTTGCGAACGCATACTGGCTGTCAGTATAGATTGTGGCCCGTTTCCCTGCAGCCATGGTGAGAGTTCGCGTGAGTGCGATCAGGTCTGCTTTCTGGGCTGAAGTTCCTTCCGGGAGGCTACTAGACCAAATTACCCGATTTTTGTCCACTACAGCTGCTCCCGCTTTCCTCTGACCCCCACTCAGGAAGCTGCTGCCATCCGTATACCATATCAGATCAGAGTGGGCTAGAGGCTGGTCTGTTAGGTCCTTTTGGACCCCGGTCTCTTCGGCTAGGATGGCCTCACAGTTATGGACTAGTTTATTCTCACCCTCCTCCGGGGAGATTGGGAGGAGGGTGGCCGGATTTAAAAGGGACAGAGGCCCGAATGTGATGCAGTCTCGGTCTAGTAGCATTGTCTGGTAATAGGTGGCCCGGGCATTGCTCAGCCATCGTTCGGGCGGCTGGCAAACAATGCTCCCTAGCGCATGGGGAGCAATGATGGTCAGGTGCTGCCCCAGAGTCAATTTGTCTGCATCTCTCACCAAAGTAGCTGCTGCTGTCATTGCCTGGAGGCAAGTGGGCCACCCTCTAGCCACTGGGTCGAGTCGTTTGGATAAGTAGGTGATGGGCCTTTTCCAGGGTCCGAGAGCTTGAGCTAGTACACCAACCACCACCCCCTTTTTCTCGTGGAGGTACAGGGTGAAGGGCTTACTCACATCAGGAAGGGCAAGGGCAGGTGCCAACAGGAGTGCCTTTTTCAGCGTCTCGAATGCTGTCTGGTGTTCCTCTTGCCAGACAAAGGGGTTCTTTTCCCGAGCCGGAACTGCTGTGGGTTTTAAGGTGACCACAACGGGTGGCTGTTCTACTGCCAGTCCAGGTCCCCCCCTCTCTGCCCAAGCCTCCGGGAACCTGCAGGTCCATTCTTCATTTCCCAGTCCTGTGGGGACCATAGGCAGTTGGGCCGCGGGGATGGTGGTCCCATACAGCCAATATTCCTCTGTTGCTGGGAGTTCTAAAGTGAGGAGGCAGAGGTCCCCGACCAGGGGATGGGCAAACTTTAATTCAGGTCCTTGGGCAGTGAAAGTTATTTGGGCTCCTAATTTTGTCAGGAGATCCCTCCCCAGGAGAGGCGCAGGACAGTCAGGGAGGACCAAAAAAGAATGTTGCACACTACCTTTTCCCAAGTTGACTGTTCTCTGAGTGGTCCAGGGTCTCTCTCTATTCCCGTTGGCCCCTTGGACTAGAGACTTGTGGGAAGATAGTAGCCCGAGTGGTTGTTGTATTGCTGAAAAGACTGCCCCCGTATCTACTTCAAAGTCGACTGGGGTCCCCTCCACTTCAAAGGTTACCCAGAGCTCGGGGAGGGGTTCCGAACCCTGACTTCCTCAGTCCTCAAGGGCCAAGACTGACTGGCCTCATCCTCTTTGTTTTTGGGGGCACTCTCGGGCCCAATGACCTTCTTCCTTGCAGTATGCACATTGGTTAGGCTTTAAAGGCAGGCGACCTCCTTTGCCTCGAGGCCCTGAGTTGTCTTTCACTGCCACTGCCAGGATCCGTGATAAATTTCAATTTTGCCGCTTCTCTCTTTGTCTTTCCTTTTCTTCTCTCTCTTTTTCTAACCTAGCTTCTTTTTCCTCTGCAGTTTCTCTTTTATAATAAACGTTTTCTGCTTCCTTGACTAAATCTCTCAAACTCAGTCCCTGCAAACCATCTAATCTCTGTAACTTGCGTCTTATGTCTGCAGCTGACTGTCCTATAAAGGCCCATCGCTACCGCCCCCTTCTGTTCTTCAGACTGTGGATCGAAAGGCGTATACCTCCTGTATGTTTCCATGAGCCTTTTGAGGAAGGCAGAGGGGGTTTCATCAGGCCCTTAGAGAACCTCACCTACCTTGGCCAAATTAGTGGGCCTTATGGCCGCCGCACAGAGACCCGCCATTAGAGTCTGGCGATAGAGGGACAGATGCTCCCTACCTTCCGGGGTATTTGGGTCCCAGGTTGGTCGTCTTAATGGGAAGCGCTCGTCAATCAGGGTGGGGAGTTGAGTCGGTCGCCCATCTGGCCCGGGGACTAGTTTCCTGGCTTCCAGGAGAATGCGCTCTCTCTCTTCCATAGTGAAGAGGATCCCCAGGAGCTGCTGGCAATTGTCCCAAGTAGGTTGGTGGGAATACATGATAGAATCTAAGAGACCTGTTAATCTGGAGGGGTCCTCAGAAAATGGAGGGTTATTATTTTTCCAGTTATACAAGTCAGAGGAGGAAAAGGGCCAGTATTGGAGAGCGGGCATGTCACCCCCGGCCCCATCATTGACCGTTCCCCCAATGGGGCGCAAAGGCAGTGTGATAGCCAGGGGTGCCTCATCCGGGGGCCTTGCTCTCCTCTGGCGGGTTCCCTGTGCTGGACCCGACAGAGAGACCAAGACAGACTCGGGCCCAGTCTCTGCCAGAGGTCGTGGTTCAGGCCGATAGGGAGGCGGTCATGGTGGGAAGTCTAAGGCAAACAAAATGAGGTCATTCTGAGATTCAGGTAAGGGGGGTTGAGGAGGGGATGGAGTCGGTAATGGAGTCGATTGGGAAGGTTTTGTTGCAAGAATTGGAGCAGAAGTGAGTGAAGGTGCTATAGGAGCAGTCAGGAAGGGTCGGACCCACTTAGGAGGGTCAGTCACCAGATCCTCCCATACCCAAATGTAGGCCTGCTGGTCCGGGTGTCCGTGCGAACCTGGAATGAAAATCTTTTGTTTGACTGCCTTAATTACATTAAGATCAAAAGTACCATCTACTGGCCACCCAACTCCGAAGGTGGGCCATTCAGACGAACAGAAAGTCTGCCACTTTCCCTTCCTCACCCGAACCACCAGGTTCGACACGCGGTCCGTCACTGCCGACCAATGAGAGAGGGTTAGGGACAAAGGGGTGGAGGCAGACTGTCCCATTCCAAACAAGTAGAAACAGACACAGAAGGACACAAAAATTGAGACACAACACACAAACAAGACAAGCCGGCAAAATGGTAGGGAAAATGAAACCAAAAGATTGTCTATTGGCCCGGGCTGTCTGAAAAATCTCCTAGACAAAAGGGAATCAGACGGGCCCCGTGTCTCAGGGTCCCCACACTCCAGAGCATCCTCCAGAGCTGCAGCTTGTGGGTTCAGGACATGTCTGTCCCCCACCGTCCAAGGGTCCTCACAGGCTGCTTGAACAGCTGCTTCCCCGCCGACTCATCACCGTCCTTACCAATCTCGGTGGTACCTCCAAATGTTAGGGTCGGCGTCCAAAACAGAGAGCTTCACTCCGATATCGGGTCACAAAAGAATCTTTATTAACACGAGCTCGTGGGCCACCAGCGTGAGAAGTAGCCAGTGACTCTGAGTCTAAGGCTCGCAGGCCTTTTAAGAGGCGGTTCTATCAGGGCGGGGGAGCGGGGTCATCCAGAGTGCAGACATCTGGAGACCAGATGTCTCCGTGGTCTTTCTCAGAGTCTGGGTGAGTAAACGAATTCCAAGCTTATCTAGCAAAGGGTTATTTTGCAAGCATTCTTCTCAAGCAATTTATCTTGCAAGCACAACCACAGGCGGTCATCCTGCAAGCATCCTGTTAGCATAGCATGATGGGTTAACTTTCTGGTATGGGGCGTGGGAGCAGAGTGCAGTATTTTCCACTGAATCTATAATTAGCAGAGCTAGTGGGGGGGGGCTGTTTCCCTTACAATGGCCTTTCACTGACGAAATTGTGAAAGGCCAATTTAAGTGATTAAAAAATGTCCTTGTCCTAAGAACCTGCCTGAGGTGAGATGGAAAAGTAATTGACTACTTGCTTTGTTGAAGGAGATTTCAAGACACCTTAAAGTTGACTCTTTAACATGGCTATTCCTAACTAATATGGATTAACAACACAACCCCATGGTTGGGCATAGTTGTGCATGCCCGGCAGAACCTAGTCACTTCCACCTAGACATTTCCAGGTTAAAATGTATGCATGACCAGGACCCTGTGGCTTTGAGTGATTGCGTAAAGCATGCAGCATGTGATCTATATGCATGCGTGGAATAGCCACATGGGCCTGTGTGCGCAGGCGCAGCCCAGCCTTTATAAGCTGGCGCCATAATTCCTGGCTCCATCTTTACTCCTGTGTCTTTCCACAGGCCTGTGCACCTCTATCTCTTTACCTTATCTTAAAAAAACTCTTGTTAGGGGATTCTATCATGTTTCGTGACATTTCCTCGCTGGGTAAGAATGCTGCAAAAAAAACAACAGTAACCACTCCTAATTCAGGTCTACAATGAAGAAAGTGAGTGGGGCAGAAAGAAACACAAAATGTACATTTGGAGGGCAAAATGTGGGGGGTGACAGCCAGCTTGTAACCTGGTGGCTCTGTGCTTTTGCCTGCCCAGAAATCAACTGCTCTACCACAGTCCTTAGAGCGCCCAGAGCTGTGTCATCATTTACGCGGGTCCCTGTGATGACTAAAGAAACCTAACATGGTACTAGGCGTCCCTTCAGGCCTGTTGACCTTTTTCTCTGGAATGGCTGGAAGATCCTGGTGACAAGGTGAGACAAGAATAGGATAATGGCTTGTGAGGTATTAACTGCTGCCTCTGCTTCTTAAAGCTTGCTCACTGCTATGGGAAGAAGATGGGATGGTCCTTTTGTTACTATATATTGGGAAAGAAAGAAACAATTGAAGGAAGTGAAACAATGTTCCTGTCCAGCTGTGGATTCCATGGACAGCTGTAATCTACACCTTTCTGATGACTACTTTAAAACCCCACCTTAACACACACACACACACACACACACACACACACACACACACACACACACGTGTGCGCGCGCGCACCCAAGCTCTTTGACTGTAAGGCTGCCCTCCTTCTGCTAGTAAGAATTAATCCATTAATCTAAATTTGAGAGTCCAAGTGTTTCCCAGCAGTTTTGAAAGACTCAACAAAAGGACAATGACAAGGCGTAACCAAAGCTTGTACTGGAAGAGAAGCTATGACCTTTAAGGAAATTAGTCCCATTATGTAGATGCAAAATCTGCATTGAAATAAAGGGAAGGGTGCCCTCAGGGCAAGACCCCACCCAGCTAAGCTTCTAACTCCCAATCAGATAAAGCCCACTGTGTTTTGTGTTGCTAGAAAAGAAGGACCAAACAAAAGCTGTTGTGAAGGTGATTCCAGGAGGTCAGGTTCCATCCCAAACTGAGGTCTGAGCTTGTGGTTGTGCTAAAGTCTAGAGTCATGAACCAGTGCACAAGTAAAACTGTTGTGGAACCTTCCTCCGTGGTTAAGGAGAGCTCCCAAGACCAGGTGTGTGGCAGAGGACTCCCCTGCCCTCAGGAAGACCTGCAGAGGCTCTTATGTGACCCTGGAGAAGTAAAGACTAGCTTTCATCGGAGACCCCAGGACGCTGGAGTTACCAGAGCTGTGGGATATCTGCCAAGGAAAGCCAACGCACAGAATGTAACCAGCCCAACCAAGAAGAGATGCTACAGACAGCCAACAGGGAAGTGTAGAGCCACCTAAGCCCTGTGATGTGCGTCATGGAGATACAGATATGAGTTTGTCCACTTGGGTTAGGGTCTAGTATTTCCTCGATGTACCCCCGTTCCTCCCTTTTGGAATTATACTATATATTCTGTGCGGTACATTGGGAGGATGTAATTGGTTTTTTTAACTTAACAGTGCAATACAGTTAAGAGAGTGCCTTGAGGTGCAGAAGAGACGGGACTTTAAAGCAGTGTTGAGATTGTGAAAGGCTATGGGGACTTTTGAAGTTAGATTAAGACATTTTGCAATGTGGTATGGCCATCAGACTATATGGGGCCAGAGAATGGACTGTGGCAGTTTGAATGAATGCCCCATACTCTCAGGCATCTGAATATTGGTTCCCAGTTTGTGTGCTGTTTGGGTAGGTTTGGGAGGTGTGGCCTTGATGGAGAAAGAATGTCACTGTGGCAAACCCTGAGGTTTCAAACATCATACTGTTTCCAGCACCTGTGCCAGGTGCCTGCCATCATGCTGCCCCACCATGACGGTAATGGACTCTCATTTCTATGGAACACTAAGTGAAAACAAACCCTTCTAAAGAAAAAAAAAATAACTTGCTGTCAGCTTTAATAGGATATAGATTCTTTTATGATAGCCAACCTCATGGCTCCTATCTTTTACAAACCAGTTCTCCACTTCATTAGTTCTACTAAATAAAATTACATTAATGAGATAATTTGAAACCTTTAGGGATATATCATTTTAAAATGTCATATGAATTAGTAACTAAAGGACTTTTAAATTACTAACAACAATCAATATGGGTACTGTAGATACCTTAAAGGATTGATTCCTGAAAATAAAATTTTGTTTCAGTATGTTCTGATGATTTTCAGCTATTGAGTGCCCTCAGCTGTTTAGAAATACCCTTGTGTTCAGAATTAAATCCTATGGAACTACCCAAAGTGTGAAGATACACAGAGAACCCACTTACAGAATGTTTATTCCTCAATTAAAAACTAAAGTCAAACTTCAAAGGCTTCCAGAACATGATACGATGTATATCAAAGAAATTTATCAGTCCATCCAATTATCTAGAAGGAATATTTGAAATGGACATTGCATTGAAAGTATACTTGTTTACAGGGTGGATTGCTGGATGGATGGATAGATGGGTAGGTGGGTGGATTTGGATATTGCATTTAAACTTGTTCATACTGCAGAGAATGCAACCTGAAATGGTTTTAAATTGATTGAGACTTTGCTATTCTAATGAAGCCAATATTCTACAAACTTCATGTGGGCTTAAAATTAGCAAGGTTGTTTTATTGCAGGTATATGGATGTTTTGTCTGAATATATGTCTCTGTGCCACACATGTGCCTCGTACCCTCCGCAGCCAGAAGAGGGCATTGGATCCTCTGGAACTGGAGTTACAGATGGTTGTGAGCCACCCCATGGGTGCTGGGAAGCCAGGTCTGCTCATCTGGGAGGAGCAGCCACTGCTCTTAACCAATGAGATATCCCTCCAGCCCTTTGTTATGGTTTTTTATGTGCCATTTCATTCACATTTCTCTTCATTTTTGAGCAGTCTGTGTTTGTGGCTTCCATGCTACCTAACCAACTTTCCTCCATCAGTTTATAAGTTTTACAGTCCACTATTTTAGCTCCCATTAAAAAAATCTCACAGACACATTTAATATTTAGAAAACAAATTGCCTTTTTTAATCTCAAACCAAGGGAATTAAAATGCCTAGAAGCATTCATTCTGATTACCCATGCCAAACCTGGTTAAGTTAAGTTGTATCTTGATATTTCTTTTACAACCCAATCTGTTTAATCACCGGAGATGACATATAAGATGGCTGGCATGCTGCCAGCAGAGACTGGAGAAAAGGGGACCTGAGATTATGGACCATCAACCCTCCAAGTGTTCCCCTCCGGATATTCTGCTTAGCATGCCTATAGAGGTGCCACGCCCCACGACGGTGTCTCCCGCATGACAAATGCCTTGGATGAGGTAGTTACTTGGGAAAGGGGGGTTCGCAGCCCTCGGGTCTATGCCCCCAGCGACCACTCATCAATCTGCCCGAATCAAGGTGCCAGGCTACACGGAACCACGCAGATCTGCTTGCTGGGGCTGGCTGGCACTCTGCCTTCTTCTCTTTACAGCTGTAATTATTGCTGTTTCCTTGTGTATTAATTCCAAGAAGTTAACTCTTAATGTTCCTGATGTGCCACATAAAGAGAGTAATGATTCCTCAAAAGTGGCTTTGATACCCCCACCTATGATTCAAGCTCTTAGGCAAACAGTTCAAGAGGGTCCCTAAAGTTTGGGGGAATTCATAATGATTTAGAGCAGAAAGAACTTATGATTCAGAAGGACGAAGATTCTAGCAAGGAGAAAATGAAAGTAAAGGTACAGGCACTCATAGGCAATCCACACATGCAGCCGACAGCAGCTGCAAGGAAGCAGTTCCAGGAATTAGTCATTCCTACAAAAATTATTCAGGGACAAATAGAGTTTCTCATCAAGGGTCGATGGTAGCAACCCCCTAACTTTAATCTTAGATATAATAATTATTTAGAGCCATTACCTTTTACAGGAGCTTATGACGTACATGGGAACCGATGGGTGAATCACAATGGTATGAAAACAGAATGGCATAAGTTACAGTTCATGGAAAGATTAGCTAGGTACCGACCCCCCTGTTGCATTCTCACCCACAGGCAAAGGTTAGAATATTTTCACACAAATGAAACCATGGTTAGAACAATGATGGAAAGGGTTTAATTTTGATACAGAACAAAGGTGTAGAAGGAAAACTACAGCTAGGGCCGTAATGTTCTCTGTCTGGATGAGGAACCATAAGAGAAAAAGTAAAGGCTATACTCATGAGATCTGTTAATCATTCTGAGAAAAGTGTGTAACTACATTGTTGATTCTATGTCTATCACCCTACTGGCCAATTGCCGTGTTTCCTCAAGTAACTGTATAAAATTCACTGCTTGGTCTGAGTAAAATTGCAGCAGCTTCACAACATACTCTCGTGTCTGTGGCTGTCTGTCACTCGCCAAATCCCACTTATCCTGAGTACCTTCACCCCGTTCTCCCTCGGTCTGGTGGTCTAGCTGAGATCTAGTCCGCGACATAGAGGGCCAAGGCAGAAATGCCTACATGTCCCAAGGTCATGCTTTATGGCGTGCACATGTCATGCCCTCCTCCATATAAATGTTTCTTGTAACACTAGTCTTTTTCTTCTATCTGATATTCATGTTCTATGTTCTTAGACCAATGGTGATTTCTGTGATACAGGCAAGGAGTGAAGTAAATTTCACAGGAAATTACAGAGATGATCACTCAGGCTGGGGTTAAGGCAGTTATGCAGTTCATGGGAAAGAACCTGCAGCATGGGGAAGCTTTTTAGGCTTGGATAATATGTACCGAATGTGTGGTCAACTATATAGCACATGGTATGATGTGTATCAACACACTGGACTTAAATTTGTCATGATGAATAATTCAGTTTCTGAGGATATTCCAAGGACATTGTGTAAAACTTGAGACCCTATGGAGTATTGGCTGAAGACTGTGGACTGAGTAACATATAGATGGAATGACAAACTAAAAGTGTGGGAACCTAGAACAGGAGGAAAATAGCGGCCTCCACCAAGAAAGGGAGATGGTAATTCAGATACTTTTTATTCCTCCTGAAAGAGTTTGGTGATAATGTGACAATTGATGGAGTGATTGCTACAAGCTTTATTGGGTTCCTAGATTAAAAAGAGCTGCCAGAAAAGGTGAGCTTCCTTTCATAGAAGCTCTATAAATTAGATTAAGTCTTCCTTGGAATTGTTGGATATAGAAGGACAGAAGTTGCTGACTTGCAGGGGCAGATTTCTTGTCTGAGGTCATTGTAGCCCACCAGTCATGGGTCTTGGTGTTTGCAGAGGGCTGAGGAGGAACTTAGGCGGCTGCAGGGGTCTTGAGGTCGGAGCAGGCTGTATGAAAAGGAAATGACTGTCTGGTACATTAACCACTGTTCTTATTTTTACCTTTTTTGTGAAATTGCATGTTGCTAGCCTTTGGGTCAAGTGCTCAGAAGATTGTATAATCATGAATAATAAAAATAGATTATGTTTGCTTTGGTGTTAAGTCTGGGATAGTTCCTCTGTTTAGTAAAAAATGATGAAGAATACATTGGTGATTTTCTAAGAATAACCTTTGGAATCGTGAGAACATATTGTATTTCCTTTCTGTTCCCCCTTTACTTATGATAATAAAAGACTAAGGTCACCAGGGCAAAAACAGAAGCTAAAGAAGTGAGGGAAGCTGAGAGAAGCTAGAGAAGCTGGAGAAGCTGGAGAAGCTGGAGAAGCTAGAGAAGCTAAGAGAAACCAGGGAAGAAAAAGAAACTTAGCACCTGCAGAAGCCGGAAGTGACTTGTCAGCTGCACGAACACTGTCTCTGAGTCATTATTGCGCCTTCCAGGTATCCCATCCTTCAGACCCTGGAAACTGCTGAGGCTGGTCCCTGGCATTTAATTTCATCCATAAGCTCACGCTTTGCCTGGCACTCCTTCCCCCACCTTCCCACTGCTCTCATGCCCCGACTCCTCCCAACTCCCCACTCTCCCACCCCACCCCAACCCAGACAGCTCATTTTGATGTTTGCTTTCTTGTTCTAGAGAAAATCACCCGATGTCTCAATTTTCTCATTTGTCATTGATTGCCCTACCTATAAAATACTATTTTGACAATTGTTTTTTCTTGGCACTTCAAAGACACATTGTTGAGTTATTGTTGAGTTGTTGAGGTTAGGAAGTAAGCCACCAGTTCTGAAGGTAACTTTTTCTCAACTTCCTTTAATGCTCCTTTTTGTGTCTTTGTTTGTTTGTTTTGTTTTTGTTTTTCTCTTTCACAACTGAGACTTTATTGGTTGAGTACACAGACATTTCAATTCTTAAAACATGGACCCAAACTCTAAAAGTCATACATTGTGTTCACGTACCCAAAAGAGCCATGTGCTGTTTCTCTTTGAACTTATTCCAGTGATATTCCATCCTAAGCTTGGCGAGTTTTCCCTAAGACCTCACGTAACAATCAAATACTCACAATCCTTAATTCCACTGACTCACAATTTTATGCCACATACAGTACATATTCAAAATTTCAATCTTTCACAGCATATTATCACAGTTGTTAGGAAAATGGACTGCCATGACCAGAGAGAGTTCTGACAGGGCAAGGACCCAGGAGTGGTTTTTTTAGGATACAGTTCTACTAGAAACACGAGACCAGAAATAACTGAAAATATTCCAGACACAAATGCACGGCCAAGACTCCAAATTACCATGTAGTATGCTTTGTGTTGTAGGATATAAAACTAGCCCCCTCTACGGAATGTTATGGTGACCCCCGAGACAGTCACAGCCTCTCCTGATTCAGTATCCTATTTTCTGGTTGTACCAAAAAATAAACAACCAGCAAGTGATTTAACCTCTTAAAAAAATCATTTACACTTAAAAAATGGGATGAGGTGGGACTTCCTCCCACCTTTTAAAAATGTTTCTAGAGCTGCTAAAAAACTCGCATTTACAAAATAGTTCATAAAAATATTCCTCTGGATTGTACAAGAAGGGAGGCGGGGACCCTGACAGACGCGATGGATGGTTAGTCGGACTTGGCTTCTTTCTCTTATACTTCGGAGGCTGGACTCTGGTTCTCCGTCTCTCCGTTTTCTGCAGGCACATCTGTGGTTTGCTGGTCCGCCACCTCAGCCTGTTTGCCCTTTGCTCCCCTCTTCCCTTTGTTTACACTTTTTTGTCTGATGATTTATCCTTTCCCGGGCCTTCTTCGGCTTCACCTCCACCTTGGCAGGGGCGGGCTTGGCCGACAGCCTCTCGGAGCGTCGCTTGGCTCCGCCGCCTTCACCACTCCGTCGTGCTAACCTTCCTCTTGGGCATCGTGGTGGCGCTGGGTGGGAGGCTCGTGCGAGGCCGAAGCTGTCACAGAGCTACACCACCTTGGCCACCACTGCACGAACTCGTTTTTTTTTTTTTTTAAGGATTTATTTTATTTATTACATATACAGTGTTCTGTCTGCGTGTATGCTAGCAGGCCAGAAGAGAGCATCAGGTCTCTTCATAGATGGTTGTGAGCCACCATGTGGTGCTAGGAATTGAACTCAGGACCTCTGGAAGAACAGTCAATGCTCTTAACCTCTGAGCCATCTCTCCAGCCCCCCTTTTTGTGTCTTGATATGAGTTTCTTTTCATGTAAGCTACTTGAGATTCACCCAAATTTTTGTTTTTAAGTATTCTTCAATCTCAGAAGATTCTTTGCTATATTCCCCAAGCATGTTGTGTCTCCCATACTGTCCATTCTTTTGGAATTATAATGTGTATGCTAAGGACATGTACTCCATTTTGCATGCATCTAATTATTCAAATGTTCATCCTTTTACTCCCTATTCTATCTAGTATTTCTTTAAATTTTTCTAATGGTTCAATAATTCTTCCTTTTGTGATGTCTCTTGGACTATTAAACAACCCATTAATCTTTTAATGGATTTTTAAACATTTTTAATAAATACACATTCCACCATGGTATTCTCCTCTGTTCTGCTTGGTATAATTGCATAATCTTCTTTTAATATCCCCTTTCTACATTAGATATTCTGATTATGTTTATTTTCTTACATTTTGGGTAAATCTAATATCTGCCTTCATGAATACGACTCAGTAGTTTGCTGGGCTCATTCCCACACCTCAGCTAACTTGTGCAGGTAGCAGCTGCCAATTCATGCTTCTTGAATATTCATCATAGACATCCTCAGAGGCCAGCTTTTAAAGAAGAGAGTTCTACCTTGCCTTCTAGCCATTAAGAGCACATTACCCCTGCAACATTTCAGACTAGTTTCTTACTTAGAGTATCTTGATTTATCTAGCTTTCTGATGTCACATAAATTGGATTGGTTCTGGCCTTCAACCCATCTGAACTTGCCCATGTTTGGGAGCTGTTAGAGGAAATATCTGTTTTCTTTCTGTTATTATTTTTTTCTCCTTTTCCATGGTGAATTAAAGAAATCCAGCATGTTGCTCCATCATCTTCTCGCTGAAGGCTGGGTTCCTCCCACAGGAGAATCATCATCACATGGTGGTCCAAAGACACTAGACCACCAACCATGAGAGGTCACATAAGGACAGTTCTATCCCCTGGGACTCATGCCTTCTCACATGTCTGCCTTTTCTTTACTTTTCCAATGCCTTGTCAATGCCCTGATTTGTTGGTCTGTTTTAGCTATCTGGTTCTTGTATTCTAATTGGTTCATGTCAGGAGAGGTTTTGCTTTCCATCTGTTTTGCCATGTTGTTCGACCTTTTCCTTAAAACTCCTTTCTTCACCTTTTGTTCCTTTCTCTGAAAACAAAGTAGCCATAAAGGAAAAACAAAACATTAAAATGTGTTCATTGTGAACTATGTTACTTTGTTTGCCATTTGTTAGAAGGAAACTGTCTGCTTTATATCTGTTTTTAATTGATCTTTTGTCCTAAGTTAACACTACTTTTGGTGTCTACTGGTTTGTGTTTACCCTGCAAGCTGTTTTCTTTGGTAACCTCCATGAGTAAGTCCACAGTGAAATGCCTCGTGCCTAAAGGCAATTTCTGTTTAAGATGAACAATAATGTTTCATGGAACATACACAGCCTGGGGACACACACAACCATAGCTAATTCCAGATCTAGTTTTATGTCCCTACAACATTAAGATGACTTACTTTTGTCCTTAGAAGATTCCAGACACTAATTAGGCTTCAGGAATGGGGAGGGGTGCAGAAGGGGCCAGCAAACACTTGAAGGAAGATATTCTCAACAAAGGATTGTGCTTATGGCATGGATGCTTACCAGGGATCAAGAACAACCTTTGCTACTTGGTAACTTGCAGGCATAAGAGCTTCTAAGCCTGGTGGCTACAAAAATCTCTATTTAATTTCTAGTAAAAGGAAGTAAGACTGTGTTCAGTCTCTTCTTGTAAGTGGCCTAACGTGAACTATGAAAATGGTTTGCTACTCCCTTGACATAGAAAACATCACAAAATCATGCAAATCAAGAGGTTCAAATCTTCATGTTCAGTTACAGAGCATGTATGTCTTGGATTCAAAGTAGGCCCCAAAATGGCAGTGTTGCCAACCATGTCCTAAATGACAGCCGAGGCTCAACTCGGGCTGAACCCTGACTCGGTAAACAGAGGATTTCTATCAGTAAACAGAAATCTAAACTCAGCATTCATCAGAAATCTCAAGAAAGGAGTTTCTGTTTGTCAGAAAAAGCCATTGCTTCCCTTATCTATCCCTGATGGCCAACCACCTAGGGCAAAGGGCATCTAAGTCCTGATTAACCCAAACAGCCTGAACCATATCAAAACCCTGGGGGTAAAGCTCAGGCTGTTCTGGCCTGCACCTCTCCTCTGGCCATTGCCCGCCTGTCCCTTTAAAACCAACAGGCTTTTCCAGTGGCTGCTGTTCTCTGGCACTTATCCCCCAGACAGTCTGGCAGTTTGATTCTCCAAATAAACTGTCCTTCTACCTACAGACTGGTCTACTTGGTGGTCCCAAAAGAGTGCTGAATATTTACTGCATGTCTTATTTAGGGTTTCTATTGCAGTGAAGAAACACCATGACCACGGCAACTATTATAAAGGAAAAATATTTCATTGGGGTGGCTTACATTTTCAGACGTCCAGTCCATTATCATCTTGGTACAACATGGTGGCATACAGGCAGACATGGTGCTGGAGTAGGAGCTTAGAGTCCAGCATCTTGACTCAAAGGCAACAGGAAGTGGTCTGGGCCACTAGGCAAGTATCTTGAGCATAGATGAGACCTCAAAGCCCACCTCCACAGTGACACAATTCCTCCAACAAGACCACCCCTACTTCAGTAGGACCAGACCTCCCACTAGTGGCACTCCCTGTGGGGGCCATCTCTTTCAATCCACCACACAGCACATGCTTGCAAATGCAGAAAATGAGGCTGAACTTAAGGGCTGGATGCAGATTCTGTAGTAGTTGAACATATCTAAGTGACCAAAGCACTGAAGATGCACTGTTGAATGTAGGATAAACGATTAACGCGCACATGAGCTTCCCTGCCCCCCTGAGGTGACACTCACCTAAAAGAAATAAATTGAATTGGGGATTTAGCTCAGTGGTAGAGTGCTTGCCTAGCAAGCACAAGGCCCTGGGTTCAATCCTCAGCTCAAAAAAAGTCAAAAGAAATAAATTGTTCCAAAGCCGGAAGAGGGGGTTTCACAAAAGAAAATGACAGCCAAGAGGAAACTGAGGAAACAGGAACTTGAATAAATTCAGCATAAGTTAAATACAAATAAAACCCATGCAGCAGTGGTGGCGTACACCTTTAATCCCAGCACTCGGGAAGCAGAGGCAGGGGGATCTTTGTGAGTTCAAGGCCAGCCTGGTTTACAGTGCGAAATCCAGGAAAGGCGCCAAAGCTACAAGGAGAAACTCTTTCTCGAAAAACCAATAAAAAAAAAACACAAATAAAAGTATTGGGCGGCGGGGGGGTGGGGGGGTGGGAGGCTTGCGGGGGCTGGGGGGTGGTATAATGTGTTCTGGACATCCTATACAGAGGCTTAACACTGGAGAAGACCGATTCTCTCTCAGCAGCTAGTAATTGCCTGAACATCTTCCTCTAGGAATGGGGCCTTGTGAGATTTCCCTATCTGTGTTGATTTGTCAACTACTGTTGCCATCTTTGAAGTCTTAAGCAAGACCTACATTGCTGAAATCTAAGGGGTACAGCTTCCATGTCACTTACAGAAGGCACTGTCTCACAGCAAATATCCTGGGCCTCAGGTTCACACAGTCTTTCCACCCTCTCTTCTGCAGTGTTCCCTGAGCCTTACATGTAGTATGTGAATTGCAGATGTGCCCATTGCAGCTGAGCATTACAAGGCCACTTGTTCTCCGTCTGTTGACCAGTTGTAGTAGTCTATGCCTGCTGGAAAGAGAAAGGAAGGAAGGAAGGAAGGAAGGAAGGAAGGGAGGGAGGGAGGGAGGGAGGGAGGAAGGAAGGAAGGGAGGGAGGAAGGAAGGAAAGAAAGAAAGAAGGAAAGAATGAATGAAGGAAAGAGAGAGAGAGAAAGAAAGAAAGAAAAAGAAAGTAAAGCTTCTTTGGTGAGGGGCTACATTTATGTGTGGTATAATGATGAGTATTTAGAATGCAGTTAGAAATTATACTGCTTCAAGAAAGTAATAACAGTATGTTCTCATCTGAGGTCTATGAGCTCATCAGTCATAGGTAGCCAGCTGGATTTAAAGTACCAGGTATGAATTTCCTTCTACTGAGCAGGTTTTATATCTAATGAGACAGGTCTTGATTATCCCAGGTATAAGTGCCACCATTGCATTGTTAGAGATATCTTGCCGGGGCAGTCATTGTTGAGATTTATAAGGATTACAGCTGGGTAAGACTACTGACTGCTTTTCTCCCTTGCCAGCTTGCATAGCTGCTTCAGATGTTATGAGAGCTAGGCCTTAGGGAAGAGGTTTCTAGGTCAGTTCTAGCTGGATTACTCCAAGTCCTAGGTCTGATGTGTGAAGTGACATGCAGGATCTATCTTTCTGAGTCAGCGTTACCTTAGAATATTCTCTATTTCCATCCATTTACCTTCAAATTCCATGATTCACTTTTCCTTTATAGCTTAATAGAATTTCATTGTGTGCACGTGTCATATTTTATTAGCCATCTGTCACTTGAAGGACATCACAAGTGGTCAGATATACATACTATCAACATCAATGGACTCAACAGGAAACACACACACACACACACACACACACACACACACACACACACACAAACAATTTATCTACCTATCCATACCCATCTAGACACTAGCTATCTGATGCCTGTGAGGATGTCATCTTTCATAGTGTGTATCTTTGATGTGTATATGATTTATATAGATATATGTAATAATAATAATTAAAGAGGAAAAGGTCAAGTATTTGAGAAGGAATGAGGGTGCATAGAAGGAGCTGGAGGGGGATGGTAGAAATGACAAACACAGAGTCCTCATATAGGAATTCCTAAAAAACTATGAGACATTAAGTGTTTGAGAAAGAGTGTGTTCTGTACACTGTTGTTTGTAGCTTTAGGGGGAGAGAATGGTTCCTGTGTCTTCCAAGGGAACATTTGTACTGATTTTTGTTATGAGGATTCAGCTACAGTTCATGAATATCCACATGTTCTTTGGTTATTAGAACATCATTGGATCACAGAAGGGCTAAGGACCTGCCACATTGAAGGCAGGAGCTCAGGGATTCTCTTGGGCTCTACAACTAACCTCCAAGGCAGGGTCATTATTCAGAATTTCTAGTAGCCAAATGTCACTGTTAGTAGTAAGGTGTGGTCAACACCTTTTATCCAGCCTCTCAAATGTAACCTTTCTGTTTTGTTTTTTAAGCTACAGATTTTTATAAGAGCAAAGATAAATGAGAAATAATGGCTAATTCTCCCTATTGAAAATAAAAAGTGTTTCTTTTTTCTATTTTAGAGAACATTTGTATTAAACTTGTGAAACCATTTTACAACACATCCTTGAAATATATCCTTTGGAAGATTGATTAGACCTGAGAATTTCTTGGGATCAGGGAGCATTTATGCGTTTATTTGTTTGTTTGTTTATTATTTTTAATGGAGGGTATAAACTCCCTATGTTTGGTCCTGTGGGAGCCTAATTTTGGTGGGTATCTTGCTTCAATTTGCAAAATTTCCTTTAAGGTTAGAGAGGAGGGTCAGTGGCAGAGTACTTCCCGCCTCCTAAAGCTTAATTCCCAGAGCGAGAACAAACAAAGAAACAAAGCCCTTGCTTAGTCAGTGTTCTATTGCCTTAAGGAGACAACATGACCACTGGCCACTCTCTTAAAGGAAAGCATTTGATTAGGGCTTGCTTGCAGTTTCAGAGATTTACTCTATTATCATCATGGCGAGAAGCATGGTGGCATGTATAATCATCACAGCAGGAAGCATGGTGGCATGCAGGCAGACATGGTGCTGGAGGAGGTGAGAGTTCTACACCTGGATCTGCAAGCAGTAGGAAGAAGAGAGTGCCACTAGACCCGGCTGGAGGTTTTGAAACCCCGAAGTCCATCCCCGGTGACACATTTCCTCCACAAGGTCACAGGTACTCCAACAAGGCTACACTTCCTAGTCCCTCTCAAGTAGTACCACTCCCTAATGGCCAAGCTTTCAAATATATGAGCCTTTAAGGGGCCGTTCTTATTCAAATCCCCATAGCCTCCATCCCATGCTGTAAAAAGAAGAGAAATTTGCTTCTCCTCCAGATAAAGCCAGCCAGCCCCCCAAAATTGTCTTGATGGCATTAGAATGAGTTGTTAGTGACACTATACTCTTGGCAAGTCCATTTTCTTAGGACTGGTGATTGTTTACTTTGCAAATGCTCGTGTGATGTGTTGTGTGCATTCTTTTCTGCCTGACAGTCTCTTAGCAATGTGCCCGTGGTGACAGCACATTCTGGTTGGACCCTTCCTGGTGAAGGTGGACCTTTTCTCTTCCTTTTAGGTGATGTATTTTGCTTTCAAAGGAAATTTTATGTTTAATTACATTTCCTCAGCACTTCTAAAGACAATGATATCCAATTATACATCATAACCACAACCTGATTTGCTACTTTCTCTCCACGAAGATCCAGTGTCCTGACACAAGCCTTCTCAAGAGTCAAGGTCTGTGTTAACAATGCTCAGCAGAAGGAGGCACAGGCCCTTCCTCCCACCCTGAGGTCTTTCCCTCTAAGGTGGAGATGGAGTTTGAGCTGATAAGCAAGGGGAAAGAGAGGGTGTGATGGCATGTCCAGATTATTTCTCACCATTGGCTTCTAAATAAAGACTCATTGTCTTCCAGGTTCTTTCCAGTGAGCCACAACTAAAATATGGTCCAGTCTACAGACACACTAATTCATAAACCTTATGTTTTTATTTATTTACTTATTTTGCTGTGCCATAAGGCCATATCCTTGTGACATGCATGAACAATATACCAAGTTAAGCAGATAACTACCAGCTGTATTATATTTTCAGGCGTACCCAGTGGTTCACCCCCCCACCCTGATCAATTTTATTCACATGCATTGTCTCAACTGGGTGTCACAGACATCCTGCAGGGAAAGTAGGTGCTTTTGTCCCGAGGTTTTAGTCAAGTCTGCAGTTTTTAAGAGAATCTATTTCTCTGGGGTAAACAATGAGTTAATAATATAACAAAGATGTGCTTGACCAAGCCTAGGTTAATTTTGAAAGACTCCTGTTTTTCCATTCTTTAGAAGTTAGAGGCTTTCTAATGAATTTGAAGAATGGAAAATCCCAGGACATTTGAGCTGCTGACAAGAGGAAGCTTGGGCTCTGCCTCTGAACAGTGGACAGACTTTGCAAAGGCAAGATGGGCTCCAAGGTGACACACTCCCGTTGATCTGAGCATCAGGAAAGGATCTACAGGAAGATCTGTAAGACAAAGAGGAGATTTTTTAAGAATCTGGTATCCAAGTTTGTTTTGCTAGGATTTCAGAAAATTAAGAGTCAGCATGTGTTCCAGACTTCCGGACCTGGGTTGGTCACAGCTGCTGGCCTGGCAATTGAAAATGCTACTGTTAGAATCCTCCAAAACTTAAGACAAACTCTAGATTGGTTCATGCTCTGCTTGGGGACACAACTGTGCCTCTTTAGCTAAAGTTAATTATCTATACACCTGAGAAAATTACTGTCCACATGATCATCTGCCTGAGGCCTCTGTGAACTGCCTTCCAGAACTTTCTGTTCTTAGCTGTCATTATGGGAAAGTTCAAAGAACCTTATTTTGTGGAAAACTGAGGTACAAGACAATATCTTTCTTCCTACATGTGATGTCTTAACTTCCATGTCCAGCTGATGATCCTGTGTTACTAGACAGGAAGGTGGACTGTTGTTGTCTGAATCAAGGACATATGCTTTTCCAGTTAAAAGTTGCTCTTGAAATGACCTATAAATGACTTATGAAGGGATCATGGAAGTTGAACCAGAAAGAAAATCTGCTCTATGAATGAAGGCCATTTAGTCTCATTGAGTATCTTCATTGTCGACTTGACAGGCTGGGTCACTTAGAAAGAGAAAGCCTCAGTTGAGGGATTGCCTATATTAGGTTAGCCTGTGACCTTGTCTTGTGGGGCATCATCTTATTTGCTATTACAGGAGGTTCAACCCACTGTAGGTGGTGCCATCCATAGGCAGGTGGGCCTGGATTGTATAAAAAATGTAGCTAAGAAAGCTAGAGAAATGAAGCTCTCCTCTGTGGTCTCTGCTTTAGCTCCTGCCTCCAGGTTCCTGTCTTGAGTTCCTGCCCTGACCTCCCCCAGTGATGGATTGAGACCTTAGAGTGGTAAGATAAAATAAACCCTTTCCTACCTTAAGCTGATTTTGGTCAGCGTTTTATCACAACAACAGAGCAATAATTAGGACAGTGGCTTGTCTGAGTCTCATTTATTTGCGCATGCATGGCTCTATTTTTAGTGCACAATAGCCTTCAATCCCTGTTCACTGTTGAATAACTTTTGACCTGTGGAAGGGCTTATGCAGGTTGGAGATCCACAGAGCAGGGAAAGAAGCCCATGCCAAGGTCAACACTTCAGCAAGGCTCTTAGAGACATGTGGGCTCTGCCTACTCTTAAACTGTGACTTGGAGAGTGATGTAGGCATTAGGTCTAGTGATAACTAAAGAATCAGAATAAGAGAACTCAGAGGAGGGAAGATCTTTGGGGTACATGGGTGTTAGGAATGCTTAAGTCCCTGCCCACTTAGAGCAACTCCTTCAGAAT
The DNA here is from genome assembly GCF_903995425.1 of Onychomys torridus. Lineage (NCBI taxonomy): Eukaryota > Metazoa > Chordata > Mammalia > Rodentia > Cricetidae > Onychomys > Onychomys torridus. The sequence goes on along the minus strand of NC_050454.1, from coordinate 4,553,831 downwards.
CCCTTTGCTCAACCACTGGGGACAGGAGAGTCTAATATAATGATGACACCATCTGTGTCACATGACATCATGGCAACTACTGCTTATTTTTCCTCTCATTCAGTTTGTGCTAATAGTAGAAGAGACACGCCCTGGCACAATACTCTGTGTTTAGGATGAGACCTGTTTCCCTGGAAAAGCTACCCAGAGCCTGAAATTCTTCCTGACTATCTTTGGTCATGGAACACAAGGGAACCCATCATCACCGGGCATGTAATGTACCCATTAGAAGTGAGGTATTAGGCAGCTCTGTGATGCCTGGCCTGTGGCAGCATGAGAATGAGAAATGGGAAAGAGACCCAGTAGGATGTATGACACACCTAGCTAATAAACACAAACACAGTGTATCACAGTGAGGACCATGAGAAATGTGCAATGGAGCCACTGTGAAGCGGTGAGAGAGGGAGATGGTGACTCTGAAATCCTTAGGGGACATCATCTTTCAGCTAGGCTTTGGATGACAGGAAGATTTTGGACAAGCAGCTTTTGGAAAGAGAGGCAAGGGGATTCTAGAGAGAGATAAGAAAGAGTCGGATCCCCGTAGTGAGAAAGCACGGACTGCGCTCAGGGATGAGCGAGCGGCTCCATTGGGCTGGAACATATGTCGGATGAGAGGGGATGTTGAGAGACGTGATTTAACCACCCGAGGAAAGCCATTGGGCCTTCGGTGGAGTAAAACAGAAGCCGCACACAGAATGGTGGCGGAACAGGCTTTGCAGCCACAGAGGGATAATCGGAGCATTCTAAGGAGCTCACAGCGAGATTTTCCACCAGCCTCGCTGTTTACAGAGAACAGAGTCTGTGATTAAGCTTCTCTCATTTCAGGTGGAAAAGAAGGAAGCTAACCTTTGAGCATGGGACATTCGTTGCCAGTTAATTATCAGAGCTGGGCTTAGCAGCCAACAGTTTTGCAATCTAATTCCAATTCATACGGCCTTCTTTTTTAGATATTAGGTCATGTAGGCCATCTCAGAGTTCTTTGGTAATAGCACAGAGATTGAAATTCTCTATCTACTTAGAGCAAATTCAGCTTTTTTCATTGTATTTGCTGATGGAGGAGGGGACACGTTCACTGTAGTTTGTATGTGGAGATCAGAGGACAGCTCCCAGAAATCATTTTCTCCTTCTACCATGCAGGTTCTGGGAATCAGACTCACATCACCAATCTTGAAGGCAAGTGCCTCTACCTGTCAGCCATCTTGCCAGTCCTCAAGTAAGTTCTAGAACAGTGGGACCAGTGTAGTTTGCTCTATGGCTGTGGTAGTGAAACCAAAGAAGAGACAAATTCAAGGGAGAGTTTGAACATAGACTCAATAAAAGAGGGAACGTGTGTAGATGTAACCGTCTTGTTAAATAAGAAACACAGAACCAATTGCAGAGTTAAAAACCACGAGGTCAGAGCAAGAGCGGAAAACCTTACCCTTCACTGCTTCTGCTGTCCTTCCTCTCCGCAACAGAACTACTTCTGTGTGTCCTGCCTATTTAAAGACTTTCTGTTCTCCTCCCTCATTGGTTGTAAACCCAGCCACATGATTTCCTTGTCACTGCCTGTTTGTACAGACCTCCAGGTCTTCTGTGGTTGGTATTGAGATTAAAGGCGTGTGTCTGCCATGCTGGCTGTGTCCTTGAACACACAGAGATCCGCCTAGCTCTGCCTCCCAAGTGCTGGGATTAAAGGCATGCACCACTACCGCCCAGCTTCTGCTCTGGCTTGCTCTGACCTCAAGGCAACTTTATTAACATACAAATAAAATCACATTTCAGTACAAATAAAATATCACTATAAAGGAAAGAATAAAATGGGGTGCATATAAGTTCGGATCCTCCAGGAAGTAATGCAAGACAGGCAAAAGCACAAAAGCTCCAATGGATGTTACCTCTGTGAATGAGGGACCAGAGGGAACCTATGCACGAAGAGAAAGCCGCCAAACCTTGATGTATGCCTGGTAGCCGTGGAAGGGATGAAGGGAGGGGGACAATTGCATGAGGGAAGCTTCCGGTTGTGATGAAGTTCCAAGAACATGGCACATAGCGCCTTGGAGAAATCCTACCTAAAGCAAGTCTGGGAAGCACACCCGCACTGGGCAGAAGAAGCAGCACTCATTCATAAACTGGGAGTCTCTGGAGAAAGAATTGTCCCAACGCAGATGCGCATATGGACCTGAAGGAACGGCGGGTGGTGGTGACCTGACCTCCTCCCCTCAGGCTGTCTCTAGAGAACTCTTCTGGAAGGATCTCTTCCATTGCTACCGAGGAGGGGCAGGTGAAGGGCAAAGGTGATACCAAGAATCATGAATGGGTGACCCCATGTTTCCGGGAATTACGTTCATTGTTCATGGACCATGAAAAGCTGTGTTCTCCAGATGTCTGTGAAACAAACGCTGCTCAAAGGTTGAGAGTGTTACTTCTTACACTCACCACATCTGTTGTCTTGCAGGCTACACCATAAACTTTCCTGAGGCTCTTCTCGGGTCACAGTACAGTCATGTTGAATTACAGGTATGTGGATAATATAGTGAGGCTCTTTGCTATGGGATGTTCTCTATGCTGTGAATGTGTTGCTCTGATTGGTTAATAAATAAAGTGCTGATTGGCCAGTAGCCAGGCAGGACCAGGTAAGGTTGGTGCTCCATTGACTTTCTGCTTTTATTCAATCTTTCAAAGCCCATGAGATGGTGCCATGCATTCATTGTAGTTCTTCACCATTCAGTTAAACCATTCAAGAGAAAGGTCCTCATTGGTATCCTCTGAAGTCTGTTTTCACAATAACTCATAATCCCATTGATCAGCTGATGAGTTAGCTCACTGGGAAGAGGTGCTTGCTGCCAAGCCTGCCAAGCTGGGTTTGATCACCCAGAAAGCCACACTCACAAACGTTGTCCTCTGAGTCCACATGCATGTTGTGGCATGAGCATTCACACATGTACAGAAATGTAATGAACTTAAAAATCCTCATCACTGATAGCCGAGCCTAACACTCACTGCTCTAACCCCTTGTCTATTTGATACTCACACCCATCTATCTAGATCATAGCTGTCTGCCTCAGCCCCTATGGTCTCATTTTTATCTAATTATGCAATATGCATTGAGTCCATCCCTAAAAGTCACCACAGCCTTTAAGAGAATTACTACTGTTCAAAAGTCCACAGCTTCTTCTGAGACCCAAGGCAATCTCTAACTCTGAAGTGCTATATAGCTAAATCACAAGCTACCTATGCTTCAACATGTATGGTACAAAACAACCATTCCATTGTAAAGCCAAGGCTGTATTATATGTATATGGAGCATGAGTAATAACAGTCAAGGTTGTACTGTATGTGTATGGGGGACATGATTAATAACATCCAAGATTATACTGTACATATATGGAGGACACAAGTAAGAATAGCCAGGGTTGTACTGTGCATCTATAAGGGACATGAGTTATAACAGCATACGGGGGACATGAGTAATAACAACCAGGGTTTTAATGTACATATATAGTTAAAGTAACAGCCAAGGTTGTACTGTACACAAGTGGGGAACATAAGCAATAATCACCAGGGCTGTTCTGTACATGTGTGGGGGGCACGAGTAACAGTCAGTGCCAGGACATAGTAAAGCTTCTCAGTTTTGATGATAACTATTAGAGCTACGTCAACTGTATTTCCAGAAATAAATACCTTGTTGTCCTAGGTTCTTTCCCTCTCCTGTCCTGGTGATCCCCAATCAAGGACAACCATGAAAGACACTTGTTCAACACCTGACATTATTGTACACACCACTCCGTGGTCACTCCTACCAATGGTCAATCTCAGGCTATAGGGGAAGTTTTGATCTCCCCTTCATAATTATCCAGGGTATAAACGGATGAGCTTTATGGGTTCTCTAAGTAGAGTTCTCTGTTCTACAGGTGTTTGCTAGGATTAAAGCTACTCTCCTACACTGTTACTTGTTCCATTGTCTGCCTTTCCTTCCTCACTGACCTCTCTGTGGTGGGGCTAAAGACACTAGGTTGTCATCCATTGTGTGTGTCCTCCTGACCGAGCCAATTAAGTTCCTTCCAATCCAGGAATGAGGTCTGTTTTGTTGGGCTTCTTTCCCTATGAGACAATTACACACCATGGCCATTCCCCCTGGTACCTGCACCCTGTTGGGATTACAGGAACAAATGCTTAGTAAACCTGCCTGGGAACATCGCCATAAGACATATCCAGAGCTCTGTTTCCATGGTGATTCTAATCTCATCCAGTTGAGAGTGAAAGATTCTCATTCCCTATTACAAAAATCTTAGTCTTTCGTGCCTGTCTTCTTTAAGAGATGTTTGCAGCTTTGTTGAAGTGTAACAGAGATCTAATAAATATACTTAACACATAAGAGTGGACAAGATTGGGTACAGACCCAGTAACTGTACCTCAGTTAACAGAGATTTCCATCAGCTTCCAAAGTTTCTTCATATCATTTATCATTTTGTAATACATTGTTCTATTTCCTTATTCCTCTGACTCACTGATTTGTACTCTGTCATGGTAGATTAGTTTGCATACCTGCTAATGCTTGGGTGATCAAGAACCTGAAACTAGATAGCCCAGGGACCTAGGGGAAATCCAAACATTAAAGAAAAAGATGGTGATAAAATGACTCCTAATGCTATTCTGCTGTACTCATAGGTCAGTGCGTCATCAGAGAAGCTTCCTCCTGCAGCGGAGGGAAAGAGACTCCTGCCAGACAATATGCAGAGAGTTACCTTGGAATACTCAGCCCTATTGGGATGTCTCCATTAAATCCCTTTCCTCAGAGCTCAGGGAACCCCAAGGAAGAGGAGGCAGAAAGAGTGTAAGGGCCAGAGAGGAAGGAGGATGATAGGAGAACAAGGCCCTCCAAATCAACACAAGCAAAGCGTCTATGAACTTGCAAAGATTGTAACAGCTTACACAGGGCCTGCACAGCTCTGCATCGGGTCCTCTGGTGTATACATGGTGGCTTCCAGTTTAGTGTTTTTATGGGATTCCTGAACATGCAAGTGAGTGGGTCTCTGATTCTTGTGCCCTCTCTTGGCCTCTTTTCCTTCTGTTGGTTTGTTTTGTCCAACTCCATAGTGATTATTATATTTTATTTTGTTATTTTTTTAAAAAAAAGAATGAATGAAGTCAGGCAGTGGTGGTGCATGCTTTTGATCCCAGCACTTAGGAAGCAGTCAGGTGGCTCTCTGTGAGCTCGAGGCCAGCCTGGTCTACAGCGTGAGTTCCAGGACAACTAGGGCTGTTACATAGAGAAACCCTGTCTCAAAAAACAAAAAACCAAAACATCAACAAGAAAAAAAAAAAAGATGAATGAATGAACAAATGAATAAAAATCTAGCCATTAGAGTAAAAATTAACAACTGAACTGTTATTTATACCTGGTGGGAGAAGGAAAATCAGTTTTCTTCAATAGAGTGACACTGGGTATATCAACCACTCCAGGACAGGCCTCATGCTCAGTAGTTGGGCAATGCATAGTGGACTCCACAGTTCTCTAGTGTGGGGTCCTTTATTTGGTTACAGTTTGGTGGGCTTGAGAGAGGGCTATTTTATTTCTTGCTTTGCAGGGGTTGTAATTGTATTTTTTATTTGTAATTAAGGTTTTTGTATTTTGTTTTGTTTTATGAGAAAGAATTTAAAATTGGGTGGGTAAGGATGGGGAGAGGATCTAGAAAGACTTGATGGAGGGGAAAATGCTAAAAATATATTTAGAGGTTGGGGATTTAGCTCAGTGGTAGAGCACTTGCTTAGCAAGCGCAAAGCCCTAGGTTTGGTCCTCAGCTCTGGGAAAAAAAAAGAAAGAAAAAATATATTTAAATTTAAAAATTATTTTAAATGATAAAATATAAAAAAAATTCAAATTGGTCAAATTTAATATAATGGTATTATAGGATATGGACTTAGCTCTTTCTCGCTCTCTCTCTCTTTCTCTCTCTTTTGACTCATGTACCAATAGTCTGTTCCTTGTTATGATGGAACAGCTTTGCAAATATTTTTCCCTTTTTCCCCAAGTCTTAGAGTGAAAGCCTTTAGCCTTTCATCCTTAACTATGTTCTTAGCCATTTTTGCTCATAGATTTTCTTTATCAGGTGATGTTTTTCTCTATTTTTAGATTATTGGGAATTTTTTATTATGAATAGACATTGAATTCTTTTATGCTTTCTGTGTTTATTGAGGTGATTATTGAATTTTCTTTTTTAGTTTAATGATATGATAAATTCTATTGACTGGTTTTCAACTGGTAAAGGAGCCTATATGTGTAATAAACCCCAATCCTGAAATTTTCATGAATTTTTATATTATTAAACTGAGTTAGCTAAAGTTTTATTATGAATTTTGGTGTCCAGGCCCAGGAGCCATGTTGGTTTGTAGTTTCCATTTTAGGTAATATCTTTGTCTGTTTTGAATACTTAAGGCAATGCTGGCTTCATGGGTTAAGTGAGAAAGTTCTTCAGATACTGTTTCCTGGGAGAGATTATGGAGAATTAGTATAATTATCTTCATTGCATATTGGTAGAATCCACTAGTCAAGCCACCTGAACTTGGTGAGGCTTCAATATCTGTAGCAAATATGAGGGTATTCAGATTATTTTTGCATGCGTATATGAGCTTTGGTGGATTGTAAATTTTAAGATATATGTCACTTGAAAGGCTAGGTAGAATTTGTTGGCGCACAGGTGTTCATAATATTCATCTTACCTTTCTAAGGATTATGTGCCGGACGATGGCATCCTTTTGTTCCTGATGTTAGTCATCTCCAATAACTGATTTTCTTCCTCATTTTTGCATTTCTGCCTCGTTGACTTTCATGATGATTTTTGTCATATCGCCTCCTTTCCTTGACTTGTTCCCCTCTCAGTCTGGTTTTTAATGTGTTTGTAATAGGAAAATAATTAGGTTCCTGTCACTCTATCATGGCCCGAGAGACAGGAGTCCCCGTGCAGACTCCCACTGAGGTCGGCATCTCTGCTCCCTCTGTCTTTACAATTACTGGGGTTTTGTTAGCCATAGTAACTGAGGCCGAATCTGCAGGTACATTAGGATGTGGCAGGACCACTCTATGTTTGTGATGGAGTTGCGAGGAGGAACACATGGGAAGCCAGGCAGAGAGAAGAAGATCCTCATTTAGAGAAGATGAGGCTCACTGAAGGCCATGGCTGCCCTGCTTGTGTGGACAATTACATCCCAGAACAAGTTGGTCTTCTAGTAGAGCTGGGACATTTGAGATAATGTGTTGGAGCTACAAGGGAGGCAGGTTTTTTCCATCAAACCTACATCTCAAAGCACAGTGGTTTCTGGATGGACATGAGATTCTCACCTTGGATGAACCGGAGAAAGGGAACGTTAGCGCTCTTTTCAACCTTGGGTCTCCATCTCTGAAGTCAGGCAGGTACATGTGCCAGCTCCACTGTCTCTACCAACCAGCTGTGTGATCCTGGGCCACTTAATTAACCTGCATCCCAACTTCCTCATGTGTGGATGGATGGTAGTGATAAACATACCTACCTGCACAGGGAAGTGGAGATTAAAAATTATATAATATTGTTTAGCATGGTATCCGATACAGAGTATGTATTCTATATGTATTTATTAACAACACATTATTATACACCACTGTCATGAAGTCAAGTCATATTCACATAGCATTAGGAACTGAGGGGACCTTATAGGTCATTTGGACAAAGCCATTATCTCATGGATGAGGAAGAGAAAACAAGAAGTTCATTGCTCAGAGTCAGAGTTTGTCATTCAAGAAAATGAGCTCTAGGGGTGGGGCCCTCAGCCTGTGTGGTCCACCGATCATCCTCTCTCTTCACCTCCCTGGAAAAGGGGGTTCAGAACACAGGAAACTCCATTCTCTGCTGGCTTGACCATTGTAACTGTGGGATTATAAATCTTTCTCCTCTGTATTTTCTTTCCTGATGCTTTTGTTTGAATATTTTTTACCTTACTGGCCTTTTGTTTATATATTATGGTTTCTGATTTTTGTGGTGTGTGTGTGTGTGTGTGTGTGTGTGTGTGTGTGTGTGTGTGTGTGGTATGTGTGTATGTATGTGTATGGTATATATGTGTCTGTGTGTGTGGTATATGTGTGGTGTGTGTGTTTGTGGGTGATCTACATGTATATGTGTTCCTCCTGCTTGTTGGTTTTTTTTGTTTGTCTATTTTATTCTGGTTTGATTTTTATTGGCCTGTTTCTTTTCTAATGAGAGAGAGAGAGAAGGTGTGCAGTGGGATGGGTGAAGCGGTGCAGAGGATCTGAGGGGAGGTGGAAGGCAGGAAAACCTGATCAGAATATACTGTGTGGGAAAAAATATTTAAAATAAAAATAATAAACAATAAATCAGATTCTCCTCTCTCCAGGTCTCAGCTCTTCACCCACAGAACAGTAATGAGGCAATGTTATAAAGCTTTTCCGGGCCTGGCATTCTGTGCTTGGAGAGGAAAGATGGGCTGCTGGGGGGGGTGGCGTGCACAAGAATTGGTTTCCGAGAGCAGCACTTCTCTTTCTTTGCTGTTAGTGTTCAAAAAAAAAGGGGGGGGGGACAACCTTTTTGTTTATGTTCCATTTAAAAAACTGAAATCTATCATTCATTTCCAAGTTTGTGAGCAGCTGTGTTGCGTTAACTAGCACACTCAGCTTGGAGCAGCCCCGCTCCACCCCCAGGCAGCTTCACAGGAAAGCAGCTTGAAGCTTCTCTTTTATTCCCTTATCTTCCCTCCCAGGGCTGATAAGCCAGCCTGCCTCAGCCTGTCTCCAGCCCTGTGGCTGTCAACAGCTTAGCAAGTCACAGCAGCCAGGCTGTTCCCGCTCCTGTGGTCCTCTTCCTGCACTCAGGAAGAATGCGGAGCTCTGCCTGCTCCACAGTTGTGGGGTGCTTGTTCCAGTGGCCTAATTAGAGAATGTCTGGACCTCAATGGAAGTGAAGATGTGTCCATTAGCGTGCCTACCTCACAGCTTCCTTTAGCTTGATGGAAAGAATCTTCTCCTTCCCAGTACAGGGCTTATTTACAAGCTCTTTTGTTGTCGATGAATGGGCACACAGCCAAGGACACACGTGCTGTCTTCCTTCCCCAAGTACTGAGCACCACTCAACGATGAATGTTCTTCTAAGACGTGCTCCGTGCTCTCAGGTAACTAACAAGTAAGGTTCTGGAGGAAATAAAGAACTCGAGGTGAGTATTTAAATAAAAATAGAGTGTTGAGAGAACACGGCATCCAAAACAGAATGGGCATTGGGTGTACCCCCAGGAAAGGCCTGCAAATGGCAGGACTCTCGGCCTGGAAAGACAAACGGAGTACATGTGAGCAGAAAGGACACTTTGCACGATGAATTTCTTGCATGGACTTTGTAACAGTTCTGGAAGGAACTGAAGAGACATTTGAATCTCCCCCATTGGCCATCAGACAGCTAACATGATGGTTCCCAAGAAATTGGAATTTCACCAGGAATCCCGTGCTGGAAAAAGAAAACAAAACAACAACAACAACAACAAAAGCAAAAAACCTGTTCAAGCCACCAGCCGGAAGAGGAAAGAGATTTCACACAGCCCTCACACTTTATAAGACCACCTTGCAGGGGAGAGTAAAGCGGAGGCAGAGAAGGTCCATGGTGGGCAGGACCACCCTTGCCCATGGCTGCTGAGTGACTCACTCACACATTCTTCTTTCTAGTGAAGCCCAAGGATGGACTTTGGGTGGTAGTAGGGGTCACTGGACCTTTGTACTACTCTTGCCAATGTAGCCACATTGCAAAACAAATCGTGTTTTTCTGCTTTTGCTATTATTGGTCTGTTTAATTGGCTTGTTAAGGCTAGCTGGCTGAGCCCAGCTCAGTAGAGACACCATAGCCCAGGCTCTAACTACCTCAGTCACAACTTCACAGCTGATATGAATTGGTCCTAAGCTAATTGGAGGTCACAGCGTTTATTATAGAGAAGAAGAAAATAAACCTGGTTATTGAAGAGGGGCCTACTCTGAATGGTAGCATTCTCTTGTAACCCCAGCATTCCAGAAGCTGAGGCAGGAGGATTATACATTCAAAGTAATTTTATTAATTACTTTACTCTTCACCTTGAACCAATACCTCTCAAGAAGTAACTCAAAGGAAGATGTCCTTCAGTTCACAGTTTGAGAAGGTAGGCTCCCTCATGTCAGAGAACGTGTAGCAGAGTCCACAGCGAGAGGAGTATGGGACTCCTCGTATCTCAGAGGACTAGACAACAGAGAAAGCTTGGGCCAAAAGCACAGACTACCCATACCCCTTAGACCTACCACTCATCTAACCCTAACCCTAACCCTAACCCTAACCCTAACCCTAACCCTAACCCTAACATCTCTCCCAGCAGGGTCCCAGTTCCTAAATGTTCCACACTCTCTCCAAACACTGCCACCAGGTGGGACCCAAGGATGCACACAGACGAACCTGTGGAGGGCATTTTGCATTTAAACCACAGGAGCTACCCTGGGCTACCCAGTGAATTCAAGGCCAGCTTGTGATGCACAGCAAGACACTGCCTATATCAAAGGGAAACAAAACCCCTGCCGCTTTTTAAGATTAAGGGAGGCTTCATCCTTCAGAGTGAGGAGATGAAGCATCTGAGAGGATTTCCTGTGACCCAGAGGAGACAAAGGATTCAGCAGCATCCAGCTCTTTAACTGCACCTCAGAGTTGTCAACCCGAGCACCAGTGACATTTCCAGTGAGTTCCTTCTTCCCAAGGCTGCCTTGCACTCCCCTGTTTATGGCAGGTTGATTAGAAGCAACCCAGGAACCATCCAGGCAGCCAGTAATCCTGCCCCGCCATGACCATTGCACATTACGTTGGGCAAGAGCCCCTTTGTGAGGGTCTCAGCACGTTGGAAAGATCGCAACCCAGGTCCAGCAGAACTCACCACTTTGCAGTCCTCAGCAAAGTCACTTACAGAAGCCAGAGTCTGTGCCCAAGAGCTGTGCAGCTGGCTCCTGTGGAAGTTCGAGTTTTCGGGTTCTCTCTCTCTCTCTCTCTCTCTCTTTTTTTTTTTTAGGAACTTCTGTGTTGGCATTTGCTCTGCCCATGACCATCTTGTAAGAGGTCAAGTACAAAGGCAGGAAGCACCGCCTCCTTTGGGCTGTAAAGCTCAAGGTCATGGGCGGAGCAAATACCACTACAAACTTCCATACTGATTTCCTATGGGCTGCCCCACTTTACATTCCTACCAGCAATGCACAGAGTTCCTCTGTTTCCCACATGCTTACCAGCGTTTGTTGTCATTGATGTTAGACATTCTGACATTTACAAGAAAATGGAAGGATCTGGAAATATGTTAGGCAAAATAAGGCAAATAGTGTATGTAGGTGTGTGTAGGTCGTGTGTGTGTGTGTGTGTGTGTGTGTGTGTGTGTGTGTGTGTGTGTTAGGCATGAAACTAGAAAGAAAGCACGAGATGGGAGGAAGGGATCTTAAGAATAAGGGAACATGTGTGGCATGAACAAAGACAGCTGCATGGCAGAAGAAGGGTCTGGCGCAGAAGAGGGGGAGGCGTGGGGCGGGGAGGAGAGTGAGGAAGGAGGGTAAGTAAGAACAAACTATGTATGAAGATGCTATGCTGAAAGCCATTGTGTTGCATACTCATTTTTTAAACTAAGAAAAACAAAAGGGTCAAATGTTGTTCACTCACTCGTTGTTCATTCACTCAATGTGCTTTTCTAAGTCCCTTCTACATGTCCACACTTTCCTAAGTCCCTTCTACATGTCCACACTTTTCTAAGTCCCTTCTACGTGTCCACACTTTTCTAAGTCCCTTCTACATGTCCACACTTTCCTAAGTCCCTTCTACATGTCCACACTTTTCTAAGCCCCTTCTACGTGTCCACACTCCTATAGGCACCAGGGCATCTCAGTGAGCCAGGACAGCAGGATGTCTGCCCAGTGTTGCTTGCATTCCAAGAAACAAGTAGACACATTCAACAAAATAATGTTCCAGGTAATGACAAGTCCTGTAAGAGAGACAAAGCAGACGTCTCACAGGAAGCGCCTCCAGATGGGAAACTACTCCCTGAGAATGATTCGGAGATGACATTTGAGCTGAACCTAAGTGATGAAGGTGCTGTCTGTGGAAAGCCTAGAGAAAAAATGACCCAAGCAGAGACAGCATGCTGTGAAGGAGCTCTAAGAGAGGAGGAAACTCCCTGTGTGTGGTGGGCGATGTAATGGACCAAGACAGTAATGGATGAAGTCTGAGGTATGGACAGGGACCGTTCTGATAGGGTTGTGGGGGACACATTAAAAAAAAAAAAGTAGACATTATTTTCACTGCACAGGATGCCACTGGAGAGTTTGAAGCCGGAGAGCGGTACAGTGGGATTTATTTTTGTAAAGATAATGCCTCTTGCTGTGGAAGTAAAGGATTTCAAGGGGTCAAGATCAGGAGCAGGCAGCTAACGGGTGAGGTAGATGCAGTAAGCTGGGGAGAGGTGGGGTGGCTTGGCCTGGACCAAGTGGAATGGGGGTGGAGAGAAGTAGATGGAGTTAGAATGTCTTTTGGAGGTTGAGCAACCAGATTTGCTGATGGACTGGGTATGAGGGCCAAGGTAGGGAGAGGGTTAAAAGGTGATGCTCAGGCTTTGGGACCAGAGAGCTGAGTGGCTCCTTTTGACATTTTATATCAGAGAAAAGCAGATGTGGAGGTTATATATAATAGTCCAAGGTGAATTTAAATGGTTTCCAACTAGTCAGTTCAATTCTGTAATAGAATTAAGTCTTGTGTTTGTTTATGTCTCCAGAGACTGAGAACTCCCTCCTCCTGTTTGCACAGTCCACACACATCTCAGATGCAGGCACAGAAAGCTGTAACCAACGCAAACTCAGGAGACACTGTCATCACAAGACATCAGGCCAGTTTCAAACTGCTCCATGCACGAATAGTCTCGCATCTAACACACAGTGACGGACTTTGGAAAATCATGTCAGATGAGGCCTTGTCAATGGGAGGTTGTGCTATCAAGAAACCTAATGAGGCTTAGAGGAAACGGATAATTCATTAGCATTCTTGAACATGCCCTCCCTTGGCTGTGCAGTAATTATCGAGTAGCTAGAGACCAGCTCAGAAATGGAATGACAAGACAGACTGTTGTATCTACCAAAGCCCAACTGCTATAATCATCTAAGGAGAGCCACATGAAGCAAGTAGTGGAAAATAATAATAAAGTCTTTGCTCTCCCACTGAGTTTTAAGCAAGAGCTGATAGTGGATCTATTTACTGAAAAGTTTGGTTTTCTCTTAGGAGCGAGGGGATGATGGTGCTCTTTAGACCCAGGACAGAAGTGTGTGAACAAGAAGGAAAGGGTCCTTTTGGCATTTTTTTTTTAATGCTGAGGAGAGAGTAATTCCAGTTAAATCTTACAGACATCCACGGCTCCCACAGGAGTGTGGTGGTTTGAAACAAAATGGCCCTCAAAGGGGATGGCACTTTAGGAGGTGTGGTCTTGTTGGAGGAAATGTGTGTGTGGGTGGTGAAGTTGAGGTCTATTTCTCCAGCTTCACTCAGTGTCACAATCAATCAACTTCCTGTTGTCTGCCTACCAGGGTGTAAGGACTCTCAGCTCCAGCACCATGTCTGCCTGCCTGTTGCCATGTCCCACCCCCCCCATTATGATAATGGACTGAACTTCTAAAGCCATCCCAATTAAACATTTTCTTTATAAGAGTTGTCATGGTCATGGTGTCTATTCACAGCAATAAAAAACCTAACTAAGACACCACCACTTATATATGTAGTCAGGTAGGCAACCATGGTTATACTCTGTGGGTCACATGCACATGACATGGAGGTACAAAGAGGCTTGTTGGGAAGAGGGTGGGCAAAACAGGGTAATGGAGTAAAAGGAATAAATTCATTATGTATTTGTATGGTACCACCAAAAATAAAGAAGAAATAAATGTTTAAAAAAAAGAAATACTTAAGTTCTAGAAAAATGATTTTTTTAAATATTGCTTTTTAAGTATAGCTGTCTTAGGGAAGGAAATACCAGTGAGCCATATCAAGCCCTTGAAACAAAAGCTTCTCATGTTCACCCCTCAGTCTATCTTCTCCCTCATCTCATGAGCATTGAGGTCCAAAATTTGTATCATTCGGGAAAACACATGAATCTTGGTTTTAGAATTGGTGAACTGGAATAAGTATGTGCTCTAAACAAACACATTGCCAAGGAGGGGTGACCTGTTGACCTGATTTCTGCCGCTTTGACAGAGGTGGGCTTCCCATAGAACTTGGCAGCCTCCCCAGAAGACAATGCTGGAAAGAGGCTGGACACTGTGTCAGAAGAATGGTACCCATGCTTGCTTTCAGCCAGAGACAGAACACATGTCCTTCGTGGATCTTCAGTTGTGTGTAAATGGATGAGCAGAGGTATTCCAAGCATGAGTTCTAGCCCACATCTTTTGCCTCCATTTGGGTATAGGCTTTAAACTCCTGCCTGTGCTTTTTAAAGTCAAGCCTAGGATCTGGCACACCTGCCATGAACAGTCAGGAATTGTTTTTGCTTCTTAGGTTTGGTAGTCAGTAGTACCTAGGACACACGGCCAAACAGGCTCCCTCACCCAAACTGTAGTCTTTACTTTCTTCCCATGTGAGCTTAAGGCATGTATGCACCAAATTCCTCCTGAGGCTGCCGGAATCATTTAAATGCATGTATAGAGTCTATCTGTATCCTGTTAGTCCTTTCCTTTCGAATCATTGGGCTTTATTTCTTCTGTCTTCCCCTAGTTAGTCCTGAAGTCCTTTCTAAACAGAGTGTTCACCTGCACTCAGTTCTGTCGCTACACTATGGCACCTGTGTCAGCACTTGCCTGGTCACTCCTGCTTCACAACTCACGGGCACAACTGGTGTTTGCTGTAGCAGTGTACAGCAGTTGAGTTTGCACATGCCTCTGGACTTGGCAAGAGGAACTGACAGCCCCCACATAGAGTCAGCTTGCATGTTCGGAACATTCCCACTGTCCTGGCCCAACTATGTGCCCTGTGCTTTCTCATGGGGATCTTACCCTGGGATTTCAAGAGAGCGTGGCAAAATCTTCGCTTAGGAGAATCACCTGCTTCCACAACTTTTCCTGGCAATCAATTCTGAGAAATGCCATGCAAATAAATCGCCCTCATTACTTTAAACCCGTGGCTCTTCCTCAATGAAGATGAAGCATCTTGGCTTTCTCAGTTCACATCTTCTTGCTCTGTTTTCATAAGTATGGGGAAATCTAAATCTGAAAGGCAACTCAATGCCGTCTCTATTCTGATACATGCCACCATCACTGCTCAACATACTTGTCTTGCACTTAAATTAGTGAGTGAATGCCAGTTTGATTTAGTCAGTCCACTTATTGCATTGACTTAAGCAATCTAGTGAATTTAACACTGTTAAAAATAATCTTCAAAGAACTAGATGATAGCAAAGGCATCAGCTAAGAGTACAAAGGATTAGAGTGTCATTTGAACTAATGCCTTGGAGATGAGGAGCTACCCCACAGAGCGTTCAAGTGGAAGATGTACCCGGTGAATGCCGCAGCAAACACTGCTTAAATCTCCACGGGAAGCAGGAAGAATTGCAATTCAGATGTCAATTATTGCTCCCTTTGTGTAGAGTATAACAATCCAGTTAAGTCCATTGACCATTAAACCTTGTGATGTTCAGTTTTTCACTTGTTAGACAAGATGATTATCACAGCTCAGAGAAATGTCCTGTGACCAAGGCTCCACCCAGCTCTTAACCCTCTCAGTGCCACAGTTCATTTATTACACAAAATGAAGACATTGGACACTATGATCTCTCAAGAGTCCTGCTCTAAGATTTCCCTCTCCCCCCACCTCTTGGTTTTTTTCTTGTTAGCTTACAGCTGACAGTCCTTGAGACATCCACTTAACTCCATACTAGAGATGGCTTGTACACTAGATGCATATATGTCTTTGTATTGTGTATTTCTGGCTACAAGCTTCCAAGATCTAAACTGTTTATCTCTAAAAGTTATCTGACTCTTAACAAACATAAGATTCTAGGTCATTTTCATCTCAAATGCATTGGTTTGGCTGTCTAAGGTTTAGACAACTCATTCTTTCACAGAAGACCCTGCCATCTTGAAGACAACACTCTTACCTCTCCAGAGAGAATGTAGGGGGCCAAGGGAAACAAGCCCCATTCGACACTCAAACTCCTGCCTGAAATCTTGGATCACTGAACTATTTCTGAAGACTGTAATCCAGAAACACCATTTTCTAGTAAGGAGAGTGGGCTCAGAAGGGAGAAACGCAGTGCTAGATAGTTGATAGAATGCAGCGGAAAGATAGGTTGAATTGAGAACTGGATCTACGCTATTTGCTGTGTGACCCATTAACTCACTCCAATATTTTATACCTCATGATCCTCATTAATATGGTGGTGATATAACTGACAATTTTACAGAGATTTATGAGAGTGGATACAAAAAATTATGAGAATGGAAGATAAGTATGGAGGGGGTGCTCAGTGACTCTCCTGGAAGAAGGTCAAGTGTATTTATGGTAGCACTTTGGAGCCAGCCTCTCCCCCTTGATTGCCTGGTGGGAGGCTTTCTTTTATAGATCCAGCATGAAGAGCTAAGGAAAGAATGCCAGTGTTTTGAGTCATCAGAAATGATTGCTTTTCTTGAATGAAGGGTTTTCAAAGGTGAGACCAATCACTGCACTTCGTTACATACAAACAGTCAGAGCATGAAGTGGGTTGACAAATTGTAATTGTAGAAGTTGCAGGAAGAGGTGAGAGGCTCGTCTCACAGGAGTAGTTTCAAAATGCCTAAGAACCAGGATAAATGGAGGACGGGACGTGGAAACATGGGTGGTCCTAGCCTGTCACTGGTAAAGGAAATGGGAAGCAATTGGCTAGAAGGGCAGCACATGGTGGTGACATCAGTCAGCAGGTCTTGGGAACTCAACTATGGAACTGGAAGAAGGATAAAGAGAGAAGAACTGCTTCTATCTAAAGAGCTGTGTTTTAGTTTAGCTTTCTATTGCTGTGAAGAGATACCACAACAACTCTTAGAAAGGAAAGCATTTCATTGGAGCTGGCTTACAGTTTCAGATGTTTAGACTATTATCATCATGGTGGGAAGCATGGTGGCACACAGGCAGACATGGTGCTGGAGAAGGAGCTGAGAGTTCTACATCTGCATCTGCAGGCAGCTGTAGCAGGAATCTTAAAAGTTCTTATTAATGAAAACAAACCTGGAGCCAGGTATTGGGGTGAATGCTAGAAGATCAGAGAGACAGAATAAGCCATAGCTACCTCACCTCACCAGTTTCTCAGCTGATCCTATTTCCTCAGACTGGAAACCTCTGTGTCCTCATCCGGAATGGATCTCAGCTGAACTGTGCTGCTCAAAGCCTAAAAGCTTAACCAGCCAAATGCTTCCAGTTTCTAGGCTTCACACCTTATATATCTTCCTCTTTCTGTTGTCACTCCCTGGGATTAAAGGCTCACTTCTTGGGATTAAAGGCGTGTGTCACCATGCCTGGCTGTTCCCAATGTGGCCTTGAACTCACAGAGATCCAGAGGGATTTCTATCTCTGAAATGCAAGGATTAAAGGCGTGAGTGCCACCATTTTCTAGCCTCTGTTCTCTGACCCCAGATAAATTTATTAGGGTGCACAATATTTTGGGGAACACAGTTCACCACAGGCAGCAGGAAGAGACAATGCCACACTGGGCCTGGCTTGAGCATCTGAGACCTCAAAGCCTACCCCCAATGACACACTTCCTCCAACAACACTGCACCTACTCTATCAAGGCCGCATCACCTAACCGTGCTACTCGTCTGCTCCAATGGAAAGCATCCCCGTCCATCACCCTGGAACTCAAACATGGGCCCTGCCACAGAGAGGACATTATCTCTGTCTTAGAGTTGGGAGAACATGTTTAAAGCAGTGGGAGGAGAAGGGATGAGACTTAACCTTAGACAAGACCTCCTATTTCATAGCTAGAGCTCTTCCATAGCCCAAGTAGAAAGAAACCTGGGTGCTTTCCAGAAAATATGACTAGGATTAAGAAAGGGCTGAACTTTCCAGATAAATGATGGACGTAGGTCTTGGTAAAAATGTCAAGGCAAAGAGCTGGAGAGATGGCTCAGCAGTTAGGAGCAATGACTGCTCTTCTAGAGGACCCAGATTTAATCCCCAGTACCACATAGTGACTCAGAACTATCTGGCAGCTCCAGATCCCAGGGATCCAAGCCATCTTCTGGCTTTCATGGACACCAGACATGTACATGATATATGACATACATGCAGGCAAAATACATACACACAGATACATAAATAAAAGATTAAATTTAAAATTAATCAAAAAACTCTACAATGGTTATTTGATAAATAAGCAACACTTTGTAAAGGAGACAAAACACCAATACACTGATATCTATTTTAAAATTTTTAAAAATATTTAGGAAAAAATCGACACATTTAGAGATTATGAATCTAAACAGGACCAGCCACCAGGCTCTGTTCACACCAAGTACCTGCTCCTCCTGGCCAAAGAAGCTCTAAATGACCCCCTGATGGTGGCAGGATTGATCCCTGGGCTGGATATGAATCCAAATGTATAAGAGAAGAGCAGCTGTCAGGATTGGAAAGGTGCAGGGTCCCGGGTAGCCAAGGTGATGAGTTCAAATCCTATTGTGCTGTAGTCATAATAAATCGTGGCTATGTGTGTGTCTGTCCTTCTGCACACAGAATATAGAAAGGAGAGACGGTGAACGGCAGCAGTAATAGTATCCAAGCGCAGCATGAACTTAAATTCTGTACCTGACTCTCATTGGCTGTGACTCCAACGCAAGTTTCTTAACCTGTGATTTGATTCCTCATCTGTACATAAAATATTAAATTACTCAGTAGAGTGATTAGGCCAGTGCCTAGCATACAATGACCATAAATGTTTGCTAAATGAACAGAAAGTGTACCAGCTCTTGGCATAGTGCCCATTCTCAGTGTTTGATGATGAATTTTGAAAATTAAATGGTAAGGCTGGGCACACGTGCCTGGCAGTTGCAATTCAATGGCCTTGCTTTGGACCAGGACACAGTTCCAAATGGTAGGTGGCTCCAGTGCTCAGCCACGGAGCTGTCTCTCTGAATTAAGAGGACACAGCAGACATCAGCTGTGTACCTTATAAATTATTCCAAGCCAGCGTACTCCCAGGAGAGACAATGGCTGTCAGCCTTCTTTCTCCGCCCTGTCAGCCTCCTTTTATCGGCAGGTGTGAGTGCAGGTAAAGTTGTGAGGGCTCCAGGAGAAGAGTGTCTGCAGTGAGCAGCCTCTGGAGCACAGGCAGCGACACAGTCCGTACCTGGAAATGGGGAGAGAGGGAGAGAAGTAACAGCAGAAGCTTAAAGCCAGAAGAACTCACCCTAAACTGCTCTGCTGATTTCAGTCAGACCTCACTTTGCTTTGGAGAATTGTCCCCTGAGACACCACCAACCACTTGGGCCCTCCATCTGCTCCATCTCCTGCTTACTTTCCCTCCTCCTGACCAATAAATAATACAGCACCCACAAGAGCCACCACGTGACCGTCAGCACTGAGCTTCACAAACTGGACCGTGCTCCAGCAGACGGCTCCCCTTGCAGAGGCAATGGTTCACTTTCTTTCAAATAGACACGCCTACAGTGGAAATTATTTCAGTGGATTTGCATAAAACTCAGATTGTTCAATTGCACTTGAATCCAAGTAAGGAAATCTGTATGTTTTGTACAGGCAAACAGTATGTAATGAAGAGTATTAGTTCGTAGGTGGAAATGAGTGTGTGCGGGGTGGAGTTTTAGACTAGCTGCTCCCTGTCATTCCATTTCTTCATTTGAATATATTGATATCAAGGGTGGAGAGTGGAGCTCCACGACAAAGCATCTGCACCTCAGAGCATGGAGTTGCATAGGGTTCAGTGTAGACAGTGAGCCCACGCAGTCTAGACTAAAAGTCATTTATACATGTTGATTACTCTTCTTCTTCTTCTTCTTCTTCTTCTTCTTCTTCTTCTTCTTCTTCTTCTTCTTCTTCTTCTTCTTCTTCTTCTCTCTCTCTCTCTCTCTCTCTCTCTCTCTCTCTCTCTCTCTCTCTCTCTCTCTCTCCCTGAGACAGGGTTTCTCTGTGTAGCTTTGCACCTTTCCTGGAACTCACTCTGTAGCCCAGGCTGGCCTCGAACTCACAGAGATCCATCTGGCTCTGCCTCCCAAGTGCTGGGATTGATTACTGTTCTTACTTTGTATCATTCACATAAGGGGCATTGTTGAGAGTCACAGTGGAGATGTTAGTGGGTGAATGTATTTGATAAACTGTAATATAACTTACTCGTTTTAGGGATAATTAATGGTACCTCAGTTAGTTAGTGATAAAGACCATGATCAAAACCAACTTAGGGCTTTGAGGTTTCAAAAGACCACTCTGTTCCCAATGTTCTCTCTCTTTCTCTCTCTCTCTCTCTCTCTCTCTCTCTCTCTCTCTCTCTCTCTCCCTTGTGCTTGTGGATCAAATGTAAGCTCTACACTACTGCCATGTTCCCCACCATGATAGCCTTGACTCTAACCCTCTAGAACAGCGGTTCTCAGCATGTGGAGTCGAGACCCCTTTGTCAAGCCTCTAGCTCCAAAAGTATTTCCATGACGATGATTCATAACAGTAGCAAATTTACAGTTATGAAGTAGCAATGAAAGTAATCGTATGGTTGGGGGTCAGCACACCATGAAGAACTGTATTAAAGAACTTCGCAGCATTAGGAAGGCTGAGAAGCACTGCTGTAGAGCCAGGAGCTCCCAAATCAAATGCCTTCTTCGTAAGCTGCCTTGGGCATGGTGTTTCGTCACAGCAATAGAAAAATGACTGAGACACATGATCGATGTGGGCTCAGTTTTGAGAGAAAGTGAGGTCAACTGTGGGTTTGATATCAACTCGAGTTTTTGTCCCCAAAGAGAAGCTTGCTCCAAGTCTTCCTTCAGTTTTCCCTGTGGATTAAAAGCATTATTCCCTTTGAGATTTTTCCGTGTATATCATATGCTCAGAAGGGCTACAAGGTAACAAGCATCTCTTCTCGAAGTTGTGCCCAACAAGGGAAATATACTGAAGTTTGGCATCCATGGAAGGTTGGCATCCATGGTAACCATGGTTTTAGGATGTACCACACGTGGGGTGCACACCACAGAGGGATTTCCTTCCTCTGGCCCAACTAGGGAATCATACATGTAACCTTGTCATTTATCCTTAGATGGATGTGGTTTGGCGATGCTCCAGGTGGCCTGGCTCTCTGGAAGGGCCCCTCCCAGAGCTGTTTCCTGCCCTGTCAGAGCAGATTCCCAGACTAAACCACTAACAAAGACTGCACAGAGAGCTGCTTTCTGTAAGAACCTCAAAGGCCCATCCTCCATCGTGTCTCCTCTGGGTACCACCTTCAGATGCTGCATTCCCACCAGCTCTTCTGAGCACTGCCCTGAAGCTTATATTTGGTGTGAGCCGCCCACAAGGGGCTCACAGCATGCCAGGGGAGCAGGACTCTTTTGGCTGTATGACAATGTCTATACAAGCACAATGTGGATCGAAGAAGATCAACCAGGAAATGTCTGTTAATAAGCCTGTCACCTTCTTTCTTACTTTTCAGATCATCCTGCATTCCTTTAAATCACATCTCTCTACCTGCCCCCACCCCACTCCCAACCCCTCAGTTCTAAGGCAGCTCCTAGAAGAACTATGCTTAAATCTTGCTTCTTCTCACTACCAGCTCTGTAGCCATGGGCAATTTCCCTAACTTCTCCAAGGTTCAAGTTCTTCACTCACAAAATGTCATTTCTGAAGATTAAGTATGAACACATAGTAAAAACTCCTGACCCGTGGTGGAAACTCAATAAAGCTTAAAGCCGCAATGAAAGAGTAATCCTCCAGAATCCCATCATCAGAGTTTAACAACCATCTTCATCTGCAGAAACAACAGGAGAACAGCTCACCCACAGGAGGCAGATGGTGCAGCATCAGCCCTTTGCAAACAGACTGATCGATGGAACCAGTGATCAGGAAAATTGAATTCCGCTGAATACACACTGCTGTCTGCCAGGCATCATCTTATTTCAATGAAGCAAAATTGTAAATAGTGGGAGGTACTTCTGATAAGTTATGTGTTTGGGAACAAGGGCTTTGAAATGACATTTTGAGCTCCAATTAATCAAATTTTGAATAACAGAGTCTGGAGAAACAATTCAATACCATATAAGTGGTGATTGAAAGAGAGTTTAGTCTGAGCTACAAAATAGTCACCAACGCCAATGTCCTGGTGCTTTCTTGGCCTAAGAAGAACATAGTCTGTACCATATTCATTCTTATATTGCACAATACGAGTATCCCATGTACCCAGAAGTGTGCAAGGCTGCAAGAAAACTCAGATTGGGAATTGGGCACTGGCTCAGACAGTTCAAAGTGAGGAACATAAAGGATGCAGAAGTGAAAGTTAGATGTTGGGTGAGGCCACTTCTCTTAGATGTCCGAAAACCACATCTCATGACCATAATGTCTCAAGGCCCCCCAAGACGCTTCCTGTCTCGAGTCTGGCTTCCTTTTTTTTCTGATCCAGTTGCCCAGTCTTGCCGTTCTGCCCAGGAGAGATGGGGACCACCCTCAAGGCACTTTTCGTTGCTTGCTCTGGCTCCAACCACGAAAGAGAAAGAACACACAACCCCTGTTCCTCATCTCTTAATTGGTCACATATACAGTCAAGGCCACGCTCTAGGGCTTTCTACCTCAAAGCCATGGGCTAAAAGGAACAAATTCCCATAACAGATGACTGTTCTCGTGGTGAATTTTATGCGCTGCCAAAGTTGAAAGCTGGTCTTCCAGGAATTTCCAAATCCAGTAACTGCCAGTCACTGTAGAAGCTTATGTTCAACTCTGCTGCCTCCATTGTGTTGGGGGTGGGGTTAACAAAGAAGAACCAGAAACCCCTAGGATGCAGACTGAGAATTTGATGTAGGATCAGTGAATGACTTCCTCGGAGCCTCTCCAGGTGGACTGGTTCTGAGAATCCCAGCTCTGTGGATTGCTACGCACCTGTGGGTGTACTCATTGTTTCCATCTTAGATTTGTATATTTCATGGAGGACAGTAAACAGCATCAGTGAGATTAACGACATTGAACTGAACTTGGACTGTGTCTGAACACCTTCAAATGGGTATTGTTTGTGGTTCACAGATGAACAAAACAGAGTCTGTGAAGTTAAGCACGTCATCTAGAGCCATGGAGCTGGTGAGTAGTAATGCCAGCCTTCAGGACTAGGGTGGTTATACCCCTGGGCTTCATAGTGAAACCCCATCTAAAATAAAATAAGCAAGAACCTAAGCCAGCCTTCAAGCCATGGTCTGACTCCAGAGCCACAGTTTTGTGTGCGTGATCACAAACTTGAACTTGGTGGCTAGTGAGCATGAAGATCTTGCAGGAGGGCAGGTCCTGTTCTACTTCTGCATTAGCTCTGGCTGTCACAGCCCCTCATGTTCATGCCAGTGTATAAGGCACATTTACATCTACTCTCTAGTGTAGCTTGGACTAGGCCAAAGTTTACTGAGGACTTGCCAAAGACTGAAGGAGGCACCTCCCAAGTAATTTGGATTTTCTTAAATTCATCTCTGCCCAGAGCTCAGAACAGCCAGAGGTCTGTGTCCAATTCAAAGCAACATATTTTTCATGAATATCTATAGCGGCCCAAGGCATGTTAGCAAATGCTCTGATGCCCCTGCTTATTAGCTTAAGAGCCCGGCCACAGATAAACTGGCTGCAGCAACTTCTGACCTGGTGCACCGAGTGTGCAGCTGCTCCATGCAATCAGAATTCACTCGGCTTAATTTCCAGTCCTGTGTCTCTGAGTCTTCATGGAGAGCTAACCTTGCTTGTACAACTCGCTGTGAGGCTCTTGCTCCGTCTTTTCCATTTTCTTCTGTTCCGCCCTCTCTCTGAGAACAAAGATCTTTCATGCTGAGCCATTTCTCCACATGCTGCCTGTGCTCCACCCCATTTCTACAGGTACCTAAACGGTTCCTTTTTACTCCAGCTGCTGTGATGAAATGGAAAGAACCCCTACGACGGCCATTCTTGGTTGTCAACTTGACTACATCTGAAATTAACTAACACCCAAATGATTGGGTACAATAGTGAGGAATTGTTTTTCCTTAATTAAATCATAGGAAGTGGGAAGACCCATTTCTAATCCAGATCTTTGGGATGGGAAGATCTGGGTCATACCTTCTGCTGGCAGCCTATATAAACAGTGTGGGAGAATGAAGGTTGCTCTCTCTGTCTACTTGATCTGGCAAGTCCATTCTTTCACTAGCATTAGAGCCCTCTTCTTTGGACTCTACTGAAGACCAGCTAAGACATCCAACCTCATGAACTGAACATCTACTGGATTCTTGGGCCTTCCATTGGTATATAGCCATTGTACTAGCTGGATCACAACCTACATGCCATTCTAATAAATCCCATAGATAGAGAGACAGATAGATTAGATAGGTGTTATTTTTAATGGGAAGATGATAGATGATAAATAGATCAGAGATAGATAGGTAGATAGATAGATAGATAGATAGGTAGATAGATAGATAGGTAGATAATAGGTATGTTCATTCTATCAGTTCCATTTCTCTAGAGAAACCTGACTAATATAACCCCAATCATAGAACAAGAAAATACCTGTTGTGCCCTGATTCTGCAGGGTTGCCTTGGATAAGCCACTTTGTCCACTTCACCACGCATTGATTTGTTTCTAGAAATCAGAGGACAATTCACTGTATTCTCCAGGTGCAATTCTTTGCCCACTCTCTCATCTGTGTCACCCAAGTTAGGGAAGACGCCACTCCTCCACTTAGCCTCTCTCTTATCAGTAGTGTTTCATTCCCAGAATCCCCTTGGAGGACAGAATGGGCTTGCTCTTGTAACAGACTCCCAGACCTCAGTAGGCCCAGAGACCTTAGCACAACTGATGCCATGATGGAAGTACCATTCAGACCTTAGAACTGAAAAGGCCAAGCGGATGCCATAAAAGGCTGTCAGTCTTATCTCAGAGATCAGGCCTCAATTGCAGTTTCCTGAGATGTGAGCAAGCAGTTTCTGGGAGGGCCATAACATAGTCCTTGCAGTAGCTCCCTTCCTGCATGTACTCTGATTGCTCAAGGTTCAGCCAGTTGTTTAGTGTTTGAGACCACTCACCAAATTAGAGCTACGTGCATGGGTCAATGTGAACGTTCAAGGCCAGCCAGCTTCCATGGCAGCTCAAGGACAGAGCCTGGGACTTGTCCAGAACTGCCCCCAAATGATAAGTGTAACCCCCAACCAGTAAATTCAAACGTTACATACCCTCACCCAATCATATGATGCCAAGGCTTGTACCACCCTGCTTGTGGTTTTTCCCTTTAAAAGTCCCTCACCATGAGAGTTCAGGTCCATCCTCCTCCACCTACTGTATCAAGTGTTGGATGCAGACTAAACCCCAAGCCCGAGCTTGCTTGTTATCAATAACAAGTGTTTTGCAGCGGATATTGGTTCTGTGGTGGTCTTGCTTGGGGGTCTTGAGATGCAGCCACAACAGAACCCAGCACATAAGCAGCAACAGCTGCCAGAACATGAACCAAGACCTAATACATCATCATCCATAGTTCTGGGAAAGTCCCTAAATGTACTGACCTTGCTTCTTGGCTTCTGTCGTTCTGCTTCTGTCTGACTGTCCTTGCTCACTGAGGTGTGTCAACTGTGATTTTTGTGCTTAAAAGCTCACCCCGAGAAAGGCCTGGGGCTACACTAGAATTCTGAATACCAAGTGTTGTCACTGGCTGGCTAACAAAGACTTTCTATTGGCTTGAAACCATGCCCAAGTAATCTTCTCTGGTGGATACCTCATGACATTTCTAAAAGTCCCAGTCAGAACCCCAGGGACAAGACCTAGACACTGGGGTCTCAGAGCCCCTCTTAGTGGGGATGACTGGAGGGGTCAAGGGACTCCTAAGGGGTGCACAAAGGAAAAGACCAGAGACACCAGAAAAGAAAGAGAAAAAAGGGACACTCTGTCCTACAAAAGTGATTAAAAAAGAGATCTTTTCCCAGGTACTGGGACCCGGGTGCCTCTATCCTCAGTCCACACTGCCTGATACCCTTTTCACATGAAAGTGGCTGATGCAGTCCTATCCTTCAGACATGACCTACCAGATGCCCCACTATGAGAAACAGAAGAGGTACTGCACACTGATGGGAGAAGTTTTGTTCAAGATGAAGTCGGATACTCCAGGGCTGTAGTTCTCACTTTGGATAGCACAGTGTGGTCCCAGTCTCTCAGCCGAGGGACTTCAGCAGAAAGGGCTGAGCTTCTGGCGTTAACCCAGGCACTTCACTGAGGGAAGGACACATCCATCACTGTGTACACAGTCAGTAAGCATTTTTCACAGCACATGTCCTTGAGGCCCTCTATAGAGAGAAGGGTCTCCTCACTTCAACTAGGAAGGAAATCAAGAACAAAACAAAAATAAAATTCCTGGCCCTACTAGAGGCCGTTTGCTGCCAGGAGGGGTAGCCATGGCCCACTGCAATGGGCATCCAAAGAGGAATCCCCAGAGGCGCACATGAACAGGCCAGCAGACTTGGCCACCCAGAAGGCAACCTAGAACAGTGGGATCTCTCCAGATCTTGGTTTCCCTATCTGAACCTGAATTTCTCCAGAGTCCAACCTATCCACAAAGAAACCAAGTGGACAAAAGCAAAACATGCCAAACAAGAGACAAACAGATGGTGGTTCCTGCTGGGACTGGAGGCCTAGACTCCCTGCAGCTATTGGAAGACTGATGGTTACCAAACTCCACCAGGCCCAGATATTACACCCCTCAGTTAGACAATCTTGCCAAAGACATGTATCCAGGTGGGCCACTTGTGCAAAGGTTAACCCCAAGAGGGGAAGAAAAGACCCACAAAGCATTGGAAAGTGGACTTGGCATAGATAAGACCCATGGTTGTTGGGTATAACTATTTGCTGGTTTTCATATTCGCCTTCTCTGGATGGGTAGAAATCTATTGCACCCAAATGGAGTCACAAGAAAATCCTACAAGAGTTCATGCCTAGATTTAGGCTGCCCCTCTCTCTGAGTCTGACAATGGCCAGATCTTCATGGTCCAAGTTTTCCTAAATCTGGCAAAGGTCCTAAATGTTGATTGGAAACTACATCATGCCTATAGAACACAAGGCTCAGGACTGATTGAAAAGGATAAATGGAAAGAAAATTTAAATATGTCCTTAAGACTGGCAAACATCAGGCCAACCTCCTACCCCTGGCCCCCTAAGGGCCAGGTGCACCCCATATCAAGAAGTTCATAAGACAGATGGTCCAAGAGGCTGCACCTTGCCTGTGTCTGAGCCTGACGACAGATTCCACCCTGGTGGACTTGTGTAGGTAAAGAGGATCCCGACCCAGAGGTTTGAGCCAACATGGAAAGGCCCGTATCCTGTGGTCCTCACCAGCCCTAGAGCAGTGAAGGTCAACAGTGTCACCCTGAGGACCCACCACACCCAGCTGAGGAGGCCACAGAAGTAACCGACAGATGGTTCATCACCAGGTCCTCTGATCCCCTATAGATAAGACTGACCTGAATCATGGATCCTCTTCTTTATTTCTCTGTGAGAAAGATCCAAACCCCCATAAGCCAGGCCCTAGGTGTATGTAGGAATTAAAGACTGGAACTGGGAGCTCATAAGGATAATCTGCCTCCCACTGCCCCCTCCATGCAGACTCCTGTAGCTTTAATTCCAGAATGGCAGTCACGTGTCTTTCCAGGGCCCAGAGTCTACCTGGCTTGCTTTCACTACGTAATTCCACAAGTGTTTATCTTTAATGGAAAAGAGGGCAGGACCTGTAAGGATTATGTCCTTAATTATGTCACCAGCCTGTGATGGCATCTCAGCCTAAAAAGCAGGCATGCCATCTCTGTGCTCTCTTCCCATATCGATTCTCCTTCCGTATTCTCTCCTCTGTACTTTCTCTCTCTCTCTCTCTCTCTCTCTCTCTCTCTCTCTCTCTCTCTCTCTCTCTCTCCCTCCCTCCAATAAAGCTCTAGAAAGGTAACCATGGCTCGTGATTCTTCCACCACTGCAAGATGCAGTGGCCAGCCATGAGCACCTCTGCTTAACCAACAGGGCCCACATAAGTCTAGATGCTGGGTTTCCCTATGTGTTGTGACCCATCCCATTCTCATTCCCCTGCTGGTGGGGCAGGTATTCTGGGCTCCACGGCCCTAGCTATGGGGGATAAAAACTAAGGAACTCAGTGCTCAAGTAGACATCGACCTGACCATCTAGAAAATTCTGCGTCCCATCTGGAAACCCAGTTAGACTCTTTAGATGAGGTTGTTCTTCAGAGTTGAAGAGGACTGGACCTCCTCTTTAGGAGACAAGGAGGTTTCTGGAGGACACTGGGAGAAACTCATTGCTTCTCAGTCAGTCAGGGATAATTAGAGAAGGCTTAGCCATGGTCAGAAATAACAGAAAGGAGATGTGAAGAATCCAACAACTGGTGCCGATCTCTATAGCCCCCCCTGGTTGACTGCTCCACTTACAGCCGTGGCTAGACCTTTAATTCTTTGGTTCCTAGCCTCACCATAGGACCCTGCTTGCTCAACTCCCTACTTAGCTTTGTAAAACAGAGAATAAATTCTGTTAAACTACTAGCGCTAAGGAGACAATATAACCACCTGCCCCCAGATGAGTCCATAATTTGACTCATGGCCATAGAACTAGTGGGGAATGTAACAGGCTCCTAGACCTTAGCACCAGTAAGGCCATGATGGAAGTACCATTCAGGGCTTGGAAACAAACACATAGGCAGCAACACCTGCCAAAATGAAAAGAAAGACCTACTCTATCAAAGCCCATAGTCCTGGGAAAGTCCCTAAAGTTGCTAACTTTGCTTTTTGGCTACTGTAGTCCTGTTTCTGGCTGACTGTTCTTGCTAACTGAGGTGTGTTAGCTCAGGATGTGGTTTTGTGTGGTGATATTTTATTTGTGCTGAAATGTGGTGATATTTTATTTGTATGTTAATAAATAAAGTTTGCCTAGAGATCAGAGGAAATAGCAAGCCATTAAGTAAACACAAATGTCAGGCAGCGATAGCACACATCCTTAATCCAATCAATCACATGGCAGGCAGAGTCTCTGTGTATTCAAGGACTCACTAGGGAACAGTCAATCATGATGACACACGTCTTTAATCCCAGTACCAACCATAGAGACCTGGAGGTCTGTATAGACAGGCAGTGATAGCTGGGCTAAGAGCCAATGAGAAGGCAGAACAGCAAGGCAATAAAGGCATGGGTAGACAGGAAGTAGCTCACTTTTTGGAAGTTGCAGAGCTGGTGAGGTAATGTAGCTGGTGTCTGTTCCTGTTTCCCTGATCTCTAAGGCTTTCACCACTATATTTGGCTCCATGTATTATATTTAATAAGACTGCTTAAAAGTTCATCTACAGTTCTGTGTTTAAAAAAACAAAACAAAACAAAAACACACCCTGAGAAAGGCCCAGGACTGTACTTGGGTCCCAAATACCCAATGTAGTCATCAGCTGACAATAAAGACTTTCTATTGCCTTGAACCTGTGTCTCAGTGGTCGTCTCTGGAGGATACCTCACCACACTCTTCCCGTAAGTTTAGTCAAGCTGTATCAGAGCTGTAAATCTCACTGCCTTTGTCACTGAAGGAGCGGCTCAGATCTTTACGCTATGCCCAGGAGAGACACTGGGGACCGGAGGAGAAACCTCCCTAGCTCACTCCGGGCAGTTTGAGATTCTAGGGGCTTGGTTGCAGTGAACAATGTCAGCAGGGAACCTCAGCACTTGGCAATTTCAATTGTTAATTCTCTCACCAAGGCCCTGAGCACAGAAGCCACACAAGCTCTTGTATAGGCCTAGAATTGAGAAATCCTCAGTCCTAGATGGTGGCCAGAGTTGCCTAGAACACCGGAATCACTGAGCTCTTGATAACTACTAAATTTACACTGTGTAAGATCCTTTGCCCTTCCGGTCATTGGGCTGTTTCTTGATGCTACTGTTCCAGCTGCGTGCATCTGGCTCCTCGGGCTGCTGCCGGTGTTCTCTGTAACTCCTCTGTGGATGTGCTCACAGCTCTGCCTCAGCCCCTGCCACTTGACAGGACTCCTTACTCCAAAGGATCCACTACTCCTGTGGCTTTCAAAGTTCAGAGACTCCCCCATTTCTGCAGCTTGGCCTGTTGCCTGCTCTGCACAATCACTGCCAGTGTGTGCTACGGGCTTAACCTACTCTACTAGCAATGGACATCAAATCGAATCAGTTTGAGAGTGGGGGTCCATGAAAGGAGCTAGATGATGGGGACTTGGGATGAGGTGGAGAGGGAGATGAGGAGGGAGAATAGTATAACTCTGTCTTAGTTAGAAATGTATATAAAAATGAGTTTTAAAGAACCTATTCAAGAAAAGGAGAGGAGCTTGGCATGGAGCCGGATATTGGGTCACTGGAAGTGGCCCCGAAGATGAGTGTCTTCCAGGCAACTGCCTCGGGGAGCCCAATAGCTGCTTATGCAGCCACAAAGGAGCTGTTTGCACCAAGCCCAGCAAAGCTTCATGCAAGCAAAGTATGTGTTGATGCCAATCATGGCACTGGAATTATTGCCAAAGTACAACAGTCCCAGTCCTTGGCAACCAGGGAAGGCATTCCCCTCTGGTCTATGCAGAAAAAGCTGCGTAGTCATCTAAAGGCTTGTGGTGGGAAAAAGGAAAAAAATCCCCACTAAGGTGCCGAGTGCCGACTGTTTGAAGTGGCCGTGGCTGGAAGTTCACTTCCAGGAGAAAGTCTTGCTACGGTTGCAGGTACCACCGTCCTGTGGCTTCCTCCAGACACTTGTAAGGAACAAAGTAGCAGGAGCGTCCATGAGGGTCTCAGACTGTCAACCCTGTGCTCCAGGCAGCCAGAGCATCAGCAAAGTGTCCATTAGCTGTCAATTAGAAGTCTGATCACCCCATCCCAGTCATTTTGCTCATTCACAGGAAAATAAACATCCAGAATGTTGACAATAAGAACTCATGGACATGAATATTGATTTCAACGAAGTTTCATTGTATATTTAGCAATGTTAAGGTCCTGCCTGGTACCCCAGGAAAAGGTGGCCCCCTCTTCTCACACTTTGATAGCAGCAGAGGATGGAAGAGAGAATTCTCTCTCCAACTACTCCTATCTCCTTGTGGTGGTCTGAATAAGAATGACCCCTACAGGCTCATAGATTTGAATGTCTGGTCACCAGGGAGCGGCACTATTAGAAGGTGTGGCCCTGTTGAAGGAAGTGTGTCACTGGGGGTAAGCTTTGAGTTTCCGGATGCTCAAACCAGGCCCAGATCCCCGCCCCCTCTTCCTTTTGCCTGTGGATCCAGATGTAGGACTCTCAGCTACTTCTCCAGCACCATGTCTGCCTGTGTGCTGCCATGCTTCCCACCATGACAAGAATGGACTAAACCTCTGAAACTGTAAGCCAGCCCCAATTAAAGGTTTTCCTTTAAAACTTGCCCTGGTCATAGTGTCTCTTCACAGCAATAGAGCACTTACTAAGACACCTCTCAAACAAAGGAACTTAATTATTGTCCAAGCCTGGACATTAGACGAGCCTGGTTTTCTTTTCCCTGGCTTACTGGTTTACTATACCCATTTGAACAAAAGATGCATATGATGATCTGCCTCCCTTTTTTGGCTTAAAGTCCAGGCAAAGTCTGGCTGGTCAGATTGGCTAGCTTGGGTAGTTTCCACTCTTTATTCATGGCCAATTAAACAACTTTGAGATCCTTGGAGGGCTCGTTTTCCCTTCTTTCTCTTTCTGTGAATGTTTTTGAATGAATGGGTCCTGATATGGAGATTTCATCTCAGAAAGGCAGTTAATACGCCAAGTTATATTCTCCAAATTAGCTTTTACCAAACAATGCTTATCAGAAATTATCACACTCTGGCTTCAGAGGCAGAACCTCATTTGTCTCATGGGCTGCCATGTGATATTGTGTGTAGCAATTTAAGACTCCTATGCTGAAACCAGGAGTCAAAGCATCCTGGTGTGTATAGACCCAATACTACCCTTGTGTAACTCAAGCTTCCTCCCACATCCAACTGTGTACACATGTTTCCTTCCACCAAGCTCTCAAGTCCCAGTGTGGGTGCAGATTCTAAACTCATTTATTTCTTAATCTTTCCTGTTTCCAGCTGCCTGGACAGTGCTGCTCAAAGTCAGTCCTTGTATGTATTTGATGCGTTAAATGGTGCTCAAACCCTTTAGAAACTTTGATGAACAGAGCACATACACACACACACACACACACACACACACACACACACACACACACACAGCATCAAGGAACAAAAAACAAAAAAAATAAAATAAAATGCTAAAGGAATCTGGTTTCTGTGCTGTCATTTCTTAACTAACTGGCTGGTTTTGGATGATTAAAATCATGAGGAGTCCAAAAATGGAAGAATTCGTCATGTTTGACGTTGGCACATTTTAACCAATTTAAGAAATTGCTTCCGCATCAGCAACACAGCCAATTTACATGTACTTAGGTAATGAGGAAGAAAAGATTCAGACACTGAGAGCAAGCAGGAGAATCACCAAGAGGGGTGGGAGGAGGGGGCCATGCCCAAACAAGGGGAAGGGAAGAGGTGGGGGCGACAAGACAATGAAGGAGACAGAAAATGAAATCGGTTGACAGCATTCACACATGGTGTCCTCCTCATTCAGAAGGGCCAAGGAACACTAGGTGCTTAGAGTTTGGAGGATGAGGCCACTGGGCCATCGGGGCTGGACCGCATGCCTCTGAGTGACAGGTGAAGTCCTCTGAGCCTCACTTGTGCCCTGCAGACTTACCATTTCCCCCACTGCAATCAGTTTTCCATAGATAGTAGCTAATGAACAGTAAGGACTTGTGGAGCAAAGAACACAATGCCACACGCTGGCATCTCTGACATCATTTGTGTCGCTGGGCTAATGGGTTTTGTATTTCAAGGGGAAGAATTGTAAAATCTGTGTGTGCCACTCCAGAGAACCTTACAGGTACTGACAGTGTGAGAGCCAACGTTATATTTTCAGTTTTAATGACTATGCTGTAGAGATCCACAAAACAAAAATGTCTCTGATCTTCAAGCCCCTTGGCCAAGGACAGATAGTTCCTGAAATGTTGGAGGCTGTTATTTATGGGAGATAACAAGCCATGTGTTTTCACTCCCCTAAACAAGTTGGTTTGACATGTTGTCTGTACCACATGGGCTTGACGGTATGTGGGCAGGAGGGCCACAGTCAGGAAATACATCAGGATGCACACTTGCTTCTGATCAGATGTAGGCCAGAGGCACATCAAGATATATGCTTGCCCCTGATTAGACCTGATAGGAAGAGCAACGAATTGTGGGTTTTCCTTCTTAAG
Source organism: Onychomys torridus (assembly GCF_903995425.1). Taxonomy (NCBI): domain Eukaryota; kingdom Metazoa; phylum Chordata; class Mammalia; order Rodentia; family Cricetidae; genus Onychomys; species Onychomys torridus. The sequence continues at coordinate 4,520,308 of NC_050454.1, read as the reverse complement.
CCCTTGCAAAACTTGATTTGGAGTCTTTTTTTTCTGGGAAACTAGAGATGGACCTAGTCAGAGCCCATCCACTTGACAAGTATTTAATTAAGCTTGCTTCAAATTTGGCTTTAAACTGTGGTGGCGGTCTCATTTATTTGTCTTCAAACTGAGGTGGTGGTCTTATTCTTGATCAGTGGGATTAGCATAGCCCTTCCCAACTCTCTCACCTCCAGAGCCTCTCAGAGAGAGAAAGAGAGCGAGACCAAAAGTAATATCTATATTGACATGGCGGAAGCTATAAGGAACCCGGTGGTCTAACAGAATTTACTGTTTTAAAATTATTTTGGAGGCTGGAGGTTTAGTTCAGGTCTAGAGAAATTTCTAAACCATGCAAGGCTTAGGTAGGTTCAACCATCACAAAAAACATGACACAGAACAATTTAAAAGACAATATTCTGTAGCCCAGTCATAATATAAGACAGTATTTTGCAGCAGGTCAGGAACTGGAAAGATCAGTTCAGGCTGTGCCCTGCCTGTATTGCCATGTAGCCTTCGGTGACCATCACTAGCTTATGTGATGTTGTCTGTGCTGTAGAAACTGTATAATTAGTCACAGTGCACACTGTCATGGCTCCCTCTGTTTTGATTTGCTAACGGAACCCCAGAACTGAAAGCGGAGGGGTCATCTAATCAAAACCTCTTATTTTATGGATGCGACACTGAAGTCAGCTAAGGCCAGACATTCCCAGAACCCTGCTGGAGTTCAAGTGAACTGAAGGCTTCTAAGCCCCAGCTGAGACTATTTTCCACGAACTCTGAGATTCTCCCTGCCTCTCAGTGGTGGTCTGAGGACAAAGGAGAGCATGTCCACAGTGGGGAAGGTACTGGAATAGATGAGGCAACCTATTAGCACCAAACATCTCTAAATGAGACCCAATATCATCCTCTATTAAGTCACGCTGAGAAGTTGAATACAGGGGGTGTTTTAAATGTCAGCACCACACAATTATGAATAGGGCTGATTAATAAATAAGCAAACAAACACAAGGAAATCAGGCCTGCGTTAATGCCTCAAATTCACAGCAACACTCTGTTAACACGAACTTCAAGTATTAACACTAATAAGTACACTAATCAGAGGTTTGAAAACTCCAAATTAATTCAACCGCTGCTCAATAGACTGTCTCTGCACTGCGTCATCTCCGCCTGTGACTTTCCTATCTGCTCAGATCTCCGTGCAGTAATTAAATCCATTAACATGTAAAACCGGCTTTTGTTCTCAAGGGGGAGAAGGAAGAGGGGACCTGAATAACAGTCTTGGCAACAGAACTCCATTTCTCAGAACTTCATTATGTCTACATTCTTGGCCTTTTCTCTCTGCAATAGCGGCTCTCCTGCTGTGGGCTGTGCTTCAGGCTGGGCCATGGGAGGACTTGGGGAGGGTGTGAGCATCACTCAAATAGAGCTGGAGACAGTCTGATGCTATCCCTGCTTCCTATCAGGGATAGCTGTAGACCCTTACTGGTTTCCTTGGAGCCTCGTTTCACCATGCGTGAAATGAGAATGAAGCCTGTCCTCCCGGACTCCTCACAGGACCCAGGAGGCCACCAACATAAAAAGCATAGCTCTTAACCCAAAGGGAACAAGAGAACATGTTCTCTTCAGCCAAATTTGAGTGACCATGGCCCAGGAACACGGAGCTAAGTTACCCCAGGTTCCATGGTCCAATGTGGAAACAGTTTCATGAAGTTGTATATTAACCAAAGGAAGAAAGTCCTAATTCAAGGCAATTTTAAAATACACTGGTGTAAACATGAAGTGAGCAGTTACAGAAGGCTGGTGAATCTCAACCACAGCTTCAGATGCTAGCATTTTTAACACTTCCACTGCTGGAAAATAGGGCTTTATGAGATTTATCAGGATGTTAGGTCTGCTACAGAAGTGGGCAAGGAATGGCTCTTAGGATGCTAAAGATAGCCCCCCACCATGAAGTGTTAATTAGATGAGTTGGGGCATGTTCAGGGTGGTATACTCCCAGTTGGGCATACTAGTACTCAGTATCCAATCATCAATCACTCCAGGGCATGCATGATCCATAGACAACTAATTCCTGGCTTGGATTCTGTCCTGCAGCTCAGGCTCTGGCTGATTCCACTGCTGGATGTGACCTATCTGACCCCTCATTTGTGCGGCCCCAGCCCCGTGCCTTGCATTTTGAGGCCATTCTGTGCTTGGAACTATTCAGGGTTCGCCTCTCCTTTCAGATTAGCCTCTTCGGCATCTTCTCTAATCTCCTGCAGTGTCTTTCCTCACATTTCTTTCAGTTCTCTGACCTTGCCTTCAGCACTGGCTCTTTAACCCTTCGCCTCTTTAACCCTTCATTGCCATTCTCTATCTCTTATACACATAGTGTTATGTGAAGTCTAGTGTGACCTAAGAGTTTGATGTCAGTAATTAAGACTATAACGAAAGAACTTGTCACTGCCAACAGCCAAGTCTACCAAACCAAATCATTAGCACTTGGTGAGTCAAAGCCAATAAGACTGACGTAGCTTGTAGATTTATTATTTTCTTCAATGAATTCTCACATCACAAACTCAACCGTCAACATTTCGGATGAAGCTACCTCTTGGCAGCGACATACCCCAAAGTATGGCACCTTGGAATCTTGAATACTTTATAATGAAAATTGTAATTTCCAAAGCAGGGTCTTTCTGATTGTTTGCCTTCCTGTTCACTGTCTGTCTGAACCAATAGTGAATCTAGAGAGATGTGTAGAAACCAAATCTAGGGGTTAGAGAAATGGCTGTTCTTGCTCAGGACCTGATTCCCAGCACCCACATGGTGCCTCACAACCACCTGTAACTCCACTTCCAGGGGATCTGATGCCCTCCCCTGGTCTCTAAAAGCAACAGGCATGCATGTGGTGCACAGATGTACATGCAGGCCAAACACCATACAAATAAAATAAAATAAAGTATACATTTTATTTGTTTGTTTTTTTGAGACAAGGTTTTTTGGTGTAGCCTTGTTTGTCTGGGAACTTGCTCTGTACACCAGGCTGGCCTCTAACTCAAAGATCTGCCTGCCTCTGCCCACCCCACCCCCACCCCCAGGGCTGGTATTAAAGTCATGCTCTACCACTGGGGGAAAAAAAAAAAAACCAAAAACCAAAACAAACAAAAAACCCTCAAAAAACAAAAAAAGAGGCTGCTGTATGAATTAGTAAAGCTTTGGCCAGTCCCTCAGCCAATGCAGACAACTTCTCTCTGGTGTTTTGATAATGCTGTGGGGCATTTCAGCTCAGCAGTGGAAGGCAGGATGCAGTGAAAACATTGAATTAGATTGCTTCTTGGGTAGAAAGAAAGTTTTATTGGGGATCAAAATGGCAAGGCTATCTCTTAGGGGGCAGAGAGCAGCAAAATGGCAGATAAGCAAGTGGATTTTCTGACAGTCAGCAGGGCGGGGTTCTGCACTGACACACTGTTTGAGTTAACTAGACACCCTCTCTAGAGATAGTTGACACCTTTAGGGCAGCTTAAAAGAGGTTTCTGGTCAACAGAAACCTGCCTTAGGAGATTCCTGAGGAATTAGGAATTCAGACTCTGTTTACTCAGTAACAATCCTGTTGACCTGGTCAGAGTCCTTCTGTTTAGGACATTGTCACCAGCACTGCTGTTTTAGGGGGACAGGGATCCACTTTAGATCTTACCGGAAGCTTGGAGGAATCTTCAATTCATTCACTAAGGGAAGTATGGGTGGAAAGATAAGGAATATGATTTATTTACATTAGGGTTCATTGTGAGGATACATTATAGAAAAGAACCTTATGTAAAGTGAGTACGTTGCTAAAGAATTTGTTAGCCCCTCGGTAACCTAGGAACTGGTAGATGGTACAATGACCTCAAAAAGGCCACACAGTTTCGATGAAATACCAAATGCTGACGTGAATCCGAGAAGGCAACAAGGAAATCACAACTGCAGGACAAAAGTCAGGTGTAGTCTATCAAAACTCAATTTGCATTTGCCTGGGCGAAATTAGTTCCCGTGGTAATTTATCACGTCCCTTCCTCTCTGGCTGAGGGAACTGTAGAATGACAGAGTTGAAGCAGGAGAGGCACTGAGCCAGGCCCGTGAGCTAGCAGGAGAGCCGCTGGGTATCACAGCTCTTCCTAAGTTTTCCTTTCTAGAGGAATCCCAGACCTCCTCAATGTCACATCCTGAATCCTGCCTTCATCCATGTGCAAACATGGAAAGCTCCCCTGGCCTGCTGCTGAGGCAATCCTTCGCTGATGTTAGAACTTACTTCCTCAGGATTCCAACACACACTGAAGACCAGCTGAGGGATCCAGCCTCCTGGACCGAACCACTGTTGGATGCTTGGCCTTTCTGTCAGGAAATAGTCATTGTTGGATTGGCCAGACAACAGCCTGCAACAATTATAGTAAATCCCATCTCCGATAGAATAGTAGAAATCAATGAGATCAATAGAAATTTATTCTATCAGTTTGGTTCCTCTAGAGTAGCAATTCTCAACTTGTGGGTCACAGCCCCTTTGGGAGTCATATGTCAGATATCCTACCTATCAGATATTTATATTATGATTCATAACAGTAGCAAAATTACAGCTATGAAGCAGAAATGAAATAATTTTATGGTTGGGGTCACCACAGTATGAGTAACTGTATTAAAATGTCACAGCACTGTGAAGGTTGAGAGTTAACGACTCTAGAGACCCTGACAACAGTCACATGAGTCAATCCTTATACTTAATCTTGTGTGTGTGTGTGTGTGTGTGTGTGTGTGTGTGTGTGTGTGTGTGTGTGTGTGATGAGACTCCCAGGGATTGAACCCAAGGCTTTGTCATGATGGAAATACAGCCCCACCCCGACTACTTGAAAAAGGGTCTCATTATGTAGCTCTAGCTGGCCTTGAACCTGAGTCCCTCCTATTTCTGCTTCCTGAGTGCTTGAATTATAATGCCTGATGCCTCAACCATTATTATAAATGTCGTGCATATGTACACATATCAATTGTGATTTAGTAGAAAACTCTAACTAATGCATACCCCTCCCCCAAGTGGTAGTCAAAATCTATGGTCATGGGTAGATTTCACTGTACTCACAGATATCATGACCCTGCTAACGGGTACTTCTTGTTCTTTAGTGGGGAGCAAGGCCTGGCCAGTGACCACGGTAGCGTCTGCCCTTGCCATCAAGAAGCCTCTTCTTGCACCACATCCAGATGCACAATGACAGACAGTGTGGGTTTCTTAACAAATGCACCCTGGTGGTGTTGAAGTCTACAGAGCAAGGATGGAGGACATACCTGAGTTGCAGGTGTCTTGGAAGAAGCATCAGATACCCAGTGTGAGCTTTAGTCTTCCTTTGCTGAAATGCACAGTGCAGGCATAGCAATCCCACAGAAAATACTGCAGCATCGACTGCTGAATGCTGCCATTGTGCCGGGGATACCAAGTTCACTTTATGTCCATCTGCATTATATACTTATATATAGTTGTGACCAAATACCTGAGGGGGAAAATAGCTTAAAGGGAGAAATAATTTATTTGTCTCTGTTTAGGAAGATTACCACCCACAGTTCTTGGCCATGTTGGTTCTGGACCCAAAGACAGGCAGAATGTCTTGGTGGTAGGTGGTAGAAGAAGCTGCTCACTTCATAACAGGCAGGAAGCAGTAAGGAGGGAACAGGGGCTCATATGACCCACAAAGGCACACCCCCGTGAGCTACTTCCTCAAGCTAGGTTCCAACTCTGACAGTTTCCACAAAGTATCCAAAGAATGCCACCAGCTGGGGTCTAAACATTCATCTCATGAACCTGTGGGGACACTTCCCACTCAAGCCATGACTCAACTATGATGGAAACTGCAAGCATCTTCCCCATCAAGTGGACATGGACACTGGCTTCCATGAGTGAAAGTAAGCTACTCTGAAGCACAGAGCTTTGGAGGCAGGAATGGGATCCTAGAGAAAGAGCCCAGCCAAAGGTCAAACATCTAGAACAATTTAAGGCCAGTTACTGAACACTGATCATGTGAGCTTGGGTCAAGAAGGAAGATGGTAGGAGGGTTAAGGAAGGGGCCAAAAGGCAAGTCTGCTGCCTGCAGATGTCTTGGCTAGAGGCCTGCATCATTGTCTGTCCCTCCTGGAGACTAGCTGCTGCTCATTTGTGAGCTAGTGGTTGCCAGCAACATGTCAAGTCCTCCTAATTAAAGCTCATCACAGTCAACCAAAGAAGGAGCTATAATTGCCTGGATAAAGTCCATGTGGGCCTACCTGCTTCAATACCGCTCAGAACAGTGTAGCTTATTCATTAGATTTGGTAACACTTAAACACAACTGCAGATAGGCTAGGAGCCAATGATTCAAGGGCACATGACCATATGCCAAAATTTCTTTTAGGAGGTACTTAGAGTCACTGAGTAGTGCATGAGATAGAAAATGGGTTATAATACAAGCATTCCCTGAAACACGGGCTGGTTGGAAGAAGGATGTGAGTCTAGATGCCAGAAAAATAGGTGATTGACCATTCTCAAAGCTGTGCTACCTTGGCAAGTGACTTACAGTTTTGAGATGTTACTACAGACGTACCAAGGCTTCCTGATAGAGGTGTGCATGTGAGTGGATTTGAATACTTTAAAGCTCTAGTCAACAAGCTTTTTTTTTTTTTTTCTATAAAGGGCAGAGAGTGGAATTGTGACTTCTATGGATCACGCAGCATCTGCCTTAGACAGTCTATGATCAGTGGTGCCAGACAGTCCTCCAGCGAAGCTCAAGATATCTAGAGTATGCTGGGAGTGCAGGATCTTTTGGTCTGTCTACTTACATACCCACTTATTTCTCCAGAAATAGGATCCTGCAATTTAGCTATCTGGCCTCACTCTCGTCAGGAAATGTTAGCAGGCCTCAGCTAAATTCTGGCCTCCTGCCTCTGCCTAGCTGGTGCTGGGATCACAGAGGTGTGCTAACAGGATCTGCTATACCTTGAGAAAAGGAGGGACTGGTTAGAACAGTGTGGGCTCCCCTGCCCCAGCACCACCTGTCATCACAGAATGCCCTTCAAGATGTTGGCCCATGACTCATGCTCCCTGGGGCATGAAACCTGAGATGAGGTGCCTTCAGGGATTCTTAACAGCTGTGCAAGGAAAAGAGGTGCAGATGAGGCTCCATTTCCCCTGGCAGGCTTCCTGAGCCAAGGGGACTGACTTAGACAGAAACTTAGGCTTCTGCCGCCCTTGGCACTCTAAAGAATGAGCCCACTCCCGCAACTGTGCATGTGTGTGGGGTGCCACTAGAATCAGATTGTTTAGTGAACAGTGTCAATAAGTGTGCCTGGCTGTGACCCAGAAAAACTTGATTTATAGGCTCCGAGATTCAAATTCCCATATGATTTTCATGTTTCCTGAAGTATTATTCATCATTTGATTGAACAAATTAAATGGTTGAAAATAAACCACTTAAAATATGTAAAAAAAATAATAAGTCATAGCTTTATGCTACACAAAAAGAGAAAGCAGGTCAGATCTGGCCAGTGGGCTCATCTCTGGGCCAGACTAATTTAAATGAAGAAACTAGTGTAGAGAAAAAAAATTTGCAAAAATTTGCCAAAAAAAAAAAAAAAAGTGAACACTGCAATTTTTTTTGTAGAAATGTGAAGTTTTAACATGAATGACTAGAGGAATGTCGGGGGAGTGTAGATCACAGGCTATTCATGGAACCAGAATGTGCTCTGAGCTGAAGGTGAAGTGGGCTTCACAAGATGGAGCTAAGGCAGCAGAACTGGAGTGGAAGGAGGGGAGAAGAACATGGCCACAGAGTCAACAGAACCTTCCTGGTAGGGGGACCGGCAGCCCTGGAGCAGTCCAGAGCTCCTCCCCAACTTGTGGACTTGAGATATAGATGTGTGTAGGCTCTTGACAGAGGGTATAAATGAAAAGAAAGTTCTGGAAGTGCCCTGCTCTAGGACAGCTTACCACACAGGGAGGAGATAGGATATCTGGAAGTTATTTGAAAAAACTTCACCAGTTGGCATTAGGTGTTAAATATTCTGCAGATATTAAATTGTTTAGGACATAGTACCCTTCTTAAAAGGTTTGGATGTCCCCGTTATCTTCACTTTATAAACAAGGCAACTGAGAAAAGGTAAGAAATTCTCAGTGGGTTTAACAACCAACACCAACAATAAACACATAAAACATTTGCTGTTCTCTGAACACTTGAGGAGTCACAAAAAGAATATGCAAGTAATAATCTAAGGGCCACAGCCACCTGGCTTAGGCAGCAGGAAACACATCTCAGGAGGGACAGCCAGCATCCTGGGAGATGGTACGGTGTTGGTCCACACAGATGACTCATCGCGCCTGACGGGGGGGACCATAGCGGACATCATCAACTGTTAGTAAGCCTAGAGCCATTCATAAGAGTGATTACAAATGCTTGCATTGCATACCCTGGAAGGAGCCACAGTGGCACCAATGTGGGGGTTAGGAATCATTAAACAACATTTCAGCTTTCCTGAGAGCCATTGGACTAAACAAAGGAACAGGTGAGAAGAGGAAATTGGAGGCTATTTGCATTTTGCTAATGGATCTTTAATCAGCAGACCCCCACTCCTCTACCAGCAGCAGCCTGTGCCTGCAATCTGGGGAGACTGTTTCCTCACAAAGCGCCCATTCATGAGGCATGGAGGCTGGCACAATGCAGCAATCAGGCAGAGAATCTTCTCTGGGTGCTACACCTGCACCTGCTCTCAGGCAGGAACTTTTTTATCAGCCCTTAGAAACTTACCAAAGGGGAGAGGCTGCCTTTCATCAGCTCTTTTCCAACCTCTGGGGGTATGCATATATAAACCATCAGCATGCCTAAGCAGTCGACTTCTCTGTAGAGTCAGGAAGCCTAGGGGCTCTGAACAGATCCAGGTCTATCATGTGGCATCAACATGACCCAGATCCTTGAACTCTGCCCTAACTCTCATTCCAGGATTGGGAATAAGGGTGGGCCTGGTGATTGGGGCTGGAACCAGGGGGATGGAAACAGCATTAGCAACCAACCCACCACTGAGGGAGGATGGCTGTGAGAGCTGGCTCATCAGGTGCGGAAAGAGGCTGAATGCTTTTTTGATTGCTGTAATTGCAGTAAATTGGACGCTTGCGAGTGCCTGTTTCACAAGAAGATCTCATGGATGGGACTTAGGGAAGATGCCCCTCTTCGGCTCCTTCTCCTTTGTCCCATGGAGATGAGATAATTCTGCAACCATCAAAGATTGTGAATAGGCTGCTAATTTTAGTTGTGCAAGCCAAACAAAGGCCCTGGTTGGTAGAGCCGGAAAGTGATTCATGTGATGTGATGTGATGTTTGCACAATGGAACCTGAGGGTCTTGACAGGAACTCCCCCCGCCCCATTACTCCAAACTTCCCCTCCAAGGAGTTGGGTGGTATGGTAAATGGCTGTCTCAGCCAGGCAGTCAAACCTGGTCTCCAGTGGCTTCCTTTCTGCTTAGGCTCCCGCTTCTGTCTCCAGTAGTGCTGTGGACTCTGTGGGTATCCTCTTCAGATGTGAGGAGAGTCAGGAAGGCAGCAGGGAGTCCAAGCCAAAAGGCATAGAAACCTGACATAAAACAGACAGTGGTTCCTGACAGTGTTGGGGAGCCCAGAAGAGCAAAGAAGCTACCAGAAGCTGAGTGGGGAAAGGCTAGACTGTTGAAGATGCCCCGGTTCTGCCACTAGGTATCTCTCAGGGGTGGGATGTGAACTTGAACTGAGAGCTGTAGGGTTCATGTCTTTTCCCACAAGTTGATCACCATAGCCACGATGAGTGCTATACCTGGACTCTAAACCTGGTTTTGCTCACATGCTGTGCACCCCTTACTCTGGGCCATCTGCTTTGGGAAGGCTTGGCAATGGTTGTGTTGGATTTGGGAAGTCTTTCCTCATTTAGTGTTGACAGTGGAAGCACATCAGTCTGGAAAAATCTCAGCGCTAAAGAAGCTGGGTTGGCTGGGCATGCTGCTGGGTCACATGACTGCCACCTGGGGAGTGGATATCTAGGGCTCTGACAGCAATGGCTGAGGCTGGAGAAGCAATTGAATGATGAGGCTGGAGAAGCCTTCACATCTTTTCCTCTTCCATGCTCCAAATGCTGACCTCGCTGCTTCTCGGACCTGCTGGGATACTTTGTGCTTCCTCTGCCTTTGGTCACGCTGTCTTTCCTTCCCAGAATTTCCCTTTCTACTTCTCTTACCATAGCTTATTCTTCAAGACCTTGGTTGCATATTTACATCTATAGATGAGGAAACAAAGGTTTCCTAGTGAGATCTGAGCTTGCTTTATCCCGCAGAGCTGCATTAGAGGATTGCTTGACCATGTGCATGGTTTCTAGGTGTTCGGAAGGGTCTACACTTGGCTGAGCTAGGGAGAGGTCTTTTGCTCTACCCCATGGCATTCCTATAAACAGCCCTTTAGAAGAGACAGGAGGGACCAGTGGGTAAGGATCCGGGCCCTCCTGAGGCTATCCTGAATTTCTACCTGTTTCGCTCCCCTCTATCTTTCTACTTAAATCTCTTATCTCTCACTCCTCAAGAGTACCCTGGAGTAATAAAATGTGGGAGCTGGTCTCCCAGCTGGCCTCCCTCAGAAGCAGAACTGCAGCTGGTAAGAGACATGGGCAAGCTTATTCAGTTGGTTGGTGGAACAAGTGGAATTGACTTGCATGGTCTCTTTCAGGGGTCACACTTGCTATGGTTGCACTCTGCTCTTTCTGCACATACCTCCTCTATGGCACTTTCTACACAGCACTGGACACGTCACACTCATCTTCCATGCCAGACCATCAATGCCCTAAGTGTAGAATCCTCTGTCATTCTGCACCTTGAGCATCTCACACAGTGCTAGAAGATGTTGCACACTCAGTAATTACCTGATAGGTGATCAAATGAACCACTGGCATGCAGTGAGAGGAGGGACAGACAAGACCAACAGGGGGCACTGAACCATGGAAAGAGCATATTCCTGGTGAGAAATTGGGGACCCGAGGCCAAAAGACCAGCTACAGAGCATGCTGAAAGATGTCTGAATTCTCAGACTATACGAGAAATGAAATTATCACTCAAAGGACTTTAGAGAGCACGCCACCCCATGTCTTCATAGGCCAACATGTTGAACTATTTGTTCTTAATTCCCCTTTCCCCATCAAGCCCTGTATGTCCATGTACATGAAAGACCACCCAGAGGGAAGCAGAATTGGTGTAGTCTTGGGGGGGATAGACTATGGAGACTTCTGGGTGAATGAAAGAATGGATACAACTCTTGATAGATGGGTGTTCTTAAATAAGCCCTGGTGCATTAGTACTTGTAAAGAAAAGACTAAATTCTGGTGTCTTCAAAAGGGTGTATGTCGAAGAGGATGTTTTCAATAAGAAACTACAGGAAAGGCCAACTTCCGTTGTTTCATCCTGGAGAAAACGCACTGATCAGTCAGTGAGAGGGCCGAGATTGAGGCCAGCATCAGACTTAGTCAGTGGCCAAAACGCATTTCTCCTCTTCGTCGTTCATGGTGCCCCCTCCATGCCACGACTGATTCCTCCGCTGCATTGCTGCCAGTGGCTGTCAGCGAGATAGTGTCTCCTGCTAACCAGGGGCACAGGAAATTAGTTTTTCCACCACTGAGTCAAATTCTTGATTCTCACTTTATGGTCTTCCCACCACTGCCCATGTCATGTCCAGGGGATGCCATGAGCCAAGTGGCTTGGATCTCAAAAGCTTGGAGCAGCTACCGCCGTGATCAAAGGGGTTCCTCGGTTTTCTCTAATACCAGTCTAGGAAATCATGGCAGCAAAGGGTCTTGGTGGAAATCACCCACAAGCCCTGTTTCATCAGGCAACTTCAAGAGGTAAGAGTACAGAGAAACTGGGGTGCCACGAACAACTTTGAGATCGTAGGCAACAAGCACCTGACATTATCCTGGCATCCCACCCTCACAAGCTCCACCCTAAAATGCCACCAGTTTCTCCCTCTTAAACACTTATGTCCCTAGGCTTTGGCTGTGATGGTCAATGTAGTTGTTGGTACTTCTGGCAGAAGCTGCCCCTCAGTGCATGTGGACCTGGCCTCCCCCATCTGTCTATATCAGGAACACACAGAGGGATGCCACTTAAGATACAATAGTAACTAAGTGGTTTTAAATACAGAAGCAAAAAAGCATAGGTACAGCCCTTCTAATGCCTCGACTCTAAGGTAGCTGTATGACCTCCCATAAGGTACGTACCCTCTCTGTTGTAGTTTATTGGTACATATTTAAGGAAGTGGATAACGTGGTGGCTTGATATTGTATCAGCTAAGAATTCCCTTCTGTGTGTCGGTCTGAGGTAGGGTTGGTTGAAGCTGGTGTTCCAGCTCATGTGAGATTTAGAAGGATGGAGTAAAGGAGGGCCAATTTGTGTTTTCTCTGTCCTTTAAATGGGGCTTCTGCGGTAACCCAGGCTCAGTGTCACTCTCTGACTATTGGCTCAGGGTACAGTGAAGGTGGTGGCCTCTCCAGTTCCTGCTGGGACCTCTTCTCCAATTTCCTCTCCCCCTGTGCCAAGAGCAAGGTTAGAGGCTTTTAAGTCATTTCAGAAAAGTGGCATAGTCAAATGAGGTCTTTTGATTTTTTTTTTTTTTAATGAGTATAAGATAACTGAATTGTCTGGCTACTGGATTCCCTTATGTGGACTGCCAAGTTTATTAGGAAGCAATGGAATTCGGGTCAGGGAATCATGGGGCTCTTTGTGTTATTTGTGTGGTGGGTATTTGTCCAGCTGTGTGGAGTTCTGCCTCAAGTTCTCTTCTGTCTTCCGGTATGCTAGGAAATCAAGTCTGTGTACTTGGAACAGTACATGTCAAAGCATAGTCTAAGACTGTCGCCAGTGAGGTCACCCGGACAGCTGGTCACAGCTCAGATTCCATCAACTCTGCATGCTTAATGTTTTTGTGTGTAGTTTTGCTGAAATTTGAGAACCATTCAATGCTCCCTGAAAAAAAAAAAAAAAAAAAACAGGAAAAGGAAGAGATATATGAGCAAATGGATAAATAAAGAAGGTGTATTGCATCTGAGGAAAGAGACCAGAAATCATGGTCTGAGGGGCTTCTTCCCAGTTCTGTGAGTTAAGGGGAGGGTTGTGCTATAGTCACAGGTCTGTACTCAAGGTGACTCCAGAGCTGACGCCATAAACCTCCTTGTCTCTTCTCCTCCTAGAAGCGCCTCTGGAAACTGCTTGAGAGGTGTCTTAGTGAGACAGGTTGTCATCCTTCAGTATCACGGAGGAGCCGGGAAGCAGTCACATTGGAGACATCTGAAGGTGAGGTCGCACCATTTGCATCTTTCGTAGCCAGCCCCCAACTGTCATTTCCCCTGTGCAGTTAATTAGAAATGTCTCTCCAGTCTTCGTGGGCTTTTCATTCATTTCTCTTCTCCTGGGAAGTTCTGTCCCCTCTGCACACTGGCCAGACACACAGAGGTTCCCTCTGGTGACCCTGCCTGTTAGCAGCCTCTGGGGCCAGCTTGCAGAAGCAGGACAACCCACAAGTTGCACAAATTGGACTAGTAGAGGACAAGGGCTGATGATGAATAGTCCCCTTCGGGCAGCTCCCCGACATCATTAGCCGCCATAGAGGCTGGTAATGAGGTCTCTTCTTGTAGTGAGACGGGCCTGGGCACAACAGCTGCATCCTCCACCCATGCCAGCCGTTTCAGGCCTTGATGGAACAGATGCTTCTCTAGTCACACACTGTTGTGCTCAGGGCGGTCCTCTTCCCTGTCCACTTGGAGATTCCTCCCAAACCTCGTATGATCAACCTAAGGTACTGAGCATTTGATGGGAAAATTTGTTAATAATTAACCAATCTTCTCCTCTAAAAATGCTTTTAAAATGCTTTTAAAAAATTTTATTTTGACTTATGTGTATGTGTGTAATGGTACCCTCAAAAGTTGGGAGACACCCTCTGGATCTGGAGATACAGGCAACGTGAGCTGACTACCCGGGTGCTAGGAACCTAGTTGAGGCTCTCTAGGAAAGCAGCAAGGCTCTTCATCATTATCCTATCCTTTTTGTTCTTTAAAACCACTACATACACTTATTTATTAATTTTTATTTTTCTTTTGTACCTCTGGGTGTTTTTCCTGCATGTACATCTGTGTACCATGTGTATGCATGGTACCTGAGAGGTTGGAGAGGTTTGGATAGTCTGCAACTGGATTTAATACAGACAGCTGTGAGCCACCATGTGGGTGTTGAGAATCAAAGCTGGATCCTCTGGAAGAGCAGCCAGTGATCTTAACTGCTGAGACATTGCTCCAGTCCCTGCATCACTTCTTAAAGGTATTTTACTTTTTCTAGGAGGTAGGTTTGGGGGACAAGCAGGTGCCAAGAACTCAGTGACAATGTATTTCTGTGTTGCTGTTTAAGCTGTACAGTGCCCTCTAAAACATACCATTGCATAGACAAAGAACTGAAGTTCAGGGTAAATTGGGTTTCAAGGTGCTTATAATGTAGTGAGAGACAAGTTTCCTTTAATTTGAAAACATACCTAAAGCAACTTGAAAAGGGAGGTTGCTCAAAATGTCACTGAAATGTGGGTTAAAATACCAAGTTGAGTGGTATTAACAAGCACGGCTTTGGGGATCAACTCTAAGATCCAAATCCCATTTCCATTACATTTTTAAAATCTCTTTTAAAAGTTTTTAAAATTAGCATTTACAGTGTAAATTTTCATTATAGAATTTTCAAACAAAATATGTTTTTGTTGATCCAACATACTTTACATCCTTTCTAGATTAATTATAAAACCTAAATGGAATGTTGTATAAATAGTTTATTATAGAGTACTGCTAGGAAATCATGACAAGAAAAAATGATCTGTTCATATTCAGGACAGACTTAATTTTTCTTCATTAGAACATTTTCTGCCTGCAGTTGGTTGAATTTATAGGGTCATAACACAGAGTGAAGACTCTGTCTACAAACACAAACTCTGCATCTCTTCCATGGAAGACACTTCAACAGACTGAGTCAAAGCTATGACTACATACACAATCAAACATGCTGTCCCTTTACTGGACAGGCTGAATTCTGTAATCTAGTCTTCTCAAATCCTGCAACACTGGAGCCAGATCAGTGATGGTTTGTCAGGAGCACTCTGATTCTCTCTTGTGACATTTGGGATGAAGGGCAGATTAAGAATAAAGTGGCTGTTGTTTATTTAAGATCCATCTCCTAAAATCTGATACCAAATGTTTCCAGAAACTCCCAAGAAATATATATATTCCATTCTGGTTCCAAGTAGGCAAATATAAGGATTTTCTTTGTTTGTACTTCAAATACAAATCTGAAACCTTTTGTTGACCATCTATGTTGGTTGGTGTTAACTTTGAACTTGACAGACTCTTCAGTCACTTGGGAGAAGGGTCCCTGAACATGTCTATGGGAGATTGTCTTGATTGTGTGAACTAAGAGATAAAGATCCTCCCAGTGTGGTTGGCACCATTGCCTAGGCTAAAGATTCTGGACTACGTAAGAGCAAAGAAATCAAGCTGAGCAGCAGACATTCACTGATTTGTTCTCTGTTTTTGATTGTGGATGCAGTATAACCAACTGCTTCAATCTGCTGCTGCTGCTGTTACAGTGACTTCCCTTTCATGATGGACTACAACCTGGAACTTTAATAAGTTCTGTCTTTTTAATTAGTATGTTTTATTTGGTGTGTGTGTGTGTGTGTGTGTGTACAATATAAGCATGCCAGCATGGTTGTGCATGCAATTGCAGGTTGGATTTGGAGGTCATAGGACAAAAGCCAGAGTTAGCTCTTTGCTTCCGTAATATGAGTGCCAGAAATTAAAATAAGGTTGTTGGGCTCATCAAGTATTTTATTCACAGAACCATCTCACTGGTCCTTACGTTGTTTTTGTCAGGGTTATTTTTAGTATCATAGCAACAGGAAAAATATCCAAAAGGGATAAATGATCATCCAACTATAGAGTTGACTTCAAGAACAATAAAATAAAAATTTGCCTAATCATAGGCTTACCTATCAGCTTAGTTAGGATTACTATTGTTTTGGTGAAACACCATGATCAAAGCAACTTGGGGAAGAAAGGGTTTATTTGGCTTATACTTCTACACCACAGTTCATCATCAAAGGAAGTCAAGGCAGGAACTTTTAAGCAGGGCAGGGACCTAGAGGCAAGAGCTGATGGCCATAGAGGAATGCTGCTTACTGGCTTGCTCCTCATAACTTGCTCATCCTGCTTTCTTATGGAACCCAGGACCACCAGGCTAGGGTGGCCCCACCCACAATGGGTTGAGCCCTCCCCCATCAATCACTAATTAAGAATTATGCCCCACAGGATTGCCTACAGCTAGGTCTTACAGAGATAAATTCTTAATTGAGGTTCCCTCCTCTTCCATGACTTCAGCTTGTATCAAATTGACATAAAACTATCCTGCACACCTACGAGTTGGAAGCAGGAAAGCCCTTATACCCACAGATCTCCAGGAAAACCAGGAATGTTAAGCATACAGGTTTGTTTTTTCAATGGAAATGTGTAAAACCTGTTTTTCCACCAAGAAACCTGGGAATTGGAGGTTATTAACAGCCTGGTGGTGTTATCCGTTGAGCCAGGCCAGATCAATCCCCTATAACCAGGACTAGAGATACCCAGTAATCTGAATGACTCTTATATTACCTGCATAGCCAGGGGCTCCCCCAAACTCCTACAACCAGGATCAGAGGTGGTTAATGGCCCAATGACCCCTACACTATCTGCATGACAAAGACCAGGCTAGATCCTTCCTAGTACAGGTAGCCTCTCTCCAGAAGTCATCTTCTTGGAGGAAATGACATGTCCCCTGAGCTGAGTTTCAATGTAATTATGTTGCCTTGTGCACCAGGGATTGTATTACACCAAGAAACCTTTTTCTTCCCAAATAAACTGTGTTTGAATATACTAGCAATAAATTACCTGGCATCAGACTCCCAGAAGTTTGATCCAGGTTGATGAAGTCAGTCTGAACCAAGTTTTTATTCTTGCCTCTTCTTAGATCACTGCCTGCCTTGACAATGCAGAGGCCCCTTCACCTGTGCAAATAGAAATATGGTTAGTCGTAGCTCCTTGCCATGATCTATCCATACAGACATGCTATTTTGCTGTGTAAAAATCTTAATATGAATCCATTTTATATTATGTACTTTTTAAAAAAAATTTTTATTGAGAAATATATTTATATTCCTATTTTATAACAAAATATCTAAGGCTAAGTGCATTATATGGTAAAGAGGTCTAGATGTTTCTTTAACTCACACTTAAGGAAGTTGAAAATACAAGATTAAATGAATTAAATCAATTCATCCTCCTGTGTGAGCATTATGACAGATGATACCATGATGAGAATGTGTGCAAAAGGCAGCAAGGACAGGAAGTCAAGACATGGCAGGATTTGTCTGGCTCGTTTTATTGGGCATTATATGGAGTCCGGCAAGAACTGTGACCAGTTCTGCTTTGCTTAGAAACAGGTCTTGTTATCTATCTATCTAGCTCAGACTGGCCTCAGTCTTAGGTTCTTTCTGCCTCTACCTCTGCCTCTGAGATCTGAGGTCACAGTATTCATCACCATGCTTGGCCCTGTGCCATCTTCCATTAATCTCCACTTTTTAATGTCCACCACCTATCAATCCTGTCAGTACATTGGGATACAAATGCCAACATATGAAAGACGCACTCACACTACAACCAGATCATAGCTACTCCTCATAGCCAAATGTTGCTAGACTCTATAGTCAAATTAACAGTCCAAAGCACCCTCCCAATATCCCCCAGGAAGTTCTCTTCCATCCAGCTTTACTTGTCTACTGAAACCTGTGAGCACCCCAGCGCAGTTCTTGCCCCATGTCTTCCTCCTATGCACGTCATGTTGTCTCTCCTATCCCTCCCCGCCCTCTGTACATGAGCCTCTCTTCCCTCTCAGCTGCGCTCCAAGTGTCTCTGCTCACATGCAGATGGAAGTTACAAAGACAGCAATCACTTATACTGTTCCTATCCCAGAGACCTGGACAGATATGGACTGAACTGAGGAAGAAATACTAGGCCTGCAGGGAAAACATCTAGACAGTTCTACAGCTCCTGGGTGTAAGAACTAGCCCCCACACAGCATTCTATAAATTAAGCCATACCTAATGTTTTACTAAGGAATTCTAAATGCCAGAGGTACAGTGGTTCATATATAGCTGGGTTTAATGACTACTATGCAATATTATTAAGTACATTTAAAATTGATTTATGGAACTTACTCATCTAGAGAAAAATAATTATTACATTAAGCAGTCAGTTCCCATACTCTTTTTCTCTCAGTGTTTAAGTTTCATGTGAACATGAAAGAAGAAAACAGAAACAGAATTAGACAGAATTTCCTAAATTCCACTTCCTATCCATCATTCATATTCCATGTCCAACTATTTGACTTTTCTGGCTATATTATGAAAATGTCTAAAATAGAATATCAGGTATGAGGTTGGAGAATGTTTTCTTCTTTTTGTCTCAGTCAAGTGGCATTTGGTAGGGTACATTTTACTAGACCAACACCAGTACTTAGCTAAGAGAATAGACTTGTGAAGAACATGACAATTATCTTGAAATACACAAAAGCTTCTCATAGAAACATGTAGTAGAGATCATCTATGGGTTTTCAACAACAACAACAAAATCATGATTCATGGATGGAGAGTAGATTTCCTCCAAGATATACTAAAAGACATCATCACGTGCCTGCAGAGGGGGCTGCATCTGTGCCTGTGCATGTGTGGTTAGGATGGGTGACCACTAACTCAAAAGTCTGGAGCACAACATTTTTATGATTCTGGCAGGGTTAGAGCAGAGTGGAAAAGAAACGTGTTTTTAAAGAAATAAAGATTGTGTGGATTTTATTGTTAGAGAGTATGTGGTATATGTATATGTACATGTTCATGTAGGTGAATATATGTTAGTGGATACATGTGTGTGTCGGGGGGTGGGGGGAGCCAGAGGTCAACATCAAATGTCTTCCTGTACCACTCGCAAACTTCTTTTCCTGAGACAGAGCCTTCTGTTGAGCCTGGGCCAGCTGGAAACCAGAAGATCGTCTGTACTCACCCACCTTCCCAGCCCTGGAATTCCAGATAAGCATTGCCACACCTGGCTCCTTATGTAGGTGCCGGGGATCTGAACTCAAGGTCCTCATGGTTGTGTGGCAAGCACTTTACCACCTGAGCCATCTCTCCAGCCTCTTTGATTCCAACTTTAGTTGACCAATTGACTCCATTCTAAGAGACAAACATTTTCTATCAGAACCATCTCTAACAATCTACAACACACAGGAGTATGTCTTTAGGCGTGCACAGGCACACCTCGTGTTTGTCCTTGGGAGCTGATTTTATTTTAGCAGGGATGCAGAACTGGCAGCCTCATCATTTATAGAAAAAGGCTTCATATTTAAAAATGAAACTCCCAACAGGAACTCCAGACTCAGTTTCCCCCAGAGACCTTGCCTTGTCCTGTGTTTGCCTGTTTGGTTGAGGATCCACAATGGTAAGGGCTTGGTGTTCTAGGATCACATGATTCAAACTTAAGGCACATTGTATCAGGCGAGGGCAAGGAATCATTTGTAAGGGGGAAAGTTTCCTAAGTATGAATAAAGTTGATGAGACAATGAAGATCTGGGAGAAGGAGACAAGGTTATTAAATCTGAAGGCAGAGGATGCAGGGCCCCTGCTGGGAAGTGAGCACGGGGAGGGGGCGGGGAACATCAGGGAATTTCAAGTTCCTTCATCTGCGAGATTTAAGGTAGCATCCACGTCTGCTACAGCTATACTTTCCTTTGTAATAATCCCTTCCTAATGCAGTGATCATCTTCCAAAGAGAAACTCTCCCTGAGCCTGGGACAGTGTTATTGAGAACAATCAAAAAGCAGCAAGGCACAAGGGAAGGGGGAGCTATGTGCATCACCTGCCATGCCCACCAAAGAAAAGGTTGATTTCTCCAACCTCAATCTAGGCTGTCTTTGAGACTGGCTTTAACTAGTAGAATGCGGCAGCAACAACATGCCATTTTCATGGCTAGGCTAGAGGAGGACTTTCAGTCCTCTTTTGCTGTCTTGGAGATGACCTGGGACCATCATGTAAGATAGGCCAATCCAATCTTGGGAAGGACCAGCAGCTGATTGAAGAATAGTGGTGTCCCAGGCAACTGGCAGCCCCAAGTACCCGACACAGGTATGAAGCAATCCTGTTCCTTCCTGCCCTGCCCATCTTTCCAGTTGACTTTAGTCCACAGAGAGGCCAGGAAAATCAATAGGACATGGCAAATGAAAATTAGATCACTGTTTTAAAGGTACTCGTGCATGAGCAATAGACTTGTCTAGAAGTGGACCACAGCCATAGAGAAGCCAGAAACACAGGAGTACAAGCCAGTGTTGGGGCATTCCCAGAAGTCAGAGCCCTAATCAGGTCTGGGAAGAACACTGCTTTCTGTAGGAAAAGAAGGTGGGCCCAAAGACATCTGAGGATTAGAGAGGGACTTTCCAGAACCCTTCAAGCTCTAGGCTGCTTCAAAATGTGTTGAGCATCCCAATTCTGGGCATACTTGTGATCGGCAGGAGGTTTTACTGCAAGGCAGGGCTTGAATAATGTATAGCCAGATGTCTGCAGCCACTTCCCTTTGCAGGCATTTGCTTAGATTCTCGAAGTTTCATCTGAGATGGCAGCACATGCCTAGTCATGTTATGTTGCCTTGAGAATATATACCCTGACTTACCAAAATTAAAAGCAACATGTACAAGAGAAGTAATTTCTCTGTGTATGTAGTTCATAAACATCAATGTGACCAGGCTGACCAGAGCAGGTACCAGAGGACCGAGAGAATGGATTGCCATGAAAACATCCATCTCAAGAATGAGGCCCCCAGGCAGAGATTATATTGCTTCTGAGTCTCCTGTTAGACCTGGGCCCAGTTGTTACCATTACGTGAATGT
The DNA here is from genome assembly GCF_903995425.1 of Onychomys torridus. NCBI lineage: Eukaryota > Metazoa > Chordata > Mammalia > Rodentia > Cricetidae > Onychomys > Onychomys torridus. Next base: position 4,499,273 of record NC_050454.1, on the reverse strand, counting down.
GCTGCATAATCACAATAATGGTACCAGCAATAATAATAATAACTTCAATAATAGCACCCTCTCTCCCCATTGCCCCCTCACTGCCTGCCACAAATCTGTCACTATGATAAGTGTCAGTGAAAGGCCGAGTTGTACTTTCTTCCAGCATGTAGACCCCTTGAGGTTTCGCTCTCAGGCTGCAGGCTGGAGGCATGCTCACAGCCCTGCTCCCCCTCTCCCCCCGCCCCATGTTCTAAGGGGACTTTAACCTGTCGCCTGCATGCCAACAGCTGTGCTGTTTTTTCTTTTTCAACAAATACAGAGAGGCCTCCGAGCCTGCCCACCCTTATCCTGAATTCCATCCCAGCATCCTCAGCAGAACAAGGAGAAAGCACTTTGAAAAGAGTATTGTTAAGGAGCATCAGCAACCAAGACCAAGGTTTCTTTTGAGGCTTGAGTCATTTCTGAAGTGTGAGCCCTTGGTAATCAAAACCAGGTTACACACTTACAATGGTACAGAGAAAATGTTCCCACCGCAAAAGGGAGAAATGGAAACACAGCAGGGAACGGTCAGACCAAAGCAAAACCAGATGATGGCCACCAGATCCGGAAGCTGTCTTCAGATAGTTCCTCCTTTGCTTTCATGTCACATGTGCACTTGCATACATGTGCACATGCTTGCACACACACACACACACACACACACACACACACACATACACACACACTTGTGTGAGTGCATACATGTATATGATTAAATCTAACTTATGAGAGGAGACATGCAATATTTTGTCTTTCTTCCCCCATTTTTTGTTCTCCCTCTCCTTCCTTTAGACTCTTTCCTTCCCTCATCACCTCACATGTACTTCATGTCCTTTGTATATGTGCATGCCTACATATGTACATGTATCTCCTTTGTATATGTGTATTCATACACATGTACACATATCTCCTTTGTATATGTATATACATACATATATCTCCTTTGTATACGTGTCTACATACATATGTACATGTATCTCCTTTGTATATGTGTATTCATACATATGTACACATATCTCCTTTGTATATGTATATGCATACATATATCTCCTTTGCATATGTGTTTACATACATATGTACATGTATCTCCTTTGCATATGTGTTTACATACATATGTACATGTATCTCCTTTGTATATGTGTATTCATACATATGTACACATATCTCCTTTGTATATGTGTATGCATACACATATCTCCTTTGTGTATGTGTTTATATACATATGTACATGTATCTCCTTTGCATATGTGTATGCATACACATGTACATATATCTCCTTTGTATATGTATATACACACATATATACATAGATCCTCTGTAATATAACATAGGCCCAGGTTTTGCAGTACCCTCAACCTTGTTCTTTCTGTGTAAGACTATTTTGGCTATTTGGTATCTTTGGGGCTTCTGTATGAAATTTAGAATTGATTTTCCTAATTCTGTGAAGAACATTGATGGAGTTTTGATTAGGATTGCATTGAGTTGGGAGGTTGCTTTTGGAAATACAGAAATTTTACACTATTAATCAGGCCAATCTATGCACATGGGAGATCGCTGCCTCCTATGGTCTGTAATGGCGGTCTTCAGCATTTTAAATTTTCACTGTAGATGCCCCCCCCCTCAGGATGATTTCTGGGTGCCTTTTGGAAGCTACTATTGACACCAATCTTTTCTCTGGTTTGTTTCCTGGCAAGTTCACTTCTAGGGTGTAGAGAAGTGATTGATTTTTGTACATTGATGTTGTATCTTGCCACATTCCTGAAAATTTTTATCAGATGCACAAGTTTTCCAGTAGATTCTCCAGGGCTTTTCGGGTGCAAAATCACATAAGCAGGTTTAATGTACTTAATTCATTTCATATTTGTATTCTTATTGCTTTTTTTCCTCTTTCCTCATTGCTCTACATAAAATTTGGAGGACAATATCAAGTCTATATGGACAGACACCCTTGTCTCATTCCTGACTTTAGAGGAAATGCTTTCAGGTATTTTTTTTATCCCTTTAGTATAACGTCATATATAGACCTGCCATTTATTATGTTGAGGTATGTTCCTTACATTCCTAGTTCCTTTGGACTTTGATCATAAAGAGGCACTGAGCTTTGTCAAAGGCCTTTTCTGCGTCTGTTGTGATAGCCATGTTTTTCTGTCTCCGGTGCTATGAGTTGCTTGCAGCTCATTGTTTTGCTTGTTGTAACATCCTTGCACTATTGCTGTGGTTGTTGTAACATCCTTGCACTATTGCTGTGGTTGTTGTAACGTCCTTGCACTATTGCTGTGGTTGTTGTAACGTCCTCGCACTATTGCTGTGGTTGTTGTAACGTCCTTGTACTATTGCTGTGGTTGTTGTAACGTCCTCGCACTATTGCTGTGGTTGTTGTAACATTCTTGCACTATTGCTGAGGTTTTTGTAACATCCTTGCACTATTGCTGTGGTTGTTGTAACATCCTTGCACTATTGCTGTGGTTGTTGTAACATCCTTGCACTATTGCTGTGCTTGTTGTAACATCCTTGCACTATTGCTGTGCTTGTTGTAACATCCTTGCACTATTGCTGTGGTTGTTTTAACATTCTTGTACTATTGCTGAGGTTGTTGTAACATCCTTGCACTATTGCTGTGCTTGTTGTAACATCCTCGCACTATTGCTGTGGTTGTTTTAACATTCTTGCACTATTGCTGTGGTTGTTGTAACATCCTTGCACTATTGCTGTGGTTGTTGTAACATCCTTGCACTATTGCTGTGGTTGTTGTAACATCCTTGCACTATTGCTGTGGTTGTTTTAACATTCTTGTACTATTGCTGTGGTTGTTGTAACATCCTCGCACTATTGCTGTGGTTGTTGTAACATCCTCGCACTATTGCTGTGGTTGTTGTAACATCCTTGCACTATTGCTGTGGTTGTTGTAACATCCTCGCACTATTGCTGTGGTTGTTGTAACGTCCTTGCACTATTGCTGTGGTTGTTGTAACGTCCTTGCACACATTTGATTGAGAACTTTTGCCTCTGGCAAAATTCATTTTCATGAGGGAAACTGTTCTCTGGTTTTTCTCTTTTGGTGTGTGTTTATCCAGGTTTATTATCAGGGTTATACTAGTTTTGTTGACTGTGTTTGGCAGTGCCCCTTCCATTTCTGTTCTAGGGGACAGGGGAAGGAGCACGGGTGCCAGCCCTTCTTCAAAGGTGTGGTCGAATTTGGCAGTGAAGCCGTCAGTCCTGGTTTATTTTCTTAGGAGGCTCTTTATCACCATTTTAATCTCATTGTTTATTTTTGTCTATATTCACTTGATTTTGTTTTGTTGGGTCATGTGTATCTATTCATTTATTCATATCTTCTAGACTTCTTAATTTGGGGGAATATAAGTTTTCAAAGGATCCTCTAATTATTCCCTGGATTTCACTGGAATCTATAGTAATAGTGCTTTCATTTCTAATTTTACTGATCTGCTTTTTTTCTCTCTCTCCCTCTCCCTGTGTGTGTGTGTGTGTGTGTGTGTGTGTGTGTGTTTTCTTTCTCTCTATCTGTGTGTGTGTTTCTCTGTCTCTCTTAAATCTCCAACTGTGATTGTGAACTTTTCTTTGGACTATAGGTCCTGTTTTCAAGTTCACGCACACCTGGGCTCTCTGCTTCACTCATCTCGGGAGAGGCCTTACTGCACCATTTGACTCATGATCACTGGTTTCTTGCTTGTCTTTTTTTTCCTTCTACCCTATACTTTATTTCTACTTCTCCATTTAGTGTGTTTCTCTCATAAACAGCATTTAGCTGAGTTTTCCTTTTGATTCAATTTAGCAATTCCTTTTTTACGTTTAGATTGTTTACCCATTTGTATTCAATGTAGTTATTATGTTGGGATTAGCGACACCAATTTTGCGTTTGATTCCTGACTTGGGGGTCTGTTTTGCACCTCCAACTTTTCAGAGTTTTATTTTTTATGGCTAAATACTATTCCATTGTGTGTATATACCATGTATTCTTTATTCATGTTTATTCATGATGAGAACCGAGGCTTACTCCATAGCTTGGTTGTTGTGAATAGTACCACAACCAGCATGGGTGTGTTGCTTCTTGGCTCACTGGTGGTTATTTCTTTTGGACATCTGCCCACAACGGAGGATGACTGGGTCAACCTTTAGTTTGCTGATGAGCCTCTGGGCTGCTTTTCATAATCGCTGTAACTACTTTATATTCTCACCAAAAGCCTGTGAGCATCCCTTTCTCTCCTCCCCCTTACCAGCACGTTCTTTTGTTTATAACCATTCTATTGCAATGCTGACCTTCACCCGTGCATCTGGGTAGGCTTGTCACTGGGGCAGAAGTCAAACATGTGACCTGAGTCCCAAGATAATGAATGGTAATGCAGCTGACCCCTGTGCTCTTGTGAGCCTTCTTGTCACCTTTGAACTCCATGCCACGGGACAGCCGATGGACGACGTGGAGAAGTCACACATAGGCTTAGCACAGCCAGCAGCAACCTCTGGACACTGAAGAGTCAGAAGCCCCTGGATTGCAGTCTTCAAGCAGCTCAACTCCATGGTGGTTACAGCGATGCTCTGTGGCTGAAAACACCTGCCCAACCCTGATTGACGAGCCCCACATTCCAATGTTCCTTTAAGCCGTGGAGAGGTTTGTTAGGCACCAGTAAATAGCTGTGATGCTGTGTTCTCTCCCTTCAGTGGGTGGTAAAAATAATCCTAACACTGCAGGCTCACTAAGCAAAGTCCTAAAAGGGGTCCCTGTACTCATAAAAACTGAGGAACCACTGAACCAGAAATGGTAACTGACACAGGAAAGAGAACACTGTATAATGATGCTGATAGTGTGGTCTACCAAAAGGCCATCCCCAGCCTGTGAGAAGACAATAGGAGTTTGCTGGAATCAGATTCTATCTCCCATAGCAATTATTTTGACAATGTGTTTTCTGCTGCCCACAATGATGCGCTTATTTTCTAGCAAGGTACAAGTTATTTTTTCAAAAGCAAGAAAATTGTGCCTCCTCTTTATGTAGACAAATCCGAGTGAGTTTAAATAATTGGGACAACAGACACCTTTTAAAATCATTTCTGCCTGTTTGCTTGCTTGTATGCATGCACTTTCCCTCTCTCCTCCCTTCCCCCTCCCCCCTCCCCTTCTTTCTTGCCTTCCCTTGCTTCTGCCACACAGCTCCTGGCACAAATGTGCTCACAACAGCTGTCAGCAACAACTGGAGGTTATTTGGCTCTGTGTGGAGAGAAAGATTGAAAACTCAGAGGTGAGGTGTAAATGGGTTTTGGGGTTCTTCCCATTATCCTTGAGGTGGACTCATGTTCTCTCAAAGCTGCTGCAGCTGCTGCGGTGTTGGAGAGCAGCAGACCACAGGGCCTGGGAGGTACTTGCAGAGATCTTGCTCAGGGAAGGTTGTGTAAAGGGCACAGGCGTCCAGGCAAAGGGGAGTGCCCTCCCCCCCACCTCCCCCCCCCCCCCCCACCCCCCCGTTCCTAACAGACACCAGGATTCACAGATCCATAAAAGTCCTGTAGCTGGGCAAGTATTTGAACCCAAGACCTCAGTCTGTTGCTCGGACAAGGAAGGTGGAGGGAGAGTTCAGCAGGGAGTCGGGTGCAGAGCTGGGTCCTTCTACCTGCCCTTTAGCGTTGTCAGAGAGGCCAAGGCTGTCCCATGACACAGACCAGGAGCTGTCTTACTTCTTGTCTATGTGGCAGCTATTAGCATCCCATTAGGTGAGCATATTTCGAAAATGTTGGTCTAGTCCAGAGCCTTTGTTTTCGAACGGGTGAAGACAAAATGCCTAAACTCAGACAGACCTGGGGCAGCATAGAGTCAGAGCCCAGTTCAGTGTCACAGGCCTGTTGTCTAACCATATTCTCTTCAGTGAGAAGGGTTTCCCACCACAATGGCCTGACACTGAACTCAGGACCAGGAAAGCACAACAACGTAGTTTATTTTGAAGGGAGAGAAACACCAGCAGATGGGAGAGGAGGAAAGATTGGAAAGCCAGTCTTCATAGGTTATTGAATCTGCAATTGCTGTGGGTGACTAGAGATTAACACTATTGCTCTAGGGGGTAAGTATAGGACACAGACTTCAGAATCGTGCCACACCATCTATGAGGGAAGTGGACTACTCACTACCCAATTCCTATTAGTCATAAGTAAGGGCTGCTATTTGAGAGCTAGTAAGATACACACAGCCATCGTTTCCAACTCCCTTCCTGATGGGCTTTCATGGCCAAAGGCTTGTAGTAAAAGAAATGTGGGTGCCGGCTGTAGCAAGTCCCTTGTAAGGTGATAAAGATGACGGAACATGGACAAGTCACTGACACTATGTGTCTACACACAAGGCAGATTTGCAGGTTAGTGCATGGTGGATTTGTGCAGAACTTGGAAAACTCAGTTGTTTAGTCAATATGTTTACCCTGCATTTGGCAATTCACAGCTCAGCATCATTTGAGGCAGGAAAGTGCTCGGAGACAGGAACCGAGATGATGAAGGCTGCTGAGGCCAGCAAGGTGAGCTGGCAACTTTGGCTTTATTTGGCCCGCAGAGAGAGAAGTTGAAAGGCAGTTTAATTATTGTAATCCGCAGAATTCAGCTTCTTTCCAAATTTGTGTAATTCTCCAATCAAAACAGCTTTCTTCCCCACCTCTTCAGACTTTTGCCTAGGTTCTCAGTATTTATCATCCAAACCACTTGTCTTTAGAATCACTAAGTCTCATGCTGATTTTCTTTTAAAAAAAAGAAAGAAACAACACATGTTTTATGATACCTCTTTTCATACCTACAAAGTCATAGATAATATTACTTGCCAGCACATATCATTTCACCAAAACCAATATTGTACCTTGAATTCAATACACGGAGGAAGTCCTTTGAAACATATTAATAGTATTTGTTGCTGATACAATTGCCAGAACACATCCAGAGTCCGGTATGCCTGCAAGCAGTCAAGTCTTGCACCTTGGCACAGCAGCTCTGCAGTGTCCATAGCTGCCAGCACAGACCAGCACTCATATTATATTGCTATTCAAACATCATTAGCACTTTGTATATATAAAATAGAGGCTAAGGGTATGATTAAAAGTTATGTTCAGTTCTAAGCCGTCCAGAACCATGCAGGGCCATGCAGTGTGTCTGTCACCTCCAGCTCTTGCTCCTTCATACCAGTGGCATAACGAACAGTTCACAGAATATTAAAATATACCCCATGCAAGTGGTACTATGTACCTCTGGGGGAAGTAAATACTACACTACATCTCATTATTTATCTTTCATCTTTCCTCCACTTGGGCAGCAGAGCTAATTTCCCAGAACGCAGAATGGACCCTTCTGTCAAACTTTCCACAGTCCCTTCTATAGGAATTTTTCAGCCTTGTAGCAGCCTAGAGGCTGGCACAGATGGCAAAGGATTCAAAAGGCTGACACCAGCACCGTTCCATACAGCTTTGTTTGCTTTGCATCGTTCGATCCAGAAGAGAGTGCTTACATTTTTCTGGTGCAGATGCAAACTTAAAAACAAAGAAGAGCAGCCTACCTAAGGACACCGTGTTCCACCAACAGTGGAGTCCCTGGCTTGCTCTGGGCTGCATGGCAGAATGCAGGCACAATGGAGATCCCCCTCACAGCCTCTTCTGGAGCTCAATCATGGAAGATGATGGTGCGGTTGGCAAGCCCTTGGATGTATATGCTCTGCACATCTGTCACTCGCTCTTTCTAACCTCTGGGTCTGGTTTTGCATCTGTACAGTCAAAAGTGATGGAAAATGGGATGACAGAGTGAACTGTCCAATCCCAGAGTTGACACTTCCCCTCCTGTGAAGGTTCCCAAGTGGCAGTCAGAGTTCATTGGGGGTGGCTGGTTCCGAGGAAGAGAGGGAGTGTCTGGTGATGGAAATCATTTCCTTGGTACCTGTCAGTACAGGCCTTCCATTGGTCATTGTCCAGCAGAGCTGTCCCCTCACCCCATGCCATGGAGACTGTGGTTAGACACCACGCTAGGCTGGCAGGAAGTGTGCAGGGATGGAGGAAGAGTTGAGGGAGGCCAAAAATCTTCAAGAAGCACACTGTGAACATCCATTTTCACTGAAATTTCATTTTTTATTTTGAAAATTCAATTATTTTTACGTTCCATTACTATCAATGTTTATTTTTACACATATTGGGGGTTTTGTGCGTATTTGTTTGGGCTTGTATGTGCCAGTATGTGTATGATGTCTGTGTTAACATGGGATATGTGTGTGTATGTGAAAGTGTGAGTGTATGTGTCTGCACATATGTGTGTGTATATATGTATGAGTATGTATGTATGAGTGTATATAAGTGTGTACATATATGCATATGTATGTGTATACAGATGAGTGTGCATATACATGTGTGAGTATCTGAGTATGTGTTTCTAGCTGCTCACAGTGGGAATAGCAGCTGTGCTGATCTGTGAAGTCCAGCTCATAGTGATGCGGTCTTGTACTGCCTCTCTTTGTCCTTAGGTCCCCCTCACACAGGTCATTTCCCTCAGACGTATCTCCTGTCTACTCTCTTCCGATGAAACGGCCAGAACCTTTTTCCTTAGCTTGTTTTCCCTAGACTCAGCACAGTGTTCACTTCGTATTTCATGCTTGCTTCTCACTATTGTGTTTGCTGGTTATTTTTTTCCTTCCCATAAAGAATATATATTTGTATATTATTTCTAGCTATATGAAACGTCTAACGTGTGACTACTTCTTGACCTACAAAACTGGCATCTTCCCCCGGCTCAGGCTAATACGTACAAGGATGACGTTGTTTATGCCTACACAAAGAAGCTGTGGAGACCTCAATACAGCCCTGGTCTCATGCAATACCATTGATGGGAGTGTCTGGCCTTACCATAATGATTTTCAGATCTGTTTGAAGTAGCCCCGCGTCATCCTCTGCTTCCGCGTTAGGGCTCCAGCGAGCACAGGGCTCCTGGAGAAGTCTGGAACAAAGCACAGTGCCCAGTCTCCTGTGGCGGTGCTTGTCCTCGGTGCAGAGGGCGGCCTCAGGCTGCTGTGGTTCCACTGCCATCACCCTGAGGTCTCCTCAGTCTCCCCACAGGCCCCTTGCTTCGGTTAAGCCCAAGGTAAGGGGTTCATTATTGGGGACCATGATGAGAAACGCACTAAGCTTCTGGCTTGGAAACCCTTACACTCCAGTCTTTGTTGTACCCGGGAACCTCCTGTGTGCTCAGGATTAGCTTCCTAGGCAGCTTCTCAGACTCCCAGGATGGCGACAGGAGCTGCTTTCCGTCTCCTGTTCTTTTCAGTGTTTGCTTTGTTGTCCACTTTTCTTCTTTCTTGGCCAAGCTTCCGATGTCCTTGTGGGACATCTTAACATTGTATTGGCTACCCACTTGCTGGTGACTTGGTCAAGTCCTGGCTTGCCTTGAAACCCCAGTTTCCCCATACATTCAAGTCCCTGTCGGTTCTCAGGTTTTGTGGCCTATTTGAGTTCTTTAGAAATGCGTTTGAATAATTCTTTCTAAAATTTTTTATTTTATTATTTTATTTTGTGTGCTTGCTGCCGTGTATGTCCGTGCACCACATGCATGCAGTACCCATAGAGGCCAGAAGAGGGCATCAGATGCCTTGAAACTGGAGTTTGGGTTGTTAGCTACCATAGATGCTGGGAATTGAACACAGGTCCTCTGAAAGAGCAGCCATTGTTCTCGACTGCTGAGCCACCTCTCCAGCCCCCAGAATCTCAAGATTTGTTATACTTCAAAAATCAGAGAAATTACTTATTTTTCAAGTCCTTTTCCCCCCTTATACAACATAGATCAGTCTTCTGAACTTTGGGTATTATTATTTTGCTAGAAGTTCAATTTATTGTCTAGGAGGAGAACCGTGCCCTCAGGCACAAGAAGTAGAAGTTAAGAGCAGAGGAACTATGCAATTAAGGACACCACTCTTTACTCTTGTAGTGGGCCAAGCTTCAGATCCCAGCACCCACATGGTGGTGGCTCACAGCCATCTGTCACTCCAGTCCCAGGGGATCTGAGACCTTCTTCTGACCTCCAAGAGCACCAGGCAAGCTCGTGGTGGTGCACATGCATACATGCAGTCAAAACAGTCAAAGATAAAGACTAAAATAAATAAATACAAACAAAAAATTGAAACAGCAGAGAAACCTTCCTTAGTACCCTCTCCCGGTCATGCCCATAACCCTGGCAGCCCCTGCCTTGAGGGTAACACTTTACAGTAAGAACATGCAGGAAAACAGTTCCCGACCCTCTAACACATCAGAGTGGTGTTGCTACATGGCACTTTCAGGCACTCTAGGATTTCTCCTGGGATAAGAGAGTGAGTGAGAACTGGTGATCACAGCTATCATGTACTTCTGTGGGATGCATTAGCCGGAGTCCTTGGGAAGCTGTTGAGTTGATAGGGAAATTGCAGGCATGTGGGTTCAGGTTGTTTGAGGGGCAATTACAGCCCCAAATACAGAACAATTGTAGGAGGAAGCTGACAGCCAGAATTGAAGAACATGATACAGTAAGTCTGCAGACTAAAGGGAGAGAATAGAGTGGGGTAGACAATGGCGGAGCATCTCGGGTTTGATCACTTTAGGGTGCTAGTCTCTGTCTGGAGAGAAGGATTTCATAGACCCGAGGCCAGGTTGGAAACATAACCTTGTCTTTCACTATTACAATAGAATCATTTTGGGCAAATCACTTGACCTCCGCCAGGCTTGGGCTCTTCCTCTTTGGTAAGAAAAAATACAAGGAGTAAATGAGCTGGCTTGTGTGAAAACCTTTGATGATGACAGTCCGAGGCATCGAGAGCATTTTCTGTATTATCCCAGCAGGCCAGGCACAGAGCTTAGTTAGAGAGGGAGGAAGTAGGTTAGGATCAGACAGCTAACTTCTGGGACAGACAAAGCTAGACATGAGAGGAAGGTAAACCTTTGACCCTGAGACAACCCACCTCATTTAAGAGAGTTCTCTGAACTCATTTTGTTGTGGAATAGGATCATTTTCATAACCAAGAAAAAGCGAATTTATCTGCAAATTTCACTCAAGAACATTTAAGCGAGTAATTACTTTGTACTAGATATAAGAACCATGGGCTTTTCTGTTTAGGCGGTTTTCCATGATTCTGAGTATCTGAGGACATTGCTTGTTAAGAATTCAGGAGCTGATTTTTCAAGAAAAGCCAATGGTCAAAACTATATCATCCACAGTACTAGGTATCTAATATGAGAGCTAGATGCAAGAAAATCCAGGATCCTGGGAGTCTAACAGGCATATGTCACTGAAGGATGAGAGAGTCTGTGGGCCTAAAATAATTGCTTTTCACCCCACAACTCCTTTCAAGCCATGAGGACCTTCGTGGCCCTGTGGAGTGTGGAGTTCTAACTCTCACCATGCTGCCATATTCTTGAATTCTTTGCCGTGGTAAACAAGGGTTTGTAAGTACAATTACTTTTGTTCTTACATTTTTTCTCCAGCACCCAGACACTCACCAAACAAAGATGGACAGTGCAGCCCCAAACTGGGAAAAATCCATGCGTCTATAACGTGGGAAACTTTAAACAAGCCTGATACATCACTGCCTGAAACACACATTTCTTCAGGAATGGGAAGGAGTAAACTACTGATGAATACTTTAAAAGAAGGAGGAGGAGGAGGAAGAGGAAGAGGAAGAGGAGGAGAAGGAGGAGGAAGAAGAGAAGAGGAAGAAGAAGAAGAAGAAGAAGAAGAAGAAGAAGAAGAAGAAGAAGAAGAAGCAGCTAACTAGACAAACAGCACATGATACACTTCTATTTCCTCAAAAGCTCTAAAGACGCCATGCTGTGGAGACAGAAAGCAGAACAGCTATTGAGAGGAGACAGCTGGGAAATGGGGGCTGACCACAGTTAGGCATGAGGGACCTTTCGTGGGTGGTGGAGTATTGTAAAATGTACTGTGGAGACTGGTGCACACCCATACACATTTACTAGAAACTGATTTACAGTGCATTAATTGATGAGTTTTTATAGTATATGTTTTACATGCCAATGAAGCTGCTTTTAAAAGAAAGCAATTAGCTGGGCAGTGGTGGTGCACACCTTTAATCCCAGCACTCAGGAGGCAGAGCCAGGCAGATCTCTGTGTGTTCTAAGCCAGCCTGGTCTACAAAGCGAGTTCCAGGAAAGGTGCAAAGCTACACAGAGAAACCCTGTCCCAAAAAACCAAAACCAAAACAAAACAAAACAAAACAACAACAACAAAAGAATTGTTTCTGAAAGTACACAAATACATATCATGGATGGAAAAAAAAAAAAAACAGGACATTGTTAGACTAATTACCAGGGAACCAGTACTTGGCATAGTCTTGACTCCACTCTGTAAGGATCATACTGTCCCTGCTTCTCCCTTCCACCCAGTGCCACTGGGAATATGACCTTCTCAGAGATGCTTGACCTGCTGTCTCTCAGCTTGTCTGCTTCCAGCACATTAGTGTCAACACTGGAAGGCACATCTGGCATCTAGGATTGGGAATCCAGTGAACCTGGCCTATCTGCCTTCAGCACATCAGTGTCAACACTGGAAGGCACATCTGGCATCTAGGATTGGGAATCCAGTGAACCTGGCCTATCTGCCTTCAGCACATCACTGTCAACACTGGAAAGCGCATCTGGCATCTAGGTTTAGGAGTCTAGTGAACCCGGGGTTGAACCCTGGCTGTATTATTTGACATGTATAATTTGAGTTCTCAGACCTGGGGTTCTCTTAAACATAAATTGGTGTTAATTAATCATATTTCTTGTATGTATTATAGAGATCAAATAAGATGACCCAATTAGATACTACTATTTTCTAAATTAACCCAAAGTCATTGGATTCAAACTGCCATTATATTATAGCTAACAACTATCATAACTAACCATGCTATGGCTTGTTTGCAAAGGTTTGAATGGCTGATCCATGTGACATCCACTCAGGTAACTGACGCTGGTGTGGCTGCTTTTTAGATGGCCTCTTTAGTCACATCTGGCTCTCCTGAGTCCTCTACTCTCTTTCTCTGTGGCATCTTACCCATCAGGACCTATTCATAGTTTGAGATTTTCACAACACGCTGGTCTCAGAGAGCCATATCTCTTAACTGCCAGCTAGTTTCTTATTGACATGGATCAGATGTTGCAAGTAAGCTAAGGAAGGGTTTTATCGATGAAAGAAATATCAAGGTCTATCCAGACACAAGGTCTACCCACACCCTCTTGGTAAGGGTGGGATGAAGACATTTCACAAGAGTATGTGGCTTAAGACTATGGACATTTGGAAAACTACAGCCCATCACGGAGATGAAGGCCACATAATGCAAGGGCCAACAGGGGCCAGCCAACTTTCTTAAAGAGCCAAAGGGTAAATGTTTTAGACTTTGCAAGACACATAGTATTTATCACAATTGTCCAGTCCTGCTAGTATGCACAAAAGTAGTTCCAGGTAATATCAAATAAATGGTTACAGCTGAATTCCACTAAAACTTCAGATCAAAATCAGGAGCAGGGCAGCACTGGGCCACGGGCTGCAGTTCACTGACCTTTGACACAGACGTGATGAATGATGTACTCAGTAATAGCAGCAATTACTAGTGGGACTGTTACTGGGAATCTTCGGAAATCACCCAGCCTACCCCCTAAGGTCCCTTCTCTTTACAGATGGAGTCCTACAGTTCCAGAACCCAATAGGAGGCTGCTGCTCACCCATGCTTGCCTGCTTTCTCCTGTACCTCAAACTTGCACCCAGATGTTGGTCCTTGAGTCTACAGCATCTCCACTGAGGGTGGGGAGCAGCTGGGGTGACAGTGCTTGACATCTCTAGAGATGGAGCCTTCTTTAAGTATGTATCCCCAGATGTGAAAATAAATATTTATTTCAAACAAGAACTCAAAATAAGGAACAAATTTTAAACAACTATCACAAAATCTACTAGTATGATATAGGCTGACATCTCTGTAATGCTTTTTTCCTAAATTTGGTGGAAAATTACTTACTTTATAATATAATTTTCTGTAAATAATCTATATTCACTCTTGTAAATAATGATGCACACTAATTCTAGTTTGGTTATGTGGCAATACAATGTTATGAAAATGTCTCCTACATTCTAGGAGCCTAGAACATTTGCTGGACCTCACAGCTAGAATAAATAACAGCCCTTGAAGTCACTTAAGACCTAAGACTGCTGTCCTGCTGTGCACTGAGCATATTTGTTTGACCTACTTTCTTGGAACAATGACAGCCAGCCTTACTTGCCTTGCATTGCCCATGTAATCAGCTTGTACAACCTAAACTAATGCACAGCTATAATCTTAAGTTATGGACTATCCCATGCCCCTGACCCAGAGCAATGCAAGTGTGCCATTTGCTGAAGAGTAAAAACAGAGGTTGAAGGCAATCTTCTAAAATGAATACCCATTAATGGGTACTGGATGATGAACAATGATGTTTGTAATACTGTTTGTTGTCTGGGTCAGTTGGATCAGTTGGAGCCAATGATTTAATCCATCGTAAAACCCTGTTAAAGATTTCTGTAAAATATCCCATTCCTTCCCCCACATGATGCCTTCTCTGTGATTCAATAATGTAAAGCCCTTTGTGAGGGACAGAGACATAAAGACAGAAGACACAAACATAGACAGACAGAACACACAGCCCTACAACATATATACACACACAGGGACAAACACAGGTACAGGGAGAGATTCATAAGACAGCTTTCTGGCAAGCACAGGGTCAGACTCCCACCACAGGCAGACAGAAGAAGGTAGAAGAAGCAGGAATGTGGAATAGAGACTTCAAACCTGCACTCTCTCTCAGTTAAAGGACTCAAAGGGAAGTTCCTCTATTTCTTTCCTTAATATGACACCAATGCATTATTGGTAACTCAGAGTTCATCACTAATGCGTTTAATCCAAGCAGGCTGAAGTATTGATACTATGATAGCCTTCAGCTTTACAGTCCTCATTAATAATACCTCGAAAAACTTTAGGCTTGCTGTCCAATTAGAGCCAACTTTTATTAAGTTTCAGTCACACATTAGCAGTGGGTCTTCAGGGACACCCCCACGTTTCTTTGTATAGTGACTCATCTTAAATACTCTTTCAATCAATGGATAACAAGTGCCCTAATGAGATTTTTAGAACTCTTTATTGACGAGTCTGTCTTTGTTTCCCTCGGCTGCTGTGTTATCAGTGTCAAATTATCTTCATCAATACAAATATTCCACGTCAATGCTGTAGACCACCCCGGCTTTCCAGTGTGTTTATCTGATCAGCTTCCATCATTAATTCGAACACCAACCAATCCCACAGCCCATCTATTATTGTGGTGGAAGTTATCTCTTCTTCCTAATGAATTTCTTCCTTTGATTAATTTTGGTTTTTATAACAATTTGTTTCTCCATATAAGAAAACCAACCACTTCTCCTGCTCATTTTAAATGTTGTTTCATGTTCCATTATTTTGTAACCCATTTCCTGAAATTTTTATGATGGGAAATTTCAAATATACAAAAACAATTTCAAATGTTAGAATACATATCTGTTCTTTTTCTCTGAATTTTCTTCAGTTCTTAAACAAATACCTTTTAAAGATAAAAACAAAGGTAGTCTTTATTTGCATCCAGATCAAGAGTTGGCAAACTCTCATTTGATATGCTGAGACATTATAATATATCTTTTCAGTTGAAATGGTATGTTTAAACATTACCCAACCCTTCTGCATAAAATGGTGAATATTATTCATTTTCTGTTATATGCAACATAAATGTATCCAACTAACTACAGATTAGATATACCCCCACTTCAACTTTCTCAAAGCTGGAACTCAAAAATGCCACCAGCCTGGATCATGCCACTTCACATCACTGATGATGGCAGATTGAGAGCAGAAAAGGCTGTTAACCCTGATCATACAGAATTAAAATACCTTAAGGTTTTGAAATTCTCAGTAACAAGTGAATGCATTGCTAACTTCTGCCCTCTTGCATGCTTTGTTGCTGTTGCTTTTGGGAGGAGTGGGAGAAGCAGGGATGCACTGTTAGAGGAATTCCAAGCGGGGAATCAATGGGTAACTAGACTGTAAGACTTCGTGGGGATCCGCTTTTCCCTCCCAGATCTGGCACTGTGTTCCTATCTCGGTAAAAACCCACCTGTATACAGATAAATGTGCTGGAAAAAGTCCAACATCCCTTGAAGAAGATTTGATTGACATGCTATCTTTGTCTTTTTTCATTCTTTGGGATTATTTTTCTCTGAACATCATTTTTCTACAGGACTAAGGGCCAGGAGACTCCTACCAAGTCTCCATTTCTTTTGCATCATAAATACAATCAAAATGCACTCTTTAGCTAGAAACATATTGTCCCAGATTCAAAAGAAAGAATAAGAAGCCCACACAATTTCCTACGCAAAAACTCCAGAACTCCATTTTTTGGCAAAGACAATTGATTTCCAGCAGCACACTCATTAATTTTCATGACACCCTTTCTGTGTTTTGGAAACAAATGAGGTTGTTAATATTTGAAGACAATGAGTAGTGTATTTGGAGCCTCTTGTAAAAGAAACTCCACTGTCCATTAAAACTAAGGAGGACATTTGAAGCCCAAAGTCTACATGTAGGACAGGGTGCTTGAGAAGGACTAAGACAAGGGAAAAAAAATGGAAGATTCCAGAAATCCAGACTAAGTCTATGCTGGTAGTATCCATGGGATAAGCTGCTCAGCAAACAGTTCCAACTGGCCAAGAATCTCCTGCATCCTCACATCAAAGTTTCCATTAAATTATCTGCCTGAATCTGCTTGATTGATTTTTCACCCATAGATGTTAAGTGGCTTAAAGAAATAAGAAATCTATCAGCTCCTTATTGGAGTACAGAGGTAGGACAAACCCCATGGTCTACATGGGCATATGATCCTGAATTCCTCTGGGGCTTTGCCTTCAGCCTTCAAATGATAAGGTTATGGGCGCTGCAGACTTCATCAAGTCTAAGCACAGCCTGTTCAGATAACATGAGACAGTCTCTAGGAAATTTGACTTGAAAAGTGGGTACAACTCTCCCAGGGTCCTCTGCAAACCTCTCTTTGTGGCTGACTGACTGGCTTTGTATCTGATGCTTGTTTATGAGCCAATCACTGGCCAAAAGGGTATGTTTCCCCTTAGGTCAGTTAGGGCATGCATTGGAAGTAGAGGTGAGACACAAGAGTATGTAGTGGTTTAAGTAGTAATGGCCCCCATAGACTCAAGTGTTTGAATGTTTGGTCATAGGGAATGGCACTATGAGGAGGTGTAGCCTTGCTGAAGTAGGTGTAGCTTTGTTGGAGGAAGTGTGTGATTGAAGGTGAGCTTCGAGGTCTCAGAAGCTCAAGTCTGGCCAGTGGGTCTCAGTTTTCTTGTTGTTGTTGTTGTTTGCCTGCTAACCTGGATGTAGAACTCTCAGCTCCTTCTCCAGCACTATGTCTGCCTGCCGCCATGCTTTCCACCGTGATGATAATGGTCTAAACCTCTGAAACTGTGAGCCAGCTTCAATAAAATATTTTTCTTTACAAGAGTTTCTGTGGCCATAGTGTCTCTTCATAGTAGTAGAAGCCCAAACTAATACAGAGCATTATAAAAGAGAGATGGACACCTGACAAATGTTGAAGTCTTATAAAGGTAAATGAAAAATGGACGCTGGACAACCAAACCATGACATCCACTGAATTCAATTTTTCCATCCCTCTTGGCTCTGCTCAAACCCCTTCTCTGTCCAAGATTTTCTGATTTTTGCACAGGCCCAAGGAAAGTACCGTGTGAACATCTGGAAGTGGAATTTAGCAGACAGAAAGGTAAACAGGAAGAGAGGAAGCATGGAGGTGCTTGCATGCGGGTGAACATATGACACAGTATTTAAGCACAGAGTCTGAATGCCAGGTTTCCTGCTCTGTTGTTATCAGTTATGGGATCTTGAGCAAGTACTCAGTATCACTGGGCCTCAATTTCCCATTTATGTATTAAGCTGATGGTCTAACCTTGATGCTGATGTGAAGATTGAGCTACTGTAACAGAGGTAGAGTGATGGAACTGAGCACTTCTAGTGACTGCTCCAGAAGCAGTGCTATTCCATTGTTATTTCTGGGGAGAAGCTACAAGATAACCCATGAGGCTATAATGTCAAAAAGGGATAACAGCCAGTTCTGGAGACTTTAATGATGATGACTTGGGATTCAAGGGAAAAGGCTTAGGGAAATAGGGGCTCCTGTCATTGCCACCTGTGTCTAATCTCTTCGACCTTACTGTTGGGCCATCTTAACAAGCAAGACACTAGCAGCCTCCTCTTAAAGTATTTTCTATTGCCTTGTTCCCTACAAATGACACAAACTCCTGGGAACAGCTGTGAGAATGTGAGTACATTGTGTTTTCTCTGAGCCTTCAGATCTAAGGTAGGAGAATGCCAATCTCTGATAGTGCTGGAGACCCAACTGAAAAGACGAGGAAAATATTGAAACCTGGGCCCAGCATTTCCAAGCTGTTCCCATTCCAGCCCCAGATTTGTGCTCTCTGCTTTACATTATGATGGTTCTCAGTTTCACTACCTGCAAACTACTTACCCTAAAACTTCTTCTCTTCTTATTCAAAGGGCAAAGAGAATACAACAACAAACCCCAGAATTTGGGTGTGGAGGCAGCTGACTCACTCTCCTCCTGTTATCCTTTGAATGGTTAATAGCCACCCCTGTGCTCCCCCATTCCTTCTGCACCTGAATTCCATTTCAGACAAATAAAGTGATCATGACAAAGACAGTCTTGCAGAGGCACTGTCAAGGTTGATGGACTCTGGTAATGAAATGATTTCAACCTCTGCCACCCACACAAATCTGGCAAGAACAAAGGAACAAACGAGTGTTTGTGTAGACACCTTGTCAAAGTCAGTAAGCAGCTCCGTGTCATTCGCCTCAGGCTCCTAAATCACTTGGCAAATAGCTCACTCATCCCTGAGCATTGCCACAAAGAGGCTCACTGGTGTTGGCTCTGCTGAGGACCCAGGAAATTCTAACTTTCCTGGAGCCCCAAACCCATCACTAGCACTGTAAACAAACTCTGCCGGGCTTTCGAGGTCCTGTGTGAAACTCATCACTCCCAACTCTTACACAATCACTCAACTTAAGCACTGGAAGGACTCAAAGGACCCTGAGCCAACCAAGCACACTCAGGACATAAATCTGGTTGGTTAAATATCTCAGAAGTAGGGTCACCTTGAACTCTTCTGAACACCTTCACTGAGGGGGTCCAACTGAATAAGACGCTGTAGGATCTCACTGGTGCAAAGACAGGCGAGTGTGGGAATGGAGTGCCTGTGATCTGTGCAGCATGGGGCAAGGTCCTGTATGATGCCAGAAGGGAGAAAGAGTGCTGAGCATGTGCTATGGATTTGGAGAATGTGAACAAGGACCCAGTTTGAACTTCCAGATTAGGGTTGGTATAAAACATTTTAGGGACAGTGAATGGGCTGAGCAGGGAAATAAGGACTCCAACATCCCTAAGCAGTCCATTGTGTAAGTGACTACTTAGCTGTTTGACATGTTAGCCTTTCCCACTGTCTTGTAAGGTCAAAAATGTTGGGTTAAGTATAATAGTATTTTGACTATCATCTTATATATGTTTGCAATTACCACTACTACTTTGGCTAAATTAAAAACCCAAAACAGCTGGGCAGTGGTGGCAAATGCCTTTAATCTCAACACTTGGGAGGCAGAGGCAGGCAGATCTCTGTGAGTTCAAGGCCAGCCTGGTATACAGAGTGAGTTCCAGGACAGCTGTGGCTGTTTCACAGAGAAAACCTGTCTCAAAAAACAAAATAAAACAAACAAAAAATCAACCAAACAAACAAACAAACAAAAACCCCATAGTGTTATGCTTTAGAACTGAAATGCACCCTCTCTCCAATAGGTCATGTCTTAGAACTTGGTCTCTGGTTTAATTCTAAACAGCAGTGCTTAGAATTGGGGCCTTTGAGGAGGTGACTGGATCATGAGGGCTGCATTGCATTGACAGATTAACCTGTCAAAGGATTCACAGCATAGCGGGTTACTAGGAGACAGCAGACCTTCAGGAGGTAGGGCCCAGTTAGAAGTATGTGTCCTCCAACAGTATATTTTGTTCTTTCTGGTGAGGTCTCAAACTCAGGACCAATGGCTAACTGGGGTGTCTGTTTAACATATCAAAGCAGACTCTGACCACCAGCATCCTTCAGTCCCTCCTATTACAGGGTCCTTCCGGCTGGCATACACTATCCCATACCCTGAACTCCCCAGCCCAGGGGCTGGGCTGGACTTCCCTTCCCCCAGCTCCTCTGATTCCTATATAACCCAGCCATTTTGACTATTCCAGTCTCTTAGTCTCCTGGCTTGCTCTTGGACTCTTGGCTCCTGATCCTTCTCTCTTCCTGTCTCACTTTGCAATCAGTGGAATTTCCCCTTCTCTCCTCACATGGCCTAGTTCAGTCTGGACCATTCCAGATGCCTGTAGCTATTGATAGTTAAAATGGCGCTGGTTGCCGGTGGAAAAGTCAGAGGCCAGAGTTATAAAGTGCTTTATTAGAAAGAAATAGGGCTTAGGAGGGGAGCCAGGCCTGGTGGGGGAGGGAGCAGTGCAGAGCAGGGAACAGAGAACAGAGAGCACAGAGAGGAAACACAGAAAAGAGAGGGGTGGGGATCCATTTTCAGCTTTTTAAGGCAGGGATTGCGTGACCATATAGCGGGTCCAGTGTCCCCTGATGATGTGAGATGCCAGACCCAAGCTGCGCATGTACAGAATCCTAACAGCTGTGCTCCCTCTTTCTTTCATCTGCAATAAACCTTCTCCTCCACCATATGTAGGGGCGTCATGTCCTCATTTCATTTTTCCCTCCATTTCTCTCCTTCCCTCCCTCACTTCTTCCCCTCCCCCCTCTTTGTCTGTCACCAGGAGGTAAACAGCTTTAGTCAGCCCCATGTCCCCTACCACAATGGTCTGTCTCACAAGGAACGGTGAAGCCACCTTATAATAGAGTGCAACCATAAGCCAAGACACGTCTTTGCTTTCTTAAGCTGGTTTCTCTTGGGCATTTTTCATAATGATGGAAATCTGACTAACACATGTAGAAACAGACCAATGATATAGTTAGCTCTTTTTTTCAAGGCTGAGTGTAGCATGAATTCTAATTGGTCTTAATAAAAACCCAGAATCAGATATCAGGGTAAATGCTGAAAGATCAGAAAAGTAAAGGAGCCAGCCACTAGACAGATGTCTTATATCCTCAGACTGAAAGGAGTTGAGCTCCTGTCTCCTCCCCACCTTATCACTTCCTCTCGCCACCAGCCATATCACTTCCTGTTTCCTCCTCCCAAGTGCTGGGATTAAAGGTGTGTGCCACCACTGCCTGGACTCTAGTGGCTAGCTCTGCACTCTGATCTCTAAGCAAAATATCACATTTCCCTTTTTTGTCTAAAATAAAAAAAGGTTATAACTAATATAAGAAAAACTATATACAATAAATACAATAACTATATACAATATATAGGTAAAAAATACATCAACAATGTCTAATCCATAAACATTTGGCAAATTAAAAGAAAATACTCCTTTGTTTATCCTATTTTGTTGAATTCAAAAGGTTGTATCTAATTTACTTTCTGTTCTAACTTGTATTACCAAAACTATCTTTTTATGTCTCTCAACCTTATATACTTTACACCTCTTTAGTGAATTTCTTTCCTGGATCTGGTAAAAAGGGAAACTAGAACTATAAAGTCTTCATCAGAGTTGAAATATCATCACAGCTGAGTTTAACTCTCCATTTAGTAGACTATTTTGCTTGACTGTAAATGATAACTTACAAATTTATTACATAGAAATACAAATAATTTCTGACTAGGAGTCCTAAATATTATAGCCTATGATCCTGTTAAGAAATGTAAACCAGGGGTTGGAGAGATGGCTCAGCAGTTAAGAGCACTGGCTGTTCTTCCAGAGGACCCAGGTTCAATTCCTAGCACCGATATGGCAGCTCACACCTGTCTGTAATTCCAGTTCTGGGGTACCCAACACCCTCATATAGATTTACATGCAGGCAAAATACCAATGCACATAAATAAAAATTAAAAAAAGAAATGTAAACCATTTTTATATAGCTTGTATCCTGGCAGGTGATTAAAATTGCCTTTTCATGCCTGGTTATTGAAATATTCTTTGGGACAGTTTTAAATCTTATTCTTTCCTAATTGATTAACAAGTTTAACCAAATTTCTAAAACATGTTGATTTTTTCTCTGTATAAGGCACATGCTTTTATGAACAAGCAACTCAGTTTTGCCTCCATGGATTTGCCTTCTTGACCCACTGAAAGATACATTAGTCCAAGAGGATCTCTGAAAGATACTCTAAGGTAGTTGAGTCACTAAAGCCACCTGGGACCCCCTCCCCTCCTCCTTCACCAAATCTTAGGTTCTCCAGAGAAAGACCTTTCACTCTTTGTGTCAACAATGAGAATTAGTGACTACCTCACTCCCTGCTGTCCCTGCTCTCTACACCCCCCCCCAAGCATTTTAGTACGCTTGGAGGCCTTCAGCAAGTTTGAAGTCATTTGGAAGACTTCTCAGAACCAGAGTATGTTGTTTTGCTTTCCCTGGTTTACCACGATCCTTCTCACACTCCACTCTTCTAGCAAAACTGACATAATCCTAGTTCTAAGCCACAGCTTTTAGTTCAATCCCCAGGCCAGGTCATTACCCCTGAGTATTCACTTATCTGACATCCTTAAATGGAAGTCTGTGCCTTTGGGTCCCAGCTGAGGCATCAGGGTCAACAGCTGCCCCTTTCACTCTGCTAAAGGGCGTGCATCAGGACTTCACTGGGAAATCATTTTTGAGTGACATCAGATGACTCTGTCCTGTGTCTCCAGAGGCATCTTTCTTTCTGATGTTTGGCATAAGGATGTTTGGGGTCTCATGCCTTGTTCACCAGAGTGAACATGTGGGGGTGTTTGAGGCCAGAATAACAGGAAAGGTCGCTGAGGAGAGGCCAGGGACTGCATTAACATTCTTGAAATCTGTAGCTTTTAGCCTGGGGCTACAATTACTGACCCACACAGGGAAAGGCTTTTCCATTGCAGAAGTCCTCTGATCTTGTAACAGCAGCCTTTGCTGAGCCTGCTCGGGTCTACTGTCCATTCACTTGAGAACCAGCTCAGTACTTAGAATATTCACCAAGTAAAACGGGCTTCCATTTCAGACCCTAGCCTGACTAATGATGCTCACTAGTGGCTCAGGGGATACCACTGGAATTTCTCCAAGTACTGTTCTAATCCATTACTGTAGGAATCAGGTCAATCCTCCAGTATGGAGATAGAGTGACACTCCCCAGGCCTCTGGCCAAATCCTGGGTCCTGCCACACTAGGACTGAAGTTATTGAGAGTTGGTGGCATACAGTGGTAATGAAAAAAAAACATATTTTTATCCGTTTTGTTGTGGATTCAAAATTCCCCACAGCCAGTAGAACATTCTATGCCTATGGTAGAGTGCAAGCATGCCTGCCATGGTTGTTACCTTTGTTTATTTTCTCATACTGTGTTCAAATACCCACCAGAAATCAAACTAATTTGAGAGAGGTTCATATTGGTTTACAATTCAGAAAACCTGAGGGTGAGAAGGACTTACTCCATGCTACTAACTAGGAAGCAGAGAGGAGAATGTAAGTGCTGAACTGGATTTCTCCAATTTTCCCTTCAACTTGGTCCCAGGTCCAAGTCCACAGATGTTGCTGCTTAACTTCTCAATGAGTCCTCATTCTTATTTAATACTATTACAGATGCAATAAGAGTGTGCCTCATTGATGTCGTGGCTGGGTTTTTTTTTTTTTTTTTTTTGTTTTGTTTTGTTTTGGTTTTTTTTTTTTTTTTTTTTTTTTTTTATCCAATCAAGTTTGTGATCAAAATTAACCATCACAATAATCACCCTGGGCTGATGGACATAGATCTTTACAGTGAGAGCAGCAGTGAAGGGTAAGGTTTTCAGCTCTCAGCTACTGCTCTGACCTCTTGGCTTTTTAACTCTGCAATTGGCTCTGTGTTTCTTATTTAACAAGACGGTTACATCTACACTATGTGCTACCCCAAGGCTAATGGCTTTTACCTCTATCCCATTTTGCATCTGGCTGGCAACTCTTTTGACTCCGCCCTTCTTCATCCCAGCATCCTTGGTTTGGTTGTCCCACCTATACTTCCTGCCTGGCTACCTGCCAGTCAGCTCTTTATTAACCAATGAGAGTAATACATATTTATAGTGTACAGCACTATGTTCTAAAGATTTTATCACCTCTCATAGCATCATCACCCAGGGATCAAGCCTTCAATGTTGAGCTTTTGGTGAACCTTGATTAAAAAAGATAGAAAATGACCTTTTGTTATTATTTATCCCAAGAAAGTAAGGCAACTTACCTCAAGATCTTTTAATTAAATATGTCTACAAAATCCATTCCTCCAATTATTATAGCACAGACACCAGTTCTACAGGGTAGGATAAAGGCATTTTTGGTGGGGAAGCATTATTCAGTCTATCACACTAAAATTAAAATACTCATGACCAGTAGTTCTTGTCAAGATTTAATCAATATAGCTTGATAACAAATAAGTGAGCAAGCAAATTGAGACTGTTCAGTGATTTAATACAAATTTGTTTTGGAGTCCATTATGTGTTTGTCATTTCAGAGCATGTCCAGGAAACCATGTTTGTTTACTCTACATTCTTGGCCTTGCTTGATCTCAAATCAATTCACTGTCATGTTAAAATGACATCCATATTATTGATAACCATAGAATGAAAACAACATGATAAGCCTATTATTTAAAGAATTGAAGAATAAAGGTAAGTGCGGCAAGAGAGAAAACCATTAACAGCTCTGTGTAACGGGGCTCTCTGTGTTCCTCAAAATGCCTATTCTCAAAATACATATTCCTAGTCTGAGGTAAAGAACTGTGGATCTTTGGTAGGGAAGAACTGTGATTCTTTTGTGGGAAAGAACTGTGGCTCATTGTTAGGGAAGAGCTGTAGCTCATTGGTGGGGAAGAACTGTGGCTCATTGTTAGGGAAGAGCTATAACTCATTGGTGGGGAAGAACTGTGGCTCTTTGGTGGGGAAGAACTGTGGCTCTTTGGTGGAGGAGAACTGTGGCTCTTTGGTGGAGGAGAACTGTGGCTCTTTGGTGGAGGAGAACTGTGGCTCTTTGGTGGGGGAGAACTGTGGCTCTTTGGTGGAGGAGAACTGTGGCTCTTTGGTGGAGGAGAACTGTGACTCTTTGGTGGAGGAGAACTGTGGCTCTTTGGTGGGGAAGAAATGTGGCTCTTTGGTGGGGGAGAAATGTGGTTCATTGTTAGGGAAGAACTGTGGCTCATTTTTAGGCAAGAACTGTAGCTCATTGGTGGGGAAGAACTGTGGCTCTTTGGTGGAGGAGAACTGTGGCTGTTTGGTGGAAGAGAACTGTGGCTCTTTGGTTGGGAAGATAGGGATTTTTGCAGATTTGCTTCATATGCAAAGGAACAAGCTCCATGGTAGCCCAGAGTACATGCCTCACAATTGGCTGTGTCATGGGGTCTATTCAAAAGCACCTTCTCAAGAGGTTTCTCATTTGAAGTTGATGGTTTCTTCTTGGAGCCATGACCATAGTATTTCTGCAGAATATAATTAATTAGGTTCTCCAGAATCCTTCTGATGCTGTCTGTGAAGAAGTCAGGATTCTCAAATCGAGACTTAGAACACTTTTGGCACCTCTGACCAAAGATCCTCATAAGTACTTGGCCCTGCGATTTCCCTGGCTCCCGGTACATGTGGCACAGGATCTTCACTTGAGCAGAAATCCACCATCTGTTACATATGGAACACTGGAACCTGTAGGCAGAACAAAGAAGCCCACCGTGTCCTTAGCTGACCATTGACCTGAGAGGAAATGGTTAGCTAAGGGATTCTAGAAATCCCCTTCATATGGTGTTGAATGACCTAATCACAAATGAGCAAGAACAAAAGTCATTGTGTTTTAGATATTTTCCTGTTACTACTGAATCTTCCTATTTGATAATAAAAGCCACTCTGGAAGTCTTAAAAGGAAGAGAATTGGCAGGGTGTTGATGGTGTCCGTCTTTAATCCCAGCACTTGGAAGGCAGAGGCAGGTGGATCTCTATAAATTTGAGGCCATCATGAACTACAAAATGAGTGCCAGGACTGTCAGAGCTGTTACACAAAGAAATCTTGTCTCAAAAAAAATATATAAATAAATATTTATATATAAATAAATATATAAATATATAAATATATAATATATATATATATATATATATATATATATAAATAAATATTACCTCCCTTTATCTATAGGTCATTCCTCACAGGTACTGTTGAGCCCCTTATCAGTAAGAAAAGTGAATAATAAAATGTATATACCAATTGCATGGGATATACAGGGCAAGTGAGAAAGGGTTGTTTCCTCAGCCTAGGTTACTGGAACCAACCTAATTCATCTACCTATTACAGAGCATCACCTCTAATGAGCAACATGACTAATCTTAGAAACAGGTTAGAACATGTGGAAATGTATATCTGAGGGATCATATGGGGTGGAACACAGTATGCTGGAGGTAGGTCAAAAGTGGGCAGGCAGCAGGACTGATGAGGAAATAGAGCTGAGGGCCATAGGGGCCCTAGAAAAGGCCCTGGGGTTCTTATTCTCCTGACAAGGTAAGGAAAGCTGGTTCCTACAGCCTGGAGCTGGCTTGGGACAACAGGGAGGGCAGCCAGTAAAGAAGGGGCATTCCTCAGACACTCTCTGACCTGGGTTTTAGCCTTCTCTCTTTATCCACAGGTTTTCTGTAAAGTGATATGCAACATGGCTGCTTGATCTTAGTTGATTCCTAAGAACTAGCACTGAGCAGGGATCAGGAAAGGAGATTGGCTGCAGCCTGAAGGGGCTGGTCAGGATTAGCACAGGAGACTGGCTGGAACCTCCTGCTCACTCCTGCTTGATGCAGAAAGCCCCATTTGTCTCCCTAAGAGACTCCCTCTCAGAGAATCTCCAACAAAGAAAAGGCACCAAAAAGCTCAGTTCCACATTCTTGGTGGCTGTAGCAGCTCCTCCTTTGAAGTTGCCAGCAGCACAAGTTCCTCAGCTTTTGACCATACTTGAGCACAAACCCAGCTTGTGGCAGACACATCATCACCCCTTGACTACAGGCTATATAAGCTCCTTGCTTCATTTTGGGGGCCCAATCTCTGGGACTGGAAGACTCACCCAGGAGTTACTTTGCTTAAATATACCTGTTTTGGGGTTGTTGTTGTTTTTTTTGTTGTTGTTGTTTTAATTTGGCTTCATCTAGCTTACTATGTCAGCAGAGAAATCTATTATCGAGATACAGAAAACCAATTATCTTGGTGCCAAATATCTTGGAGGAGTGGACTCGGTCCCCTGGCCACATGGTGAGGACACTTCTCTCCTTTATCTTTCTCTCTGCTAGATGTGATCAGCTTTCACCTCTCACCTGGGGTAAGTCACCCATTTCCAGCCACTGCCTACAAAAGTACTGGGTACCTCTTCCAGGTCAAGACCTCTTCTGGGTCAAGTCCCCCTGGGGTCACCTGCCAAGGTGTGACTGCACCAGGGCAAGTCCAATCCATTTCTGTAGCAAAGAAAGTCTTCGTTCTGGGGGACCTTTGATTTAGGAGACATTCTTCCCAAAGGCTACCCCCACCCCCACCGCCTGACCCCAGGCTATCTCAGGCGATGCCTTGCCCTTGTCTTTGGTCTCTGGCACAGGCTTGGAAAAGAGCAACATTGAATCTAAGCCCAGTCTTCAGTCACCTGGGGTGTCTGCTGCAGCATTTACCCACACTGTGGCTGTCTCACACCATATGCCCCCAACAAATGGTTTGAGCTCCCTCATCCAGGGTTTTTGTGCTCAGCACTCAAGCCTCTCTCTGTAGCCAGTGCTCAGTGGCCCAGGTTTTATTGGCCAAGGTTGTGGTGGCTCCAGGGGCCTTTTCACCCAGGGACTGACCCTGACTCTGAACCCCAACTGGGCTGCCTGAGTCACTGGCACCCTCCATCTCTCCTTCCTCTTGTCTCTTCCCTGCTCTGTTTGTCTGTCTACCTGCCTCTCTCATATCTCCACTCCGATGTGGCCTTTTGCTTTTTAACTCTTTCCATTCCCCAATAAACTTTGCACTAACTCTGTTGTTCCTGCTGTGTTCTCTTAGTGGCATACCTTGGTAGGACCCCTAAAAGGTACCCACTTTATCTTTTTTACTCACTAGGCTTTCCTGGTGTTTGGTCTGGCCATGCTGGGATCCTACCCACCCACTCCACCTGCTCCACCCACAACCAATCCTATCTCCCTGTTTGTTTCTGGCTGCTCTTCCACCCTACCATGCTGGGTTCCTACCCACCTGCTCTGCTTGCCTTGATCCAGCCTCCCCAGCAGGAGCCACAGTCCTGGATACCCACTTCAATTCTCAGTAATCACCAGATATTAGAAAGAAATTTTAAAAGGCTGAGGATGGTCCTCAAATCCCCATACAGGAATTGGTGAAAATGGCATTTAAGGTTTTTAACGCCCGAGAGGAGACAGCTGAGTCTTCCTGACAGTCTCAGTTGCAACAGAAGGCTATGCTCCAGGCTCATGCCTTAGCAGCTGCTCTGAGCCCATCAGTACCCCTGCAAAGGGAACAAGGGAAGTCCATAAGGCTCTATCCTGCCTGAGCCCAGCCAAAGTCAACTCTACCAGAGGCCTGCTTTAAATTCGACCCGGAAGGTCATTGGTCCCAATGCTGCCCCAACCCTCAGCTGCCAACAAGGTCATGCCGTGTCTGCTAGCAGCCTGCCCAGTGGAAGTTGGAATGCCCCCATGTGGGTTTGCCTCTATGCCACACCATGCAGGTCCAGCCCCACCAGCACAGTCATCTGAGACTCTTCTAGCCTTTGAGCTCCTCAGTCTGGCAGAGGACTGATGGCATCCAGACTTGGAGACTTCCATCACCCTCGCCAGGCCAAGTGTAATGCTCTAGGTAGTGGGTAAGTCCATCACCTTCCTGGTGGACATGGGGCCTACCTTTCTTGACCTCTCACTTGGGTCCCACATTTCCCTCAACCAATTTCTGTCCTGGGGTGGATAAGACCCCCGCCTTTCCTCCTAAGACCTTGCCACTTCCTTGAATTATTAGTAGAAGTATTGTTTTGTTTTTTGAGACAGGGTTTCTCTGTTTAACAGCCTTAGCTGTCCTAGAACTGTAGACCAGGCTGGCCTTGAACTCACAGAAATCTGCCTGCCTCTGTCTCTCGAGTGCTGGGATTAAAGGCGAGCACCACCACCACCACCACCACCACCACCACCACCACCACTACCACCAGGCACTTCCCTGCATTCTTGCAGGATGCTTCTTCACACACTCTTTTCTAGCCATACCTGTTTGTCTGGTACCATTTCTTGGCCATGATATCCTCCAGTACTTTGGGGACACCTTCCCCTTGGCTCCCACACTCTCTTCTGACTCCCATCTTCTTCCCTTAATTGCCTCACAGGACCCTGCAACCCTCCTCCCTGTCCCTTCCTCCTCTGTACTCCCTCCCACTCCTGCCCCAGGCTGTGGAGGCCTTCTGCTCACTAACCCTTCACAGCTCCCCCAACTCACCCTCTTTGTAGATGGAAGCTCTCGTATAGACAAATTAGGAAAGCACTAGGTGGCTTATACAGTGGTAACTTCCATGAAACAGTTGAAGCAATTCACCTGCCAATGAAGATCTCTTCACAAAAGGCCAAATTAATCTTGACTAGAGCACTCCAGATAGCTAACATCTACACCAACTCTAAATATACCTCTTTAATAGCCCATACCTATTCTGTCCTTTGGAAGGGAAGGGGCTTCCTTACTACCAAGGGTGTTCCCATTGTCACTGGACCCCTTATAGCCAAGCTCTTGGAGGCCCTCCAGCTCCCTGCAGAGGTAACCATAATTCACTGCTGGGGACATTTGTCCTCCCAAAACCCAGTGGCCTTAGGCAATAATAGAACTGACTTAGTAGCTCAGGGAATAACCTCCAGCTGCACTGGATCTACAGGACACATTTTGTTTTTGACACCCTCCTGTCAGCTCTGTCATCAATTAGAGGAGAGGAATGAACTCCTGAATAAAGGAGCCACACTGACGAAAGACAGATGGCTCTCCTTAAAAAACCACCTCATCATCCCAGGATCAGGCACTCCAGATATCCACCAAATCTTACATAGGTCCCAAGGCTTTATTCTACTTCTTAGAGCCCCTCTTAGATCCTACCTATCTTCAAGCCATATTTTACAGGTCCACCCCTCCTGCCAGACACGTGCCAAGGCCAACCTGCAGGGGACCCTCCAGATAGTCCAGCCCTTGCACCAGCTCCGAGGACACCAACCAGGCAAGGACTGGCAAATTGACTTCACCCACATGCCCACTCATAATAAACTCCATTATCTCCTAACTGTTGTTGACACATTTATAGAATGGATAGAAGCATTCTCCACCTTCAGGGAAACAGCAGATGTGGTGGCTCAGGTATTCCTTGAACATGTCATCCCTGGGACTGGCAAGACACAGACCATCAAAATGGACAATGGCCCAGCTTTCACTTCCAGGGTCATCAGGCTTGTGTCTGAAGCCCTCAACATCTCCTGGGAACTTCACATCCTTCAGGAAAGGTTGAAAGGGCCAATGCCTTCATCAAACAGCTCACCAAGCTCTCTACTGAACTCAGGTTGTTTGGACCCTCCCTTCTCCCCATTGCCCTAATCTGCCTCCAGGCCACCCCACTCTCTCCTACAGGCCTGAGCCCTTTTGAGCTCCTTTATGGAAGGCCATTTCTCCTCAACCACTGCCTCTTGACCCAGACCACTCCACTGGTCGAGTACCTACCCTACCACTCCCTCCTATGGTCCCTTCTCAGTTCACGTGCTGACAGCTATCTCCCTGCCCCCATACCAACAGACTCAACTGCTCCTGAGCCCACCCCACTTTTCCCAGGGGATGGGGTACCCCCCAAGTGGTTATTTCCTAAGTCTCTAGAGCCCCGGTGGACATGACCCTACGCTATGATCCTCACCACCCCTTCAGCTGCCAAGTTCCTGGGACATCAGTGCTGTTACTACCTCTCCAGGCTCAAGTAGTCACCTACCCAGGATGAATGGTCTGTCCAGCAACTAGAACCCTACACCCTCTGGATTTCTAGAATGTCCCATTGAGGGGGCATGATAGTCAAGCCTATCTGCTCTTGTGTATTTATCATTCACCTTTATCCCTTTTGTCTCCTGAGCTACATATATATTTCCCTTAAAATGTTCATGCCTTTTAACCCAAAGCCATAGACTTTGCTATGACACCAAGGTGTAAATCTGTTCCAGTTGTTTTACAGGCACCTGCAGTTCCTGGGGAAAGAGTTCGGCTACTGTATCACGGAATCTGGCCTGGTGGAAACTAAAATCGAGTTACTCCACAAGTTTGTCTGAAGAACTTTGTCAATACAGCCAGCGCACGTCTCCATTCCATTCTTCCTGGCAGTCTCCACTCTTCCCGTGGCTAGCCCTGTTCATAGCCAGTGGTAATAATCTATTTTCTTTCTCCCAGCAACTTGCCTTCCCTGCTTCTTCCTGGAATGGATTCCTGAGGTCTCCAGGGTGGTGGTGAACTGAATGCTTCTTCACCCATGCCTCCCACTAAACATGAGCCCACTGACTCCTGGCTCCCCCTCCTCACGTTGTCCCATGCCAACAGGAAGTAGCCAGATTTGAACGGGCACCCATATACCCAAAAAGGTCAGGATGTTCAGCTGGGACCCTCCAGCTCACTTCTGCTTGATCTAGAAAGCCCCATTCCTCTCTCTCCAAACCCCAGCCTCTCAGAAAAAATCTCCAACAAAGAAAAGGCACCAAAAAAGCCCAGTGCCACATTCTGGATGACTGCAGTAGCTCCTCCCCTGAAGTGGCCAGCAGCTGAAGTCCCCGCCAAAAGTGCTCAGCTTTTAATTGTGTACAAACCCAGTTGTGCTGGATCCATCATCACCGCTTGCCTACAGGCTATATAAGCTACCTGCTTCAGTTTGGGCATGTGACTTCTTCAGAATGATCTCTGGGGCTAGAGAACTCACTGGGGGTGGGTTGGGAGGTGGGGAGCATTGCCTTGCTCAAAATAAACCTGTTCTCTTACCTTTTCAGTTTGGCTTGATCTGGCTTACTGCGTTGGCAGAGAAACCTATTTTTGCATTACAGAAAACCTATTAGAGACTCCCTTATAATTTGACCACCCCACCCCCACCCACTTTTCACTTCCATGTCACTTCAGGAAATACCATGCTAGGAATGGAGAAGTCCTTCCCTAGAAGCTGTGGCCCCTGAATAAAAAATTTGGATCTCCTGAGAAGGTCAACTCTCACAGATCCCACAACTAAATCTGTGTGTTAGAATAGCAAAAAAGGCCCATTAAGGGCAAACTCCTTTTTGTCAAGAGAAGAGAATCTCTGGCCTGGGTGGATAACATTCTAGCTGGACCAAGCAAGCACCTGGACAACTGACCAACCATCCCTAAGAAGACAGGGTCACCTTAAGTCATGCTACAAGGATAAACGGGATGTCCTTGTAATGATATTGTACTTTTCTCCCCAGAATTCCTGCTCCTTGTGGATGTGGCTTACAAAACCCAACTCAGCAACTCTCATTGCCTGGCTACATAAGTCTGTTCACTTTTCCAAATTACTCAGGAAAACATAGCTTTTCCTTCCCAGATCTGCTCTAAGCATGCTTTGCATGACACTGGCCTTATTTACTTGCTCTCTATATGTCCCATCCCTGCCATGTGGCTGTCTACCACCACACAGCTCCACAGCAACTTAACTCATAGGGTAGAGCCTTCTGCCCCTTCTCCGTTCCCCTCCTCCAGGCAGCCACCGAGATTTACAGCTTACCTACCTAGTGGCTTTACTTTGAAACTCTAGTAAAATTGTTCTCACACTTTGATTTGAGTGTCCTGTCTGTTCTAAAATTCTCTTACTGAAGAAATTAAGAACCCAAAGAACAAACCCTACTTTTCCTGGTATCATTAAGTAACTATATAGTAGGGCACCCCAACATTTCTGGTACCATGTTCATGCAGATTTTGTCTCATCTTTTCTATAAACTATAACACTGCTACATGGAAGGCAGAGAGAGGTTAAAACATCCGTGTCCAGATTGTAGATAAATCCATTCTTCCATTGCATGCATTGTATTATACTTTCTCTTGATAAGATGGGCAAGCGCTGGCTCCAGAACCAGGCCTTTTCTGGCTGGGGACCAGGCTTTTTCTGGCTGGGATCCAGTAGAAGAGAGAAGGAAGGAAATTTTTGGGAGGAATTTGGAGGCATTCTTCAAGGACTCCAGAAATATTTTTTAAGACCTGGCAGGACACAAAAACTTCCTACGTTAAACAAGATAGAGGCTGAGAGTCCAGGGGACCCTAACCAGCTCTGTGACCATAAAAGATTGGGGAACCTAGCTAGCCACATTTGTTCCTTCTTTTATGATAGCAAGCTGTCAGTAGCTATTCTGAATTCAGTGGGGGCCTCAGGAGGACCAGCTACCAGATCCACACTCACCGGCCAAGTCCTGTCTGCTGGTACTGCCGCCATCCCGGGGCCATGACATAGGGTAAAATGTTCTTATCCAACTGGAAGGTCCACTTGGCCCTGGGTTTCTCCTCCTGGATCAGTTCTTGAAACATCTGCTCCCAGGTACTGGGTGCTGAGAAGGACATGTTCAGAGGTAGAAGCTGAGGTCCAGGCTGAGTAAGCAGATGGCTGTCTTGCTCAATTCTGGAAGAAAGAGAAGAAGAAGAAAAAAAAACCAAAAACAAAAAACAGTTTCAGTTTCCTGATTCTCTTGGTTTTCATTAACTTTCGGTTTCCATTTCCTGTCTTTAGCTTTCGGTTTCCAAGGTGGACAGAGCAGTTCTTTATTGAAAAAAATAGAAGGCAGCAGAGTCCCGCCCTGTCTTACCAGGCCATGCCAAAATGCCCGAGTAACCAGCTCTGGTGTTCCTTTCTTTCTTTCTCTTTTTCTTGTAATTTTTATTGTAAACCAACCTCGAGAGTGGGGATTGAAATAGAGGAGTGCCTAGTGACCG
Organism: Onychomys torridus; assembly: GCF_903995425.1. Taxonomy (NCBI): domain Eukaryota; kingdom Metazoa; phylum Chordata; class Mammalia; order Rodentia; family Cricetidae; genus Onychomys; species Onychomys torridus. The sequence continues at coordinate 4,465,080 of NC_050454.1, read as the reverse complement.
AGATACAGTGCTTATTCCCACAGTTGCTAGTGGCCTTTTGGAGGTCTGGGCAGAGCTGGAGGTGGTTGTGTCCCTAGTCACCTGATGACCCTGACAAATCCGCACTACAAGCCCCTAGCAGGGGAATTTTCCTGGTGTAAAAAAAAAAAAAAAAAAAAAAAAAAACAGTAATGCCATGAGGTGGTGGCGCATGCCTTTAAGCACTTGGGAGGCAGAGCCAGGTGGATCTCTGTGAGTTCAAGGCCAGCCTGGTCTACAGAGCGTGATCCAGGAAAGGCACAAAGCTACACAGAGAAACCCTGTCTCGAAAAACCAAAAAAACCAAAAAACAAAAAACAAACAAACAAACAAACAAACAAAAAACAAAAAAAACCAGTAACTATGAGTCTTTTCTCTCAAACACTGTAAAACTTGTGTTTGCAACAAAGAATTCAAAGCTTTTTGTCTCCTTCACCTTGTATGCAAATATTTTAACACCCTCCCACCCAGGAAAGTCTTAGTTTATGCAAAGGCCCTGCTACATTTGGGAGCATAGGTAAATTTAGTGGCTGACCCCATCCTGATTTTCTTTCTTCCCTTCCCCCAGGTGTTTTTGAGACCGGCTCATCTTTAAACTGTGATGTGAGACCCCAGCCAATGGGGGAAGACACAGTCTCCACCTGATTTAGATCCAAAACCAGCTTGCTTCCTGCCCGGGTGTGTTTAGTCCCTGAGAACACCCTCTTGACCAGGAGTAAAGGTTACCTTGTCCAGACACTAAAATGTGAGCCCAGTTCTCTTTTCTTGTCACCCCCAACTTCTACCACTAGTATTTTGCAAGAGAGTATGCCAGGGGCTGGCAAACCTTGCCCAAAGTTACCGACAAGTAAACAGAGGTAAAATTTGAACCCAAGTCTCTGTGACTTCAGGATCTGCAGTGTCCACACCTACCTCACTGCCTGGAGAGAAGCCGAGCAGGCTTTCTGTGGGCTACCACAGGGTACGTACAAGACGACAGTCGTAAACCTCCAATTTGGCAGGCTGAGCTAGGGGTTCCCTAGTGCCCCAGGAAACAGACTAGGAGACCACCCTGAACAAATTATTACTCACATGAGAGAGATTTCAGTGAGGCCGTCACAGCAACCATGTTGTCACAGGCGGCCTGCCGACTGGACAAGTTAAGGGTTGGTACCAGGAGGTCTTTGTGAGAGAAATACTAAGTGGTTAAGCCACAGCAGTATTTATAGACTCACAAAACCAGGAAGGAAACCGGCCCCTAGTCCTCTGGACTGCAGCCATCAGTTTCAAATGTGTGCATCGGGCTCCTCTACCTGACCTAAGCAGCTTCCATTTTCCAGGATCCTGCTTGTCTTTGGCTTTTTGAGTATCTGAAAACTGCCCTTGCTTACAAACCTGGTAAGGACCATTTGTGGAAAGTAGGCAGCTGCCTTTGCAGATTGCAAAGGTAGAAACATCCAGAGTGGGAGTTCTTTCTTTGACATTTAGAAAGAGGACTCTTGATGCTTTGGAAGCCTTGGGATTGCATATCAGCTTCTACTTTCATATGTAAATTGTCCATCAGGGATCATAGGCACCCAAGTGAGGTAAGTCTCTCACAGATGGAATAGAGTGAGTTGCTGTTTTGGGGAGGGGGAAGGTCAGGGATTGAACTAGATGTTTTAAAGTCATGCCTAACTCAGTCTGAAGTTCCAGACAGGAAATTTGGTCCCTCTGAAGTCTAGTAAAATGGAAAAAAATATGAGAAGCAGGACACTCCATCCTTAGGACCCTATTACTTTGTCCATCTTGGAAACAGAACCCACTTATCATCTAGAGCCTTCTAAGCTTTAATGTGACTTTATTGGGAGTCAGAATTGTATATTGTATTATGAAACTCTCTCCTTTATAATATAAGAAAGTACCTATACCTAGACAAAGAACATAGGAAATTCTGGGAACTTAGAATTGGATACATTCTGTCCAAAATACTAGAGCTAGACAACCCTTAAGAATTGGTGTATTTTATTTTGCTCTCCTTTTTGTTTTAAGATTTAAGTTTTTAGTAATGCTTTTATGAATTCATGGAGAGTTTTCATACAATGTACTTTAATTACATTCATCTCCCTTCACAACTCCTCCTCATGTCTCCCACCTCCCTAATCTTAGAAATAAATTCAGGATGTCAAAGAAAGAGAGAGACCACCTCTCCAACAGAGGTGTCTGGAAAAGCAGACTTCGCTCTTGATCAAGAAGGTGTATCCCAAAGATCGAACACACAGACAGGAAGTTCACTTGGCTTTTATTCTAACTCAAGTAGAGACTGAGTCTTTTCTCCACTGGCTGGGGTCCAACCTCACAGTCTTATCTGACTGGCTATTCTGAAAAGAATTGCACACTGGAAATGGAGGAAGGGGTCATTGTTCTAAGGGGGAAAAAGTTGCTGATCCAGGCCATCAAATTCCTGGAATGCAACAGGGGCCTTCGTGTAAACAGATTTTACCAGATGTTTTATAGGGCCTACTATTTTGGTCTATAAGTACTTGCTAGTGTTTGTAGACATGTTCTTGAGATTAGTAGAAACCTGTCCTACTTGAATAGAGACTCTTGCAATGGTTACTTAGAAACTTCTTCAGGAAATAATTCTTAGGTTTGGACAGCCCCTAGCTTTGGGACTCAATAATGACCTTGCCTTTATGGACAGAGTGTCTCAAAATCTGACAAAGGTATTAAATATTAATTAGAAGTTGCATTGAGTTTATAGGCAACAGAGACTTGGGCAGATAGGGCAGTTACGCAACTCTTAAGAGGGCTCTGACCAAGTCGGTTGCAGAAACCGGCAAAAATTGGGCCAAGCTCCTCCTCTTTGTCCTGCCCAGGATTCAATGTGCTTCTTACTGGGAAGAGCTTATACCCTTTGAAATTATGTTTGGGAGATACCTCCCATCCTCCCCAAACCCAAGTCATTGTTGGTTTTGCAGGAAGCTCACTAGACCATTGACCAGACTGTGAAAGGAATCCTGCTGTCTCCCACCTCCAAACCCTCTCACCAGTACCAGCCATGAGATTTAATTTGGATAAAGAGGATCCCTGCCTGGACCCTGGAACCTGTCTGGAAGGGACCCTACCCAGTTATTCTCACCACCTCAACAGCTGTGAAATGGTTGATGTCCTCCCCTGGATTCATCATCCCCATTTTTTAAAAAAGCTACTGAATGAGAGGTGGACCATCAAACTTGGACACATTAAAGATAAGACTGACCAGAGTTCACTAGCCTGGGCTACACAAATCCTCATCCACCCCAAACCTGGACATGGGAACTCAGAAGAGCTGGGTATGGGAAACTTTCAGATGTATCTCTGCTCTCTTATGTCCCTTTCCAGGGGTGAAATGGTGAGGCTCTAGGGGAGGGATAGGGGCTACCAAATCAGGTTATGCAAAAGCCTGGCTAGAAAAAGACCTCCAGTGACTACAGTTTTATGTATGCCCTGCTGAGGGTGAATCATTCTGCCAAGGACAAGGTACCTACATCATGTCCTCAAATTACAGTCTTGCTTTCTCACCTTCTAAGGTTTGCTCAAATGCCCAAAGAATCAACACTAGCCTAGAGAATTATATGTTCTTTCATGGCCCTAAATCTACCTGGTTTGCTTATACTAAGGATTTGACTAAATGTGCCTCCTCTGACTCACTGGAGAGTCATACTCCCATTCTCTGTATACCAGTCTATGTTATCCTCCAAATATATGCCAATAATGGAGAAGAGGGGAGAGCTCATGCTGGCCTTGACTCAATGGTCATGAGGGTCCAACAGGTCCCAATTCTGGCCCCAATCCTAGTAGGGGCAAGAATAGCTGTACAACTGCCATAGGCACCTCAGCCTTGATTGTTGGGAATCAACACATCAGTTCCCAGACAGACAGACAGACATAGGCCATTTGGAGAAGTCCATTTCCAGGCTGGAGAGCCAAGTTGACTCCCTTACAGACACAGTCCTACAGAACTGGAGCTGGACCCCATTTTATGAAATGAGGACTTTGCATGGCCTTAGGAGAAATCCATTATTTATGTGTCAACCCATCAGGGGTAGTCAGGGAAGACCTTCCCATGGTCAGAGAAAAACCTCAAAAAAAGGGAAGAAAGGAGACACAGATCAGATAGCTGGTATCAGTCTCTGTTCACCTGGCCCCCATGACTGACCACATTACTATCAACATTAGTTAGATAGTTAATTTTTTTCCTGATCCAGCTTACAACAGGACCCTGCATCCTCAACTGAATGGATAACTATATCAAATAGAGAATAAATTCAGTTAGGCTATGTGTCCTTAGGACCAACTATGCTCTTCTCCCAGAACAGGATGAGTCAACGATTTGACTCATGCCCATAAAACCAGTGGGGAATGTGACAGGGTAATCAGTGCAGAGGTTCCTCCCTCTCATATTCTTGCTGAGGCCATTTCAGGCTTACCTTGAATTTGATCTCCTTGATGGGAAGCCCCATGGAAAGTTACCCAACTCTGTTCTAGGAACCCAAAGTCAAGATGTCCAGGCTAACTTGTCTTAATTTCTATTAAAATATCTGCTTGCGAAAATCTCCCCCTTCAGTTGCAGAGCATGATGACAGGATGTGGAGTTTGCTATTAAAAGCCCCTTTCCTAAATGCTTGGGGCGACACTAAGGTGCTGAATAAATCTGAGTGTAGTTCCAGCTGGTTGGAATAAAGACTTTCAGTTTGCCATAGCAACTGTGTCTGAGTGGTCTTCTCTGGTGGGCTTTCCACAACAGTGGGGGAAACATTTGCATAAAAGTCTTACAAGGTGGGGGGAGATAAAAAGGACTTGAATTGTTTATCCTAAACACAAGTTTTATGGTTTTTCATGGGAAAGACTCATATTTGATATTTCTTACACCTACCCACCTACCCAACTTCCCATAATTTCACACACCCCAAGCCCCATCAAGTTCAGTTTGTATTGGCTACATACTACTAGACCTAGATCTGACTTGGAGTGTGCTCCATATATACCAGGTGTCATACCATTGAAGAAAACTCATTCTCACCCTTCATGCTTGGATTTTTGTCTGGTTTAAGCTATCATTGTGATTATCCCTCCCCACCCCTCACTAAGACTGAGTAAAATGACTCACCCAGTGCATAAGGTGTAATGATGGGGACCTTCAAGCTTCTACTTGTTGTTAGAACCCTTGGGTCCAGGAACTCACTATGCCTTCCCTGGGCCCCTCAGTCCATGCACTTCCTGTCAAATGACTTCCATATAACACCTGCTAGAGTGCCTCAACTGTAAAGCAGAATATTCATGGAATTACAGATGACCATGTTCAACCCTATTGATCAGCCCAGAAAGGAATGCCTGTTGAGACAGCCTGTCTCCCAAGTTATCATGCCTCACTTTTGGCAAACAGTTTCAAGAAGGAGAGACTGCAGGAGAGACACATAACTCTGTTGTGGAACAATCTTTGTACACTGTAAATATGTTTTACTCTCATTGATTAATGAAAGAGATGACTGGCCAATAGCTTGACAGGTAGTGGTTAGGCTGGACTTGAAGGCAAAAGGAGAGCATGAAGAAGAAGAAGAAGAAGAAGAAGAAGAAGAAGAAGAAGAAGAAGAAGAAGAAGGGAAGGGGAAGAGGAGGAGGAAAAGAAGGGTCTCAGGAGTATCAAGGAGATGTGGAGAGAAGCAAGATGAATTTGCCTTGTTAAAAAAAATGTACTCCCACATGGCAGATCATAGATAAGAAATATGGGTTTATTTAAAAAATGTAAGAGCTAGTTTGTAACAAGCCTGAGCTATCAGCTGAGCATTTATAATCAATAATAAGTCTCTGTGTGGTTATTTGGGAATTGGTTGGCAGGACAGCACTGTCTGCCTATATAGCTACCTATGGTTACAACAGTTTTCCCATTCTCAAGCCCCTCACCCAACCCATATAAAGGACCATAGCCAGCTTTTCCCCCAGGAAGACCCCTCAACTTCCCAGAGGAGGAGGCTATCCCTCACTGTGTGTACTAATAAACACAGTCCCATCTGTTGAAGGTCAGACTCTTGTCTTTTTACATTGCCTCGGAAATCTAATAACGCTAAGCATGGTGTGAAAACAGGTAGTATTTGTTACAGAATAGTAAGAGGCACTCTCAGGGTGAGCATGGCAATGTTACTAAAGGAGCCTTTGTGGAAGAAGGCATTCTCAGAAGGTGAGAGCATGCAAGTCACCCTTCTGACGGTAGAGGGCAAAACCCAGGAATGCAATCTTTAGACTGTTTTATTCAGAGAGCCTGCAGCTAGAAAGTATCTAAATGATGTCTGCATCTCGGCTATAGCCAGAGGATTACAGAGGGAGGGGCAACAAAGGCTGTCAGCACTCCAGACTTGCCCATCTAGTCCAGGGTTCAATATTGTCTCGGAGATTTATGGTGTTTCCGCTTTTCTCCATGGTCTCCTCTTGGTAGTAGGGAGGCTTTGTGAGACCAAGGCCACAGAGTCTTGCATTCCTCCTGAACCAGATCTTTTGATAACAATGTGTAAATGGAGACTCCCTTCTACAGGATAGAGAACAGATGTGCTCTTATGATATAGCATACACAGTGCTTGTTTTAGTTAGTGTTGCTATTGCTGTGATGAAATACCATAACCAAAAACAACTAGAGAAGGAGAGGCTTTATTATACTCACAGTTCCTGCGGTGAGGGCAGGAACTCAAACAGGGCAGGAACCCGGAGGCAGGAGCTGATGCAGAGGCTGTGGAGGGGTGCTGCTTACTGGCTGGCTTCCCCTTGTTCAGCCTGTTTTCTTATAGAACCTAAGCCCAGGGATAGGACTATCCACAGGCTGGGGACTCCTCAACAATCACTATTTTAAAAAGTGCCATGCAGGGCCGGGTGGTGGTGGCACACGTCTTTAATCCTAGAACTCGGGAGGCAGAGACAGGTGGATTTGTGTGAGTTCAAGGCTAGCCTGATCTACAAAGCAAGTTCAAAGATAGCCAGGGCCAATTCACAGAAAAACCTCATCTCCAAAAACCAAACAAACCAACCAGAAAAACAAACAAACAAACAAACAAACAAACAAAAACCCAAAAAAGAAAATGCCTTACAGATGGATCTTATGGAGGAATCTTCTCAACTGAGCCTTCCTCCTTTCAGATAACTCTAGCTTGTGTCACGTTGGCATAAGACCAGCCAGCACAGTGCCCCTATCTCTATGTCACTGTCAAGTAGACCACTGTGTTGATCACACTTTGAGGAGTGAAAGAGCAATGGCCAAAGGGAACATTGAGCCTTTTACATGTCCAGGCAGACTCTATATTATGTTCCTAATTGTGTTGGAACATGCAGCTTTCCCGACGGCTGGTCTCCTGTCCAGGAGGTTGACAGGCCAAGTTGGCTTGATTCTTAGAAGAAGGAACAATGGCGTGTCGTTTTCTTTACCAGAAAATCTCTAGTTGGTAATACTAAAATCTTCCTAGCAGTTGAGAAAATCACTCTCCAACCAACTCAGATCATTTTTTTAAAAACCAAATATCAAGTAGCAGAATATATTTAAGAGAAGGAAAGAAAGAGAAATAAATTTAAAAGAAAAGTCCATTAAAATACTGTGCTTTACAAGGAGGAAATAGCCTTCCTTTAAGGGGCCTTAGCAAAACCCAGCCTCTCCTGCCTTCCTCCTTTCTTATGTCTATTAAATTATAAGGAGAGGCAATCATGATCTTTCCCCCTTCTTTAAAATAACGTGTTTATTTTAATGTTCAATGATAAATAATGATCCATCCTCAATGACCTTCAAGCCTGCAAAGGCTGACTAGCCACCTAACCAGTTAGGATAGATTAAAGAACTTCTGAGAGGTAACCATAAAGAAATCCTGCCCTTGGGAAGAAAACACAGATCAGTTCTGAAAGAAAACATTTTGATTCTCAGGAGTTCTGAGGACTGAGTCCAGAGTGTCCTGCATTGACAGAGAGGCCACTCCTCTGTTCTGCCTAAGACAGCCACTGCCCATCCATTTATTTCTTCAGGAACTCCAGCTTGCTTGCAGAATGAGAGGGAAGAGTACAGCTTGGTTAAAAGAGAAAATCAGAAGTGAGAGAGGCAGGCACTAAGGCATCCATGATCTCACTCACAGTTTTAAATTCCAGTAATTTGTTAGCACAGGCTCCACAGGGTTTGCAGGAAAGGTGACCGGACAGGAATGTGCTTCAGCCCTCAGAGTAGAGAGTGCCTCCAATGCTACTTCCCCAAGAATTCCTTCCTTTAGCCACTGAAGACATTCTCAGATGGACCACAGCTCTGGTTAGTACTGCCTCTCAGCAGAAGGTCAGCATGGATTGGAATGAAGGTGTTGTAATTATAGCACCAAAGCCCCAGGGCCCCAGAGTTGTTGTTACAGGAGTCATAACAGATAACCAGTAGATTTAGGAAAAGCAGAATTAGAAAGTTGACGTTAAAAGGCCAGGGGCACATTTTTTGTCAATGTCTATAATCTACTCCCATATTCCTTATTTCAGGCAATGTCTGGTCTACAAGGAAGACAAGGTTGATCCTGGAGACCCTGTCCCACTCTGAACAACTGAGGATCAATTTTTCTATACCCTCCTTTTTCAGAATTTACCAGTGCCCTCACCCTTTTTTTTTGGATCTCTGCTCTTTGCACCCATGTCTTACTTACCCCTTCTCATCCTGGCCTCCTATTCCATCATTAGAACACTGATCTAGCACCACACAGCTCATTTAGAGACCTGGTTCTACCATTTGCCACCAAAGTGACCTTGCTCTGCTTCCTAAACCTTTCTGTGCCTCATTTCCCTTTCTAAAATTGAGATAAGAATATTACCATTTTGTGGGGCTGTTGTGAGGACCCAGTGATTAAAACAGTTAGCAGCACTAGCAAATGGACATATTTACATTTTTCGATGCTGCTGGGGCTATGTTCCATGTTTCTTTGAAGTACAATAAAGCCTTTGTCAAACATCCTGAGACTATGACATGGTAAAACTTCAAATAAAAGTTTTTTAAAATTATAAAGTAAGGAGAAAAATCATAAATAGGTATGGTGATAAATTTTTATTTAAAAAAAAAAAACCTCTTACATGCAAAGAGACTGGAACTTTTGTTGGCCCTTACAGACAAGTTAATAACACACCTTGATCTCATTTAAGACTTGGGCTGCTACACCCAACTTGTTCTGTTCTTTCTGTAAAATATCCCGAATTCCTCCCCCTTGCCATGCCTTCTGTATTGTGCAATAACTATAGAGCAAAGCCTTTTGTTAGGGACATAGCAAGACAGGCTGTTAGCCACCAGGCAGGCATAGATAGATAAACACAACAGGGAGCCTATAGACAAGCCTGAAACCACAAACAACAGACACACAGAGGACACAGGTGGACAAGTAGGTAATTCAAACTTGATGAAATGACTCCAAAGGGAAGTACTGACTTTTCTCTCCTTAATGCCACACAAAAACAATTGTGGTGCCTCCGAAGTTATTATCCATGCATTTAAAAGATACAAATCAGAATATATCTAATCGTCAGGGAGCACGGTGGCCATTTAGGAACCCAAATTTACTAGCAGTGTTCACTCTTGCCCCACCTGTTATCCAGCCTCACCCCATACTTCACCTCTTCTGGGCAAGTCTGGCCCCTCCCCCAGATACATCCATATCCGATATCTGTCATGAGGTCCAGCTACCACTGTGAAGAGTGAGCAAGATCTGAAACAAGCTGTGAATCCAGAGCTGATGCCTTCTCAGTCCCAAGAACTCCGTCTGCTAAGGAGCTGTCCAAAGAAGAAAGATCATCCTGAAACAACGCTTGAGAAAGAATGCAAATCAAGTCCCGCTCTTCTGAGTGGCAGACTGTTTACCACTTCTGTAAAAACCATTTTGCTTCAGGTGTGGTGAGGCCTGTCCTCTGAGATGTTGGGGTCAGTTTCAATAGACAACCATATGGGTATTTAGGGGTACAAGGGATTTCCATGAGCTTAAACAAACTGAGTTCCAGAGGGGGAAAGTCCCACATGGAAAGATGTGACTCCCATTTTCAGCAGTCTTCAGCGGAGAGTCTTAAAACCAAAGTCAGAGCTGCCCATGCACTGTTTGAGACTTCAGTGAACATGTCCACCCCACGGAGCAGTGTCTGTCACCACCTCCACCGCAGGCCAGAATCAGAAAATGAGCAGGCTAACACAGGCCCCTGATTTGGAGTTCTTACAAGGGCCCACAGGGATAAGATTGAAAACTAAAAAACCCAAGGGGACCCATGTGTAAGTTTTACATGTAGTAGCCATTCTGGGTTCTCATGGTGAAAATGGAGAAAAATCTTGTGTAGAGAAGGAGAATTAAAAACAAAATAACAACAAGACCTCTCAGATAGCTATGCTCTCCTTGACATGGTTTTCCCTCAAGAGACCCTGCCTTTAGGCAAATGTAGTAGACTCTAACATCACCCAGTCTAACCTGGGGAAGCCAATCCATGATATTAGCATCCCCAAGCCATCACTATAGCAGTTATGGGAGAGCTACCTTATATCTTCCAGAGTGATTTACCATCTTCTTGATGGCCTAGCTGGCAGTGACAAGGACACCAGGCTGCCTAAGTCTAATCCCTGGGGTGAGGCCCACAGAGTGATGATCAATTCTCCACTCAGCTCATAGTATCTGAGAATGAAATGAAAAACTCAATCAGCTGTGAAAAAAAAATTCAGCATAGGAATGGATGGGGTCATCAAACCTCCAAACAAGGAAAATCATTTAAGGCTCTTTTAAGGTTCTTGCTTGCTTGTTGGCCTTTAATTAGAACACAATGGCATTGATCCCCACATTTACTGAGCTGTTTACCCACTTTGAGCCTTGATATTTTTGTCTGAAATATAAAAATAATAATACATATTCCATTAGATTCAATGATATGTACAGTAACATGATGTAGACTTGGACTGAATGGTGAATTATTAGATATTACTACTTCAAGAAAGTACGAATATTAAAAGTTTTGAATTAATGACCTTTGAATGAGAGAACATTTGAACAGAGGATTCACATACAAAGAGAGATGTTTAGACCAAGAAAGCATCTGTTTCTGTTGTTGGAGAGAAAAAAACAAAGCAAAACAAAAGATAAAATGGATAACAAAACTGAGAGTACTTATCTCAAATAACATACTTTATCCCTGCAACTACTTGGTCCCTATAAAAACCCATTGGCCAATGATGCTTATCAAGAAATGTTTCTGAGTGGACGCATCTCATACAACTTTGTAATCATATGTCCAGGCTTGTCTCTGGAAGTTTGTACTGCACAGGTCTCAGGCAGAGTCAAATAATATTAAAATTCACTGGATAAGACTACTATAAATATGAATGGTAGTGCTGAAGCAAGGTTCCTTAACTTCGACCTCTGTGCATTTTTCTACTGTGTGATTCTGGGAGATAACGCCATCATTTGTCTAGTCACTGTGGCTAAGTTGGCCTGGCTTGCCCTTTGATGGATGGAAACAGCCACAACCATAATGCATGAATTTAATTAACAGTAAACCACATTGAAAGCAAAGGAGGAGAGCTATAAAAAATAGAGACAGGCCATTCGGAGCCATTACGATGCAAAGCTGAAGAGATATCACACAGCCCGTTACCATACCACTGACAAATGATCATCTGTCTTGCCTTTGCAGGCTAACCCTCAGCATGGAAACGCAGCAAGAAACCCAGTGGTACCCAAAGGGCTCTTCCTGACATCAGAACAAGCTTTCAGTCTGTACAAAACACAGCCAAGATCCCAGGGAACAAGCACTCTACCCAAGGAAGTCTTGGTGAATGTGTTAAATGGCTCCTAATGGTGACTTCCCTGCAGAGGTTCAGACTTGTCCCTCTCCCCAAAGATAATTCATGAGGTTCATGTTGACCCAGAGTCTCCCACTCTTACAGGTCATCTTCACACCCTATGTATGCTATGCTAAGTCTGTGGAGAACCTTCCCTGGGCAGCCACAGGACCTCAGCTTGGATGTTCCATAGCTGTGGCTAGCAAATAAGTCAATTGCCTTTCTTCTGGCCAACTCTTTATCAGACAGTTTTTCTCTCCATTTCCATTTTTAAAAATCCATGTGGAGCCCTATTCATGAGGAGGGGCTACTTGCTCGCAGTGAACTTTAATTATTAGGTGTCATTCACATATGCTAAGAACACAGAGGGAGGTTAGTGAGGGCTACTGCTTCAGACAACAATCCAGAGTGGTGATGACATGTTCTGAAGACAAAGAAGCTGAGAGAGCACAGGTGATGAATGTTCCTTGAAGTGGCAGCACAATCGTGCTATTTTTCTCTCCCTGCTCTTCTGGTATTTATAATGCTGTCCTGTCCAATTTAGGTTACAGCCTGATGAATGTCATCAGGTTGTACACCCTGAGATTTTCGTTTCTCGTGTGAATTTTCTCCCACGTTTTATCTATTATAATCCATGTCCCACAATAACAGATAAACTTTCAGACTCACTTTTCTTTTCTTCCTTGTTAAGCTCTTGAGGTTTGGAAATGAATGTTCAGAATTCAAATATATGGAATTGTGCTGAAAAATTATCCTAGTCTTGATATATAAGAAGAACAAACAATATTATATAATGGAAATAGATAAATAAAGGAGATTGGATCAGGCATGCATAGATCTGGATGGGAAACTCATTTCGGCCATTATCTGGATGAGTTCCCTGGCATTTTGGGCCCCTTTTCCCTTGCTGCATGACATGTCACTGGGGTAGCCAGCCTGCAAATCTAGTTGGAGTTCTGGTATCTTGCGACTGGATCAAGGCTCTAGAGCTTTGAGTCTATGTGAAGCAGTGCAGAAGAGCCCGCCCCAGCTTCCTGTTAGTGCAGCTGACGTTACCCAGTTGCCCCAAGTGTGTAGTAGAATCGTGACCTTGAGAGTAGACTTCAAAAGATGGGATACCAATCCATGACTGCCTCACCTTTCTCCTGGAGAAAGCTGGGGAGGCAGGTAAGGCTGAAAAAGGAAGACAATGTGTGCGGGGGGAGGGGGACGACAGTGTGTGCTGGGGGACAGTGTGGGCATCAGTTACCAAGAAGAGGGAAGAGTGATGGAGTAAATGGGTCTGCATCAACTTCCCTGGAAGAAAGGAAGTTCCAGCAGAATGGTGGCTATTGGATAATACCAAAGACTTCCATTGCAATAAAAAGCAGTTTTTATCTCTTATTCTACCGAAGCACAGATCTACACATGCATGAGAGAGAAGCTACCAGGGTGGCTCATTCACCCTAAGGGATAACTGAATAAAACTATCACTCAATGTTGAACAACAATATGGTGTAATCCATCCACCAACCTTGTCTCTCTAGTGGCAATCAAGAATTCGAAACACTGTATTGGGAATTAAAGACCCAGATTTAGAGATCTACCAGGAATGGGTTGTAGTCAATAGGCCAGGCAGTTACATGGCAGCATAATTAGTCACCAAATGTCAGCGGGAGGTGATGGCTTTAAGCCTCTTCTAACCCCAGGTCTGTGAATATGAGCATGCATCTTTCCCTTCCTCCAAACTGAAAATTAAACAAGGAAAAAGAAAACAATATTTCTTCTTCTGATGCAAGTCAAAAACATTTAGCAATAAGTGGATTAAGTAGGTGTTTATTTGAAAAGGATTATAACAGCCAAGTGAAACCTCATACCAATGAGCACACAATGCTCAGTATCATTTATAGCCATCTTAAATGCTTCCATTCCCTGCACGATTTATCAAATACTTGTGTTTTTCTTTAGTGATGGAATAATTGAGACCTGAAACAAGACATTATTTAGAATCTGTACTACCTAGGACAGCCCTTTACATGTCTGCCAAGATAAGCCAAACTGTCTGTAGAAAATACAATTCACAATCCCAATGTCATTCCTCTTGAGGGACCTTTACTTTCAAGTCATTCAGGCCCATGGCCACGTACCTGGCCTTGCCAAATCCTAGGCCATTCATCTGCATCACCATATTCTTCTCTCACTCAGTTACCTTCCCCAAGCCTGTTGTTGGGCCTTGCCATCTGCTGCTCTCTCCAGTTGAGCCAGCATGGCCCAACATTTGGCTTATCCCATTTGAATGAGACCAGAGATTCAAAGGCTGGAGTGAAAACCTGTGAGCTCAGAGAGGCTGAGTAGCAACTAGCTAACCCTCTCTCCTTTCTGGTGCCCCTGGAAGACCCCTGCTTCTGCTTTGCCAAACCAGACGAGCCTGCACCACTCCAAACCCCACCCTACTACTTCCTATGTCTCTAGTTGATAATGTAGCCTCCTGATCCAAGGTAGATTTTATTTAATTAACACAAATTCAGACTCGGGGTCCACAATGTGATCAAATATCTCCCAACAGCTCATCCTAACTTTCATTTATCTGTTTTATACCTGAATTGTTGAATAGTGTTGGGAAATATCACACACACACACACACACACACACACACACACACACACACACACTAATGTCCAAGCATCTGTGCATTTATATCTTTAATCACAACATAACAACATAACCCCCCCCCATACCCCACATACACATACAATGTCCACATTGAATACTTGTGCCTTCAGTACCAACAAAGTTTTCCCGATTGATCACATCTCTCCATCTTTGTAGTGTCTATTTCAAATTCTGTTCATTCATCAGGCTTCAGCCTGCTGCCTCACTCTTTGGAGAAGTCCTCATCTCTTTAGAGCAGCATTTTCTCACATCATGTCATCATGTGAGAAAGCCTCCCAGGTCTGCATCTGCCCTTTCCTCCTCTGCTTCTGCTTCCACAGTAGAGTCAGCCTTCCACCTAAGGTGAGCAGAGACTTCAGTCCTCCTCCCAAATCTTTGCATTTTAATTTCCCCTTTTCCATGTCAGTAATCTTTCCCGACCCCTGTCTGGCCACTTGCATTTGGCATTTAAACATTCTGGGGTGTTCCCTGGCTCAGAAAGTTTCCAAGACGTCACACTCCCTTCCAGCCACCACTAATATCTTTTCTAGTGTCCTAGGCACATTTCTCCAGTGAATTGTCCACGTCCATGGCCACTGTTTCATACTCAGCTAATTCACATGGGAATGAGCAAAAGCTCTGCCATTTTCTATCCATGAACCATTTCACTCACTCCATGAATTTTTATATGATCCTTGATACATATAAAGTAAGTTGCATAATCAAACATTTACTCATGCTCACTAAAAAGCTTTTATTTTAAAAGAATCCTGTGGCATACATGTGCTCTGGTGGAAACTCCACCTCAACGCATCCTCAGCTGCCTCCTCCAAACCCTACCCTTGAGAAAGCCCTGCCCAAGACTTCCCCTCAAAGTTCCCCCTCGTGCTTTCTCCTCTTCTCCTGGGGCCACTCAGGAATGCTCTGCTCAGATTAAACTTGGATTTACTAATTCAGCCTAATCAGACTTACTACACTGGCAGCATTACACACAACCGGGGGATATAAACCTTTCAACGTGTAATTTACCGTTTATTAAATATTAAAGCAAATTTGAACACTATGTTGATTGTATTTTGTCAATTTAACACAAACCTAGACAAATCTGAGAAGAGGGTATCTCAATTGAGAAAACACCTCCATAAGAATTGCCTGTAGGCAAGTCCGTGGCGGGTGGGGCATATTTTTGATTAATGATTAGTGTGGATGGGCCCAGTGCACTGTGGGTGGTATCACACCTGGACAGATAGTGCTATGTTGTATAAGAAAGCAGGCTGAGCAAGCCATGAGCAGCAAGCTAGCAAGCAGTACTCTTGCATGGCCTCTGCATCAGCTCCTGCCTCCAGGTTCCTGCCCTGTTTGAGTTCCTGCTCTGACTTCCCTCAGTGATGGACTGTTCCCTGGAAGTGCAAGCTGAAATAAACCCTTTCTTCTTCAAGTTTCTTCAGGTCATGGTGTTCATCACAGCAGCAGAAACACTAAGATCCACACTAATGAGAGAGATGTGCTTGTTTCCCAGTACAGACCTAAATCATGGCTGAGTACTTGATGTTGTAGGGTATAGAACATCGTCATTTCAGATGATGGATATTTCGATTTTATGATGACCAATGCTGAGAGCACCTCTCCCATACAAAATGGCTGCAGGATGTTTAGAGCTGTTTGCGAAATTGCTGGTAATTCTGCCTGAAGTCCAAAATATATTTAGTGAGTTTAAAAAATAAAACTGAAGTTTTAAACTGGTGTCACTTGAAACTCTGACATTTTTTTCTTGAGTGTTCAATGGCAGGTGGCAGGGTTTGTTTGTTTGTTTATTTGTTTGATTGTTTTTATTTCAAATGAATATAGTTTATAAGCCCACCAGGAAGGGAAACCTTTCTGAAGCCGAGATCCTAAGAAGATAGCAGTGCCAGACTTCAAATCTGTGAGGTGTGTGTACACGTATGTAGAGGCTAAAGGTCAACACAGGACATTTGTTCCTTAGGAGCAACCCCACTTAGTCTGGTTTTGTTTGGTTTGGTCTGGATTTGTTTTTTGGCTTTTGGTTTGTTTGCTTGTTTGTTTTATTTTGTTTTTTGAGACAGGGTCTCCCACTTGGCCTAAAATTTGCTGATTAGGGTAGGCTGTCTAGATACCAAACCCCTGAGATCCGTGCATTTCTGTCTCTCCTGTGTTAGGTTTTTAAGTACATGCCACTACACCCAGGACTCAGCATGGCTTCTGGGGATCAAACACAAGTTTTTATGGTTGTAGGACCAGCATTGGACTGAATGAGCTAACTCTGAGGCAACTTTTATTTCCATTTTCTACTTTTACATGTATATATAATTGTAATTTAAACTTTTTACTTTTAAAATCTTCCATACATGAGTACTGTATTTGCATCATTTCTACCCCCTCTCCCTTCTTCAACTTTTCCCATGACTCCCCCTTCTCAAGTTCATGGCCCTTTCTTTATTACACACACACACACACACACACATTTCTGTACAGCCACACACATATATGCACGCATGCATGCATGCATGCGTGCTTGTGCACCCACACACAATCTACTGAGTTCGTCTAGTGCTCCTTGCATGTACATGTGTTTAGGGTTGATAACATGGGATTGGATAACCTATCAGAGGGCTTGTCCCTGGGGAAAAACAGTTCTCCCTTTCTCCACACCCATTGATTGTGTGTAGCTCTTCATCAGGGTGGTAAGACTTTGGGAAGTTTCCCCCATTCATGTTGACTTGTTAATTAATGTTGTCATTGTGCAGGTCTTGTTTAAGCAACCACATTAAGAGTTCTTGGGTGCATTTTCTCTGTTATGTCTGAAGGACACTATCTCACAGCAAGTATCTTGGTCCTTCGGTTCTTAGAATTGTTCTGTCCCCTCT
Organism: Onychomys torridus; assembly: GCF_903995425.1. Taxonomy (NCBI): domain Eukaryota; kingdom Metazoa; phylum Chordata; class Mammalia; order Rodentia; family Cricetidae; genus Onychomys; species Onychomys torridus. Next base: position 4,447,749 of record NC_050454.1, on the reverse strand, counting down.
TGGGAGATGTTCCCTGAGCTTTGGCTGTATGGATTGTGTTGTAGATGCATCAGTCAGGACTGGGCATGCCACATACTTTTTGTCCATGTTTTGACCAGGTGTGGATCTCCACAATAGTCTGCCTGCTACAGAAAGAAGCTTCTTTTGATGAGGGATGGCAGCTGGGCCTGTTTCTCAGTGTAAGGTGGGGGTGTTTGGACATAGCTAAAAATTATATTTGTTTAGAAAAATGTCAGTAGGAGAGTCTCCTCTGGGGTCTATGTCCCCTCCAGCCATGGGAAGTTGGCTAGGTTAATAGTACTAGATGTGAATTCCTACCTATTGAGAAGAACTTAAGTCCAATTAGAGAGATGTTGGTTTGCTGTGGGATGTTCTGGGTGTTAAATGTGTTGCTCTGATTCATTAATAAATAATACACTGATTGGCCAGTAGCCAGGCAGGAAGTATAGGCTGGACAAGGAGAGAGGAGAATTCTGGGAAGTGGAAGGCTGAGGGCAAGAGATACTGCCAGCTGCCGCCATGACAGGTGAGATGTAAGGTACTGGTAAGCCACCAGCCATGTGGCAACTTATAGACTAATAGAAATGGGTTAATTTAAGATAGAAAAACTAGATAACAAGAAGCCTGAGCCATTAGGCCAAACAGTTTAAATAATACAAGCATCTGAGTGATTATCTTACAAGTGGACTATCAGACTGCCAGGGCTTGGCGGGACCTGGAGAGAAAACTCTAGCCACATTGGTTACCCCTCAAGATAAAAGAGCCACTATTGCGCATGGGGATGTCTTGCCAGGCTGGTCATTGCTGTGGTTAGACTTCACACTGGGTAGGTCTGCTGACTGCTCTTCTCCTTTGTCAGCTTGCATAGCAACTTCAGATACTACGAGAGCTACTGCTCAGGGAAGAGGCTTCCAGCTCAGTTCCAGCTGGATCACTCCAAACCCTGTGTTAGAAGTGGATGGTGTCTTCAGCAATAGTGTCAGTCTTTCCTTCAAGTGCTGGGAAGCAACCAAGTGCAATGGCAATAACTATATTGTTTGGGCAATCTCTTGACCCATCCCTTGTGCTAGCACTGGGGTTTGTATTTGGTATGTGTGTGTGTGTGTGTGTGTGTGTGTGTGTGTGTGTGTGTGTGTGTGAATGTGCATTATCATCCCATATGCCATAACTCTACCCAACAGATAGGGAATACATAGTTTTCTTAGTGGGGCATAGAGTGGTCTCTAAATTTTGTCACAAGATAGGCCACATAATATTTTAAAAAGAAATATTGTGGTGGTGGCAGACACCTTTAATCCCAGCACTCAGGAGTCAGAGGCAGGTGAATCTCTGTGAATTCAAGGCCAGCCTGGTCAAGAGAGTGAGTTCCAGGACAGGCTCCAAATCCACACAGAGAAACCCTGTCTCCAAAAAAAATAAAAATTAAAATAAAATAAAATAAATAAAAATAAAAAAAAAAATGTGTCCCTGCATCTTATCAGCTCACAGTGGGATAAAGCCAGTGGTAGTACTAACCCCAGAAAATACACAAATACCAAGAGACTGAACAATTCACTTTTAAATAAATGGCAGCTATGGAGGAAATTAAAAATCTCCTAGACCCAAATGAGCACAAGAGCCTAATCCATTAGAACCTCTGGGTCCTGCCATGAAAGTCCAAAGAGGGAGATTTATAGCTATACGGGTTTTTATTTAAAAAAAAATCAGAGCAATCTAAATAGCCTAGTGATGACTTCAATAGCCTAGAAAAACCAATAAGAAGCCAAATATAAATTTAACAGACAGAAAGAAGTCATAAAGATCAGGACTAAATTAGCAATGGAAAATTGAAGAACAATACTTCAAGTTAATTAAACAAAGAGTTGGCTCTTTGAAAAGATCAACGATATCAACAAACCCCTAGCCAAACTTACCAAAAGAAAGAGAAGTCCCAGATTAATAAAATTCAGGATGAAAAGGCAAATGTTTCATTAGACTCCAATCATGTCTCAAAGGTTATTTGGGAATACTTTCAAAACTATATTTCAACAATTTGGAATCCTAAAAGAATCAGATACATTTCTAAATGCATATGACCTGCCAAAATTAAAGCCAAATGATACTGACAATTTATAACAACCCATAATAAGCAATGAGATGGAAGCAGTGGTGAAAAGTTCTCCACAAAGAGCCCAGGGCAAGGTGGAGTCTGAACCTTCCACCCTGTTAAAGAACACCTATTACCAAGACTTTGCCAACTGTTCTGCAAAAGCAGAAAGCAAAGGAGTAGTATTTTATTAATTGTTGGAAGCCAGCACTATCCAGAAAATAAAACTGAATCCAGACACACAGGAAAGAAAGCTACAGACCAAATCCCCCAACAAACACGGATGTAAAAGTTCTCAAAAAAAATTAAAGAATTAAGAAATGCATTCAGAAGATGCCACTTCGACCCCAAGTTGGTTTCATTTCAGGGATGCAAGTTTGATTCACCATACCCAAACCACTGAACATAATCTACCCTCTTAATAGACTTGCGGACAGAAATGCATGGCCATCTCAATAGCTGCAGAGAAGTCTTTAACTAAGTTCAGTGTCTAATCATGATGAAGGTCCTGAAGGAACCCAGAATAAATGGAGCACACCTCAACATGCCAAAGTCTGTATATGACAAAACCTACAGTTTTACTAAGCAGGAGGGAAAGCAAAAGCATTTCCTCTGAAGTCTGAATTCAAACAAGGGCAAACTGTCTCTCCACTCTTATTCAATATAGTCCTCACATTTTTAGCTAGAGGAGTAAGACAAGAGGCATACCTAAAAGAGATAGAAATTAGAAATGAAAAACCTAAACCATCTCTGTTTGCAGACAGTATGATTCTACACTATACTTAAACAACATTGCAGAGTCCACAATAAACTTATTACATCTGATAAACATATTCATTAAAGTGCTTTATATACACAAATAATAAACTTGCCCAGAAAAAAATGTGAAACTATCCCATTAATAATACCTTAAAAACAAATTCCTAGAAATAAAAACTGTCAAGGAAGTGACAGGCTTTGCAATGAAACTTTGAGACACTGAAAAATGTCCAACGGAAAGACTTTCCATTCTCCTGGGTTGCAGAATTAATATTGTGAAAATGGCTGTGCTACCCAAAGTAACGTGCCTATTAACTTCAACACCTATTAACATTCCAACAGCATTCTTCATAGACTAGAAAAAATAAAACTGGAAACACAAAAGACCGCAGATCCTCAGCACAATCCGAAGGAGAAAGAAGACTGCTAGAGATCCCAAACCAGCTGACCTCAAACAACACTGCAGATCCATAGTGACAAAGACAGCCTCCTGTCGGTGCAGAAACATAAACCAATGGAACAAAAAGAGGACCACAAATAAACCTATACATTTACAGCTGCTTAACAAATATGTGAGGCTTTGTTAAATATGTCAAACAGCTTTAACAAATATATCATAGGCATACACTGGGGAAAATCTTATTCAACCCATGTTAGCAGCAAAATTCTAAAACCGCCCACAGGAGTGAAAAGACATCCATCTCTCTTACTCTTTGTAAAATCCTTTCAAACCTTACTCTCAAGCAGTAGTTCTTAACCTTTCTAAGCCTGAGACACTTTAATACAGTTCCTTGTGTTATGGTGACCCCCCAACCATAAAATTATTTTCATTGCTACTTCATAATTGCCATTTTGCTACTGTAATGAATTGTAATGTAAATATCTATATTTTCCAATGATGCTTGTGAAAGGGTCTTTTGACTTCCAAACCCACAAGTTGAGAACCACTGGTCTAAAGTCCAGAATGCTCACACTTTTAGAGAAAAACAGGAGAAACACATCAGGATATGAATATAGGCAAGAAGATTCTGAATAGAAAGTCAATAGCACAGGAAAGTGATCCTTAGTTTGACATGAAATTAAAAACATCCACAGCAAAAGAAACCATCAGCAGTCATTAGAAATACTCTCCTGGTCTACAGAATAGTATAAAAATCTTTGGCAACTTTGTTTTAGATGGTGGGTTAACGTCATAAATAAATAAAGAATTGCAGAAGTTAAAAAAAAATGAACTGAAAAGACTGTCTTTTTAACGTAATTTTTATATCTTTGGGAGTCTTACATTATGCACCCCACTCATTTCCCAGTCCTTTTGTATCCCCCTTCCATCCTTGTAACCTCCCCTCTAAAAGAAAATTAAACAACTAAAATTAAAAACAAAACAAAATCTCGCTGACCCCTCTGGGCAACCACCTGCTCCTCTTCCAATGCGATTGCAGCCTTCTTTCACACCAACCACAGATGTCATGTCTCCAGTTCAGCCTTGTGTGTACCACTCCACTCCTCCATCTTTGCCACCTCTCCGTTGCATATTCATTTATCACGGTGGCATTGGAGCTGCGGCGTGTCACATAGTAGAGATACCCTTTTTTGCCCAAACAGCTTTACTTGCAAATGTTCATTGTAATGAATCATTGGTCTGGTCGAGGCCTCTGGCTTCGGCTACACCACCAATACTGGGCCCTCACTGAGACTCCCCTCAGATATCCTGCTGTAGCCTTGAGTTATACAGATCCTGCAACCACGGTTCCTCAGGACTGTCCCCTTCACATGCTCCACCAGTTCATAGATGAGGTAGATGTTGGTGTGGGCCAACTTATGGCCCTGAATCTGGTCCTGGGTAGTAACTGAGTTCGTTTGCCCATGCTTCCCCCACTCCCCTCCTCACTGGCCATGGGCAGGGTCTCCCATGTGTGATGACCAATGAGGGGTAGGAGGACCAGTTCAGCACAGTGCTTGGACATCAATGTGGCAGCCCAGACCATGGACTGTTAGGGTCCACTGAGGTTTCCTAGTGAGATCTGAGCTTGCTTTATCCAGCAGGGCTGCATAAGGAGATGGATTGATCACATGTGCAGTTACCAGGTATTTGGAAGGGTCTGTACTTGGCTGTGCTGTGCAGTATGCTTTGATCTGTCTAGCAAGGGGGAGGTCTTTTGCTCTACCCCTTGGCGTTCCTTTTAAAGCCCTTTAGCAAAGGTAAAACGGGCTGGTGGTTTTTGACCCAGGCCCTTCCGAGGCTATTCTATGTTTCTGTCTCTCTCCCTTCTGTTTCTATCTAGATATTTCTCACCTCTCTCTACTCAAGAGTACCCTGGGGGAAAAAGTGGGAGTGGATCCCCGACAATGGACATCTGCATGGCCTTTGATAGTCACACTAGCCACAGACATCAACACAGACCCCAGCTGCATTGGGATCATGGGCCCAGATATGGCCCCGGCAGCAGCCAGGGCTCAGACATCACCATGGCCTCAGGTGGCTGCACCAGCTCCTCATATTAGCCTGTTCCTCACTACCTCTCCACAGGGTATGAAACCACTCTGCTTCCCTTTCTCTCCCATTTCCCCATTACGAACTCTGTCTTTTCCATCTTTCTACCACATGTTTGTTCTTTAGAGTGGTGTTTGCTGTTCTGGGTCCCCAGGGCCAGGGCAGGCGCTTGAGTGTCTTCTGGGAAAGAATGTTCTTAAAAGAAGAGAAAAAGATGACTAGGAAATAGTGTAAAAGGTGTTCAACATCCCTAGCCGTCAGGTAAATGCAAATTAAATCGACTTTTCAATTCTATCTCACCCTACTCAGAACGTCTATCATCAAGAAAGCAAATGACAAGCAATTCTGGTGAGGATGTAGCGAAAGGGGCACCCTTCCTCATTGCTGGTGGAATGTAAACTGTTGCAGTCACTATGGATAAAACAAAAGAAAAAATAGTTTACAAAGGACCACTCTTGGGCATCCTACCAAAGAGATATTTGTGTACTCATGTTTATTGCTACTCTAGCTCAACAACAAGAAAATGTGATCAGCTGGCAAGTCCATCGATGGATGGATGAACAAATAATAAAAATGTGGAATACATGTACTATAGAATATTGTTCAGTCATAAAGAAAAATAAAATAATGAAACTTATATGAAAATATTTGGAACTAGAAAATAATACATTAATTAATTAATCAGTGTGCTAGCAAGCGTTTTTCTTTTTTCCTTCTTTCTTTCTTTCTTTCTTTTTTCTTTTCTTTTTTTTTTAAAGTCAATTTGGTATGAGCTAGAATCATTTGGAAAGAGGGAATCTCAATTTAAAAACCAACCCCACCAGATTGGCCCGTGGGACATTTTCTTGATTAGTGATTTATGTAAGAAGGCCCGGCCCATTGTGGGTAGTGATGCTCCTGGGTAGGTGGTCTTGTATAAGAAGGCAGGCTGACGCCGGGCAGTGGTGACGCACGCCTTTGATCCCAGCACTTTGGAGGCAGAGGCAGGCGGATCTCTGTGAGTTCAAGGCCAGCCTGGTCTACAGAGTGAGTTCCAGGAAAGGCGCAAAGCTACACAGAGAAACCCTGTCTTGAAACCGCCCCCCCCCAAAAGAAAGAAAGAAAAGAAGAAATAAAGGAAGAAAGAAAGAAAGAAAGAAAGAAAGAAAGAAAGAAAGAAAGAAAGAAAGAAAGAAAGAAAGAAAGAAAGAAAGAAAGCAGGTTGAGTGAGCCACGAGGAGCAAGCCCATAAGCACCATTCATCCATGGCCTCTGCATCACTTTCTCCAGGTTCCTGACTTGAGTGCTCGCCTTGAAGTCCCTGGACAACGGAATACAAACTGTAAGGTGAAATAAACCCCTTTCTACACAAGTTGCTTTTGGCTATGGTCTTTTATCACAGCATTAGAAACCTGGACACTTTGATACCCAGGCTCAGAAGACAAATGTCAAATGCCCCCCTCCCTCTTTGTCTCTCATATGTGAACCTTGCCTTCTAATTTTTACTTACATAGGAGTGAGTGTGTGAAAAGGTTGTGAAATTAGAAAGGGGGAAAGACTTCCAAAAGGAGGGGAGAGTCTTGTGGAGCATACTTGATGTGGAAGTAGAAAGAGAAATATTGGGCACCGCGCGCGCCTGTGTGTGTGTGTGTGTGTGTGTGTGTGTGTGTGTGTGTGTGTGTGTGTATGTAAGTAGGGAGAGGGTAGAGAGATGCCTGAGGATCAACCAACACAATGTACCAAAATGCCATAAGGAAACATATTAAGTTGTATGCTAATTAAAAATAACATTAAATTTTAAAGTGAAATATTTCTGAAATTATGTCTCCAGGCACCCAGATAATCAATTATAACTCTTGCGATTAAATCTTCAGGAAGGTTATTTTCAACAATAAAAATCACATGAAACATTTCTAAAGAGCTTTTCTTTTCCACCCTACTCTTTTATAGCTTAACTTTTTTAGTAAAACTTTAATCTTTTACCCTACATTTGCTAAAATTTCTGCCTTGAAGTGACATATGTAATCAGCAAAGGTTATACATTTTTAAACATTTATTTATTTTATGTGTATAGAATAAAGACAGCTTACAGGAGTTGGTTCCCTCCTTCTGCCCTGAGGGCTCCAGCTCTGAGCATCAAACTCAAGTGGTCAGGCTGCTCACTGCTCTCTTCAAGCTAGAAGACTGTCTAGAAGGAAGTGGTGGACAGGAGATATTTGTTGGAAGATGAATCAACTAACTGAAGCAGAGCTTGAACCCAGTCTCCCCTAGCATTTTTTTTTTTTTGGCATTTTTTGATAATATTCTAATTTACATCTACAATTCCCAATACTGAATCCTTCATTGCTGTCTACTGAGAATACTGTTTCATGGCCACAGTAAATGGTCTAGTGATAGTGTGGGAGTCAGGCAGGGCTAGTGAGCCCCTCCTTGGGACTTGAGCTGGAGTCTCCTTCTACTGGAGCCCAAGCCAAGAGTACACCAACCAGCCTGTGCCTCTTGGCAGGCAGCTTGCCAGAGCGAGGGAAAACTCTCTGAACAATGCAGTAGGCACACATGGAGGCTCTCACAAACACACCAAAACACATAGCCTTTTTTTCTGGTAACATAAATAAACAAACTCCCTTTCCTGAAGTCAGTTTGGCAGGATTGTTATACATCTCATTAATCAGAATTGTCTACGCTTTTGTGTTCTTACCGAGTTTTAATACCAGGCTAAGCCAGCTCCACAAAACAATTTACAAGGATTTTTCACTCCATCACACTCCAGAACATGCTGGAAAGCTGTTACTCATGCCTCTGCCACCCATGTTTGGACACATTGACAAATGGACACTCAGCCCAGGAGGAAATGAAAAACAATATGCCCTTCATTATTGGCACCACTGGACTGAAGAACAGCTTAAAACCATCATGGAACTTCTCAGAGGCTGGACGCTTCTGGAAAGCTGTGCCTCTCCACTACTACCCCCACTGGCATGTAAAGGTGGGGGCTGAAGAGGGGTGGGAACTGGAGGACTCTTTTGGATTAACTTCACTTATTACATTTTCCTAAAGAATTATATATTTTATTTTGATTTTTCATCTAGTTGCATCTTTCTCATTCTAAGACTTTATATTGTTATTTTCTCCTTTATTCCAATACCCACATTTCTGGGAACTTGCTCATACCATACACAAAAATCAGAACAGGTTAAAGAATGATGCATGTGACCTGAATCTGTAAAACTCCAGAAAACAGAGACGCTTCTCCTCACTGGTTTTGGAAAACATGCTTTAGGGTATCACCCCAAAACCACAGAGAACAAAACCCAAACCCAATGGCTGGGGCTGTATTGTTCTTTGTGTACTTCTACAAACGCATCTTTCAACCTTTTTCCATGATGTGTGAATTTGCTGAAGTTGTTTATGTAACTACCTTGCAGGCCTTACAAGAGCTAGTGTGTGTGTGTGTGTGTGTGTGTGTGTGTGTGTGTGTGTGTGTGAAATCTATGTACACTTTTGTGCATGCTCTATGTACATGTATGTACACAGGTGCATATCTTGCATATGCAATGTGAGGACATGTATACGAAGAACAGGAGTTGACATGGGTGTCTTTCTAGGTCACCCTCCACCTTCCTCTTTGAGATGCTATTTTTCACTGAACCTCATCACTTCAATTATACTAGACTAGGCCAAGGAGCTCGAGGGATCCTCCTCCTTCTGGAGGATCTTGGCTTTGTATTCCCTTCCTGCCTCCTCCCAGTGCTGCAGATGGAGATGCACACTTCCATACTGGTGTTTTAACTGTGTACCTTGCTTTACTTTACCTGACTTGATTTTTCACTTCATTCTCTCTTCTGGATTTCATTTCTTTTTGTTTTGTTATGTTTTTCAAGACAGGGTTTCTCTGTGTAGTTTTGGTGCCTGTCCTGGATCTGGCTCTGTAGACCAGGCTGGCCTCGAACTCACAGAGATCTTCCTGGCTCTGCCTCCTGAGTGCTGAGATTAAAGGTGTGTGCCACCACTGCCTGGGGGATTTTTTTTAACTGCTGCTATGCATTTTGTTTTACTGGTGATTCATTCTGAACATTTAGCAAATGCATCTCAGCCTCTTCCAAAGACAGACATTAAATTCCTGTGTTAATTTGCCTCAGCAAAGGACAGGATGCTTACCCTGTCCTTTGCTCCCTCACCTTGCTAAAGTATGTCTTTTAGTACTCACTTCTGATGTTAAGAAACTGTACATAGTTACACATACTGCTGTGCTGCTTGATGTTTGTGAACTTGACATAAACTAGGGTCACCTGGAAGAGGGTGCAACTGAGAAAAGACCTTTCTCTTAAGTAAGTATGTGGGGCATTTTCTTGATTAATGACTGATGTGGGCGGTGCATTCCTGGGCAGGTGATCTATGTGCTATAGGAAAGCAGATTGAGCAAGCTATGAAGAGCATCTTTGGTTATTCTGTAAAAGCCATATAGGTTCTTAATTTCCGTTTACGTTCTTTAACTATTGTGGGCAGAGTTTTTCACTGGTCAGCTCTGTCCTGCCAGCTGGCTCCCAAATAACCACACAGAGACTTATTTTTAATTACAAATGCTCAGTCAATGGCTTAGGCTTGTTGCTAACTAGCTCCTACATCTTAAATCAACCTATATTTCTTATCTAAGCTCCACCACATGGGGGTCTCTTCTTTCTACAGGGCGTGTTCATCTCCTGCTTCCTTTGTGTCTGGCTGGCAACCCTGTGATTCTGCATTTCTCCTTCCCATGTCTTCTCAGTCTGGCTCTCCAGCCTAACCTCTTTCTGCCTAGCTATTGACCAATCGGCTCTTTATTAAACCCATGAGAGCCATACATATTCACAGTGTACTAAAAGGATTATTCCACAGCAAACTATTGCCCAACTCTTGTAAATATGAACTAATGTTAAAATCACATTCTTTCCCTTAAAAGTAACTCAGGTTTCCTTATTAAACTGTACAAAGTGTTCTTTTTAATTCTTTGAAATTAAAATTGAACCCACACATTTTTACTCCCTTTAAGGATTTTTTAAATTTCAGATATCACTTTAAAATTATATTTTCTCATTTCTTAAAGTTCCTTCTTAATAGCGTTTTCCCTCTGGGTAGCATTTTCCTGACTCTGAGAACTTTCATTACTATGTTCTCATTTCTGGCCCCTTTCCCCCTTTCATTTGGTTAAACCACACCTTCTTTATTTTAATTTGCCAATATTAAATCTCTTCTTTTAGGCCTCTCATTATTTCGAATTTCCAGTATTTGCTACATTACTTTTTAGTTTCCTTTGTATTCCCATCCACACGACAGCAATGAACTTCAGGGGGCTTCAGGGTTTGCTTGCCTTTGCAGTGGACCAGACAAACTTGGGTTCTTCAATTTATGATGCAGAAAGTCAATGAAATAATGAACTTCCCTTGGCATATTGAGACAAAAGTGAGCCATGAAAAAGAGCAGTGCCCACTCCATGGTTCTGATCCCAACCAGAGGGAATGGTGCCAGCAAGGCCAAGTGCCTCTGGGGCTATTGACTACCACAGAATGGCAAGCCAGGCTCCTGCTGGGCTCCGCTGTTGCTCTCTGAGATGAAAGCTGCCATCTTGGGCTATCAGCAGACCCCAGGCTATGGCCTGAACCATCTCCATGAACCTGAGGCTACGAGCAGGCAGGCACCTTTTCTAGGCTCCTTTCTTCCCTGGGTTTTAGAGGAAAGGTTTAGCTGTTTCAAAGGAATTCTAAGCAAGTGAGTGATGTCAAGCAGAGAGAATTTAATTTCTCTTACTCACCAAGGAGGGTGATGTTACCATGTTCAAAAACTGAAAAGTAAAATTATCATTATCTCTAAAAGGGATACTTGCCATAGCTTCCTATGTACAGCTGGAACACCCTGTCCTAGACATACAGCTTAGAGACAAATAGGCCATGTCCCTCATCAGTCGTACAGGCTAAGGGACCCCCTCTTTCCAACAGCCTTGTGAAATTCAAACAGTACCAACGTGGAAATGCTTTCTGGGGGTAAAATACTGCTGAGTGAAACTAATGCCATTATTATTATCAACATGAATTAGAGTTATGCTGCAAAGAAAATGGCGTCTCCAATAGTAACAAAACCCCTGTCACGAGAAGCACTGGTGACGTTGTGCAACCTCCTCTTAGGGATGCGTGGGGACAACGATGCATAGGACATCAGCATCATTAATCTCAAAGCCCCATTTCAATTTGCTTCAAGCCTGTGATTCATCTAACACTTGCAAGTGCCATAAACCTGGGAACAAAAATTCCCTCCAAGTTAAATTCAACTCTGTGAATTTGAAATCAAGTAGGAGCAAATGCATAATGCAAACTGGGGTCAAGGATGGCCTTCATGTGTGGCTGATGTATGCAGATTTCTCCACTAATAACAGAAAAATTACAGTGGGAATTCTTTCCATGAAATAACAAGCTGCAGCCCATTGGCATCACCTTAGCAGGCTGAGGGAGCAATGGGTCCCAGATTTAATTAGCAAAAGTTGCCAAATTATTTTTCTCTTGCCTTAGGCCACAAACCCACCTGCAGCCTCAAAACTCAAAGTCTCTAGTCTATCCCTACATGTGGTGTAACTTCATAGGCTACAAGTTTGCAGGAAACTCTGCCCATCCACCTTCAAGTGAAGCAAAGGCAGCCTCTTTGCCAGTTATTAAATGCAGTATACCCGGGAAACCAAGGAGTCATATGACGACTTCCACTCAATGCTGAACAGAGCCCCTCCTTGTTGTGGGATATTACTTTAACTAGGCAAAGCTGTGCTACATTTGTTTATGATGTCTTTGTTTAATGATGAAAGATGTGTTGCTGTTTTATCTTGACTGCCCAAGGCACTTGATTGGTCTAATAAAAAGCTGAATGACCAATAGCTAGGCAGTAGAGAGATAGGCAGGGCTGGCGGACAGAGAGAATAAGAAGGATGAGGAATCTAGGCTCAGAGAGGAGAGAGAAGAGAACAAGGAAGAAAGAAAGGGAGGTGCCCAGGGCCAGACAGACAGAAACGGAGCAAGCAGTGAAAGTAGGACACATAGAAGGAAAGAAAGGTAAAAAGCCCTGAGGCAAAATGTAGATGAAGAGAAACAGGTTAATGCAAGTTATGAGAGCTAGCAAGGGATGAGCATAAATAAGGCCAAGCACTAATAACTAATAATAAGTCTCCATGTCATGATTTGGGAACTGGTTGGTAGCACAAAAGACAAAGCCTACTAGACCTCCTGTTGCCAAAGACAAGGATCTCAGATAAATGGAGAACCAATAGATGTCTGTTTAATTTACTTGACTCAGTAATTCAATCAACATTAACCAAATGCCCTTTATATGTTGAAGCACATGGCCTAGATTCACAAAGGAGATACAGAAAGGAACTGGTGATATTTTTGCTGAAGATAGTAGATAATAAATAGATTATAGATAGGAGATATAGGTAAGATATAGATAGAAATGAGATACAGATAGATATGAGATATGAAATATAGGTAGATATGAGATATAGTTAGATACATAGATAGATATGAGCTAAATAGACATGAGATAGATGATAATAGATATGAGATATAGCTAGATAGATAGATAGCAGGTTTTTGATAGATATGAAATAGATGATAGATATGAGATTAAGAGATAGACTGTAGTTGCATGATAGTAAATAGATGGTAGGTAGATAAACAGATGATAGATATGAGAGATTGTAGTTGGATGTTAGTAAATAAATGATAGATATGAGATATGAAACAAATAGGTAAATATATAGTTAATAAATGATAGAAAGATAGATAGGTAGGTGGTAGATAGATAGATGATAGATAGATAGATAAACAGATAGAATCCGGTGCCAACTGCTGTTAGCCTTGCTTCAGACAGGTTTGTGGGAGTCCACAGAGGTTTCCTAGTGAGATCTGAGCTTGCTTTATCCAGCAGGGCTGCATAAGTGGATGGCTTGCCCACAGGTGTGGTTACCAGGTATTTGGAAGGGTCTGCACTTGGCTGTGTGGTGTGCTTTGATGGCAAGGGGGGTGTCTTTTGCTCCGCCTCTCGGCATTGTTAGAAAAAGCTCTTTTGAACAGACAGAAGGGGACAGTAGATATTGATACAGGTCCTCCCGAAGCTATCCTGTGTTTCTGTCTGTCTCCTCTTCACTATCTTTCTATCTAAGAGTTTCTTACCCCTCTCTCCTCAAGAGTACCCTGGAAAAAGTGGAAATAGGCCTCCCACATGGGTTAAATGACCTCGGATGGATGTGTGAAGTCAGCACCATGAAGAAATTATGACCACCTATTGTTGTTCAAAAGAAGGGGCCCCAGATAACCTGGGCTATCTTTATTTATATAGTTTCAGTGGTTTGCATGAACAGTTTTACAATCAGATTTTACTTCCTATGTTTCTAAAAATGCTAACAATAATTACCAGTTTGATCCTTGCCTCTTTCCCCTTCTGTCCTCCAACTTTCCCACCAGTAGCCATTACCTTTTTTATCTGTAAATCTACTGTTAGAAGCATAAGCAGTCTTGCAAGTTACAAAGGAAGTTCTCTAACTAGGCACACCTACAGTGCAGTCACAGCAACATGCAGAGTGAGAGTTTTGTATCTAGTGGTCAACATTTAAATCTGGTAGGGTCTGGGTTCTCATAATCAACTCACCAGCCAAAGCTGGATCAATCCATTCTACATTCTGTACTACTCTATCTCTTCTAGGGATATACCAGGTTTTCCCTTTTATCCTATAAGCAACACAACTTGGAAACTTATTCTTAATGGTTGGCACTGTTTATCCCTTGTTCCCATGTCCTTCTCCCTTGAATTCTTTGGGTTTCTATGATTCCACTTCATTCCCTGTCTCTACGCTGTTCTCATTAACTCCTGATATCATCTATTTATTCACATTTCTCCACTCTTGTGGTTAAAAGCGTTCTTTTCAGAACAGTTATGCAAATATGTAATATTAAACTTCATGACCTACTGTGACTCTTTCAGGCCAGCAGTTTGGTCAGCACGGTGAAAGCAAGGACAGTATGTAGCACAGATGCTCCTGGGGTCATGCCCAAAATTAGGCAGTGAACTGTCTACAGGTCTTTGCCAGGTGGCCGGGGGGTCTCCAGTTGCCCCAGCCAGCGGGGTTTCAATGGGGGCGACCCACCTGTGGGAGCGAATGAGAGACAGGGGACACGAGAGACTGACAGCAAGACAGGATTCTGATCAAGCTGCAATATTTATTTCTCTTTGCAAGGCTTATATAGCATAGGAGGGGAGGGGGCAGGAAGGGGGGAAGGGGAAGAGATGTGGAAGGCATGCAAGATGTGGGAGACGTGCAGCTCACGCAACTGCAAGATGTCGGCTAAGGTCACTGATCAGGGGCCATTTGTTCTGTTGCTAGGCTACCTGACCATGGAATGCTCTTTACATTCGGTTGCCATGGCACCTGACTGTGGAATGTTCTCATCTTTGGGAGCCTCCAGTTAGTAAACAGGTGTTACTGCTCTGGGGAAGGGCAGTGGGCTTATGACTTGTTCTCTGGCTTAGCTAGTACTTTCCATGATTCATGTTTGGTTCCTGAAATCTTGGTCCCTAACATCCAGGGACTTGCCACAAGGAAGGTTGTTCATGCTATTCTCAGATCTTGCTCTCCAAAGAAGTCACATGGCTCCCGCCAGCCAACAAACTATGGAAAAGAGGAGATAAGTGCAACAAGCAGAAGAAGGTCCATCTAAGGGGCAAGTGAAATATGCAAAGGTTCTCGATTGCTTTTAGTGAACACAGCCCCTTCAAGTTGAAGATAATTCACACACGTCTTCTGAAAGATGGGTAAATGTGGTGAATGTTTGTGGGACAAGGAACTGACACTAGATATTTATTAATTGCTTTACCATATGTCAAGAGCTATGCAAGATGTCTTTTATTTGATTAGGAAAGGTAAAGCATAAGGGGTCAGTTAACCATCTTGCTTAAATTCACACAGTTTAAACATGAGAAAGTTGATATAATGTGGTGGTTATAGGAACACATATAAGCTTCTGGCACTAGATCAAGAGGACACTTGATGATAAGCTCTGGAAACAAATGGGTTTAGCTTAAGAGATATACTTTAACACTTACGTTGACAGAAAAAAAATGTATCTCCTCCTGGTGAACACTCATCAGAGTCAGCATTCTAATAGTGTAACAAAATATCTGAGACAATCAACCAAAGAAGAGAAGTGTTTATTGTGCCCATTGTTTTGGAGTCCTGGCTGCTTTGAGCCCATGATGAGGCAGCATCATGGCAGCAGCATGTGGGAAAGCTTCTCACTTCATTGCATCCAGGAAGCAACAAGAGGCAGGAATCACGTAGGTCCCCATATCCTCTTGTAGAGCATGCTCCAGTGACCAGATTTCTCCCTGCTAGGTCTCAAAGTACCATTACCCACCTGAAAACACCATGGGTTGGGCACCAAGCCATCAACACAGGGGTCTTTGGTGGACCCTTATCCAAACCACACTACAGTGATTCAGTAATCTGGAAAGCAGAGACTTGTTTGTGAGAAGTGAAAATGATCAACTGATGTCAGTTTCTCCACCTCATATTAAGCAGAATTTGAGGGTAATCTGAACAAAGCCCTGACTTAATTGGAGCCCTCAATCATACAGAAGAGGGAAGAAGTAGTCAACTGGCTGGTTTGGAATGGAGTTGCCACTACCTACCTCAACCTGAAAAGAGTTATAAGTCCCATTCTATGCTGAGTAGACAGAAGATACTAGAAGAAAAGTTGATAGACCAGGAGCTGGCAAACCAAGTCCAGCTTTCAACTTGTTTTTATAGACAATGCACTGTTGAAACAATTCCAATTTATTCATTTATTGTCTAAGCTGTTTTTCCTGTTGTGAAGACAGTATTGAGCACCTGTGACAGAGATTACATAAGTCACAAATCCCAAACTATCTGAAAAACAAAATGGACAAATTCTGAAAAAGAAATGTAGAAAATCTTACCAAACCTTCTGGAAGGAAGAATGTAATCATTTAAGTTCCCCCTTCCCCTATTCTCCCATCCCATCCCATCCATAGCTCACAGATAAAGGGTCTGAGGCCAAGATTTGCCTAAGGTATTAATGCCTAATGCCTTAAGGGAGTATTATCCAGATTCCTGACACTACTACACCAATCCCCAAAGAGCAGTTTATTCTCTAAGAACTGCTCAATAGTTTTAATGACCCTGGGTCTCCAGCACCATGTTTTCCCAGAGTATGTGAAGAATGCTTGACACCCACTCATCAGAGGCAATAAGAGACCTTACATGGAGGAGTTGTAGCTTTATATCCTTAGCATTGTTCCCTTGAACTCTGTGGGAGTCCAGCTCCCACCTTCTGAAAGTTCTTAGGTGAAGGGAAGAGGAATTTAGAAATGACAGACAGAAAGAGAAACCTAGACGACGAGAAGAAAGAAACAAAGACAGCTTCGGGAGGGCCTGGGTCAATACCCAACAGCCTCATCTTTTATTGAAAAGGGCTTTTTATAATATTCCCGGGGAGAGGCAAAAGATCTCCCCCTTGCAAGATCAAAGCACACTGGACAGCCAAGTGTAGACCCTTCCAAACACCTGGTAAACATGCCGGTAGCCAAATCATCTCCTTATGCAGCCCTGCTGGGTAAAGCAAGCTCAGATTCTCTGACCCTGAGTAAATTCTCACTGGGAAGCCTCTGTGGGCTCCCACAGAACACCTCTCAGAAGTCCCCACAGTGGGAACTTGCCTAGCATGGCAGTGGACCTTCACAGCTAGAAATGGTTTCTGGGTTTGGGTAAAGGTTCAGATGAACTCACTGGCTTGGGTGTAGCAGCCCTGTAATTCAGGGTTCCTTCAGCTTCACATGGCACAAAGGCAGTGTGGTGCAGTAAGAGAGTGGCAGACTGTCCCTTTCTACCACCTACATCAAGGGTCACATACTCCACCCCTCTGATCTTCCCTCTGATCTGCCTGTAGGTCAATGAGGGCAAGTATGATTCTATGGAATATCAAAAGCAAATTTTGAAAGTAGGTACTGGGTTGTAAAGTTCTCTTGGTCAGGTACCATGCTGGGGAAAGAGACAGTGACTAGAAAATATGAATGAGTAGAGGTTGGAGTCACAAATCAGAGAAATGACAGATTTTCTCAAACAGGAAAGATTGTTTCGGAAATAGAAACACTGTTTTTTGTTTGTTTTCATGGGTTTTTTTTATTGTTTTGTTTATCATCCAAGACTTTATAGAATCTTGAGATTCAAATGTCACTTGTGGACCCTCACCGCCAGACTGAGCCCAGCACAGGACCTGCACCTGAGCACCTCAAAGGGATGCTCTGAGGAATCCTCCAGCTGGTTAACTTTGGTGTTTGCAGGGACAGCTGCCTCTGCCATCAAGACATTTCTTTATGTTAGGATGGGCTTACAGTTTTTAGCTCTGTCTCCTCACACATAGAGTCAGCACCTTGCCTTGCGATGGGTCTTAGGCCATTTGTCTAAGGCAGTCAAATATCCATCCAACTCTTCTCATAATTGAAGAGAAGCCTGGAGGTATGTATGCCAGGCGCTGAGCCCTGTGGAAGTGCACATGTATGTATTTACGTATGTGTTGGGATGTGCATGTGAGAGAGGAGGATGTCATCATCAGACTAGAATAGTATTAACTAGGTAAAAGAAGTGCAGGAAGCTAGGCAGCATGTTGCATGCCAAACCAAGATGGCCGGCATTTGAGTAGCACAGCGACAAGACAAGGCTGCAGAGAAAGACTATTCTGCTTATACTACAGAGGAGAAACTCAGGAGCAGCTGGGGGAGGTCCACTGGGGAAATGCCATAGAAGTCCAAATGAGAGCCAAGGAGGACTGAGACCATCAGAGAACACAAAGATGGGAAACAGACCTCTCTAAGAACTCCCAGGAGGGAATGATGGCTGGGGATGGAAATTCAGTCTGAGGTCAAGAGAGAGACCAGGGATGATACAAGGGCTTTAAATCGGGGTGATGGGAGGGCGAGCCGATGGAACATCTCCAAAAGGTTGTCACTTCTAGAAACTTTTCTTTCATGGCCTCTCTGGGGCCCTTTCCAAGTAGTCCTCCACAGGGAGAATTGCTGCATTAACCGTGGGAGCTGGCAATGATAGAAGCAAAGGGAAGTGCTAATTACAGGCCAAGATAATTAACCAGCACTGGGATCAGCTGCACGTAACCTCAGCTCATCTGCTCCTGGAAATGGCCGGGGGGGGGGGGGGCAAAGGAAAAGAGTGGGCGGGACATTTTGCAAATGCTAAGGGAGCAGCTGAGCTCAAACCTCGGTGACACTCTAGCTCTGGTTTCTGGAGCCCTTGAGGTGCCAAATGCACTGTAACCAGCAGGGCAGTTATCCAAATGTCATTCATGCCTCTGGGCCACTCATTACTGGGGTCTCCTTTAGCCTTCTTGCTATACTCCATTAGGGTGACACGCACAGGAAATGGATTGCAGGCCATTAGACCATCCAGGTTGACAAAGGTCAGGTCTGGCCTCCTGGGAGAAAAAGTCTGGGCACCAGCTTTCTAATCTGGTGCTTAGAGAAGGAGAAAGGTCTCAGGATTGGGAGTGAGGAATAAGTTCCTGTCCCAGCTCAGATATGCAGTCTTGGGCTTGCACATCACTTCATTTCACACAGCCTTCATGGCTTCTCCCTGGTCCTGAGGACCAGGTGATGTCAGACGCATGGAAGGGACTTGCAAATGGTGAGGGTGCTTAAGGAGAGGCTGTGACTATTAATGCCATTCGTAACATGAACATTTGGGCATACAGGACCATAAATGAATGACATGTGGCTCTAGTATCCTTGCTCCCACTAATGTTTCTGTGACCTCAGGGAAGTAACTGTGTGCCTTAGGATCCTCATCTGACAACCAAGAGGGTCAGGCTAGACATCTGCTCTCAACCAGAAGCACACAGGAGACTTATTCATGAGGTTTCACAAAAAATACTCAGGATCCATCCTACATGTGCTAGAATAAATCCTCAGGGAAATTAGACTTGTGTGGCCACAGAGAACCATTGAAATGGAAGTCCAGGCCTCGCTGCCTTGACACTGCACTGCACACATGCTCTCCCAGCACCTAGACATGTATCTCTCTTCTCAAGACAAAGCTGACCAAAGCCTCTAGCCTAGAGGTCCTGCATCCTCAGCCTAGAACTCTCATCTTCCACATCTTAGCCTTGGACACCAAACTGCCTGTGGCTGTCAATCTCTAACCTTTACCCCATGAGAATCAAGATATGGAGCTCACGTCATTCCCTGGGTGAGTTCCGAATAGCCTTGGCCATCTTTGCGATGCAAGTGTAGACTTTCTGTTTTGAGTTTGTACTCCAGGCTGTGAGGAAACCTAGAGCTAAATGGTCATCCTCCTCTGGACCACATGTTGGATTCCCAAAACAAGAGTGTGAACCCCTCCTCTCACCAGCCCCCAACTGTACAAAGATGCCGACTCCAGCGCGGCACACTTCCCTCCTAGGACCTGTGTGGCCTGTTGGCAAACGAAGCATGAGACGTATGCCACCTCCCCAAGCCTTCTGCTTTGTTCCTTTCCCCCAGTTTTCCCCTGACTTCCACCAAGCCAAGACTGTTTTGGCCAGTTCTGCCTCAGCATATGATTTCACAGCCCCCTCCCAGATGAAAAGCCATAACCGACGTGGTTATTGTGGGCCTCAGGAAAAGCACCACGCCTCTCAGGCCTGCAATTGGTTGATTTGTGAAGAAGGAGTGGCATTTTTTGTTTTGTAGAAACATCACCCAACTCCTCCCCTCCTCCCCACGGTGCTAGTTCATCTTTTTTCTTGTGTGTGTGTGTGTGTGTGTGTGTGTGTGTATCATTTTGATTCAGTCTTGCTGTGTAGCCCATGCTAGTGGGTATTGTTTTTATTCAGTCTTGCTGTGTAGTCCATGCTGGTTTTGAACTCGTTTCCCGCTGAATGTTGAGTTTATAGGTGTATCCCACCATGCCCAGCTGTTGGCAATGCTTAATACTGACCACAGTTTCATTGGATTGAAAGATGCCTAGAAGGTTAGTAAAGCACACTTCTGGATGTGCTTGTGAGGGCGTTTTCAGGGACTATTGTCATGCAGGACAGTAACAAAGAGTCAACCTACTGGGAAGGTAGACTGCATACATTAGGCTGGGCATCCAGATGGAATAAATGCAGGAGGAGGAAGCAGCCTCTGCATGTGCTTGCTCTCTCTCTCTCTCTCTCTCTCTCTCTCTCTCTCTCTCCTCCTTCTCTCTCTCTCTCCCCTCTTTCCCTCTCTCTCTGTCTCCCTCCCCTCCTCTTTCCCTCGGCTTCCTGGCTGTTGTAAAGTGAACAGCTCTGGTCTATCATCTTGTTCTTCATAGCACTCTGCCTCACCTCAAGCCCACAGCATTAGAGCTAGCCAACCAGGGCCCAAAAGCTTGGAAACCTTGAGCCCAAAGGGACCTCCCCTCGTTCAGTTGCTTTTCTGTCTCACAGCAATACACGGCCAAGGAGCACATCATCGACCAACTGAATTTCCTCCACCTTGTCCTTCAGCCTTAGGTCTTAGACACTGCTCCATGGTATTTCCCCACTCAACATTTTGCCACTACTGTTCTGAGTCTCATAGTTACCTGTACTTTTCATCCTGCATCTCCTTATACATTAATAATTATTCATTATTGGCTTAAAGTCTTTCTCCAGATCATAAACCATATAAGGTTGGAAACTGCCTCGTTCATGTCTATGGAATTTCTATGCCTGGTATATTAGATCTACGATATACACCTGACTGCTGACAGTGAAATACAGGATTTCTCCAACACACAGCAGGTTTGATAAACATTAGTTTCTCCTTTCCACTCTTGGAGAGTGCCAGTAAGCTGGCACCAAGAGAGGAACCCCTGTACAGGGCAGAACTCAGCAAGTGTTTGAGGCACATGCTGGCTCTCCTCTAGACCCTATGGAATCTCCAACCCAAGCAGGAGCCAGAGCAACCAGGGAGCTGGATCAGCAGTGGGAGACCTGACATTTTCAGAAGAGTTCTACCAGGGCATCTTTATAATGGATAATCTTTTTTAATACTGAGCTCTGGCCATAGAGATTTCACTGAATGGTCTCGAATACGGCCTGGGTTTGGTGTTTTAAAATAACTCCTCTGGATGTGCCCAGTGTTCAGGCCTGGGTGGTAGCCATCAGTCTCTGTTTGCAGATTCAAAGGCTGAGGCCCTGGAGAGAAAAGCATTAGCCCAGTATGGGAACTGCAACTGAGCAGACCTGCCTCCCTCCCCATCCCTACCTCCCAGCTCCCTCCACACACAGCAGTGTCAGATGCTCTAAATGGAGAGCAGAGGAGGCTTTCCTGGCATCAGACAAGGCTGGGGGCACAGAGCTGCTTCTCCCCACCCTGGAAGGTCTGTGATTAAAAGCCTGTTTATGGGAGGAGGATATGATTACAAGTGAATGAGTATAATTCCTTACTGTGACGAACATTAATTAAAGGGAAACACAGCATCAGCATTCATTTGGGGTAAAAGCATTGAAGCGAAAAGGCAGACTGCCCTCACTACGGTTGTTAGTCACGTCAGAAAGCGCTGAGCTGACAGGACCCCAGAAGCAAAATGTGGCTCTGTTTCCTCAAATCCTCTGGATTTAGAAGTTAGCCAGAAGGAAAATCTGCTGCAAAGAGGGACTGCGTATCTGCTCAACACTGCCTCAGGGCACAGCCTCCAAGGGGCTTAGGTTATAAAGACTCTTCTTCTGCAGGTATGGGACCTTGTGGGGAAGCTGGCCTTTTCAGCCTTCCTAGAGAGGAAGACACCAAAGAGGTCCCGCAGCCTGTCCTGTAGTTTCAGGCTAATCCCAGAGAGGACGAAAGGACAGGCATCCATAAGGCCCAGGAAAGAGTACTTGTGCCTCAGATCTCAAAGGTTTCAACAACGCAGCTTGCAAGCCTCACCTAATCTTACTGACTGAAAATCCTTGGAGCCGAAGCCTAGGAAGGCACATTCAAACATGCTCTCTCTCATTCTGACTTCTCTTCCGGGTCTTTGTTTTTCTAAGATCCTCAGCATCTGTCCTGCTTAGCCTGACGTGTCAGTCACAACCTAGAGTCAACTGAGAGGAGACACCTTAACTGAGGAACCAAAAATACACCCTTTCTTCCCATTAGCTATGGATGGCCCAGGGTCCAGAGAAGACGCTACGTCCAGCGGGGTATATCTGAGGAGGAAAAAAATCTATGTACACTACGCTCTTATGTCTGTTAACTTTATTCCGCTAAGACAAAATTTCATCTGTTCAGCTACGGCTCTGCCAGGCATTCAGGGAAGGAATACATCTAGACACACCAAGCTCTGTGTCGTTCCTCTTTATTTCTCTGAGAAGAAATCCTGTCCCCATAGCTTCAGTTCTGCTTTGTCCTCTCTTACTGCCCTCTCACAGTCCTGCTGAATCTCTATAATGTATTCTTGTGGCTTGCTTTTGGTCAGTGTCTTATTACAACAGCAGAAAAGATGCCGAACAGGGTCTTAGGTGACTCATCCATTGACTCATCCAGCCATTTGCTAAATGTTTATCTTTATTATGCACTGGCATTGTGATAGTCTTAAATGAAAACAGAGGCATGTCCTCTGGTTTGCTGTGATCCATTAGAGAAATGAACATAAAGGAAATGAAGTTGTATTACACGGTGAGGGCGGCTTCGAAGAGGGAGCACAGCAACGGGAGGTAGCACGACCCTGTGAGGGAGCACGGCCACGTGAGGGAGCATGGCCATGTGAAGAAGCACAGCCACATGAGGGAGCATGGCCCTGTGAGGGAGCACAACCATGTGAGGGAGCACGGCCATGTGAGGGAGCAAACAGGGAGCCACACTTTAAATGCAGCCCAAGAAGGCTACACAGAGATGATGGAGAAAGACATTGGTGAGTAGCACCTTCTGCCAACAGTGCGGGGGAAGAACCTTGGAGGAGACCTCGGTGTTCAGGCAGGCCCCATTCGTGAATGAATATGCAAATGGAAGCCAGCCCTATGATTGAATTTACCTTTCTGGGATTGGTCCCGCAGAGTCCGTTCCTCTCTAGTAGGGCCCATAGTTGACTCCACAGCAATTGCTGTGAGACAAAGGCTGTTGCAGGAGCTGAGCCTGATATTGGCACCTAACCCCTGCTGTAAGGTAGCCTTCTCTCCTTAGCTCCCGTCCTCTCTGCTCCCGCTTGACAAAGTCCACTGCACATTGGAACCACTCAGACTGGGTTTAAAATGTGATGCATGAGTCCCATCCCCAGAGATTCTCTGTTGATTAATCTGGACTCGGGCCTGGGTGTTGAGAGGCCATTCTTACTCTGGATTAGACAGTCCGTGAGCAGGATTAGAAAGCAATCAAGAGGTCAGTCACCCAGACATGGGGTGCATAACTGGAATCTCGGCATCCAGAAGCCTTAGGAAGGAGGGTTGCTGTGGGCTTGTGGACTGGACTATGTAGTGAGTTTAGGGCGGCCAGGGATATGTAGGGAAAGCCTGGCTCTAAAATATTGAAACAAGAGCTACCCAGCAGTTTAGGTTTTCTTTCAACAGGAGTCTTTTGTGTGTGTCACATTTTGAAGATTTCTTCCCATACTCCAAACACAATTAACACTGCTGTGGCCCAGAACGTGTTCTAAACTATTTTGGCATACTCTAAAATTAAAATATTTTATTAATTTTTTTTAACTTTGAACATTAATGTGAAGTTCCAAAGGCCAGGCATGAGGAGGAGGAGGAAGTCAATAACTGAAATAAATACCTTTTACAACAAACTCTAAAAAACAAAATAATGCAATACTACTTCAGGTGGCTAAAAAGACACAAAAAGTTTCAATAATGTATACACTTTCAAATTAAAGTTGTGACTGAGTTGAAATTTTAAAAGAAAATATTATTTCCTATAAAATGATACTGGTCTAGTTAACACAAGGTGGGAGGTCATTACACTGATCTGATAGGATGCATGGGTGTGGCCACTCAGAGGCCATCTCAGCTGTTCCCCTCACACTGTCCCCTGGGGCTAGAGTCCTCCTCTCTCAGGTCTTTCCCATCTCCAAGTGTAACTTCCCCAAACAAAGGGTTCCTCTAAACCAGCTGACATGTGTCCTGCTCTGAGTCCAGCCTGACTTTTATTTTATCTCTACTGAGAGCGGGGACAAGAATACTACCCTATTCTAACACTGACCCTGTCTTAGCCCTCTGACAATGACCCAATGCTTCTATTTTGTCAAGCTTCTTTGGACAAATTGTCAATAACAAATGACAAGCTTTGCAAACTTAATGCCAAACAATTCCTGCCAAGAAAACTGGGTTTGTTTTCTGAAAGAAATGAGGAAATGTTCAAGTGATCCAGGAACCCTTAGAGAGTAAAAAACAAAAGCAATCAGGCTGCATTTCACTATCTGCTCCCTGTAGCTCGGGAGTGTTTGATATTGATTGATTTTGTGAGTACAAGTGTGTTTGTGGGGGGGGGGGTGTGCAGGATAGATATGCTACGATGCATATATAGAGTTCAGAGGATGACTTTCAGGACTCTGTTCTCTCCTTCCATCGAGGGAGTCTCAGGGATTGAACTTGGGTCATCAGGCTTGGCAGCAAAAAACTCTTACTCACTAGCCACCTTGCCAGCCCCATCTCCCGGCTGTTGTATGGAGTATTTTCCCCATTCACAATAACAAGAAGATTGGTCTGTGGCTGCCCATGTCCTTCAAGAGGGTCATTTGAGTCTCAGATCTACCAGTCTTGTTCCAGATTTCATCATAAGCTTTTTCTTTTGCTTTTTACTCAGGAAAGTTTCTTGGATGATTTCCCTTTTATCCCCATTTCATCTCAACAGCTCTGGAAGCTCTGGTAATTAGCATTGCTGTACAGACCTCATATGTCTGAAATGCACTGATTTTGACCTTACATTGCAGTGACCCTTGGGTTAGTTCAGAATGGTAGCTTTTATCCCATTGTCTTTGGACTCCGTCATGGACCAACAGAAGCCTGGGACTCATTGTTGTCACAGTCTTCCAGAAGGTTCTTCCCAGATGCTTTTAAATTTTTTTCCTCCTCATTTCCCCATGATTTCACTAAAATATGCCTAGCGTTGATGTGTGTGTGTGTGTGTGTGTGTGTGTGTGTGTGTGTGTATGTGTGTGTGTGTGTATGTGTATGTGTGTGTGTGTGTGTATGTGTGTGTGTGTGTGTGTGTGTGTGTGTGTGTGTATGTCTGTCCTTTTCGTCTATCTAAGTTAGTGTATTTTCTTATATCTTGTCTTTTTTTTTTCCTCTCTCAATCTTTTTGTCTGTTTTTCTGATGATCATTGTCGAGTCAGGTTTATCTTGGGTCCTAGATATCTTGTTCAAAGAAGCAAGAAAGCACACGCAAATATCAAAATAACAAGGACTTTCATTAAGAATAAAAATGCAAGGGACACACATGGTAAGGGAGCTGTGGCTCGGCCGTGGCTCTGCCATGACCAGCTTTCTTTCCTGGCACTCCAAGGAGGAGGAGCTGTTTGCTAGGTGGGCTCCAGATGGTTTTCTGCTGGTAAACTCTTGTTTGTCAGATAAAATCAAGCACCTTTTGTGCAGCCATGGGTCATATATTTGAAAGTCTCAATCATGTGGACGTCAGTCACACAGAGGCACAAGACAGTACATTAGGGATTTTGCCAGAAGGTCACTCTGGGGACACAGATGGCCTGTCTTGCATCAGGCTGGATGGGCTTGCTTCCTCTAGTTCCAGACTGTATCTGACCACAAACTAACCACACTAACTTTTCCTCCACTCACATCCAATCTATGCTGCAGTCCATTTGTTGAATTTCCTTTTTACTAGCTTCTAGGTCTCTCATTGAAATCTTTCTGATTGAAATTATTTCAAAGATATAAATATCAATTGTATGTTATCCATGTCACTAAATGCTTTACCCTTCAGCCCCCACTTTCTGGTTTTGTTATTGATTTTTGCTTATTTTTGACAAGATCTTTCTATTTTGTAGCCCTAGGTATCCTGGAACTCACTATGTACACGAGGCTGGCCTTGAACTCAGAGACAGCCACCTGCCTCTGCCCCATGAGTGCCAAGATTGACCGTTCCTGGCTGTTGTACCATCTATTTCCTCCAACTCTACTTGAAATTTTGTCAGTGAGTTAGAATGGGATTAGAGGTTATTTGTTATAATTCCTTCATCTTGGTGTTTTAAGGTTAGTTGACGCATTCATATTTTAATGTTAGTTAGAGTTTTGCATATGGGTGTGGTGGTACATACTTGTAATCTTAGTACTCAAGAGATAGAGCTAGGAAAATTATGAGTTTCAGGCCAGCCTAGGTTATATAATTAGTTCCATTCCAGAGCTACAAAGTGAGAATTTTGTCTCAAATAAGTAAATAAAGCCAAACAACCAAACAAAATTCCAACATACTTTTTGTAGAAGTTGTGAAAAGCACAGAAAAGATATAATGACATATTGGAGAAAATATCCAAAAGCCCATAATATAGAGGCAATGAACAACACCGGCACCACACTCCATCCTAATTGGGAAGTCTTCATCAAACTCTTCCCCTGAAGGCTTGGGGACCTGTTCAGAAGAGAAGGTGGGAAGATTGTAAGAACCAGAAGTGATGGATGACTCCAAGGAAACAGTGTCTTGCAGACACAACAGAACTGATGCACACACTCACAGAGGCATCACAAATGAGAACTGACCGGGTTCCAGCCAGGATGAATCTCAGTACTGATTGGCAGAAGTGGACACAGGCTTCCATCTGGAACTAAGAGAATATCTGCAATTGATACCCACTGGCAAAGAGAAAAGCAGTCTTCTCCAGTGTACTCTCACTGGGTGTATTAACAACACCTCAGGGCAGGCCCTATGCCCAGGAGTAGTTGGTCAGCACAAAACAAATTCAGTGGTATTTGTTATAGACTTTTTGCCTTGTCTTACTTTGTTTGAGCATTTGTCTTTTTTATCTTATTGTTGTTTTGCTTATTTATTTTGATTTTCATTTTTATGGTTTTGTGGGAAAATTTGTATTTGTGTGTTTCTTTGTTTTGTTTTCTTTAAAGAGAGCTAGGTAAAAAAACACAAAGTTAGGTGGGTAAAGAGGTGGGGAGGATCTGGGAGGAATTGGGTAGGGAAAAACATGATCAATAAAAAAAATGTTTAAAAAGAAAGGACTATAAAAAATATTCACTTTTTTTATGGAGCTGAGGATCGAACCCAGGGCCTTGTGCTTGCTAGGCAAGCACTCTACCACTGAGCTAAATCCCCAACCCAAAATATTCACTTTCTAACTTAGGAACTGAAGCTGGGGAGGAGAAAGGATGAGCCCCTAAGTGAGCAGATCATTAGCCACCCCTTCCACACACAGCTCCCTTATTCCCTGAAAAAGAAAACCGTGTTTTCTTCAGTTTGTTGAAGAAACACATGATGGGCTTCAAACTTACACATAGGGATATACACACATGTGTGCACACTACACACCAAAAAAATAGGAGAAGAAAAAACAGTGTAGAAGGCTTGTAAGTTGTCCTTTAACCTTGCAATCCCTGTTTGAATGCATTCTGATAGAATCTCAGCTCAACATTCCCAGCAGTCCTGAACTTTGCTGGGTCAATGCACACCTCCAGTACAGTCTGAAAAAGAGGAGAACGCTGTTTCTAAGGGGAAGAACTTTACACTATGAGAAGAGGATTGAACCTAACGTTGGAGATTTAAACCGGAAGGTCCAACAGTCAACCAATTGCTGGGTTAGCCTCTTCAGGGTTCCAAGCATGTCTTGAAAATGTCCTGTCACTCATGAAATAGAAATGGTCATGGTTGACATGGAAAAATAGTTATGGACACATAGAGAAAGATGAAAATGAAAGGATTATTGGATAGAGAAACACTAGATATTTTCAAGAGAAGAAACAAGGAGGATGAGATGTAGGTAAAGGAGAAGAGGCCCACAGGGGTCCTGGGATATAGTAGGTGATCGGGACTGAGGGACTCACAGACACATAGGACATTAGTGTGGGATCGTCTCCGAAGTCTGCTCCATGTCTGTCCTTCCTGCTCTGTCCTTTCACCTTCCCAGTCCTTTGTCTCTCACAGCTTCTGGTCCTGCGTCTCTGTCACAGTGAGCCAAAAGATGCCGAACCACAAAGCCTAAGATTTGAATTCTGGTTCTCCACCTCAGAACATGCTTCCTTTCTCCCTGCACCGTCTTCCTCATCTATAAAGCTAGAGTAGCTGCAAGATCCCCACACAGGTGCTTCTCTTCCCTCTTACTCACTTTATTTCTGAGGCATCATCATGATTTTAGTATATGCATTCTCAACTCCCTTGCCTGTGAGCTGCATTCCCTTGTAAGACTCGAAATCTTTCATTGTGGGTCTCCGGCCTCTGGGCAGCTGAGTGGGGCTTGGAAACAACTTCCTACCTGAAGCAATTCGAATGAAATGTGTTTCCTGTAGGCTCCTGAATTTGAACCCTTGACCCACTGCTGGCGCTGCTTTTTAGTAGGGTTATGAACCTTTCGGAGGTGCAGCCATGATAGAGAAAACAGGTCACTGGGATCAGGCTTTGAGAGCTTATAGCTTTGTCCTGCTTCCAAACTACAGCCCAGCCTCGCCACCTCCACCCCACCCCCACTCCCTGCTTTGTGTTTGCGACTGAGTGAGATGTGATTGCTCAGCTTTCGGCTTCTGGCTCCTGTTGCTATGTTTCCCCCACCGTGATAGATTCTCACCTTGGAACCATAAGCCAAACTGCATTCTCCCTTCTATAGGTTGGTTTGGGTCATGGTGTTTAGCACAGTAACTAAATCAGCACCACGACTTGTTCTCCATTATTAGACCAAATGTCGAGGATATGCCCTTCAGACTGCCTGGCGGCCATATTGCAATTCCTTAGCTTGCCTACCCTCTCAGCCAGTAGAAACAATTCCACCACTTCTCCCTCTGGGTCTGCCATTACTCACACCTTCAGCTAAGGACCTTGCTTTTCAGCGCTTGGAGAAAATTGAAGCAATCGAAAGAATATTTTTAGGACCTCTCACAAATATGTTCATAAACCTGCCTGTATTTTCAAACAAATGCTCTCTTTTGCCCTGTGCTGCTAACGATGGACTGTCCAGCTCTTATCTAAAGCTGTTCCAGGAGGGGAAATATATTTCCACATGGGAGAAAGGCAAAGGAAGATGAACCTCAGGCTGCAAAGATGAGCCCCAAAGCCAAAGTTCACCAAAGATTGTCAGCAGACCACCAGAAGCTACGGAGAAACACTATTCCGGCTCACAGCTCTAGGAGAATCCAGGCCTGCTGATGGCGTGATCTGGACCTCTATCCTGAAGATCAGACCAGACTTTGACATTTAAGCCCCTCTGTTGCTTTTGTTATGAAAGCATAGCAGCGTCTACATAAGCTAACCCTTCAGTCAGCAGAGGAGGCTAGCTCATCACAGCTGCTCTGGTGTTCACAGCACTGCACTCTACTTTCTCCTACAGTGCAGGGCTGCCCATCTCTGTGGTCCTCATCAGCATCCACAGAGGTCATTATTGCTCATTGGATAACTTTGAACTCTCATTCACCCCTCTTTCTGCCCGGTGCTTCATCCTTTCTCTGCCACATTTGGCAGCCATGATCCTTATGATGTACTCACTGTCTCCAGTTCCTCTCCTACCTGCCCTCTAACCTATGAAATGAACTTTGACCGTCATTGCCCAACATGATGGGTTCCACGCAAGATCACACATGATTATCAGTTCTCAGCCTTGCTCCTACCTGTGTCTCTGGAGACATTCAACATGGCGGTTTGCTGCTTCCTCCTTGGGGCCCTTCCTTTCCTTGGCTTCTGATAGCCTCTCTTGACCCTTGCCTTTCTCTGATTCTCTTATCCTTTGGGTGGCTGTATGTCTTTTCGAAGACTTTGGTTTTTTGAAACTCTAGGGTCTTCATCCAGGTTCTTTGTTCCTATGTAATCCCTTAGTGAGTTCAGCCAGGCTCAAAGTTTGACCTATCATCTATGTACAAAAGACCATCCTCACATGGCCTATGGCCCTCCTACTTCAAAACTTAGATGTCCCCAAAGAAACTCCCATTTTCCTCCAGAAGCCTGCTCACCAACGTTCCCCAGTTCAGTAAAGGGCAACTCCGTCTTCCACGTGTTCAAGCCACAGTCTGGTATCATTTTAAATTCTTTTCCTATGGCCTTGGAATCTCTAAGTAAAGGAGTCCCATTGATGCTACATCTAAAAGATCTGTGTAATCTAAACCTTTCTCGCCCTCTGTGCCAAGCTACCATCACATTAGTCTCCTAAGCAGTGCCCGATCTCTTCCTGGGCACCTTGCAGTCCACTCTCAGCATAACAGTCAGAGATCGTGTGAAACAGAAGCTGCATTCTCAGGTCCCTCTCAGCAGCCTCTAGCAGCTCCTTCTTGATTCAGAGAGAAAGCCTAGACTTAGAGAGCCCCTTAGTGTCCCCCCCCATCTGTCCCCTCACCTGTCTATCTCCTTTCCCCTCCTCTCCAACCACTGGGCTTCTTCACCATTTTAGAGCATCCAGGTTGTTCTCAAAGTCCTTGCACTAACTGACCCCTCTGCCCCCAAACACTATGCCACAGGTGTCTTATGAGGATTGGCCTCTTGTCTCCACTCAAATGACATTTTTTCAATAAAGGTTTACAGGGACCAGCTCTAGCTTCTGCTCACAGACACTTCTTTATTCTTTCTGCTTACCATTCATTTCCTATCTCCATGTGCCAACTTCAAGCTCTGGGTTTTCTGTTTTGTTTTCCTGAGGATGAAATAAGATGAAATAAGTACTTCACACACACAAACACACACACACACACACACACACACACACACACACACACACACACACACGAGAGAGAGAGAGAGAGAGAGAGAGAGAGAGAGAGAGAACAGAAAATGTCTCATCAAATGAACAATAATCATCGCTATTAACCAAATGGCTAATAATCATTAACCACCATCAACATTTCCTCCATTCCTCAGATCAGACTTTGCAATGCAAATGTCTAAGAACCTGGTGAGCAGAGCACTCCCTGAGGGAAGACCAGGGGTGAAGGAGAGCAGCAAGGGACACTTGCAGTTTAATGAAGCTCAGTAAGACTCATTTAATGTTTCCAGTGGACTTTGCAGAGGCTCTTTGAGTTCCCACCCAACTGCTCTCTTGTGCCAGCCTTGGATGAATCCCCTGAACTGAGTGAGTCTGGTAGGACTCTGCCCAAATCACTGCTCTGTGCTGCTTGGGAGAACCGCAGGCCTGATTTAGCCAGCAGGAAATAAAAATTAATAACCTCAGAGAAGCCTCAGCCTGGTTTTGCTATTACCTCATTTCTAGGGTTTTTCAGTCATTAAGACCATATAAGAAAATTAATCCCAAATCTGAGAGCTGGTAGCAGTTATCACTCCTGAACAAGGACAGGCAGGCTCGGGATTCCAATGATGGGCAGAGAACACAAACCATTTTTAATATTTTTGGGTGGAAAATTGGTTTAATGATATTGCTGTTTTACATAACGTTCCTGTCCAATTTTAAATCTGGGTTTAGGGATCATGAGTAAAGTGAGGAGCACTAAGAAGCAATGGCAATCACCCCGGATGGAGATGTAACAGTGGGAATAAGAAATGATTGAATTCTAGATACACCCTCAAGTAGAGTCCACTGGGACTTTGTGGTGTGAGAGAAAGATGGTGTTCACACACACACCACAGTCTGGGACCAAGCTCCTGGAAGAACAGAGTGGCACTTCAATCAGATGGAAAAGGCATCCACTTGATCTTGGGACCCTGTTGGTGTTCGGCACTTGGGTGCCTGTGGCGATATAGGCTGTCCTAAATTGTTTTGTTCCTAAGTGTGTCCACTTTTACTCCATGTTCCTTCCCAGGAACAAGAAAGAGTCCTTAGCCACCACATCCTCTTTTGCCTTGCTTGCTGGCTCTCTTCAAAATAAATGACACTTCTGGACAATGTTTGCAGAACAGAATTGCTCAAATCAGCCACACGCACACACCTTCTGAGGAAGTTCTAGGAAGGAAGGCATG
This sequence comes from Onychomys torridus, assembly GCF_903995425.1. Classification (NCBI taxonomy): domain Eukaryota; kingdom Metazoa; phylum Chordata; class Mammalia; order Rodentia; family Cricetidae; genus Onychomys; species Onychomys torridus. Next base: position 4,415,365 of record NC_050454.1, on the reverse strand, counting down.
CAGTGTGGCAATATGGCTAATGACAGTGCCCAGGAGGCCCTAGACAGTCCGGTGATGGCCAGGACATAGATGAGGCTCTGTACTGTACCCTCAGCCAGTGTCTTAAGGATGATCCATTTGAATAACGGCACCATCATCCCCTTCCCATTTGCCTTCTTAAAAGAATGGAATACACATTTCAAGCTAGAAGTGTTAGTGACCTAGGAATATCTGTGAGTTTGTCAGGCAAGAGGGCATCAGTGGAATCACTAAGGACAGCTGTGTCCAAACCCAGGTACCCACCTGTCTCTCAGAACAAGAGCCATTCAGCTCTGTCTCTGGCACAATCAAGGGAAGAAGAGAGGACTGAGCAATGGAGGAAGCTACTGGTTCCTAGAGGTGTCACTGGGGACCCCTGCTGTCCTTTATTGAAAGCAGCAGGTGAAAGAGCCCAAGAAAACCATGCGCTCTTAGGGAATCACACTAGTCATTCTTGATACCTGAGGAGAAGTCTTTGAACCTCAGGATGTTCTTCAATGAAGAGGGAGGAGCTTCTATCTTTTGGGAGCCCTGGTGTGAGTCAGGTAGACTGCCCATGCAGGAAACGAGACTCCTACAGAATCTAGAGACTTCTTTTTCCAGTTTTGGGCTGACTAGGACTGCCACCAAGTCTTTGTGGGCAAGTCCATCACCTCTCTACATCTCAGTCTCTTCAACTACAAAAGGCAAGGTGATCCTCCAACCTCTTCAGTTTATAATTCAGTTTATTATCATAGCAGGTAGAGACTTAAATGGAAAAATATACCTTTTAGGATAGCAGATATGTTCCATAAATTACCATTACCACAGTCTGGAAATTATCTTGAGTGGCATTGTTACATCAGCCAGACCCTGCTGCATAACAAGCCACCCTATAGCTAGTCATCTGTTTGTTTGTTGTTGTTGTTTTTTTTCCCTAAGTTGATGGCAAAGCTGGGTGATTCTGCTGGCCAACCCTGTCTGTACTTACTTTGTGTCTGTAGTTGGCCAGTTGGCAGGTTTCTGGGGACTCTGTGATCACCTCTCTCCCACATGTCCCTCAGATTTGTCCAGCAACCTTGCCTAACAATGTGGGCAACAGCAGAGGAGAGAGAGAGAGAGAGAGAGAGAGAGAGAGAGAGAGAGAGAGAGAGAGAGTAAATGCTCTGAAACCTTTTGCTAGGATTGAGTTTGATAGGATCTGCTATAAGCCTCCCAGCCAAACCCAAAGTATATGTGAGAGTTAGAAACAATGTAAAGACGTGGAGGACAGGTTGCTAACATATCGAATCTTCTACACAATGGCTCCCAGGAGAGAAAATGGTTATAAGAATTAACAAGAAGCAAAGAAAGCTGGGAAATGAACACGTACATAGCAGAAACACGACCTGGGCAAGAGCATTTCAAGAAGAGAAAAAGTTGAGTCTTAGGTAAATTAGAACTTGGCCTTGAACAGGATCAGACAGCCTGGGTCTGAGTGACCAGAAAGCAGGATAAGATCTGGTGGCCACGCTATGTGGCCAGGTAGAGGACTGGTGTGGACGACGCAGAGGCACATGGGCAACAGAAGGCCGGGAGGAGGTGGGGGACCCAGAGCTACTGTTGCTCAAAAGCCTGTCTTTCAAAGTCATCTCCATGTTGCATAGCTGATTTTTTCTTACTCCATTTTAGGATTAAGTTCTCTTTCCCAATGTCCTAATTAATTAATTGTGCTAAAGAAAATGAATAAGCTGTGAAGAACTTAAAAAGGAATCGAATAAGACACACACACACACCAAAAACAAAAAACCCAAGAGTTATTATCCCCATTTCATATTTGAGGACAATCCCACAGTTCATAAATGGTGACCAGGACCAAACGGAGACTCCTAACTCCAAAGTTGGGAACATTGCTAGTTCCTTTTTGTCCTGTGCTGATGGCGGCTTTGGGATGCGTAGAACCCCTCAGGCATGTATGTATGTTTGGAGCAGCTGGCAGGAAACTGCCCTTCCTGCTCAGCCTGGGCTGGTCCCACCAGGCAGGTACTGGCTGGGGTTGTGAGTATTTAGCCTCTGTTGCAGCACAGTTTCAGACTTCATCTTTTCCAGGCTATTGTGCACCTGGGACAGCTCAAACCCAGTCGGTGGCCTCCTGGGTACCACCAACACAATGGTGGCATTCTTCACGGTCATAGCTTCTCCTTAGTGGACTCTAGTCTTGCTACACATTAGGAAGCTGCTGTGACATGTAACTAGCACACAGTGTGACTGTCATACAGTAGGTACTGAAGACTGGCAGAAATCATATGTGGCTATAGAGCAGGTCTCCAGAGCTGCTGAAAGATCCTTCTATGACATTCACCAGATTGTCAGAGGGGATTCTCAAACTCAGACTTATAATGGTCTAGAACTCCCTCTCCACACCCTACCTTTGCTCGGAGCCTAGAAGCAGGGGCAGATCTTTGCAAAGAACCCATGCAATTTCCTGCCATCCATACCCATCCTCTAGAATGAGCGGTACTCAAGAGGTCCCACTAGGACCAAGACAGATCACTTCCTCGCCTGTATCCAGGATATGGTGTCGGAGCCAAAGCTGCTGGGAAAAGTATGGAGACAACCTCTAAATGCTTTGAGACTGGTGGAAGAGGGCTGGCCTTTTGAAATGTACACATTCAAAGGCAGCTAATGAATAGCTTCAATGCATCCTCCAAAATGAGTACTTTATCCAAACGTCAGAATTGCACTTAGGATGAAGAAGGGAGACAAACCCTGTTTGTGCCGAAGGAAATCCTCTAGTGTCGCCTGGTGGCCAACTCATGTTACTGCATGAACACAGGCAGAACACCCCGATTGGCACCAAGTTCTGTCTTAGATTACCTTTAACCCACCCATCTTTGCTTACTTGTGTGTTGGCACTCAGAGACTTCATAATCTTCTGAGATGATGTTCGAGACAGGGCCAGATCTTCTTTCTCATTGCCCAACTCTCTCCAGTTCTGTGCAGTGCTGCAACGTGACTTCCTACCACACTATGCTCTCCCTGTGACGGGACATCTCAAGTAGAGATGGGGATGATTGGACACCTCAAGTAGAGATGGGGACAATTGTGCACCCTCTCTTCTGCCTCTTTTCTGGGAAATCCCCTCTAAATAGAATCCTTTATTCAAACTGTGGTCGTTCTTGACTTTCTAACATCTTTTTTTTTTTCTATAACAGACTGCTGGAGGTCCTGTTCACACTGCACCCAGGGCCCATCCTGCACCTGTTCTCTGGAAACCAGAGAGGCACACTGTGGTCCTGTGTGCTGAGCTCACACTCCAATCTGAGCCCAATCTCTCG